>NC_045129.1:2039525-2665194 GCF_007655135.1 Punica granatum
AAATTTTCAGCTCAAATTAAGAGTGCGTGTTACGGCACCCCATTCTCGAATTCTCTGGGTATTGGTGGTGGGTTCTTCAGAAATGTTCACTCTAGCTGGAGCATAAAAAATTCAGTTGAAAGTGGGTCAACATCCATGCAGGATATATTTATGTTTAAATGGAGTCACAGAGAGAGACAGGGAAACCGTCTCAATTTATTGATAGGTTCACTTTCTGAGAGATATGGATATATACACAATCATAATGTAAGCAGCAACTAATGGGCATGAACTCCTATTTTTATTTTAATATGTTGCTTTTCAGTTGAATTTGTCGGGTCCAGTGTTCCCATTTTCTAACAATACCAAATGCTTCTACAGCAATTACCAGGTGAGGTTCGATCAACTTGATTGATTTGACCCATCGGACTGAAAATCACGTGACATTTCTAATGAACGTACATACACTGGCTGCATCTTAACCCGACGAATCAAGCGACGAGTTGACCCGGAAATTATGACCCAAGAAAGTTGCACATCTTGTGAATGCACTAGGCCCGTAAAGCTGGAAATGCATCTGACATGCATGTGAAGCCCATGTTCAATTGGCCTTATCTGAAATACATTTTTCACGGATAATAAAGACCAAAAAATTGGTCGAATGCGAAAACCACTACAGGGACTGTAAAAGGTTTCTTAAGTTTATCACCGAATTCTAAAACGGTCGAGGTTGAGCGTCGTCAAGCATTAAGGTATAAGTCGTTAAGAATGAACCGTTATTGCGCGATTTAGTTTTAAGATGCTTGGCATGGAAGCAAGCAGTTGAGGTGGTGACTTTCCAGGAAACGTATCTCAGTCTTTCTCAGGAAGACGCACCATCACTTCTCTGTGAACGCTTTCAGAGTAAATCGAATGTACTTCCTGTACAAGGATTTCCGTGGAAACAATGAGCTGTGATGCTAGAGAATATATGACAGTGTGGCACGGTGAGCAGCTGATGTAAGTTTAATTGTTTTCATTCTATCTTCGACTTTGACTTGCTTAACACGGCACTGCAGCACGCATTTGAAATCTGAAAGGTAGAATTTAATGCAGCATGCATCTGCTTAATCATCCGGCATCTACGTCCGAGATACTCACGTTGTTGACAGAGAAGACCTGAACATTTTCAGTTGGTTCTTCTTCTTCTTCTTCACTGGTATGTACAATCGTGAAGAATGCAGGTTGCTTCGGGTCAGGAAGAGTCATTACCTCATTGCTCAGCTTAGTCGAGACATGAGACATGTTCCTGTGTATCGGACTCGTTTTCTCGTACACACAGGAGACTGATTCGAATGCACCTTAGAACCTCAGTGCTCGAGGGTACTTCGGTTACTAATCCCGGATCCATCAGTTCCACAGCCCTTCTTTCCAAAGATCACATGCCTAACAAGTTAAGACATTTACACTGAATTTTGTACAGTGTTGTTGATGATAATCAAGAGAGGTTGTCCAATGACTTACATATACCAATAGATTCACTAATTGATCGCAATGATAAAGAGTAACGTTTTTTTTTTGCCACTGACGATCTCGAGCATCATCACCCCAAAGCTGAACACATCAGACTCAACAGAAAACAGACCATTCATCGCATATTCTGGAGACATGTAGCCGCTGTTCAATGCGGTCAACAATATGTTAGAACAAGAAGCACCACATTCAAATGCTTCAGATGATAACACATTATGTTCCAACAATTCTGTTTGTATTTGGTCGGGATTCACTGTCCCCGAAAATTCCTGCTGTGCCAAAGTCCGATATCTTGGGATTCAATTCCCCATCCAATAAGATATTGCTGGTCTTCAAATCTCTATGGATGATTTTCAACCGGGAATACTTGTCTAGGCAGAGAAACCCCTGAACAATCCTTTCGATGATGTAAAACCCTCTTCTCCAATCTAGCAATACATTCTTCATCTAATCTGTTATAACTTGTGGCAGGTATCAGAACTGAGAGACCTATTATACGAACCAGAACTTTATTGATAGCAGCAGCAACCAACCAAGAAGATACGAATCCAAGCTTTTGTTTGGCATGTACTCGTATATTAGAAGCTTCTCTTCTCCTTGAGGGCAGCAACCAAGAAGGCAAACACGACTTTTGTGCTGAAGCTTCGAGATTAGTAACACTTCATTCTTGAATTCCTCTGATCCTTGTCCAGAACTTCGAGAGTCTCTTGATTGCAATTTCTTGTCAAGATGCCAATTTACCCTGCAAGAGCAGATTGCCAGCCACCATCATTTACTCATGCTTATGGGATGTTTAAAAACGGAAATCTTTACCTCATACACTGGGGCACAAAACCACCCTGGCCGAGCTTGTTTTCAAGGGAGAAATTATTTGTTGCACTTCGTATGGAAGAAAAAACTAAATGACTGGAAATCAGTTCTCTCATTCCCATCCGGTTCCCGTTCGCTTTCAGTTCCAAGTGCAATTCTGGCTGCATTGATAATATCTACTATGTAAGCTAATACACCTCTACAACCCAGTCCAGTTAGAAAGCAGAAATTCAATGCCCATCTATCAACTAGAAAGCTTACCTATCTTCATTCTCTTACAGAAATAGAGTACCAAGATGAGAAGTAGCGCAGAGATCACCGGAAAAATGATAAATACCCAAAGCCGTTTCTTCATTGGATGGTTATCGACTGTTTCAGACAGCAAACTAATTAAAATTGAAACCTAGAACAGAATCATAGGCTTTTCAGCAGATCATATGGAAATTCAAAATCAATTGAGAGGAGAATCATAAATCATCATACCTCTTACACGGATGTAAAAGTATTCAGTATTTGTTCTGGAATACTTCCGTTTCGTCCTTCTGAGAGTCTACGCCCAGTACCATCTGATCGGAAGGAAGCATAAGCATTGCAGGAGCAGTCAAACCTGCACATTTCTTTGCAATCACTGATCCCAAGACTTGAATTATCTACATTCCACGCGGCCATTGATCCGCTCGTTTGAATGAAGTTGTCTCCGTCCCTCAGAGCCATTGATCCGCTCGTTTGAATGAAATCGTTTCCATTCGAGCACTCAGATGGTTCCAGGCTTCCAGCGCTATGCAACCCTTATGAGACATGAGTAGTCCACAAGAGACCATGAATTACTAAATGAATCTTAGACATCTCGAATCCACCAGTAGAGTTCAGGGTCATCCATGCCGAAACATACTCCTCGGGCATCAAAAGAGTGAAGTAGCTCTTGTCTTCCGTTGTGAAATACAAGAAGTTGAGTTTGTCATCGAATGGAAAGAATCCTGTTCCTGGAAAGAAGCTAAAGCCAGTCCCCGCTTTGCCAATAAAGTCTACCTCGTCTCCAAATAATGAGACGCTTCGTGTTTTTGGGTCCACACCCATAGTGAATGCCCCAGGCAGGCATGCTCGGGCTAACACATGAAGTTAGAAATCTTTGCCGGACTCGTCCACTCTTCAGTTCGAACTACCCAAGTTTCATGCCAAGTAGAAAGGTATCCGTCGGATAATCAAAGCTCTGCTCTTAGGACTAAATTACCGCTGTCAAGAAGTGTCAGATTAATACCCGTGCTATGGCTCTGACTCATGGCCGGATGCTATCCGAGTTTACAACAATCGAGTTGCCATTATAGCCAATCAACAGGACCCCGTCCCTGATAAGATTAAGGACTCCAGAAGAATCCGTCAATGGCCTGGCCCTGTTGGCAACCCAAACGATCCTTGTTACACTACCCTGCGTGTACTGGATCCCGAGATAGCGATTCGTGGAGAAACTAGGACTGAAGAATTTAAGTTGGAAATGCTGATCCGGAGAATCCAGGAACTCCCAGTCCCTCAGTGTGTTGCCTGCCTCCAGGGTGTCCGCACCCCAAGCTACCGCGAAAGACATCACGAACCAGCAGCATAACAGAAAACAAGAAACTTTGGCCCTTCTGCTTCGACTTATCTGGCTGTTCAGTCTCCGCCATGATTTAACAATTTGCAAAGAATGAAGCAGCCAAGCAAGCTCCTCCAAATATCAAAAGCTGAAGTTGAGATAACAGAAACTAATCGAGAAAAGAGAAGAGCACGTAAACGAAATCAGTAGCCAAGTCTACGATGGATAGATAGAATACAATTGGAAAAAGCCAAAAGATGACCTGCTCTCCTCTCCTTGAGGCAAAATATGTGTTATATTCCAACAAGACGAGCGTTCGCGATAGGATTCCTAATGGTAATTGATTCCGTCCGACTTATTTTTATTTTATTTTATTTTATTTTTATATCCGAGGTTCCTACAGATAGGCACCTGTATGGATTTAGGCGGATTTTTCTCCCCCACTACGTATTAAGTAGAAAATTCCTCATCATTGTCGGAATTTTCATTCACCGGTTGAGATGAAATTCGAGGAAACATCCCTCAGTTTCTTTCAGGAAGGCCATTCCCTATTATCTATCAATTCTTTTGGACTGGTTGCAGCACACAGTAAGTAAGGCGTCCAATTTTGACTGACGAATATTTTATGCCTTCAATTAGGACTTTGAGGTTCATACTGGAAGACTTGACAGTCGATCTCCTATCATAACCTCCTTGCTCATTAGTCGTTTGTTAAGACCTTTGAGAAGGCTAATATCCCATTTTTACGTAGACGCCTTCAGGATTACTAAACCAAGCATCGCAAATAAGGACATAAAGTGCTTTTCAAGAATTTGAGATTTAGATGTGCAGAGCAAGTTCTTCGTCGTTGTCTGATTCAGACAATACAATCGATCAGATGATGAAATCGCACTGTAATCAACTAATGTAATTTACATTACAAACCTTTCAATGTTATTACAAATTCCCGTGATAAGGACAGGAAGAACATAGCGCTCTATGGTCATGCTCTCAACTATAGCCCTTCCCCAAGCAATTGAGACAGCGTTGTATCCTGCAAAACACAGAAAGGTCCATTCATTCAAGGATTAAAAGAAAAAAGGTTTCCGTGTTTTCAACAAGAAGCATGTTTTCAAGGTGCGATCAAGCATTATTTGCTTTGATTAACATGTTTTCGCAGAAAATGGCGTGCAAAGCAGTTTTCTAACTGCAACCAAAGGAGCTGCAATTAAAGGCCGGGAGATTCATCAGAAAGATCTCAGCAGTATTCATACAGCCGAGACAGGCCCAGCCGTACCATATTGACTTCCAAAAGTGCAAGTGCGAAATGGAATATCACATGTCGAAGTCAACTCACAGCCGTTAGGTCTAAGGAAAAGGAGTTGCCCATGGCAATCAGCTGCTCATGGATTAGCTAAAATTCTCTGCTGTATTCTCATAACTAAGCTGTGTTTATTTATAACCCGAGGCTAAACATCAAATGGGTACACTGAAACTCATAAATTCCTAACCTCTATCATCTAAATATATTATATTAGATACTGAACGCAGGGCTACCCGAGAAAATAGCCATCTACTCTTACTCTGCTATAAAACCTACAACTCGATATCGATTGGGAAGAACGATTTTATTTATTTATTTTCCAACTGACCTGTTTCCTTCACATGTTGGGCAAACGCAGGGATTTATGGCAACGGGATCATAAAGCGGAGACCATTGTATTGTTGCGTTCCCTCTGCAAAGCTTGCAAATGTAGAATCCTTTGCCTTTGCAGACCATACAGGGCAATGAAATCTTCTTCTGAAGAAGCAAAATCGATCGCAAGAAACCAATAAAATAAAAATCAGATCCTTAAGAAAATAGATAATCAAGACAGTGGGATTGAATCATCAGCTGTTTGGGAGAATTTCCATGATTCAGGCCACATCAATTATCAGCTCAACACAGGACATTGAAGGGGTCCAAATGTGAAAACTTCACAAAGCATTGATCATCATACAAAGCAAGTGAAACTCTACAAAATGATTGAATTAACCACCGCATAGCATGGATAAGGTCCTTCACTGCAGTAACATTCTTATCCCTAAGAATGTAAAAATGTAAACTTTTCCGAAAACCGACCAACAACACAAAGAAATCATTTTCCGTCTAGAATTTTCAACTAAAAAAGAAGTCCTAAGAAGCAGTCAACCAGAATTCCGGAAGAGGAACTGAAATTCTAAATAGCGCTTGTAGCTTTCTCGCTTCCTCCGAAGACCAGAGCTAAAAATGGTAAAAGGATTGAGCTCTATTGAGGAATCATCAAGAAAGCCAAGTGGGAAGTTTCTACACTGTTCGGGAAGTTCTTCGAATGCATATTTACCCTTTTCCTCTCCGTCACCGTTCGCACCACCGACATTGTGACAGCAGAGACGACGTTGATGGTGACGAACCCGCCCAAGATTATGGCGGCGCTGCCACCCAGCACTCTCAGCTGCGGTGGCACCATCTCCTTACGGTATGAGTCTACTTCTTCTGTCTGGCCTTTCCACAAACAGTTGGCATGTTTTTCCGTCCCGAGTTCCCAACGACCGAGTGAATAAGTAGCTCTGTTGCTAAAGCTCTGGCCTTTACGGGCCGAGAAATTATGAAGTGCTTCACCACGAACCACGGTAGCTGTAGTACGCCCTACCAGAATTTGACACGTGGAAAGCTGCAGTCACAGAATAGGCCAAGTAGGTGGTTGATGGTTCACTTTCTTGGAATACGTGACCCGGTCGGACCGCGCAGGAGCAGCCGCGCGTCGACCGGTTGACGTTCGATGGGGCCCCCTCCAATGCCGTAGCTGTACTTAAACAGGACAAACCCAGCGACAAAGCTCGTCCGTTGATAAGAGCGTGCGATTCAGACCCCCGGGAAGCGCGTCGGTGTCCGACAGCTTGCTCCATTTATCGGCACAAACTGTAACAACGGCGCCGACTCCAAGTTCCGTTCAAATTTGTTTTAAAAAATTCTTTTTGGCAGAATTTCCACGTCAGCAGATCAAGCACCATGCATGCTTTTATTTTTCTTTTTCCCTCGCAAGTTTTTTCTTTTTTAAATTTAACAAATTCAGATCTCATTCCCCTTAATTAAAAAAAATCTCATCTCCTACGATGGATCCTCGTACGTTCTTAGTCTCTAACATGGGAAATTACGTGCTCTAAGGATACGACAATGATGTGAGCTATACAATACTACTGCTCATTATGCATGGTTTCAATTAGAATCGAGATAAGCTAATGGTTATGAATAATAAAGTCATGCACCGATTCGGTAAAAAATTATTAGTAATGATACATGATTTTTTCCTTAATTGGATTGTTGTATTATTAATCCTACGGTTCCTTATATATATAATAATAATAATAAATTGCAGTTGCTAATAAAACTATATATATATATACAATAAAATTATTATGCCTAATTCACCAAAAAAATTCTTATGCCTAAAATTGACATACAAATATGTCAAAGTAAGTGTAGTTTTAGTTACTGGTAGAAATAAAGCTCGACTTATTTGAGTATTATTAATTTCTCGATGGAGTGCATATATGTCAAGCATACATTTGGTATATTCATAACAACTATGTTGAAGAATTTGAAATCGGATTCTGATTCATTTGGTGTTTACCCTTTTTTTTTCTCCTAATAATAAACAAACTAAAATGGGAAATTACGTTATAACTATATCAGCACAAATATATGTAATTGTAATAATTAATTAAGAATAATAATTACATAAAAAAGGAGCCAAATTGCCACGTCAGTCCACCGTTCCTACAAAAGGTTTCCAAGGACCATAAGGTCCATATAAATACCTCGTCGTCTCTCTTTGCAACGTTTTCCTCCAAGCTCTCTCTCTCCCTCTCTCTCTCTCTCTCTGCGCTGCTGAAGGGAGCCCTAGAAGGAGCAGCAGCTGCCACCGAACTCGTCTCTACCTCTCCATCGGAGGGCCGATTCTTCGTCAATCGGTTCTGATTTCCAACGAAATCGAGAGAGATTTGGACTTCGAAGTCCCAGTTCTAGGAAGAATTATCACCCGATTGAGATTCTTTCATCTTTGTCCTTTGTTCTGGTAATAATCCGATATCTGTCGGCCCAGCTTCCAGTCTGCTCGGATCCGGATCTGGCCGGTCCCTTAGTCTTGGCCGTGTTCGGTCGCGTGAATCGGTTTCTCGGGCGATTCCGTCGATTCTGTGTTGTACCCGGTTTAGGCGATGCTCTTCCCTTCCCCTTCTTTACTTATGTCCAGGGCATGTCGTGGGTCGTTCTTTGAGCTTCCTCTGTCTAGCTGTAGCATGTGTGGACGGCGGTGTACCTTCTGTCTGCCTAGTGGATGCTCGGGACTGACCTAGTTTCCGGTGTATGTTACGCTTCTTTTGATTGAATTCGAAAATTGAAGTCTTGGCTCGTTTATACTAAGCCTCTTGTGAAGTACTAAGCTGTATCAGGTCACCTTGTGGCAACAAGGGATGAAATTCCTTTTAAGATTTGTGTTGATTTTCGGGATTCTGTCGTTTTCATTTGGCTAAGAGAGATTGACCCTTCTTCTTTTTCAGTAATTGTTTTGCTGATTGAGGCATAGAAGGATAGGCATTGTTCTTAGTGCTTGAAAGCTTCCCTTTTGTTCACTTATGTAGATTATGTAGACATATAGATTATGTGGAGGAATATTGGTTCTCATTCCATTATTCTGATAAGGAGAAATGAACTTAGTGTAAGTATTTGGTTGTTTGATACAATTGGTTGTTCCTGGTATTGCTTCAACAAATACGAGTTGCATCACCTTTCTCACTCCCTGAACTTCTTGGGAGATTGCTGCTGAAATGGTCCATGGCACTTTGTTTAGTTGGCATTCATATCCTCACTATAGTGTCTTTGGAGTGTCAGTTTTGCTTAATTTTCAGTATCATGTCTTGTGTACCACAATGTCTGGCATGTATATAACTGTTGATTTTTCATGTTTGATTTGGTCATTTGTGTGAGTGGCTTACCTTTATGGTTGTACCCTTTTCTGCCTTAGAGTTCTAGTTTCAAGTTCTAACTAGTTATGTTACTTTGGATCTGCCGCAGTTGGCGTATTTTGGGCTTGTTAAAAGTCCAACTTAGAGAGTCTGTGGGCATATCACTGACGTTGGAAAGATGCCGAAGGACAGAAGAGAGCGATCTGTATCTTCTGATAGGTGCAGGGCATCTCCTTTCCGTTGCAGCTCCAGTAGAACAAAACATCCATCCTCAAAAGTTCCTTCTGAAACTGAGGCAAATATCAAAGAATGGGAAGAAGCCAGGTGCCCTGTGTGCATTGAACACCCTCACAATGCCGTTCTCCTCATATGTACTTCTCACGATAAAGGCTGCCGTCCTTATATGTGTGATACAAGCTATCGACATTCCAACTGTCTTGACCAGTTCCGCAAATCATTTGCAGTGAGCACACCGACAACACCAACAACCCCAACAACTCCAATACAGGAGCAGAGTCTTCTTGTTAATGAAAGTTCATCGCCTGAAATACCCCAAGAAGAAGAACCTCTACTTGGAAATGAAACCTTGCCACTGCAAGAGCTAAGTCCACCTCCAAATGCTAATCTGTCTGGGGATATTTCACAGCGGGAACATAGTCCACCTGCAAATATGAGCTCACCCACTGAGTCGACCGTTACTGAACTGCACGAAGAGCATGCAGATGGACATGTTACGACACCTTCCGAGAATCCAGCTGATCCAAAGCTCCTATGCCCGCTCTGCCGAGGGCAGATCAAAGACTGGATTGTTGTGGACGCAGCTCGCCGCTATATGAACGCGAAATCGAGAAGCTGTGCATGTGCGACTTGTGAATTTTCCGGGACCTATATGGACCTAAGAAAGCATGCTAGGCTCGAGCATCCTACTGTTCGGCCAACTGAGGCTGACCCAGAAAGACAGCGTAGTTGGAGGAGATTGGAACGACAGAGGGACCTTGGGGACCTTCTCAGTACCCTCCAGTCCTCCTTTGAGGAGGAAAGAGGTGAAGACAGCCTGTTGCCCATGGATGAAAGGGGTTGGCTGACTGTTTTTTTTCTCATACGAGTATTTAGGCCCGAGTCAAGCTCAAGGAATAGCAGCTGGTCCGGTACCTCTAGAGCAAGAGCTCAACTGAGTTTTAGGAGGAGGTCAACTAGATTATGGGGTGAGAGCTATGATGGGGAGACGATTTCTTTCTCCACAGAGGACGATAACGAGTCATCAGGTGATGAAGTGGGTCCCTGGAGGCGGCTTCGGCGTACCAGACGAAGGACAACTCCGGATGACCAGCCCTGACAGCAGGTTCCTTTGGAAGTCGTATCCAAGCCGATGCGGGTCCTTCCAATCGGTATAAGATGCCCCCATTGCTTCTCATGATTTGATATTGTTGCTATTTGGCCAAAATAGAAACAAGTGTAGTAAAATTTACTTCTGGTGCTTCGTTTTTCAGGGTGAATGAAAGAGGAGGTTAATCCAGCTCCTCGGTTTTTCTGCTTTACATGTCCCGTTCTATGCAGTACGGGACGACCAATCCTTTCTGCTTCCAGTTACTCGGATGTTGGCAAAGAGGGTTGGAACAATTTGTAAAATTTCTTGGAAATCTTAAAACGAATTAATGTACATTTGTTTGGATGCTATTGAACTCCTTGTTTGTTTGCGATAGATAAAATTGTCTCCGAATGTGATGCTGAATTGGCCTTCGCGATTGGGTGAGCTTCGGTGGCTGCTACTGCCCCCGGAGTCTCATCAACTGGCGAGGGCTATTGTCATTAGATGAATACATGAGAAATAAATGTAGATTTCTGAAATGCTATGTTTTGCTGGAGGAAATACAATCTTCACTGATTTGAAGTGTCCCGCTTATTCGATGGGAGGAGAATTTAAGCAGGGCTCAAATTGTGCAGGGGTTCGGGTCTGATTTCAATGTCACGTCTGTGATGGAGTTCCATTTGAGAACGTGCGGAAACCCGACTTTCTACAATCCTATGGTTTTCGCTTCTGCAACCCTGTAATATTCGATGAATCAATCGCGCTTTGAGTGACAAATAACTTCATCCCCGGTTGAGTCTCTATTCGTACTTCTCAACAATTTATACTACTTTAGGCTAGATTTCATCACGAGAGCCTGTTATCAACTACTATCTTCCCGTGCTTACCCTACGAAAGAAAATTCGGGAAAAATGAACACTTTTTGGTGACTGTGGTAGAAGATGGACCACTAAGTACAATGCGCGCGAATCCTCATAGCGCGGGAGAGAACATGATCCATTGCGTGTGAGTATGTACGAGTTCCCGTGTTAGAACATGATCCATGAACTGCAAACACGTCCAAATTCCTGCTATACGGGAAACGGAAAACAGGCGGAGGGAACTATTTGTTTATGACGACAATGATCCCGCCCGACAATCATTGCCACCTTCTCGTCTCATTTAGGACCGGACCTCAACTGCCTCAACTCAGCTACATTTCTGGTTCACTAAGATCACGGGAAGATGGGAAAAGGAAAGATGAAGAATAAAAACCCCTCAAAAAAAAAAAATTAAAAAAAGAAAAGAGAGAGAAAAAAGAATCCCTTTTTCTTTTGCTTCCCTTTCGATTTGAACCTTAAGCCGTCTCCTCCTCCGCCGGGGCGTCTCCTCATCCCCCGAATGAGCGCATAACAACCCAATCGCGGAACCCGAAAGGGGAAATTTTTAGGTTCTGTGCTGAAGAAATGGGGGCAGATGGGGGGGCGCTGGTGGTGCTCAACGTCTACGATCTCACCGACATCAACAACTACACCTATTGGTTCGGTTTTGGGATCTTCCATTCGGGCATTGAAGGTCAAAGAAGAAAGTTTCCTCTTTTTCTTTTTTTTTCCCTTGTCCCTCCATTATTAACCTCGAATCTTTGTCTTCCCGAGCTTCTTGGTGTGCTCTGAGCTTATTTGGGCTAACCTTGTGATCCGGGCATGCGTTATTTATGCTGTTGCAGCTGCATCAATGTCTCGATTTTTGCTGCAAATACTGAAATCAGAGCACCTTTTCAGCTGCTCCTTAAGAACGATTTTTATGGTCCTTCATAGAGTATGAAAGCAGCTGCTCTTTAGTTCGAGTTTGGTTCTAAGAAAACTGTACCATACGTATGGTGCTCCTAATTTGAGATGAAATTGTGGAAGTTAACGTTTTTTATGCAATTTTGATCCACTTGATCAGCACCTATGTTTCTCTGAATGAAGCGTGTGCACCTTCGTTGGATCAGCACATGTTCTTCGTACATTGATGAGACTATACTAGAATAGGTCGAAATATGTTAGGGAATTCTTATTCTTCTTTCTTTTCACCTAATTAGTCGAAGGCGCTCAGATACTGTCCGGATATACATAATGTGTTGGTTAAGGACCTCAAGTGTGGTATTTTAAGCTTTAGGCAGAGTCACTTGGGGAGTTTTGGATAAAAGTTGAGATTTGTTTGGTAAAAATGCAAAAACGCAAACTAATCCTTGATAAATGCTAAAGACCATGGGTACTCAAATTTTTATGTACTTATTTTTTTTTTCTTTCAGTTGATAATCAGTCTATCAGACTTTAGGATTCTTCTCTGTATCTCTGAAAATTCATAGAGGTCCAATAAGTCTGTGATCTGAAACTTTATCACACAGTTCATGACAAGGAATACGGCTTTGGAGCTCACGAGTTCCCAGCAAGTGGGGTGTTTGAAGTGGAGCCGAGGAGCTGCCCAGGTTTTATATACAGATGCTCCATTTCATTGGGCCGTGTAAACATGCCTTCAACCGTGTTTCGGACATTTATTGAGAACATGGCTTCTGAATACCATGGAGATACATATCATCTCATCTCGAAGAACTGCAACCACTTTACTGATGATCTCTCTCGAAGATTGACTGGAAGGGGAATCCCGGGGTGGGTGAACAGGCTCGCAGGGATAGGTAACTTCTTTGAAATCTCTGCCACTGGGTGAATTTTAAAGTTCCACAGAATGCTTTCATTTAACCGTTTTCTTACGTTATCTTATAAGTGGACGCATTTATATTCTTTGCATTCTTTTGCAAGTTGCTTCTCTATTAGATATGTTTGTAAACTACTCATATTCAATGACCATCATACATGCATAGATGCATGAATTCTATATTGAACAGCCGTATCATCTTCTACTGGTAAGGGCTCGATGAATTGTTTCAGTTCATTACGAGTCTAAGAACATATCTGTAAGTTTGAATCTTGAAATAACAAGACCACAGAATCACTTTTCTTGTTCAGAATGTGTTCTAACCTGTTTCAATGATATTGAGGACTAAACCATTCACTGATATTCTCGAGATTTATGCGAATGTAATGAGTATTGGCAATCAGTATGGGAACTTACACTTCTGATTTCCTTTAGGTGCTGTATGCAGCTGTCTTCTTCCCGAAAGTCTTCAAGTAACAAGTGTTAAACCGTCACTGGAGTATCATGATAATTCAGGCAAGGCTTGTAACTCCCAATGAATCTTTACTTCTATAGCGTGATATTTTGCTTGCGAATATTGGTCCTGATGCTCATTTTGCATGCAGAGGAAGACGGGTTGGAATCCTTGTCTACCACCACTCCTCAGGAATCGACTGAAATAGACGATGCTGATCCCGAGCAGCACCTTCTATCATCTCCAACCACAAGTTCAGAAGTATCTTTCGTTAAAGAGCCGAGAGTTTGAAGCTTTAGCTTGAAAGGGACACCAAAGTTGCCCTCCGAGGATGTGTCTGTTGTAACGTTTGTTTTATGTTGTTTTCAGGGGGGAAATGCAAGACCTCTCTAATTTGTTCATTGTGACATTTATTGTATTTTAACCTTCAACCCCACCCTCCCCTTTTTTTCATTTTCTTTTGGCTTTTCCGTTCTTCCTCTTTGTTGGGTTTGAATTGACAATGTGTTCTCTGGCATTGATTATGAGGGAAACTCTTACATGTTATGTGACACGGGATCATCACAATCCGTCTGTCCGTGGCACTAATTTCAGGTTTTCCGTCTTCAAATTTTTAATGGTTGGTAGAAGTTACTTTATAACATAGAAAAAATCTTACAATCGAGGTCGGACTGTGTACGGGGACAATTCCTTTGTTACTCATGTCTCCCCAAGCCAACGGTCCCAGATGCCTTGCGGGTGTGGTGCAACTCCGGAGTTGGGGGGGGACTCCCGTAAAATATAGTGAGTCGACTGACTGTTTGTAGGCCCACTTCGAAAAACCGTGGGCATATTTCTGCGCAAATCAGTTACCCTGCGGCCTAACGTTCCTCGGTCGTTTTGCAACCTCGGACATATCAAATTCCGGCTGCCCCTGTCGTGCTGTCCATCCCCCTTGCACTGCAGCCTTCCCGGGATTCATATTCTGCCACGGTTCTTGGTTTTTTGTTCCTTTCAGTTTCGAGGTATCGAATCTCTTATCCTATTTGTTCATATGCAACTCAAAGGACGCGCTTTATCTGACGGATACTCTGACTCAGTATAGTTCCTCGTTGGGTTTTCATCTCAACTGTTCAGAGCGGATAGCTCGCCAAGTGTTCGATGTAATGTTTCTACAGTGCCTATAGTTTACCCACCAATGTCAACATGCTCCAAGTCAAAAAAGGTTTTTTTTTTTTTTAAATTTCCCAAGTTCTCGGTGTTTGTCGAATTCCTAACTGTTGCTTTCTTTTTAGTCATGAAAAAACAAAATAAAAAAAAAAGTTTTTTTTTCTCTTCTTGTGCTGTGTAAGGATAAATTTTGCTGTCAAAGGTTCGGGGATCCTCATACTTAATGGATTTGTACTTCATATTAGAAGCCGAGTGGATTCTGTCTTGTCTCAAATTCCCATTGACTATGTTTATGTGAATTTGATTATCTCTAAAAGTAAGTAGATGGTTCGAAGGACTGCGAGTTCTTTTGTCATCGGATTACTGAACAATAGTCCATCCATCCTCTATTTGATTATGTAAGTGAGCTTGAACCTGAAAACATGGGAGAGTGACCACTTTTTGAAGCCACTGATTTGTTTTGAGTTCAAAGAGTGAGCTGCATCAAGTGAACAGCTTCGAGTCTCAGCAAATATTAGTTGCTGAAATTACTTTTTTGTGTTTTCTCTGGTGTCTTGATCACATTTTAACCTTATATTCATTTCCTGGTAGGAGTTTATTGTGCAGGTATCATAGCTCTAAGATTGCAAGATCCGATATCGGCTCCTTCCTCTAGGCTATGGGGCCAAGATGGAAAGGGAAGGGCTGCGAAGCGAAAGCCCTCTCTGATCCCATGTCAGCAATAGTCTCTCGGCTCCAGTCATCCCTGGTTGACTCTAATGCTCGCGGCCTGCTATCTGGATCAAATGTGATCCTTGCAGTTGATTTGGAACAGAGCGACTTACTGAATTCCGCGTGTTTCGGTCGACCTATGCTGACGGCAGATAAAGAAAAGAACTGGTGTCAGCTGGGCATGGAAGAGGCCTTCTACCTCTGCTATTTCCTAAAGTGCCTCGAGATTTTTTGTCGAGATGATTGCCCTGAAGCTGTTCAAGACTTGTGGCAATACATGATAAATAGGAAGAGTACATTCCCTGAATCTTACAGGGCATACTCGCATCTTCGGGCCAAAAATTGGGTTGTGAGGTTGGGATCTCAGTATGGCGTTGATTTTGTTGCATATCGTCACCATCCATCCCTCGTCCACTCTGAGTATGCCATTCTGGTCCTCAAGGAAGGAGATGATGGATCAAGCCGGTTAAGGGTCTGGTCTGATCTTCATTGTTCTGTTCGACTCAGTGGAAGTGTAGCTAAGGGTCTCCTAGCACTTTACATTGATAAATCTGGTCATGGTGAAGCCTCTCCTTCATGTTTGAACGGATATCACGTGGAAGAAAGGATCTTAGCGCGATGGAATCCAGAACAATGCCGTGAAGATCAAACGATCCCAGAGAGTGGAACTAAGCCGTGAAGATTACTGGAAGCCTTCCTGATGTAGGACGATATTAACATGGATGAGCATGATTCTTGACTTGGGCTTTAGGTGTTCATTAGTCTTTTTTCGACTTTGACATGTTGTAACAGACCATGGATGTAAAGACAGCAGATGCATTGGCAATGTTTAGTTCATGTTCGACTTTGCGATCGCGTTTGATGATTAATCAAGAGATAATCCTGCTTTAAGCTTCTAGCTAAAAACAAGTTTCCCCGTTATTCCAGTTTCACTGAAGTAAAGGACCCGAAGCAAAGCTTTCATTGTCCTATTCCCTATTTTCCAGTCAACCAGAAATATGAAAAGCATTTTCCTGTTGACACGTGGCAAGATATTATTGCTCCCTGAAAATCTAAACACTGAGGGAGCGTTTGATTGGAGTATTGATAGATTTCATGGAACGTGAGAAAGTTTAATTATGAAAATTTTTTATGAATTAAAATTTGAAACGCGAGGTTGTTGTGTTTAGTAAATTATATTGAATTACGAGAAATGTGAGTGATAATATAGTAATTTATTTTTATAAGATGATTGTGGGTACTAATTTCCGTTATAATATAATAATTTCATCTGTTTTGAAATCAAAATTTTTACGAATTACAACAGTAAAGTTCTAATTTAAGCAAATGAATCTAATGATTAACTTTTATATATTTTCACAAATAAATATCGTAAAATATTAGGGGCGATCGGTTCCGGGTACCCTGTATTTTTCATAATACCCGGACCCTACCTTGTTGAATCATGGAACCGGAACTTACCCGAAACCTGTATTATACCACAGGTTCCAGGTACCCTATTAGAACCTGTAAATATTTTCTCTCAATAAATAAAATCGAAAATGTTACATACATAATCAGTAATCACGCCAAATAGAATATCAACAAAATTTAGATTAATCCACAACAATGAAATAATAATATGTCTCATCAATCCATCGACAAAATTGAACATCCATAATACGATCTCACATAACAAAGTGTCTCTGTTCTGACTCATTAGAGAGAAGATAGTAACTTTACTTTTTTTTTAATAAATAACCGGTTCCGAGTACCTGTAGGCAGGAATCGAAACTGAAACCGATTTTTACAGGTTCCTAATTTTAATACCCGGAACCTACTCTATTTTCAATATGAGCTACCCGAACTTATCCGTTAAGGTAGATTCCAATTAATTCGGGTTATACCCGATATCCGTACACACCTCTATAAAATATTATGTTTTATAATATAAAGTTCGAACTTTACAATGAAACAGACGGCCGGAGGCTCTATATAGACGATTTAAACCCTTCGCCAGTAAAACGGCGCTGCCCTAAAAGCCTAAAACTCCCCTCCTCTTCTTTCCCTCCTTGCCTCCGCACAGTAAGTAAAATGGGCTCCCGCGACCGAGCCGGCGCCGCCGGCATGAACGGCGGAGCTCCGGCAGCGGTGGACAAGGGCGTGGACTTCGCAAACTACTTCTGCACGTACGCCTACCTTTACCACCAGAAGGAAATGCTCTCGGACCGAGTTCGCATGGACGCTTACTACGACGCCATCTTTAAGAACAAGCACCACTTCATCGGAAAGGTGCGCTGAGCAAACTTTTCGCACCCAGTTTTCTTTCTGTTATCGGTAGCTTCGGCTTGTAATTCAGCCTGAGCTAATGGAAGCTCTTCTGGGTATCACTAATGGAGGCCGCGAAGTAACAAGCTGCTAATTTCGCTCTACGTTGATAAAGTGGTTCTTTTAGCTGGTAAAATGAAGATTGAGATTCTGTTCATTGGTCATCAAACAATTTTGATACAGCAGCTGGAAATGATGCCTGTTAATATAAAAAAAAATGGTAGTGGAAGGATGATGAAAGCGTGAGTTTTTTTGCCTTACATTTGGGATTAGATAGAGAAATGGTATGAAGAATCCTTTTTTTTTTTTATAGTTATGATGGTTGAATACGTTGATGCTTTGCTTGCTTGAAGCTTTTCTAACTAAAGCAGTGCTGTGATTCGATGTTTGTTTGGGAAGACGGTGTTGGATGTAGGAACTGGAAGCGGCATTCTTGCAATTTGGTCAGCACAAGCTGGAGCAAGGAAGGTGTATGCAGTCGAAGCAACAAAGATGTCAGAGCATGCCCGTTCTCTTGTAAAAGCCAATAACCTTCAAGAAGTTGTGGAGGTGATTGAGGGTTCTATTGAGGATATCACTCTTCCTGAGAAAGGTTTGATTCATTACCTTTTATACCCACCCCACTCCTGAATTTCTAATACGTATGTGGTGTTCTCATTTTTGGACTCACCGTATACTCTTGATTGATGGGCAGTTGATGTTATTATTTCTGAGTGGATGGGATATTTTCTTCTACGTGAGTCCATGTTTGATTCAGTGATATGTGCACGTGACCGTTGGCTGAAGCCTACTGGAGTCATGTAAGTTTTTCATATTACTATGAGAATACATTTATCTATATATGTTTTTGGTTGGTTAGTCTTCTTGCCTGCGAATGGGTTTCTCTCTAATGTCTTCTTCCCCTTCTGTAATGGCATTATATTTGACCTGTTTATCATGAAGATAGCATTCTTTGATTTAAATTTCTGGAACTTGTTCTGACATTGCTAAACATTGTCTTGGAGAAATGTCAGAACCTTTGGTGGATGTGGATTAAAACACTTTTAAGAGAGAAAAAACATTGCCCTTATTTGTGGTGGCGAGACTTGTTTGGGTACCTAATAATCTATTCTTGTGTTTCGTAAAAATTTAGAAAATTTTGAATCATCAAGAAAATATAAGAACAAAGCAAATCTTTATTTAGCCTTTGATTAGTTTGTTTGGTTTCGAGTGATTTGGTGCAACTACTTTGTTGGTTTGCTGCTGGACTTCTAAGTTGACCCAAGAGAATTTGGTTTTACAGGTATCCTAGTCATGCACGTATGTGGTTGGCACCTATAAGGTCTAGATTAGGAGAGCAAAAGATGAATGATTATGAAGCATCTATGGAGGACTGGTATTGTTTCTTGAACGATACCGGGACTCACTATGGCGTTGATATGAGTGTTCTATCAAAGCCCTTTTCTGAAGAGCAGGAAAGGTACTATCTCCAGGTGAGTGCAAGGATCTGGCCTTCTAAATCTGTCTTTTGGAGTCTGCTTCTTCGACTCAGAAAGAAAATATTTGGAGCATATTTATTCCAAATTTAAAATACATAAAATGAGTGTCCCCCAGTCTTATTAGGAGCACAGACACACCCTAGCATCTTATGATAGATAGAGAAAGGTATGAGATTGTTAAGATCTTGATTGCAGGTATCCGTTTGTCTAATTAACTATTGCTAGTCTGACTAGTTTTTGAGGAACTTCATATATCCCTTGCTTGCACTGAAAATCCTTTTGGTGTTATGTTTTTGAATATTTCTTGTTAAACATAATGATTGGCTAAATTTTCTCATGTAATGATCTTGATTATGTGACACCTAATAGGCATTATGGATTTTGATTGATATAAACACGTATATCCGTCATTATCTTTGCTGGTATCATTCTATGATAAGAATTAGTGTGTGCATCTAGTGGTTTTTAGAGTCATTTGTTTGGGTGACTTTCTTTTCCGTGCACATGTTTTTAGTCAGTCTGCTTATTGCTTATTAGTTATTATCTAGTGTCTGCCTAAAGTAAGCTATGATTTTTGCAGACAGCACTGTGGAACAACCTTCATCCACATCAAGTTATAGGGAGTGCCGCCATCGTGAAGGAAATAGATTGTTTGACTGCCACAGTCGATGACATTTTGGAAGTCAGGTCTAATATTTCCTCTTCGATAAATGTATGCGGCACAAGACTCAACGGCTTTGGTGGATGGTTTGATGTCCATTTTCGAGTAAGCTGATACTCTGTAGTCCCTGTTTGAACAGAGAACTGAGAATCACATAATAAACACGTAATTTTTTTGTTGAATTTAGATATTTTAGATGATATAAAATGATAAATTAGTAGTGAGAAAACGAAATAGTCAAAATGGACAAGAATGTGCTTAATAGGACTGTCAAATACAATAAATGTTATTTGAATTTTGCCTATCGTTATCTAATTAAGATTAGGATTATAATTATTCATAAACGTGTAATTGATGAACGGATCAAAATAATATGTTACTGTTTTGGAGTGCAGGGAAGAAGGGAAGATCCGGCTCATGCGGAGATCGAGTTGACGACTGCTCCCAGTGTTGATGGTGGCACTCACTGGGGACAACAGGTTTATCTCTGCAAAACAAAGAGAATCCATAGTTGTTTATTATCTATCCTAGAAAGGGTCGTTTTCTCAAAACTTATCAAACTTGTTGGCGGCATGTGTATTCTAAAATTTATGGCGTGGATGACTAACAGGACAGGAGGAAGGCCATTTGTACTGTCAGACGAAGAAAATATTCTTTGCTGCCTCAGCATGGTTCTCACTGATGAGTGCCTCATCATTTTTCAGGTGTTCCTTTTGCATCCTCAGATTAGCGTCGATGAAGGAGACAATATAAATGTTTCATTTTCAATGACTCGCTCAAAGGAGAATCATCGGTTGATGGAGATGGACCTGGATTGCGAAATCTGCCAACCTTTGGGCAAACAGCTTCAGGCGTTCAGGAAAAAGTTCTACATCGATTGACCCATGCAAGTACAAGGTAAACTTCTCTTAAATTGCCTGCTCGAACCTCATCCCCTCCTTTTTCCAGTCCTCCATTTATTTACTATTCTCCTTCAAATTTGATCACTTGCCCACGATTTCCGCTCCCACCCATCCCCTAAGTATCTCTCCACAAGCTCAAATCAATTTAATTTATCTTTTCCTCGTTTTGGATTGTTCACATTCGCAGGGTCACCACATTGGTATGTACAATTTGGGGATGCAGTCTTCAAACTCTTGTTTTCGTCTACCTTTGAGGGCTCAGAGGACTACCAACAGACAGCAGGTTGTAAGAGTTTATGCTGTCAACATCCTCGAAGCATTTTCTGCGACACAGATAGTTTGGAATTTCAATGGAAGTGTTATCTTTTGGGGAAAAAACCATTGGTCACCTTGTTGTAAACGTCAAAAATGAGATCATAACGATCGGTTTTGTGGGAATCCACATTAAGCGACTTCATACCTTACATATTTTGGTTCATAGGACTTACTTAAGTTCGAGAACTTAAGAAACACGTAAACCTTCGAAGAGATTTATTTCTTAAGCCGGAAGGACAGTGATTAAGGTTGACTATAGTATAGTGCATGTTATTACTGTGTGGGATCAAGAGCAAAAGTAGACTTACAAGTGGGTTTGTTGTTTTACAAGAATCATGAGGTAGGATGCATTTATCATCAATATGTTTCACATAAACTTTCAGCGGAATTCGAACTCCAAACTATGGGGAGATAAACAGCTCGATACTATCTTATCAAACCACGTTTTCATAACGATCCGGGAAACTGCTCGGAAAATCCAAAAGCAAGTTCGAGTCGGGTCCTCAGTACAGTAGAAAGGCAACTCTAGTGTAAATCGTCAGTTGTATCTAAAAAAAAAAAAAAAAAAAAAGGAAGAACAGAGAGAAAGAAGAAAAGGTTGAAGGGAAAGGGAAAATAAAAAAAATAAAAAAAGAACCGAAAGCTAAATATTGGAGTGTGAAAGTAGAAGTGTTGCCAATGATATAAAGTGGGGGCCTAGCTAAGCCCATAGGCCCATCAATCAAATGTATAGCGGCCCGACAAGGTACCATTAATCAGGGGGCGCGGCACGGCAGGGATAACCTTAGCTTAGGCTTCCTTCCACCCTCCACTGTTTGGCTTTGCCTTAAAATATAATCACATCAATATATATATATATATATATATATATATAACACGTATATTATATTATTTATATATATTAGCAACCATGGGACCACTTGCGTTTAATTATATATATATATACACAAAATACGTATGTAGCAAATACTTACTCCATGTACGTTCATGAGACAATGATATATAGACAGGAATCAATTAATTAATGTAGTGCTTGCTTCCAACCATAAACTAAGGAGAACTTAAAAAAGACAGTATATGTATATATTATATATATATATATATATATAACTTTCTTGCAGCTTTATCTATAAGATACTGATCGAGGCTTCTACTTGATACCATTGCACATCTTGATTTAATTTCAATATATCATCGGATTGTTAGGCTACATGCATGGGGGCGGACAAGTATATACATACACATGCATATATGCGTATGAAAAAGAATGTGGTTTAATCCATTCACACAAAAGAATGTCTAGACACTATATTATATACCAATTATTAAGTTATGTGCACCGATGATCGAGAAAAGAGTAGTTTATGTGATGCATTGTAATTAGTGAATCTTCTTTTTTCTTGTGTGCCTATATAAATTAAACAAAACATTAATATATTAGAACAAGTTCATTGGAGGATTTTAAAAAATAAACTTTTTTTTTTCAAGATAAATGGGTGCAATATATCATAGCCCAACACTCATAAAAATGGGGGAAATATACATATATATATATATACACCACGAGAAAATAATACAACTAATTGATTTGATGTGCTTAAAAGGCAACTTTGGCTCTTCTGAATTCTAAACAAAAACTTAGGGAGAGTGTCTTTATCACCTACAAGTGTACACATTCACGATCCCTTTATGTGGCATATAAAGATTATAAGTATATTATAATAACCGAAATTAGAAGCAATCATTAATTAAATTGAATTATTAGCTTACTACTCGTGAAGCCCGTGCCTTGCACCGAATAAAAGGTGATCTTTTCTTTGCTAATTTTATTATATAATATATTCGTTAAGAATTGTTGAAAATAGTAACTTACAATTGCACACCGAGCTAAATAGTAATACACATTGATTAACAATATACTATTAGATATACAATATTAATGGTAATTTAATTTCATAAATAAGATTAAGGAAAAATTATATAAAAAAGAGAATTTAATTTAAGTATTGAAAAATCCAATATTGTCAAGATTATGCACAAAAATTTAAAAATTACAATCACGGAAAGATATTTTTTGTCTTTAATATTACCACACTTCATATGGTGTTAAATATTGTCGTATGTTAAGACACATAAAATCGAAGAGCTCAAAATTTTTATAAAAGTTTATCTATGAAAAAAAGCAGAAAGTTGAAGAACTTATCTTTAGAAGTATAATTATAGGCATAATAAAATAAATCACATGCATGCGTGCAAAAAAAAATGAAAAAAATTTATAAGATGAGATCGAGTGAATGTAAGTTTTACTGCTTAAAGGATGTAAAAAGTATGTGTCCTACCATTGGACATTATTTAGTGTTTCATACTAGAATATATCATATAATAAATATATCAAGAGAGGGTATAGCGCAGTGTCGCACCTCTCGCCTAGTGATCAAGAGGTCACGGGTTTAATATCTAGTGGGACTACTCGTGCCATTTCATTAGATATTTATGATTTTTATTTCAATGTACTAGGTTCATGAGTTTTTCTTGTAATCGAAATATAATATATATATATATAATATTTTTTAAAAAAAATAGGGGAGCAGATTTCCAGTTTTCCATGGCATAATTTTTTTTTATAAAAAAATAGAATTAATTGTCAAATGATTTTTCTTTTCTTTTCTTGGGAAAATACGACAAGAATAATTGAAGTGAGAGATGTCTTTGAAAACCCTAGAAAATGGAGCTTCTTCGCAAATCTCTAGGTTTTTCTTAAATAATTTCTTCTCCATATACCACCCTTTTCGTCATAATAACTAAAAACCCTTACTTTCTGTTTGTTTGTTAGGCAAAGAAGCAATAGCCATGGATTGATAAGAGAAATGGGCGAGTGGCGAGTGATGAAATTATAGTTTGTCCAAGTTTGATTTCAAACATTTTCAAATTTAGTTATAAGGAAGGCTGATGGATCTAATACAATTAATCAATTTTTATACTTTAGTTATACTAATTCAGTTGTTTATAATAAGATAATTTGATCAATATATAATGGGGAAGGGGGAAGTCTATATATGATTTGGCTACTAGCATGAAAACCCTAGCCAAAGCACCATCAACTCGAACAATAATATGCTCTTATAGTGGGACAATTCACCGAAACACAAACATGTCTTCCATCATAATCCTATAGAAACCATAAAATTATCGAAGGCCAAATATAACATGTTGTGTGGTTCTTAATTGCAAACCTGAATATGATCCAATAAAATTTAACTGCATGTCCTATATATATATGTGTGTGTGTGTGTGTATATATATATAGATATAGATCTCTTTTCTCAACATTTGTCGTCATACCTTTCCAACCTTGTTTATGCTCTCACAAAATGCAGTTAATCAATCCTACTACAAGTATATATGTGTATTAATCCATACAATATATAACAATAGAAAGCCAAATAGGCGCGCACACACACATATAGTGATATGTCGATTATATATGTCTCTCAAGTCTCAACTTGCACCTCATGTGGGCCTGAAGATGATTGGTGCGCCAAACTGTGGATACAACATCATTAGAACCGTAGGCGCATGTTGATAAGAAGGGGCCAGCTGGAATGAGAACTTTTGCAGCATCAGTGCAAGTGTGAGCTTTGCTTGCAGGAGGACTAGGTTTTGGCCTATGCATGTCCGGACCCCTAGCCCGAATGGGATGAGTGCCCCAGGCCGGCTCCGCGGCCCTGCAGAGTCCGTCGAGAACCGGGCTGGGTTGAACTCTGTCGCATCGCTCCCCCATAAGACCTGGTCATGATGGACGGCCAAGATCGGGATCAGGAGCTCAGTTCCGCGCGGGATCTTGTAGCCACCAAGATTGACACTGCATCTAGCCCTTCTGATCATCGCTATTGCTGGCGGGTACAACCTCAGTGATTCGTTCAGGATCATGCTCAACTGCAACAAATTAGTAGGCCAAACAATACCAAATTAATTAAGAACTGATACTTCTTAATGGTTTTGCAAAAGATATGCCACGGGAAACATGAATAAGAGCTGATCAGTAAGATTTTCAGATCACATACTCTTATATTGTCATGATATAAAGGTTTAAATCTGAAGCATGTCATAATGTACATATAAAATCTTAAATTTTATTTTTTGATCAATTATAATATCATTTCTCCTTCAATCTTAAAGTTAAATCGTTATAAATAATTTGATTTTATTCCGAGTGGGAATTAATATTAGCCAATAGGTCGATAATTGTCTCATAAATATGGGACCGTTATATAGGTTCTATAAAGTACACGAACATAAACAAAACAAAGGTGGTCGTTCAGATTTCCCGGAAAAGATACAGAAAAAAGGGAGACAACAAAAGAAAGAAAACGTATTTATCAATTCATGTAATTAATTAATTAATTAAGGACTTTATGGATGTTTGTCTTTTGTATGTTTATAATTAACTTACCCTCTTCAGCCTCACTATGTCGTCCTTGGAGGGCATGCAGTCACGTGCCCCGCACACAGTCAGCACCTCCTCACGTGCCAGCTGCTGCCACTCTGGATGCATAGCCAGCAGGACGGTCGTCCACGTCAGCAGGTTCGAAGTCGTTTGCTTCCCAGCGAAGAAGAAGGTCTTGCATTCCTCCATGACATCCTGTTCGGTCATGCTACCGGAGCATAATCCTCGGTCAATCATTAACCCAAGCAAGTCCTTTGGACATCTGTCGTCGTTGCTGTCACTGTTATTACTGTCGCTATTATTGTTTTCGGTGGCGTATCGTGAGGGTTTGTCGGCGGGGTCGTAGTTGATGCTCTTGCTCACGTTATGTTCTCTGCAGCGGCGGTGGACGAGCCTTGTCAGGGATCTCTTGACTTCGCGATAGAGTTTCCAAGATTGCACATTTCTCTTAATGGGCAAATATCTAAAAGATGTTATGACACAGTAGAGCTGATTACGATCATCATACTCATTAATTAATTCACAAGCAGCGATCGTAAATGTAATGCTCATATCGGCATGACGACACGACACTATTAATGGAACATGGGCGAGCTCAACGTCTATCGATAGTACTGTACCTATAACCAGGGATGAAGACTTTCTTGAAAGCCTGAGCAGCAAGATCTGCTTGTTGAGCTTGGAGCTGAAAGATGGCCTTTCCCTCTTCATAGAAGCTGGATCCGAACACAACTCTGCTGATTACATCTTCCATTAGGGTTTCAAACCACTCAGAAACCTCAATTTCGACTCCAATTACATCTTCCCATGATTTTGACTTTTCCTCCCATTTGGTCAACATGTTGACCACACTCTTTGACAACACTGGCAACAGCAGCTATTTCCAAAGGGAGAAATCGTTTAATGAGGATAAAATTAAGTTTGACTTTCTAGGAATTTCCGATTTTCCATATAACATATGAGCTTACTTTGAGATTTTCCATTAGGAATGTGGGAGCCACAGTTCTTCTGTGTTGAGCCCATTTATCTCCCTTGAGGCTGAGGAGTCCATCGCCTTCGAGCTCCTTCACGAGCGGGTGCGGCTCGATCTTTTCGTAGAACTCCGCTTTTGAGATGAGAACTTCTCGAATGAGGTCCGGGTCCGAGACCGTGAGACGGGCTGTGGGCCCAAACCATACCAGAAATGTTGCACCTGCGCGTGCATGCATCATTAACATGCCATAAAATACAAGAACTCATAAAATTGCAGATGAGTACTATTATAAGCCGAAAACATGAAAATCATTTGTTTACAATACGAAGAATTCTCTATATATTTGTTTCGACAAAACATAAGATATCAAGAATGTGGAAATTTTTGAAACGCGCCCGACACTGATTTTTTGAGCTTGATATCGATCATCCATTACAAAAATGCCAGTTGTTTTGTTCCTGAGGACTAGAAAACCGGAAAAAGGAGAATACCATAGATCTTCTTCCAGTGGTGGTAGAAGGAGAGGACCCTGGGGAGGATGTTGTGAGGGGAGGAGGGAGGCAGGATGGGCTGAGAGGAAGCCTTCACCATCATCCTCTCGATCTCCTTGGCGTTGCCGATGAAGAACCGGTAAGCGGGCCCTCTGATCCCTTGCCTCGAGAAGTGCCTCACTGTCCTTCTGGGCTTCCACCAAAGCCTCACCACGATCACCGATACAATGATCACCACCAGACTCAGAGACACTGCTGAGATCGAGAGCCAGGGATGCCGCTGATGACGATGATGATCCGCCATGTCGGAGGAGAGAGGCTTCTTCCTCTTCTTCTTGGCTTCCCTTTAATTTCTCTTTGTGCTGTCTTCACTCTTCAGGGTGAGAAGCAAGGGTCGCCCAATCATGAGGTTGCCAAAGGCTTAGCTTGAGACCTCCTACCTTGTTTAAAAATATTACTTTATAATTTAGTTAATTATTATCCTTAGGTCTTACCACAAGAAAAATATTATATTTTATAGATAATAAATTAATACCGTCAACTAACAAAATTAATGCCTAACAAATCTCATACTCTCTCATTTTTATTGCGAGGGGTATATTGTAATCTTTGTTCTTTTAATTATATGATGAGAATATTATTTTTTAAATTAAAGCTATCACTACTAAAATGTATTAATGAAAGGAAGTAATGTCTCCCAAGAAAAAGGAAAGAAAAATAAAAAAGAGAGTTTAGCGTATTGGCGCACTCTCTTGCCTGTTGACCTAGAGATAACAGAAAATAGACATAGTGAGAGAATTAAAGAAGTTTTGGGTAGTAGGTAGTTAACAGAATATATGAATACTATACGTGCTCTTTTACTTTTTCGGTTATAAACTTCCCTTAACTTAAGTAGTCTCTAATTTTCGATGTTATTTTGTTTTGGGCAATATTGAAAAATAATAGTTATACTTTCTACTTCTACAATTTGTAATATACATATATAAAAATCAACAGGTCAACTACAATTTAATGAATTACACACAATTCTCATTTTTTTTCTTTCCATCAATCCAATTTATTTCTGACTTTTCCGCTGATCCCTAATTATTCGATCAAATGCAAGCTGATACTCTTCATTAATTACCAATCTACAAAGTTCGGTTTTATCATTCCATCAAGCAACGGTAGGGCCAGAAAATCAATTAGCCTAACTTTTTGGCCAAAACGAACTACCTTCTTTATTCGTCGTTTTCTTTGCTAAGCTCATTTTTCTCTCTAGTAGCAACCATTTGCAGCAACTTATATCAATTTTGAGTTTATAGAAGTATGTTACACTCTATAGCATATTGAGCACGTGGTACTAAGAACGGTGCTGGTCATGGTCGAAGAATGACGCTATGATGAAATCGATTCTAACTAAGAGAGACACATGCATATTGACAGCGTCAACAGACGATAGGTTGAATTGAAACCTTTGACCCGACCAAAACATGCAGAAACTGAGTAGCATATTATGAAGATTGTTCGCTAAGTTTGGAACATATGGAGCGAGTTTTAGATTAGGGAGCACTTTGGGAACAAAAGGGGGACCAATGGAATTAAAAGGTCTTCACAATTTTGAGCTGCCCCCAATTCAAAGCCACCTTGCCCTGATCTTGTCTCGAGAGGGCCTTACATGTTGGGGCCTTTGTGCCCTTAGATGGCCCCCCATCCATCCAGGGGCCCCACACCATGAAGACACTGCTCCATGGTATAGTTTTGTACCAGAAAGAAAGGACTAGCTATGGAAGTAAAGAAAGAAAGACAAATCGAAAGTTACCAAGTCGAATCCCGTGTTCGACTCTCCACACCACCTCCCCCTATAGCTAGCTTATCTCTCGATCTGATTCAAATTTCACTTTATCAGGCCATGAATTATTCTCCTTACTGTTTATCTAAAAATGTATGAATGGTTTAAATGATTTACAAAATGGAACTGTACTTGGTTCGATGATGGTCCATGTGATATTCTAGGTGGCGCTTTCTCGAGGCATGTGAGGCTCAGTCCATATGTTTGGAAATTGTCCCCGTAACATAGACGGGCTTCTACTACTTATAAAACCTAACACATGATGAAGTCTCATTAACAAACATAAATGAATATTTCTATTGTTGCCTCGTCCTCCTTTGTTCTGTTTCTTTGTCGTGGCAAACACTAATTAAATGGATGGGCAAGTGCATGTGATGATAGTTCTGCTCCTCTAGGGATGATGTTCACAGGGAAGACGACATCGTTAAATATCGGGCACTATATGTAGGCCAGTTGTTAGCGAAGGTTTGAAAAGGAAAGAATAGCCATTTCATTCGAACCCAGAAAATTCAAAAGAGAAAAAATTCAGAGAATGCCCAACTGTTCAATGGAAAAGGAAATGGGTGGTTGCTCTGTTCCCCCCCTCCCCCGATGGTCAAATCAACTATAGCTGGAGAGCCTTCATATCTTCAGGACTTTTGACGCATGGTATGTATCATTTGTAAAGACCCTTATCTACGTGTGTAGACTCGAGAAGAAGTCTACGTATCATTTGTAAAGACCCTTGTCAATTGGGCCATTGGTTTGTCATGTTTCTAAGGTTGTCCTTCTTCGAGCATTATCCCTTGGTTTATCGGGAAGCACATGCGATGCCAACAGGCTCCATAGATACAAATGACAAATTACGCAATTACGGCTCTAACTGGAAGGGCTGCCACCCACAGTTTGGGCCGTAGCCTAACCCCAGCAGCCTGCGACAGGTACAAGACAACCCGCAATCCCTTCTTTTGCATACACTAATAAAATTTATGGGCAATCAGTTCAGGGCCCTTGTTTTACGGTAACTAGAGTCAAAAAGTCCCTAAAAACCTTGGGGACTGCTCCTTCTCACCCAACCAGACCATCCACAGATCTGCTTGGCAACTCGGATGATGATGAAATATGATCCAACATAAATTTCCTGAACAGATCAAGTGGAATATTCGCTAAGGATAGTCTTCCATGTCATCCGAAGTCTTCAACCGACCGTCCAAAGAGCTTTGGAGTTTTCTGCAAATGGTTCAGTTTTTTTTTAGTCATTCGATGAACAAAGCATTGATTCAGAGACAAGTTCGATTTTTTTTTAGTCATTCGATGAACAAAGCCAATATTCAGAGACAAGTTCGATTTGGCACATTTTTACGGTAGCGAAAATTATCAACCAACCACGACCCAGATTATGCCTTTAGTTGGCCGTGTTTTTGTCCAATCTACTTGGAACCTCAACATGAGCGCTGCAACCACATCTGCGGGTTCCCCAGCAATCACAGTTGTCAGTTGGGGGCCAAGACACTGCAGGGCATTGTTACACCCAATTTGGTTTCAGGATTAATATCGTCGATTGGATTTAAGCCTCAGCGAGTCCTGGACCACAGTTTTAAGGCACCAAGGGAAGCAGGATCAGGACAGCAACCGCCTTCATTCATTTAAAGCGCCTATAAACTGCCTTTCCAACATGAGAGGCAAAGCAGAACCAACCAGAAGTTCACTGGGAAAAAGGGCAGAGATATCACTCCCAACAATTAGGATTCAACTCCAAGTACTACCATTAACAACTATCGGGCTTGAAAGAGATCGATGACATAAAACCCAACTCATCCGAAAAAAAAAACAAAAACAAAAACAAAATACGATGTAGTATCTAAGAAATGTAAAACTAACTAATACAATCAATCAATCAGGGATTCAGGGGTCCTTTGACTAATCACATCCACTCCACCTGCCATCAGATCATTCCTAGAAACGGTAACAAAATTATGTAAAATTTGATGAAGAGACTTCGGTAACCCCTCCCGCTGAGCACAACTCTACATGATGAAATCCTCGTCGTCATCGGGGAGAGGCTGACTCATTGCAGCAGCAATCTTCGCTTCGTTCCTGCAGGAAAAAAACGCGTGGTATGAGGTCAAGAAAACAAGGACGACGCAATATGAAGATGAAGATTAGATGTGCATTCGCTGGTGTTATAACTTATAATACTTCTAATATCTTGTACTTGGCAAATAATTGGTATTATGCCCATTTATGCAATATTGCTTCACTCAAAAATATTTTGGATGTATACTTCTTTTGCGCTACACATGCCATGTACTTGAACAGGTCGAGCACATGCGCGTGTGTGTGTGGTCTTAGTCAAGCAATGACGTGTATGTCAAAATGAAAGAGAAGCGAGTAAATGACATATGAGATGAAATTCTTAAGCAAGTAAATAACATATGAGATGAGATTTTTACTTTAGCTGAGCAACAACATCGATATGTACTTCAGGAGGAACAACAGCAACTTCCTCCACAAGGTGAAGATTAGGGTCCCTGCAAGTAGCAAAAGCAACCATGAACTGACCCTAATAAGCAAAGCTTCAGCATGAAAAGAACCAACTACACCTCAAAACAATATTCAAATTACCCTGCGAGCTTCCTAGCAAGATACACGAAAGGCTTCTCGAAGTTGTAGTTCCTCTTGGCAGAGATTTCATAGCACTGCAGATTCTTCTTCCTGTGGAATGTCACCTGCTTGGCCTTAACCTGCCTGTTCTTCACATCAACCTTGTTCCCGCAAAGGACGATCGGTATGTTCTCCCACACCCTGATATTTTTGCAGAAGTCAGAAAAACATCCACCAGTAACAAACAAAGCAAGGGAAACACAAAATGGCATAGAAATGCAACGTCACCTGCTGAGATCACGATGCCACACAGGGACATTTTTGTAGGTCAACCTAGCAGTAACATCAAACATGATAATTGCACATTGCCCATGGATGCTGCAGAACAACACAAGACATTCACAGTCAATATTCAATTCAATCAACTCTTCCCAGATCATTTCGAGGGACTTTCCACTTACTAGTAACCATGTCTGAGTCCCCAAAACTTCTCCTGGCCAGCAGTGTCCCAGCAGTAAAACCTAATCTTCCAAGGTTTGTGGAGAAGTCCATTGGGTGAACCTCAACACCAATGGTAGCTGAAACCTATAAAGCACATACAAAATTCACCAACAATGACGAGCTTGAAGCTTGGGTACTCAACAGCCTTCTGGCCCATCATTGCCTGCAAATGAATTATTAATGCAAGAGAATCAAGACCGAGCTTAAACTAAAACCCTACACTCAAAGAGCCAGCATCAAGAGCTGCACATAATAGATGGAAACCAGCTGAGACGAGGAAGAAGAAGAAGAGGCCGCACTCACCTTTGATGATCAACGGAGAATGAGGGAACGCGAGAGAGGATGAGCCTGTGGGAGGAATCTAATGTTGGGAGGGGCTGAGGAGAAGTGAGATAGATGGAAGCGACGAAGCAAGGGAGAGGAGTGGACTGCTTATATGCGAGCGGAGAGGGAGAGATAGCGTTTGTTTTTCAGGTTCATCGTATGGCTTAAGCTTGAAGCAACTATTTATGAGCTGAGAGGAAGCTGAACCCGAGGCCGAAGCCTTCACCATCATCGGGAGCCCGTGACGATCCACCATGCCCATGTCGGAGTACAGGCTTCTTCTCCCTCCTCCTCCACCTCCTCCTCTTCTTCTTCCTCCTCTTCTTCAGCATTATATGTTGACACTTGACAGAGCAGCTTCTGTTCTGTTATACGTTGACTTGTTGACTGCATTTCATTTTGAGCTTTTTCTCATAGAGATCTAATGGGTCAAATTCCGGGATCAGCCTCAGCCTTGGTATAATGGTTTGAAGTAGTTGTTTCGAGACAAATCAGAAGTAACAATTGTTTTGTTTTGACTTTATAAAGTATTATGCAAAAACTTTATGATATATATATATATATATATATATATATGTAATATATCGATTATCATAGAGAAAAGAAGGGTTATGATCATGACTCATGATTGAAGAGTGATACAGACGAGGGGATCGGTCGTGATTAAGAGAGACACATACCATTCATTTCTCGGCAGTATTACGGTTAGTCAAAACTGAAACATCAATCACCAATAAGGGATTGGACCCGCTGATAAGCTGACAATAAGCAGTAGGCCAGATTCAGGTTCGATTCTCTCAGGGGTCGGCATCTAGGATTTAATAGCGGGCTTCAGGCTATACAATACACCGCTCGGTGGACTAGTCGGTTGCTACGGTACCAAACACCATCGACAGCAAAAAAAAAAAAAAAAAAAAAAACTGAAACTGAAACATCAATGAGCTAAAACCGACAATTTACGTACTTCCGGTCCCACGAGTTTGGAACATATGTAAGTGGTCCCCAATTCAAAGGCACATTGCCCTCGTCTTGTCTCAAGAGGGGGCCTTACATGGAGGAGCCTTTGTGCCCTTAGACGGCCCCATCTATGCACTGGAACCGTGGCCCAACACTATGAAGACAACGGAGGTATGCTCCATGTCCATGGTGGTCCAAGTCGAATCCCACATGCGAGTCATCTAACTCCTTTGTTCTGTTTCTTTGTCGTGGCAACACTAAATGGATAGGCAAGTGCATGTGACGTTAGTTCTGCCCCTCTGGGGATGATGTTCACAGAGCAGAGAACATCGTTAAACACGGCACCATTTGTAGGACAATTGTCAGCAAGGTTCGAAAAGGAAAGAATAGTCATTCCACCTGAACCCAAAAAATTCAGAAAGCAAATACAACTAATCAACAGAGCAAGTTCACTGGCTGAGCAACTGGTCATTTGAAAAGGATATGCTTGGGGTCCGTGATCCCCAATGGTCAAATTAACTACTGTAGTAGAGCCTTGACCTTCAAAACAACTATACTATATAAACTCTCAAAGCATTTTTATCGTGCTTTTCGATCGGTATCATCAAATTGGGTGATTGGTTTATCGTGTTTTAAGGTGATCATCGGCTCAGGGTCCTTTTCTCACGGTCACCCAAATCAAAGTCTATAAAACCTTGGACGCTGTTTTTTCTCGGCCGACCAGACCATACACTCCTGCTTGGCAGCTCGGATGCTGATGGAATAATCCACATTCCACAAGCGTTTCCTGACCAGATCAAGTGGAATGCCCAAGATAGTCCTGCGTCATCTGATGTCTTCAACCAACCGTCCAAACAGCTTCCTTCAGAGGTTTTTACGAGGGCTCGGCCGTTCCGGAGACAAGTTCGATTGCACATTTCTACAGTGGTGACAATTCCTAGTCTTGGCCTTGATAACTCCTTTATTTTGTCGTGTTTTAATCCAATCTACTAGGAACCTTGATCAATAGAGCTCCTGCAGTCCAGGTTCAACAGCATTTTACAGTCGGGCCAGCCTCTCCAAGATTGCATGCTAGACCAATATGGTTTCAGGATCAATGTCCAAGATTTATGCGTCAATGACTACTGCAATAAACCTCAATTTAAGGCCCGAAGAGAGCCTAGCAATAGCCTTCATTCATTCGTTCATTTAAAGGTCCTATATAGACTGTCTTTTCATTTCAACATCAGAGGCAAAGCAGAGCCGACCAGAACTTCACTCAGTCAGAATAAGGTAGGTAGAATATCACTTGCAAGATTCCAGTTTCAAGTATCACCGAAACAACCATGGGGTTCAAAAGAGCTCGACGACACCAAACTCAAGTTGCCTGAACTAACAGAAAAACCTAAGACGATGTAACAGTAAAAAAAGGAGGAAGAAGAAAAGTCTAGCTAACTAACTAACAATCCACCTGTCATCATACCATTCCAAAAATGGTAAATCTATCACGGCGAAGTGGGGTTATGTAAAATTTGATGCAAGAGACTAAGGTAACCCCTTCCCATTGAGCCCAACTCTACCCGGACAACTCGTCGTCGTCATCAGGGAGAGGCTGACTCGCAGCAGCAGCAAGCTCTTTCTCGTGCCTGCAGGAGACATTGCATGATATGAGGTCAAGGAAATTAAGGAGGACACGATATGAAGATGACAATTTAGACATGAACTGGCTGGTGTTCTAAATTTATGATATCTTATACCTAGCAAATAATTGTTATAATATAACCATTTATGCATATTTCTTTACTGTGCCCTACACATGCACTAAATACTTGAACGGGTCAAGCACATGCTTGTGCTTAGTCAAGCAATGCATATGTATGTCTAAAGTGAAAGAGAAGTGAAAGAGAGTAATGTGTGTCAAGTAATGCATGTGCTTGTCTTCATGTGTGTGTGCGTGTGTAGGCTTAGTTAAGTAATGCACAGGTATGTCAAAGTGAAAGAGAAGTAAATGACATATGATATAGGATTCTTACTGTTTCTGAGCATCCAAGTCAATGTGTACTTCAGGAGGAGCAAGAACAGGCATCTCCGCAAACTGAAGGTTAGGTTGCCTGCAATTGCCAAAAGTGACCATGAGTTGACCCTAATAAGCAGAGCTTCAGCACGACAAGAACCAACTACACGTCAAAACAATATTCAAATTACCCTGTGAGTTTCCGAGCAAGATACAGGAAAGGCTTCTCGAAGTTGTAGTTGCTCTTGGCAGAGATTTCATAGTACTGCAGATTCTTCTTCCTGTGGAATGTCACCTGCTTGGCCTTAACCTGCCTGTTCTTCACATCAACCTTGTTCCCGCACAGGACGATTGGTATGTTCTCACACACCCTAATATTCAGCAGGAGTCAGAAAAACATCCATCAGCAACAAACGATCAGGGGGGCTGGAAACAAAAATGGTACACGGATGCAAAAATCACAGACCTGCAGAGATCGCGATGCCATGTAGGGACATTTTTGTAGCTCAACCTAGCAGTAACATCAAACATGATGATCGCACATTGCCCATGGATGCTGCACGACAACACAGGACATTAACTCGATAATTCATTCAAATGCAGATCAATGTTAGAATATCTAGTTCTTTTATCTCTTTGCAGTATTTTACTACCAAATTTCTACTTACTAGTAACCATCTCTGAGACCCCCAAACTTCTCCTGTCCAGCAGTGTCCCAGCAGTAAAACCTGATCATGCCGTAGGTTGTGTTGAAGTCCAGTGGGTGAACCTCAACACCAATGGTAGCTGAAACCAATAATGCGCATTGCAATGTTGACTATCAATCCAACAACATAATAAATAATAAAAGTATAAGAGAAGTATGAGAAATTAAATCCAGTCAAGTCAAGAGCACTCACGCTCGTATATCTTCTCAAACTCGCCAGTAAGATGCCTCTTCACGAAAGTGGTTTTACCTGCAATGCAAAAGCAGAATCACAAAACTCAGCCACAACCATTGCTAGCCAGGTGAAACTGAACGACAAACGACCGGAGACAGCGAGATATATCAATCTATAATCGTCATTTACGGCTGATGATGATTCGTTCAGTTCGACATCGACAGAACGCTACACCTCGAACAATTATGGCTCGTAATCATACGACAGCATTAAAGAGGAGAATAGGTCATTGGCCTAGCCATCAACTACGAACATATCTATCACATCAGGATTCGAGGTTCTGCCGGTTATCAGCTAAATGATCAAAGAAGCACGTCCAGCGGCAGCGCGGCAACACACATGCAATGCAATGCAATGCAAAGCAAAGCAGTTTGAAGCATTGATCAGGGGGGCAAATCAAGAGCCATACAGACGCAGAAGGAGAATAAGGATTACCAGTGCCGCCATCACCGACAATGACGAGCTTGAAGCTCGGGTAACTAACAGTCTGCTGGCCCGGCAGCGCCTGCGAACGGAAAGGAATCAATACGAGAGAGAATCAATCAAACTGAAGAACATAGAGTAGACCGAAAGAGCGAGCATCAAGAGAGAGCCAGGCAATCGATGTAAAAAAACTGCTGAGACGAGACGAAGGACAAGAAGCCGCACTCACCATTGATTGACGAAGTCGGGTGGGAGCGAGAGAGAGAGAGGAGTAGCGTCTGAGGAATCTGGCGTCAGGAGGGACTGAAGTCGAGAGGGACTGAAGGAAGTGAAATCAAGGGAAGAAGAAGAAGGGAGGGAGGGAGAGCGAGGGAGAGGGTTTGTTGGTTTATATAAGGAAGGCATAGTCAGAGAGAGGGAGGGACAGTTAGCGTGAGACTGAGGTTACCGATCGAGTAAGTAGCGTCTATTTTACGTGTGGCGTAAGATTGAATCAATATCTGCTACTATTTATAAGCCGAAGAAGCCCTTCACCGACATCCTCTTTGATCTCCAATCCTTGGCGTTGCCGTCTTGCCAATCGAGAGAACCGTAGGCATTGCTAAGATCGGGAGCCCGTGACGCCGATGGTGGATTCGCCATGCCCATGTCGAAGGAGAGGCTTCTTCCTCCCCGTCAGAAAAAAAGGGGGCCGGCCCAGCCTGCTTTTAAAAATATTATTACTTTATAATTTAGTTCATTATTATTATATCTTGACAGAGCAAGAACTATATATATATATATATATATATATTTTGCTTCATCAACATAAAGCGAGAGCAGCTTTTGTTCTGTTCTGTGATAAGCTGTCATGCTTACTTGCAATTTTCATTTTTGAGTGAGATAGAGTGAAGGGTCAGTCAATTTTGGGGGGTGTCTATAGTGCTGCCGATGGGTTAAGGGTCCATTTCAATTAAGCATTTTCATAAAAATCATAAGAAACAACTGATTTCTTTTGACTTTGTATTGAAGAAGTATGTATGTAAATAGCTTTGAGTCATTGTCAGAGGACTGAGGAGTGACATGTAAGAAAAAAAAAAAAAAACCGTTGCTGAGGTTACCTTTGCCTTGACCCCCAATTCAAAGGCCCTTTTGTCCTTATCTTTTCTCAGCAGTAATATGTATCGGAGACAGCTCCATGGGATGTGATGGGATGGGTTATGACGAAGAAAGACACCATGCTAATTGCATGTGCTTCCATTAGGCAATTGCATCCGACGATAGTTCTGCTTCTCCAGGGATGATGTTCATAGGCAAGGCAGAGACCATCGTCAAATACGGGTGTTATGTGCAGGACCGTTGTTAGCATGGCTCGTATAGGAACAAATAGCCATATCACTCTTTGACTTATATATCAAGACAAAGAGGCCCATGAATCAAGAGATTATACTCAAGTCTGCCCAAACTTATTAGTGCCTCAGACTGAGAGAAGATATGCACAGTCGCTGCATTCCTGATTTCCAAATCAACCAGTCCGATTGGCAGGTACTCCTGAATAGAGCATGGAACTTACGATAATTTTAACGTACTTTTGTTAAAAGTCATCAACTTCGCCATTGGTTTGTCGCATGCCAAGGATCCCCTCCCAAACAACCTCCCAACATGTCGGGAAACACAACCACGCTGATAGATAGCCCCCTTGATCTGAAATTCTTCCATTTACGGCTCTCACTGGAAGGGCTGAAACCACTACAGTAGGCTTCCACCCCACACTAAGTTCGGGCTCCCAGCCCAACCTCAGCAGCCACCAGAAGGGACAAGACAACCCGCCATCCCCACATAGACTACCATGGGAATCAGCTCAGGGATGCTCCTTTTCTCAACCAACCATCCGTAGACTGATCAACTAGGCAGTCTGGCACGTCATCCGATGTCTTCAACCCACCGTCCCAATAGCCTCGTAGGTTTTAATAAATGCTTAGGTGTTTGTTCATCGACAAAGGAATAAGTTTAAGCCCCATGGAATTCTACAGCTGTGAGAATTCTTATCCAGAAACGGCCAAGATAATAGCACCCCTACTTTGCCGTGTTTGAAATCTCAAGGGGAATGCCGCAACTTCCTCGCAGTCACAAAGCAACTGAACAGGATTCAACATTAATATCCACCTAAAAGCATCAACGAGTTCTAAAGCTCCGCTCCAAGTTCCCCAAGGGCAAGGCAGCAAACACCACCATACGTTTAAAGGGCATATTCAACTGCCTATTCAATTTTAACCGTTAAGAGGCAAAGCAGAAGCGACCTGAACTTACACTCAGAATAAAGTAGAGATACCACTCAAAAGGATTCAACTCCAAGTACCACCGAAGCCACCATCGGGCTTGAAAGAGCTCGAAGACACGAAACCCAACTTATCCGAACAAACAGAAAACCAAAAGGACGATGGGTAAAGAAAAAACCTAACTAATACAATCAATCCATCATTGGTACTTTAATTAATCACACCCACACCACCTGTCATCAGATAATCTTAAAGAAACAATAAAATCCATTACGACAATGTGGGGGTATGTAAAATTTGATAGCAAGGGACTTTTAAGGTAGTAACCCCTCTAGCTGAGCACAATTTTACTCGAATGCATCATCGTCGTCATCAGGAAGAGGCTGACTAGCGGCAGCAGCAAGCTCTGCCTCATGCCTGCAGGAAGTAATGCATGATATGAGCCCACGAAAATAAGGTAACACGATATGAAGATTACAATCAGATGCGAATTCAAGGGTCTTAGTTAATAATATATACTGCACGTAACAAACAACTGGTAGTATACCATTCATGCATATATCTTCACTATAAACTAAATTTTTTTTACGTTGCCTACGCATGCCAGGTACTAGGAAAGGACAAGCATGTCTGCAGGTGCTTAGTCGAGTAATGGATATGTACATCAAATTGAAAGAGAAGTGAGTAACATATGCAAATTGAAAGAGAAGCAACACATGCAAATAAGATTCTTACTGTTGCTGAGCAACCAAGTCAATATGTACTTCAGGAGGAACAAGAGCAATAGCCTCCACAAAGTGAAGGTTAGGGTCCCTGCAAATTACCAAAAGCAACCATGAATTGATCCTATTAAGCAAAATTAACGGCATGAAACAAACCCACCACCATCAGGGAAAATTCTAATTACCCTGCAAGTTTCCTAGCAAGATACAGGAAAGGCTTCTCAAAGTTGTAGTTGCTCTTGGCAGAAATTTCATAGTACTGCAGGTTCTTCTTCCTGTGGAATGTCACCTGCTTGGCCTTAACCTGCCTGTTCTTCACATCGACCTTGTTCCCACAAAGGACAATCGGTATGTTCTCACACACCCTGGTATTTGCAGTAGTCAGAAAACATCCACCAGTAACAAACAACCAGGGAAATTACAAAATGGTATAGCAGCAATGCAACATCACAGACCTGCAGAGATCACGATGCCATGTAGGGACATTCTTGTAGGTCAACCTAGCAGTAACATCAAACATGATGATTGCGCACTGCCCATGGATGCTGCAAAACAATACAAAGACATTCACAGTTAATATCTGATTCCAATCAAGAACTAATTTGAAAACATTTACAGCGCAAGCTTAAATCAACTAAACAAGGCATTCCAATACATTTGCATGGACAGGTTCAGCAAAATCGAATGCATTTAACAATTTTCAGTATATCATTGCCAGGGACTTTCTACTTACTAGTAACCATCTCTGAGACCACCGAACTTCTCCTGTCCAGCAGTATCCCAGCAGTAGAACCTGATCTTCCCGCAGTTTGTGGAGAAGTCCAGTGGGTGAACCTCCACACCGATAGTAGCTGGAACAGATAAAGCAAAATTCACAATCAATTCAGCAACATAAAAACCCAACAAATGTACAGGGGAAACTAATCAGTCAGAAAGTACTCACGCTCATATTTCTTCTCAAACTCGCCAGTGAGATGCCTCTTCACAAAAGTGGTTTTACCTGCGAAACCATAATCACAAAACTCAGCCACAACACATTACTAACAGCCAGCTGAAACAGCTTAATTCCAGAAGACAGTGAGATAAATCTACACTAATCACATACAGCTGTAAGCGCTAAGAGCGCTGATTGAATACTGTGTCTCATAATCATAGGACGCATTGCCAAAGAAAATAGTCATTAGGCATTATCTAATCTACTTGTTTACAAACACATCGAGTAAATGTCATGCATAGATAATCATGCTAGACAACAACCTACGAGCTTCCAGTCTGGTCATGCTAGAAATGATTCAACAGAGAAACAACATCTCACTCCAAGAACCACGTCCTGCTCGACACATACAGCTGCAAAGTGCTCGGACAACGCTGATGAGAAAAATGAAGAGTAAAAAGAGAGTAAATTTACCAGTGCCTCCATCACCGACGATGACGAGCTTGAAGCTCGGGTAATCGACAGTCTGCTGGCCCGCCAGCGCCTGCAAACGGAATCAACGCAAATACAATCAAGATCGAGCTCGAACTAAAACCCTAGACTCAAGGAGCGCGCATCAAGAGCCACGCCACCGATCTGAACAAGCCGAGGCGAGGGAGAAGAAGCCGCACTCACCATTGATGATCGACGGAGTTTTGAGGGGAACGAGAGAGAGAGGATGAGCGTCAGATGAATCAATCGTCCGTAGAAGAGATAGGCTGAGGCGAGGGGACTGGTAGCGGAGAAGAAGCGAGGAAGAGTAGTCGGCTCCCGCTGGGGTTTATATGTAAGGCGGAGAGACAAGAGACCCTAATTCTTCACGCTTAAGCCTGACGCAACAATCTGGACCGTTGGATTCGATTAACTTTTTTCAACATCAGCAGTTGACTGCGTTTTCTTTACCCTTCTTTTCATTTAAATCTGTTTTTTCTGCTTTTTGAAATTCGAAATTTCAGATTTTTTTTTCCAATTACGTGTCTTATTTCCTTTTTTGTCTTCCTTCGAGAAATTTCCTTAAAAAAATTCCTTAGAGCGGTCTGATCTTATCATAACCTTATATAACAAGGCCTAAATGTAGCAGATCAACTTTGGTGGGCTTGGGCCCTTTTAACAAGGATGGACTAGAGAAACTTTAGTTGGGCCATGGCAAGATTTCGAAGATGGGGCCCAACCGATCCATGATTAGCCCAAAATCAAAAACTTAATTAGTAACCTACCAAGATCAAGCTTATAGGAAAACTTGTCACTATCGAGACATTCAACATTGCCCTTGAAATTCTATACGGACATAAGACTATTCTCAGAAACCCCTGATCAGGCCTAAACAACACATTGTAGCGCATTTAGCATTCTCCGTGGGTACCGGCGACTTCAGTGGAGGGGTCGAGGTCACTGATTGGCGGTCCCGACCCCTTCATTTCCTTTCGATTTTTTTTATAGGATTAAATAAAATAAAATGAAAAGTTGAGTATATGAATAGTAAAAGAAAAATATTTAGAACCAAAATGGTTAAAAGGTTAAAGGTTGAGGACTGAAAATGAAAAAAAAAATTACGTCATAACTCCCTATATCTAACGAAACAAATCGCAGGAAACTAATTATTCCAAATAAAAAAAGGAGTAATTGCACTGGTGGTCCAAAAAAATTCACTAATATATCAAGTTGGTCCAAAAAGTTTTTTTTGCTATTTGATGGTACAAAATGTTTCAAAAGTGTAACATGATAGTACAAACCGTTATCTCACCATTGACACCGTCAAACGAAGCTGATGTTGCCGAAACGTGGCTCTGATATGTTTTTAAGAGTTAGTGGAACGTTACATGATGGTTCAAACTCTTTTGAAATTATCACTTGATGGTCCAAAATGTTTTACAGATGTAACATAATGGCACAAAATATTTCTTTAATTAACTTAAAGGTCCACCCATGTCAATGGCTAGATGACGACGTCAATGGCGAGATAACGGTTTGTACTATCATGTTACAACTTTGAAACATTTTGTACCATCAAGTAGCAAAAAAAATTTTTTGGACCAACTTAATACATTAGTGAAACTTTTTGGACCAATTTGATACATTAGTGAAAATTTTTAAACTATCAATGTAATTATTTCAATAAAAAAATATAATGCGATTTGTTTCGATTCAAAATCACAAGAGTTTTTGTCTTTTTCATTTTATTTGAAGTGGATTTAGTTTTGGAAAAAGAGGAGAAGTAAAAGAAATTCAGCAAAACCGCCATTTGGCGCCCCAGGTATTGAATAGACCAACGCAATTCGCAAGCCGAAGGTGAGAGGTTCCCCAATTTCTCTGTCGCCCCTCTTTCTCTTCCCCCCAATTTTCGAGTCTCGTCGGAGCCGACAATGGCGTCGCAGCCCAGTCACTCCTCCGACAGGTAATCCGCCGGAGATGCCCGTACATTTGTCTCAGTTAGCTGCAATCGGAATTTAATGTCGATCGCAATCGTTATTCTTGCAGGGAGGCTGTTCTAAGGAAACAGAACAGAGGACCCCCGTTCAAGTATTTGGTCCCTCTGGTGTACGCCCCCGTTCTTCCTCTCAGTAAGTGCTCCGAACAATCGTCCCTCCTCTTATCGATTCGATCCAGCCTCTTCGCCCATGTCTCCCATGGTTTCCCGTCCAAAAGATGAATTTTTGGTATCCGTCCTAAAAGGTGAATTATTTGTGTTAAATTGTTGATTTTGCAGTCAGGATTGGGCTGCGTAAGAATCCGGTGGTGAGGGACAGACTGTTCACTCTTGTACTAGCTGGGGCGTTCGCTCATGGGTTCTTCTTGGTGTATCCTTTTCTTTTTCAATGTTCTTGTTGCGATGTTTCTTGATATCTTGTTCTGTTACATCAGCTTCTAAATGGCCTGTAGTCAATCTTCCGGTTTGGTTTTTTTTGGGAGTTGTGGTGGGGGTAGACCCTGGGTTCGGGATCCCATAGTGAGCTGAAGCCAAAATGGGCTAATAATGGAGGTCGGTTTGAGATCAGAGAACTTTATGGGAAAATTTTGAAAATGAAATTCTTCAGGAAGGCAAGGGCATCTGAGCATTATCATTTGATGACTGAAGGTGCCTGTTACACATTAGTAAGCTGAAAGGGTGAATAATGGAGGTAAGGTTGAAATGGAACGTGTGAAATCATGGAATTTTATGGCAAAATTTTTGAAAGTAATGTGGGAAAACTTTTAGGAACTCAAGGGCACTTTAGAATGATCATTTGATGAATGAAAGTGTCTGTTACACGAGTAAACCACCTTCTTATATTGAGGGTGCATGCGTGATATCCATTTTCACTGGGGTTCCTGCTGGGATATCAGTTGAACTGTTCTTGGCATATCTACAAATGTTTGTTGAGCAAATGGTTGACAAGAACGGTGAATTGAAAATGTAAAACATGGAGAAACGATGTCAAACAATGTTCTCATTTGAGAGTGAGGTGTTTTGTGGTGCCAAATTTTGCCGAGTCAATTTTATTGAAAGCTTTGGGTATTCATCCTATTTGTGAAAAGTTTTATGCAGGTATTAGAAATCCGAAGTATCTGCAGACTGCAGATGCATTACATTTTAGAGGGAGAGGCTCGTAGACTGCAATAATCCCAATCCTGTTGTGCACTGTGAGCTGAGAAATAGGCAACATCCTGTTGATATGACTTGACTTGCTAAAAATCTGTGGTTCAGCATTTTGTTCATTTATCTTGTGCTCATCGTTAATCTTTTGTTGATGAGATATCTTTCATCCAATTATTGGTGTTCTAACTTATTGATCTCAGTTGCACTCCAAAGCACATGTCATCATTCATACATTAACACAACAGTCTTCTAACCTGAATGCACTTTTCGTTGAGATGCATTTACGGCCTCTGACTGTAGCGGTCTGCTGCCCTGATGTTTTATCAGTTAAGTTTAGGATGGTTTGGTTTTCCTTATTCATGCTTGATGGTATACAATCCCTCTTGGCCAATACAATTCTCTTCGTTATCTGCATTGACTGCAAACACGGGCATTTCTGTCATTGCCTTTACTCTTGGTGCTATCCATTTAAATGTTCTTACCTGGGGCAGCAATGCATCTTCTAATGTCTCTATGATTAGAGAGATTCAGCCAAATCCTCAGCATCACCTTCGCTTTTCCTTAACTGCTAACTCAGAACGGATCTGTACGACGTCGAGAGCAAGTGAATCAGCAGGCTGAGATTGACTGAGAAGCAAGGACAGAACACTACTGCATATTCATCTCGCAAGTTTCAGCAGTCCGGTGATCTTGGTGCCTTGTAAGTGGCAGGAACTGTCTGCTATGGTAAATGAAATTCATTTTTGGCATACGGGGTTGTAACTTGTCTTCTTTCCCTTACATGAGAATGACGTTTCTTACGAATAATTGATATAAGCCATTTTTCACCTAATACTCCCCTACTATATCTATATTACAATTGCTGGAAAAGTTAGTTGAAGTGTTGCTGTCTGTATCTTGGTGGGACTTCTCATCATGTGCAATCTATGGGAAAATCCGTTCCAACCTTTAGTATTCAAATCACCTCGTATGCGTACTTTACTAGTATCTCATTTTCATTTTTTTCTACGTGAATTTCCATTCACGTAAATAGGTCTAGAAACGACTTTCTTAGCAGTATGTCCATATGGTCTGTGAGCTAACTGGGTTCGTAAAATTGCACTGAAACATGAAGAAGCTCCACATGTAACCCAACGTCTCTTGATGTCTCCAATAACCTCACACCACCTTCAATGGGCAACTGGCCTTCAAGATTTTCTTGAATATGGACATGTTCTTTACATGTCATGGAATTCGTTTTCTCTCCAATGAGTCTTCTTCAAATGAGCCAAAATGGAAAAAAGGGAAAGTCTGAATTAGCAATTTCCAATGGTCTAGGAAAATAATTATATTATATATATATATATATGTATGTATGTATGTATACAAGCATATGCCTTAGATTCCATATTTTCAGTCAATTATTCCCCTGGAAGATTTGAGGATCTAAGGTGAAAGATCCATATTCTCCATGGTTGGGAATCTAGTAAGTGGATGTGGAACCAAAATAATTTTTCGATATAAATGTGAGGATTTTTTTTTGTTTTAAAATAAAAATCTGCGTATAATAATAATAATAATAATAAAGAATTATTAGAAAGTAATTGACCAATTAAATCATCAGAAAGTGCAGACGAAAGAAGCATCATAATTGTTGAAGCATTTTCCTTTCTGGAAAGCAACCGCTACTTAGATATGCTGCTAAAATGTCTAATCATCTTCCTGACTTAAAATTAGAAATTAGAATTGACATATATAATTAATAAGAAATTAATAATTAGTAATATATACTCCAAGGGGTAATCACTATGAGGAAAGCATTATTAATAGACCGATAATTACATCTTACATTTCTTAATTAATACGTACATCAAACCATGGCATCACTTTCATCTAGAAATTAAAATATCCATAAATATATGCTACGAAATCATGATCTTACAATATACAACGAAGTATATAGACATATAAGTTCAATTCCCATGGCCCAAGTTCATAGGTCCGGCTGGGCCGACGCGAAGTCAGAGGCGAGGCGGGACGCGATGGCGGAGTGGTACATGGCGTCGTGGAACGATGCAGTTTCCAAGGTCATCTTCCTGAGCTGCTTGGCCTTCTCGTCAGTGAAGCACCCCGGAGCGAACCGGGTCGTCCCGGAGGTCTTATTATGGCCCGGTTCCGAGGCCGATCTGGCCTTACCCAGCTTCGCAGGGGCCGTACCGCCGGTAGAGTCGATGTAGTCGGGCTCGGAGGACCATCCGAAGAGCGGAGCCCACCAGCCGGAGGAGGAGGAGGAGCTCCGGCGGTTAGGATCGGGCCTGCGGCGCTCGGATGTGGAGGCGTAGATCCCGGAGGGTCTGAAAGGAAGGAGGTTGGAGGCCATTGAAGTGATGGAATGGAAGTATGGTTTAGAGAGAGAAAGCTTTGGATGGATTAGTTGCAGAGAGAGAGAGAGAGAGAGAGAGAGAGAGAGATGGAATTGGAAGGAAGGAACGAAGGTAAAGGAGCATATAAAGCTGGCTAATGTTTTCAAGGGAGATGGGGGTGGGGAAGATGGGAAACGGATAAGAGTGGACACGTGGAGGTGTATCGTTGACGCTCTCGTGGGGTCCGGTTCACTTTTTTATGCGCTTTTTACCGGTTGGTCCCGTAGTTCGGTCTTTATTTTCTTTATTTATTTTTTAAAAATTCACAGAGAGAAAAAGTGGAATGGAATAAATTTGGCTTGACCGATATGTCCTTTTCTTCTCTGTAACTTTAATTACAAATTAGTAAGATTACTTCAAGATAAGAACATTTGAAAACATAATAATTTGTTCTTGTTCCTTCATTGAAACAATTATGCATATTCATCGGAAATAATAATTCTGGATAAAAAGATACGTGGTATAGCCGTATCCGAAATTAAGAGATTTTAAATTTGATTCTCGCAAATGAGAGTTCTTATGCTTATTTGATCCCTTTTTTTCCGAAGATATTTGATTCCTTTTTGCCATCCTTCCGCCCATGGTCCTCATAATTGAAAAAATATCAGTTCCCTGACGTACGTTTAATCTTAGAATACATATATTCATACAGTGAAGTAAAATATTTACGGGCTTCTTTGGTTTTAGGATAATATTTTAGGATCACAATTCTAACTTAACTCTACCCACTACAAAACAAAATAACTCATACAAAGTCAAATAATGGGTCCCATTTATATCACTTTTTTCCACAACAAAATAACATAACTCATACAAAGTCAAAGGGTGGACCCCATTTATTCCACTCAAAATCAAAATCAAAATCTAATTTTAAAATACTACTATGAAACCAAACGCAACCTACATTTATCAAATGCTTCAGTCAGTGTATAGATTTATAAATTAATATTTTTAGAAACATATCTAACTTATTCAAATTTCTATATAACTTTTCGATGATTAATAATATTTAATATTGACAAATTTCTATATAAATTCTTTTTTTTTCCTTAGTACGTGGATATATATTTACATAAGTACGTATTATTAAGAACATTTAATCTATTTGCAAAAGATATAACTATGGATTGTTTCAACTGTATAAGTACTTTTATTATAATTTAAAATATCCTATAATATTATAAATTTAAGAAAAATATATCAAAAATTTATGTATTGCAGGAGTAGAAAAGGTGGTTATATCTCCTAGACGAACACGCTACGTGCATCACAGTCACACCAAAAAAAGAAAGCACAAGGATTATGATTACGAAAATCATATGGAGCTAAAGAGAGACGAGAGAGATAGCCCATATGGTTTAAATTATTGCGTTGAGTCATTCACGATTACGGATGTAAGTACCAGGTCTATATATTATTCCAAACTAATCTTATTCCGTCAAATTTTTTCGCTTTATCTAGTTTTGAATCGTATATCTGTCCACAATATTATCTGAAAAAACCATTTCACCATGTGGAAAATAACCGGTTTCTAATTTCCTTCACGTGAGAAATTAACTAGCAAACACAGTTTGTAATTGTGAGAGCGTCGTCGTCTTTTCTGTTGCCGTTTTCCGCAGAGATTTCCACTGGCCGCATGTATGAAAAGACAGCCGCGCACGTTGTTTTTTTCGACGGAGGGAGAGGCCAGAGGGGCAACTTTTGGAGGCTTTCACGGGCGCAGGGTCCGCGAAGGAATCACACACCGTTGCTGTCATTTTCATCCGGCCGAACCGGCCTCGACGCGGCACGCAACTTTGAACAGTATGCTTTTTTTTTTCCCTGCCGACGCGGTTTCTGATGACCCGACTTTTCTTCCAGTGATAAGAGCCCTTATAGACTGCGTCATCTGATTTTTGAAAGGAACGTAACAGTAATTTTAGGTCGAATGAGCAAGAATATTGGACTTCTGTACGTATTTATCGATAGCCTCTGAGTTGAGCGAGATCGGAGTCGGGTCTAATCGACGATTTCGCTGAGGCATTTGCAAGATAAACTTCCGTTGATGTTTCCTTGGCCATAAATTTTTTGCAGAGCCGAAGTGGAAAAGCCCAGCTTCACATGTCGAAATGTTCCCATGGCAGCCCATCTCATAGGCCTAATGAATTGAAGTGCCCCTCCTCCTCCTCTGTCTCCTCGTCTGCTTCTTCCTTTTCCTCCATTCCCTTTCCCTTTCATTTTCGGATTCTTTTAGCCCCTCGAATAGAATAGGACCCATGCGGTTTATTGTACCTTAATATACTAGTCATGCTATAGGGACGATGCAGTGAGATCTTATATTATAATATATGAGCTTATGATAGCTCTTACGAGAAAAGACATGAATCCCACATGAATTTTTATTGACTCTGTACGTTATGTCACTCTTATTTCGAGATTATCGAGTAAATCATGAAGGTGGATCAACGAAGCTCTAAGGATAAGGAGCAAGGACCAACAACACTCAGACCTTCCAGTCCCCTCTAGATGCTCGAATCGTCTTCGAACATTATACATGATTTCTCTTACAATATCCCATGTCAAATGTTCATCGATGAGCAAATTCGGCTATTTCCACTTCACCTTAGTACAACATCGTCGAATCCCCAGGATGCACAACTGAACTTCAATGTCTGGTCATGCAAAGTAGCCGAGGAAAATCAACAAACTGCCGTTGCTTGGTCTATTATCTGAGTTCCTTCCCAACAAGATCGTAAGTAACTTGTTCGTAATTGTACCGTGTCCTGCCTCAGTTGACGGTTTATTTGGGCCCTGAGTTCTGCAGACACCTAAGTGCAAAAGGCCCATCTCCACATTTCAATCGTTCGTAGAAAGAGAGGCCCATCTTTTATTGGCTCTATAATGAAGTTCACTGCTCAGCTTCTTTGTGGTCTTCTCCTTTGTCAAGTCTCGGTCTTTTCTTGTATAGGCTCAGTCGTAGGGTTATACTCGAAACAGTCGTATCGAATTTCATCGTGATCGATCAATAGGGGCTACTTTGAATAGTTACGTATAAACCAGCAACATAGAAAGGGCAATAGATATTTGATGAAAATATAGGATTTTTTTTTTCATCATAGGTCATGAGGCAGGATCCGGGATCTCAAAACCAGCAAGGCAACATTGTTTGGACTATGGCTTGGGGCTAAAGCACCAGGTTTTCGCAAAGCAAGAACTCCGCAACGATAATGAATACCGAGCAAGCCCAAAAAGAACTGATGGGATACGCATCAGTTCATACTTAAAAAGCAGCCTAATGCATCCTCAACATCTGCCATAACAAATGAATTTGAAGAACTCGACTGAAAATTATGTTCGACCTTCCGGCTCTGCGGAGTGATGTGACATGTAAGTGCGAGGTGTGATCTCCAAGAGTTGCACTTGCAGGTTCCGATAATAAAGTCTCTCAAAAGTATTCCACTCGTGTAAACTTGGCTCGAGATGAACCGGGATGAAGAAAGGGCTACCTGGAACCGGAAATCGTCCAGTTTTCGCCTTGAGGAGCTGCACAGACATCTGTCTGATCTTGTTGATGAGAAGTCCTGCAGCAAATTTGACTTAGAAAAAGAAATAATAAATTAAGTAGCACGAATTGACAACTGCCAACAATCATTCACGATCAGGAATTGTAAAATAAACAATCTACTGCTTAGACCCAAAATCGTCGGCTGAAAATAATTCCTTCTTGTGTTCATTATATTAATCCATAATGAATAATATTTCTACGGACAAGTCATGATCAAGAAAAAAATGGCTGGGGGCAACAGGAAGAGACAGAGTAAGAGAGAAGACAGAGTTGACCTTTTCCATAATCAGAAACCATACATGAGCAAGTGAGGTCTGAGGGAGCTCCTCAGAGCAGCAGCCTCAACAATGGCAGGCAATACACAAAGCCGGGGCATCTGGGGTGTCTCAGTCTGCGGTCATGAAGAGATTCAGGAGCTGTCGAGGGACGGAAGCCACTACAGTCTCTCCACTGGGATCTTGCCTTCGCTTGGTGCCAGGAGCAACCGGAGAGTCCAGCTCCGGCGGTTCATTATTTCCCCTTACGATCATCGTTACCGGTAAGACAAGTTTGACAGCAGGTCCATTTACTTTTTCCTTTTCCATTTGGTTCTTTCTACATGATTAAACAAGTTTTCTTTTTCAATGATTAGTCCTATGATCGGACACTTGTATCAGTTAATATTCCAAATCCATTTGATGACAAAAAACCTCGTGAATTCGGACTTGCTGTAGATGCATCTATGTCAATCCTATCATTCCTTTTCCATCTCGGAACATTTGAATTTTTCTCCCGACATACTTGAAATAACAGTGGCTTGAATTCCAAGTAAGACTGTACCCACCATGTTACAGCATCTACAATGCAAAAACCGTTTGCTATAGTTCATCGGACTACCTCTTACTAGAAATCGGACAATCATTTCTTTTCCATAGTAACTGGGGGATCAAACCGATTGTTGCAGGGTATGGCAGAACTTTTTGGTTCTTCTCGTGGTGTATACTGCCTGGGTATCCCCATACGAGTTTGGCTTCCTCAAGAAACCGTCACAGCCCCTGTCTATTGCTGATAACATTGTCAATGCGTTCTTTGCCATCGACATCATTCTAACCTTCTTGGTGGCCTACCTCGACAAATCTTCTTACTTGCTTGTCGATGATCATAAGAAGATCGCGTGGAGGTACACAAGTACATGGTTTGCCTTCGATGTTATATCCACAATCCCCTCTGAGCTTGCTCGGAAGATCACCCCTCCGCCACTTCGATCTTATGGCTTCTACAACATGCTTCGGCTTTGGCGTCTCCGAAGAGTCAGCGCCCTATTCGCAAGGTAGATTTGTTTGTTCCATCCTGTGAGTCATCTTACGGTTCTTCTATGGAAACTATGTTAGAGATATGATTCATTTTCATCGGTTTTTCTTGGAATAGACTGGAGAAAGATCGGAATTATAACTACTTCTGGGTCCGATGCACAAAGCTCACTAGTGTAAGTATTATGCGTAGCAGGTGATTTCCAAGACATGAACTTCTTTAGTCATCGTAATCTCACGAAGAAATTTGTTTATTTTCCCGGTAGGTCACCCTTTTCGCAGTTCATTGTGCGGGGTGCTTCTACTATCTCCTGGCAGCCCGTTATCACGATCGAGAGAGAACATGGATCGGAGCCTCCATGACTCTCGAAGAGAGCCTGTGGAACCGTTACGTGACGACTCTTTACTGGTCAATCACGACTTTGACTACTGTTGGTTATGGAGATCTACATCCTGTTAACACTGGGGAAATGATTTTTGACATCTTCTACATTCTCTTCAACATCGGGCTGACGGCCTACTTGATCGGTAACATGACCAACTTGGTTGTCCATGGAACTAGACGCACGAGAAACTTTGTAAGTAAAAGACTTCTCTGGTCCTTTTTTATCCGAATCAACAATTCTGAGCAACAGATCTTCCCGAAAGCCGAATATTTACGCGTAGTGATAATGATTTTTCTGTGGTTATTGATTTGTTCATAGAGGAATACAATACAAGCAGCCTCGAATTTTTCTATGCGGAACCAGCTGCATCCTCGGTTGCAAGACCAGATGCTCGCGCACTTGTGCTTGAAGTTCAGGACAGATTCCGAGGGGCTTCAACAGAACAAGGCTCTCGATTCTCTCCCTAAGGCCATTCGGTCCAGCATTTCGCACTATCTTTTCTACTCTCTCGTAGACAAGGTCTACTTGTTCCGTGGAGTCTCCCATGATGTGCTCTTCCAATTGGTACTGAAAAAATTGACTAGCTCGTCGACTTTGATGTTTTTGCTTTTGCGAGTTCTCCGTGCTTTCGACAGACATGCTTTATTCGGCCCTCTTATTTTTTGTACTTGTCAAGGTTTCGGAGATGAAAGCCGAGTATTTCCCGCCCAAAGAGGATGTGATTCTGCAAAATGAAGCGCCTACAGACTTCTACATTCTTGTTACCGGTGCAATGGTATTACTTTCTCTCAAACCCCATTTTCTTGAATGAGCTGTTTCCAATATTGGTCCAATGTTCTTATAATCACACGTTACTACTTCTGCAGGATAGGCTGATTACTGGAAATGGAACCGAACAGGTAGGCTTTACGAGAATTTCTCTGCTCGAAAGCAATAGCTGTTACATGGACCAGCTTACCAATTCGATCAAGTCGTTTCAGGTTGTTGGAGAGTTAAAAACGGGAGATATTTGCGGCGAGATTGGCGTTTTATGCTTCCGGCCGCAGCTTTTCACTTTACGGACTAAACGATTGAGCCAGCTCCTTCGGCTTAATCGGACAACATTCCTCAATATAATCCAATCCAATGCTGGAGATGGGACTGTTGTTATGAACAACCTGATTCAGGCATGTCTTCAAGAACACTATCATTCAACTCAACTGCCATTTTTTTGAGCCGATTTATTGACAGCGGACTAGCTTTTCACTGACCTGATTAGCGTTTTTATCTTTTTTCTTGCTGGTCTCATTGTTGGGGGGGTTTAGCATTTGAAGGATCTCAAAGACCCGATCCTGGACGGCATGTTGATCGAGACAGAGAACATGCTCGCCCGTGGTAGAATGGACTTACCACTTAGCCTGTCTTTCGCGACACAGAGAGGGGATGACGTGCTGTTGGGTCAGTTGTTGAGACGAGGTCTCGATCCGAACGAATCAGACAACAGTGGGAGGACACCTCTGGTGTGAAAAAATTATTTCGAAGGATTCTGGTTCTAAATGATCCATAACTGTTTCCTTCTCCCAAGTTGATTATCTAGTTCTGTTTTGCTTTTCTCAGCACATTGCTGCATCCAATGGGAGTGAGAACTGCGCGCGCCTTCTCTTGGATTACAGTGCGAATGTCCACAGCAGAGGTACTTTCGAACTGCCCATCAATCGTATTCCTTACTACTTTTGACACCCGGACAGTAAGTCAGTCGCATCCTCGAAAACGGTCATCCGGCAGGTTACTGATAAATTTATTTTCTGCAAGTCCATTGGAAATAGTATTTGCTCCCACTAGTTTGTGACAAGCAATATCTTCCACTAGTTCCTTCACTTCTGATGAGGTTATCAGAACACTAAATATACTAGTCCCAACCCGCTGCGTGTTTATCGACAATAAACGACTTCAACCCTTTTGACAGTTAAAATAATGGACATCAAATATTAGTTTGATTCAGTTACCCAAATAAGTATTAGTTTGATTCATTAAAGAAAGTTGAAGTTGATTTCTTTTTGAACTCTTATCCGAAACAGATCGTGCCGGCTTAGATCATGCTTTCCATTTACTTGATAATTCAATTATCCGTAAGTCTTCTGCTGATATATGATTGTTTAGGGGCTTCCATTCCATGTGCACTCGTCTTAAAAACAGGTGGCGTTTCCATTTATTTAAATAGCTTGACAGAGACTTATTGATGCATTGACTTATCTTCGCTCTTTATGTAAAGTATACGCTACTTGCTATTCACGGATTAAAGCCCATTTTCTCTTCTTCTTAATACGATTAATTAGTACTTAAGAAGTTATTTAGGCCCCGTTTGATTTGTAAGTTTGATTTTAGAATCATGATTTTGATTTTAACTCAACATACTACACAACAAAAATACACGTTTTCCAAGTCGAATTTATAATCTCATCTCATTTGTCATTTTCCACTATGAAAATCAAAATCAAAATCAAACTTACTTTTAACTCTAAAATCAAACGCACCATTAGTTTTTAAAATGGGGATCCGGACTATATTGGCCGATGGGTCCTCAGCAAACACGGACTGTATTTCTTGCAGCATGTTCCCCTGCACATTTTGTCTACTAAACGTTAGAGATCACATTTTCAGATTCCGATGGGAATGTGCCATTATGGGAGGCAATGCTAGGCAACCACGAGTCAGTAGAAAAGGTCCTGCTAGAAAATGGAGCTGACCTGAGCCATGGGGATGTGGGCCACTTCTCGTGCATCGCGGTGGAAAAGAACAACCTGCACTTGCTGGAGGAGATTGCTCGACTCGGGGGTGATGTTAAAGCCCCGAGGAGCGACGGCACCACCGCACTCCATGTGGCAGTGTCGGAAGACAGCTTTAAGGTTGTCGAGTTCCTCCTGGACAAAGGTGCGGACATTGATAAGCCCGATATCCATGGGTGGACCCCGCGGGACCTTGCAGAGCAGCAGGGTCACGATGAAATAAAACTGCTCTTTCGGTCTCACAGGAAGACCAAAGCCCCGTCTGTTGTTATCGTCCCAGAGATGCAGCCCATGATATCCCATGGGCTAGGGCGATTCTCAAGTAACCCAATGGTCCAGCCTGCATCTGAGGAGGGTCGGTTTATGGATCGCCCAATGCGAAGGACCAAGAACTACTTCCAAAACTCCCTCTTCGGGATCATCTCGGCAGTTCATACCAATGAGAGAGAGCTGAATCGAAATGCCAAGAAAATTAGTATACAGAACCGCACTCGGGTGACAGTGAGCTTCCCTGAGGCCGGGGAAACTGGCATGAAGCTTGTGGTGCTTCCTGGGAGCTTACAAGAGCTGCTTGAAATCGGGTTCAAAAAGTTTGGTTTCTTGCCCGACAAGGTTCTGAGCAAGGAGAGAGCAGAAATAGACAATATAGAGATCATCAAGGATGGAGATCATCTGATATTTGTCCGCGATAAGGGATCCAAAGAAGTCCAAACCCTTGATGACGAGGACGGAAACGTCTCCTAGAGGAGAATGGTTTCGTTTTCAGTTATAAGTTTTTGTTTCTCCGATGTGATTTCTTATGCATTAAGAAGCTTCCTCTCTCTGCTGTTTATATTGACAGAAGTGAACGCAATGCAATGTACATTATACAGTATTATTTTGAAAAAAAATTAAGACAAATCCATCCAAAAAAGATTCATTGTCAAGAAATTTTCTAGTGGCTTCTCACATTCATATCCTAAAAATACTAAAATAACTATAGAAAAAAAAAGAAAATAAAAATATATATTGTGGGTTGAGAGAGAGGTTACATTATGTAAAGGGATTAAAGAATTGTGGGGGGTTTATGATGATCAACTTATTTAAGTTGTATTACAGATGAATTTCGTGTTCAACCTACAATAGCACATACACGTCATTAGCTTATATTGCCAACTCTTCTGTAAGCTTTCGAAGAGAGAAAATTAGTTCGAAGAAGTTTCCTTCCCCTGTTCGCCGATTTCGGTATCGGCTTCTCCTTCCTTTTGTTATCCTTTCCCATCCTAATTGGACATCAGGAGAAGTGAAAAGTTTCTATATGAGTATCACAGCCTAATGAGCCCCCCTTTCGAATCAGGTTTGTCACTGTGAACCCGAGCGTTCATGCTCCGGGAAGATCTGCAGAGTGGAAACACTTGCACACGTTAGAAGCCGCTATCAAATGGGTTCAGCTGAACTGACCGGTTTCAGTTACCCATTCTAGAAGAGCTCACTACCGAACAAGTGACAATAGGAATGAGTGTCATACGTGAGCGAGCTTGTCACTGCTAATGCTTAAGGATCTATGCTTCAGTTCTCCTCTGTGGGTTGTCATCTCATCTAATATTTCCGAGTCATCCACCTCCATACGGGAGTCTTCATCCGAGGCCCCTTCAACTCCCTGTTTAATTCAAAGTTCGTAACAAAACAGATGCAGAAGATCAGTACAGGTTCGAGGATGCTATCATTCAGTCTGAAGATGTTATCTACTAGCCTTCCTTTTAGTGGTTTTCTTTTTTCCTCTGTAAATACCGATGTAAAAGCCACTGAGTTAAACGAAGCAGGAGGTCAGTTGTTGATCAGTATTTACCGCGTAACCAGCTGGAATTTCTTCGTACTCTGCTGCATCCAGCTCGTGGAGGTAAAGTGGGTGGAAGAACTTGGGAAGCACGTGTTCCCTTATGCTTATCAGCAAAAAGAAAGGCAGTGGGAACAAAATCCCGGCAATAGGTATCCACGTGATTCCGAAACATAAGACCAGATATATGAACTGGAAAGTCGTGAATGCCGCCATCGACTTGTATGGCACCGACTCGACGAATGATGCGTGGGCCCCTTGGAGGACCCTGCCAACAGTTAAAAAGTATCACATCAGAAAGCAATGACAAGTATCCATATCAAGCACCGTTTGCTACTCCCTATCATGAGCTAAGCAAATGAAACGGAAGAGTAGAGGTGAATGGGATGCATAGTAAACTCACTTGAATCGGCGTCCTGGAGGAACGAAAAGGAGTAGAATCCTCTCCCAGAATTGGTTTCCAGGAAGACTGTCGATGGCCATGTAAGCGAAGTACCCCCAGAGGACCGATGTCGGTATCTTCCTGATCAGAGGCATAGCGAGCAGTGAAGCTCCCACTAGAAGGGATTGTAGTAAGTTGCTCACTCTCTGCTCATTGACTCTGACAGGCAAGTGAGCGTCTATGTGCTTCGGGTCGAAGCTGCCTTCTTTCCAGCTCTCGTCATCGCTTTTGAGCACCGCATCCTTCAACTGCTCAAGATCCTTAGTGGCAGCATGCTGCATCAGAAATGCCAATTTTAATACTGCCAAACATAAATAGTTTCTGGAAGGAGAAATATTATGCATCTCTCGCCATATCTATGTGCATTCATCTTGGCATGAATAATATTACGAACTGAAAATAGAATCTGAGTTGCCATCAAATCGAACTGTGCTCGATTCAGATGTGAACATAGTAACTTACAGCTGGGGCTTCATCCATTTCGATGAAAACCTCCTGCATCCTTCCGTAGATCTCGTGCTTGGTAGCTTGTTGCTTGATGCACTCCTTCGCACTCTCAACCATCTTCTTTCTAATCAACTGAGATTGTGGGATGGTTATACAATTGGAAGTAACTTTTTATATAAGCTGACTCCATACATATCTTTTGCATACACTCACCTGTTTCTTGAGGGTTGCTAGACTCTTGGTATGCATCGGAGACTGTGGAAGTACACCGTTTGATGGAGGAAGCCCGATCAATCCACACACGAGAGTCTGGTAAATAATTCAAACCGGAGAAGAATGTGTGAGATACTCGAGCTATGATAGTATGGAATGGAGTCAAGGGAAGATTCAGACACTCACCATAATTCCGAGAAGTAGGATGTCATAATGGTAAGCCGATGGGTTCTTGAGGTTGAATTCCTTCTGCTGTGCCATTTGGGAGGCCACACTGTGGTCAAAGAAGTAAAGACCTGCGATCATTATTGCAGGAATGATGGCTGCAAATATGTACTTCGCTGACACCTTTCCCATGTCCTGCAAATTTCAATGCCAAGAAAAAAGTTGCAAATGAAAAAAGTCTTCCGCGGCTTGCTACCAAAGAAGAATGGTAATCATCATTCATCACAATCTATGAGTTTTATCCCGATGATACGGAGTAATGAGTGACTAGGTTCTCTGAGCTAACTGGCATGAAGAATTAAGATGGGATCTGTGTCTTCTTTGTTGGATCACTCCATACAAACATCTTTCTTGCAACTAGATTTTGCCATGGTTTCATTCTAAGAGCATGTAGTAACTTCTAGAATGGAATGAACTAGAATGTTTTTTGCACCGAAGAAATGCCGAAATGAGGTAGTAGGATTACTTGCGTTAAGATGAGAATGGGCTTTCTAAGAAAACGATCGATATGTACCTTCATCACAGACCAGTGCTGCAGAGAAGAAGAATCCCAAGGGAGAGGGCTGAAGAGTCTCCTCGGAATCTCTGAAGGAACACTGCTTGGTACGGAGAAAGCCATAGCAGACCACAGCAACACTAGCAGAGTGACGCCGTAATCAGCTATAAAGCTTCGGAGCCACCCTGGTGAAAAAATGGAAAATCAACTCATAGGCTAAAAAATTCCGGGGAAAGTAAAGCACAGTTCCAGAATCAGCGTCCCACACGATTGAACTGTTGTAAACAGATTTGTCAACCATTTTTACGAACCTGAACCGTATCGCCATGACCTGGCATCTCTGCTTTTCCTGGCAGTGTAGAGGAGGCCAAATGAGAATATAACACCAAGGAGTCCATTCACATAAAGCCACTGAAACTGAAATTTGTCTTCATGCGGGTTTTCAGCAGCAGGGACTTTGAATTCGCCGACGACACCCTGCATATCATTTACATCACGGAGTTTTATGATATTTTGTTTGTTTGGTGTATATTCAAGATCAGGACGGCATGTGCCTCACCTTAATAAACTCTTGAAAGAACAGAACAGCAATTAACATGCCGAACAGTTCCCCCGCTACCCTCGTGAATTTGTTGATGATCGTGCAGGCATTGAATATTGCAAGAAAGATGAGTAGAAGAGCCGTCCATACACAGACCCTGCAATGGTTTTCCCATTCTTACAAGTTGATTTGGCTTCCAAACATTCTCCATTTTTTAGTGTTCTCAGTTTGGCACTCTCCCTTGCAAGAAAACATTCTCCAGAAAACTCGAACATATTGAATCATTTGATCATGAATGAGAAGCCTTTTCCCCACCAAGTTCCACCAAAGATCATGAAGCATGAAAAGCCGATTGTACAAGAATCGGCTAAACTTTGAAAGCTTTTCATGAATCACAGGAGAGCCATAGCAGCTAGCTGCTGCGATCAGCGTATAGCTCAGGTTTCCAGAAAAACTGAAAATAGCTTTTAGAACATGGTCGTCGAGGGATATGTATGTTACAGAGAAGGGGGAGAGAGATTCTTCTTACCACCCGGCCCATGCCAAGTAGAGCTCTTGCCCGAGATCAGGCTGTTTCTTGGCGAAATTGTATAAGTAAGCATACATTATCACTGTGGGCTCTGCCACCCCAAGGATCAACAGCGGCTGCCCCCCGAATATTGAATGTATAATCCCACATATAGCAGTCGAAGCAAGAGTCTCCACGGTGCTCAAACTTCCATCTGAAATTGTCAGAAAAATATTCGTTGAACAAAAAACCAGAAAAGTGAAATGCTTATTTCAATTAGCTGAACAGGAGAGAATTAATAATGCATCACACTTGTTTCTTTACTGAGCTGCTCTCCGAATGCAATCACTGGGAGCGCCGATGCAAAGAATATGTAGGTAGTCGGAGCCAAGATCCTGCAAAGTAAGCGAAAATGAATCAGTGTGAGATTTTCCTTGTGACATACCTTTTCACCTTCAAAATGGTCGAGCTTTACCTGGCTCCAGAACAAAGAGCACCGCACCAATCCTGCTTGTAGCATGCTTTCCTACCTCTATAGTCCTGTATAATCCCTCTGAATGGACGTCTTACGTTGTCCATGGCTGATCTCGATCGAACAGAAATTATTAAAAACAAAGTTAGAAATGGACGGCATACAGAATCAAGATACAATACAATGTTTATTGGGGTTGGGCTTTTAACTAAAGATCAGGACACCAGGCTAGTCACTTGGAACGAGAACAAAACGCTTTCCGGAATTTCTAACAGCTCTGTATCTTTCATCTGAATTATGATGTATCGAATATTTCAACTCAAGATTCCTCAATCTGTTTTCCTACACATTTTTCTTCGTTCTTTTCCATCAAAAGTGAACACTAAAACTGTTACCGGTAATCGTTTGAGAACTATCTGCCACTAGCGGCGTAAACGATCATATGGAAATTTGAATGATGATCGGTGCAACATATATATTATTTCAAGAACTAAAAATTCAACGTCGTATCAAAATCAAAACATGAAAAGCTTGCCAATGATGATTCTACGACAATGCGGCGATCTCAAGGCGGGGGAAGGCAGACAATGAGCATTGTCAAGGAGAAGGGAGAGAGAGAAAGAGAGAGGTAGCAACAGAACGAACCCGAATCCCAAACCTGGAAATTCGACGCCGATCGATGAATCGGCGTCCTTTTCCCCGGAGGAAGATATCAAGGACTTTTCCAGCCCCGGCTTCAATCAGAGGATCATACACAGACCCTGAGATTTGAAACGCAATTTTCAAGAAAAGGAGACAAAAACAGTAATTGGAGGGAGGAAGGGAGAGTTTGTTGAAAATGGCTAAAAAAAGTTAGTTACTTTGGCTCTTCTAATTTTTTTTTTTCCAGTTATTTTATTATTATTATTATTTTTGGGTTGGGAAGGAAGGGGGATGGGGGACATCTAATGACAAGGCTGGAGATGGCTACAGCATCCGGTTCTCTCTCTGTCCTTGTGATTGAATGTACAACACCGCGCGAGTTGTGCTGATGATGTCCCAACACATTGGGCTGCTGCCACGTGGCTCCCTTCCGTTTGTCCAGGAGCCCATTTTCATGTCTGTAATCTGCATCTTTGTTTGCCCATTTCCGCTCAGACAATTTCTACGTCACGGAATTAGTTACCAAGCCAGGAACATGGCTGGACCAGGAATCGTCTGCAGTTGCAAATTGTGCGGTTTTGTGTAGCTAACAACCGAGATCCGGTCGTACCATATGGGTTAGACAAGTTGAACCGAAGAGGTCATACTTGTCAAAATCAACTGCCCCGAGTAAAACTGAAATGGGTGGAAGCATACTGATCCGAGCTAAGAGGATTCATCCCCGTTCCTCTTCTACTCCGAGCTTAGACAGTTCGTTTCTGCAAGTTCCGTTCATCTTAGCAAGGAAGTGCATCTTGTTTTTTGTGCTCTTTATGTCCACCGGGGAAGAAACTCGTTACTGTTAGTGCAACAAGAAGCTCCTCCTTAACATTCATGGTTTTCCTGGAAATCACACCATTAAAACTTCTTCAACGAACAATGCCCAATTTTTCAGAATCGGGATTTGAAAGCCGGATTCCTTCACCAGACCTCCCAGAGCTCTCTGTTCTTTTCATTCATCGTATCTCTCTGATTAAGTAATCCGGCATCACAGTTTCCCGTGGTGTGGGATTGAATTGTCAGATCAGGATTGCGAGGGCTAACGGGAACGCGATCATTGGATCTGTTGGGGTTAGGGATGTACTCAACCAAACAATAACGCAGCAATTAATCTTCCTCCCCTTCTAGTGTAATCGAGATAGGAACTAATCAAATCAACCAACAAGCAGTAAAGTAAAACAACACCAAGAATTTTACGTGGAAAACCCCAATGTGGGGAAAAACCACGGGACCAACTCCGAATCAACGATCCACTATGAAGATTATACAATGTCTTTCATCAAGGGTAAACCCTTGGATCACCAAACTCAAGAGAAACACTCTCTTGGATCACCCAAATACTAAATTCGTCACCCACACCGGGTGGTTCACAAAATCAGCTGAAACAGCACCTACAGAGCTCGAATAGAAATTCTGACCGTTCAGAAGTTAGCCCCACGTGTTGTGAAGCTGCTGTCAAAATTTCGTCCCAATCGGAGTTCGTTTGATGTCCCGATCGAGGTTTGATCTCCAGCTGCGCGCTGCCCCTGTTGAGCAGAATTCTCCTCTGCTCTTCCTCTGTTCTGCTGTCTGCTGTCTGTTTGCGGCTGCCCCTTTTCTGCTGTCTGCTGCTTCTTTCTTCTACAGCCTTCTCCTATATTCTTTTCTGCCGCTACTGCTATATATATATATATATATATATATTATATATATATATATATATATATATATATATATATGCCGCCTAACAAATATAAACCCTAACTAAAATGGGTCTTGGGCCTATTAAAGCCCGATAAAAGCCCAATACAATTTGAACCCAACTTCCTCCAAATTGGAGGGAAGCCCAACAGGATCAAACACAGCACAGCTTTCTATGTAGGTTACAATGTGATAAGACTCTTGCACAGAGAGCCGGAGGTCCTTGCCGGGTAAAATAACTGAAGTACAAACCGGAATGTTTGATATTTCGTTATTTCACAACAAGTGGATTGAAGACTCCGTCCTAAGATCAGCTAATTTAATCCTTCATAGCTATCGAAGCATAGAATAGAAGAAAAGGACATGCACAAAAACTGTGCTCAGAAAAATCCAATTTCTGCATTAAACCGATCTCATGAGTGAGATCCCAATATCCCATTGCAGGTGCGAGTTTGATTCTCCCGTCGGCTATGATAAACCTGACAATGACTCTGAATTAATCGACTGAACAAGACGATAGCGATGAATGGGTATATGAGACACACGAATCCAATTTATCAGCCTACTAGAATGGCATACATGCCATTTTGATTAGTTCGAAGTTCCAGCAGGCACACGAGATGGGAAATAAGATTTTAACATATCTGATGCCATTTGATTCCATTACGAATTCTGTCTGGCATAGAATGCCAGACGGAGCCATATCCTACGGATTCTGTATAGACAGACAACATTGTACGATCACGGCAAATGCCGACATTTTCTTTACAAATTCAAAAACAGTTGAACAAGCAAATACAAACAGCTGGTTGCTCATATAACAAGCTAAACGCTGCACTGATCAGAGTACACACACACCACTAGTTTCAGTCTCAATATCAGCTCTGCCTCATCGATCATCATAGGAGCTTTAACATCTTCAAGCGCTCCTCGTGTTCTGGGTCCAGTTTGGGCGGGGAGTAACAACCGCGAAGATCCTCTACGATGTACTCCTGCAATTATTAATTCAGGTAAAAATATTATTCCTCCACAAGTTCATGTCATTTGCCTGATGGAGATTCTACAAGGAACCCTCATCGCTTAAGTACCTGGGTGAGTTCCCTCTTGGTGAGGATGTGATAGTGCCTCTGCCATATCCTCTGAATCGCCATGGTCGCAGCAAGGAAACCGTAGGCGATGCCGAGAATGGCAAAGATAACAACAAAAACGACTACCAGGGCAAAGCAAGCCTCCATGGAAGCGGGAAAACAATCCAAAATGCCCCACCCATAGCAGCAGTTCTGGCAACCCGCCATTCTCGGGTCATTACTATTCAGGGAGGAGCAATGAAGTATGATGCCAAAGAACCCAAGCAGCACAAAGAAGGCCAGAACGCCTGAAGATTGATCAATAGTTGCAGTCAATTTAAGTTGATGCCATTCACAGTACAGACCACAGCAATTGAACCCAGCAATGCATGAGATGAGCAAGCAATCTAAGTTGAAGTTGTAATTTCTTCAAAAGAAACAGCCAACAAAAACAGTCTATCAAATCATAAGACAGGAAAGCGCATGCAGAACATGATACCGAGTTGGAAATCGGGTCCAGAACTCAACAACTAACTTGACCATTTTTTCGGAGAATCAGAATCAGCATTATATTGAGTAAATTAAAGCAGAAAATTTCATGTGCTCCCTGGTTAAACAAGCAAAGCTCATCCTTAAAGACCCTGCATTTCCATGAGAACCTTAAATACTCAGAGCAGCTGTAGTTTGCAATTAAAGTTCTGAAGGTCACTGCTTTAGACAATAAAATGAACAGCACATTATCCGAGAACAAGAAATTGATGTTTACCTATACAATAGTAAAAAGGAATCGGATGTTTTGACAATATGCGATCCCAACCATCACTAAATGAGTTTCTGAAGGCTCCATCTTTATCCATAATGTATGCAAATCCACCAATGACTGCAATTACCTGGAAAGTAGATTTATAAACACAATTAATCCCTGGTATATAATTGTTATATTTCATGAGAGTGCAGGGGGAAATGTCATGATTTCTCAGGCTGTAAATGTGGAGAGGGGTCTGTAAGATGACTCACAGTCTGTACAGCCAAGAAGACTAGGAAAACATCCCTAGCCACGAAAATTCTGAACTTCACTTTACGCCAGGTATTATCCTCGAACAATGCAACACTAAGGTGAAACATCGCTTTACAAGTGGTGCAATGCGAAAAGGCAAATCCTTCCTGTTAATCAGTGAATGTAAAAGGCTGTATCAGCAGCAGAGAATTATTGACTTCTGCATTCAGTGAGTCAAACCGGATACAAGATACCTTAACCGAGCGCCAATGATCCAGACAGGAACGATGTACAAATTGCTGAGTGCCTTTGCACATGCATGGAGATATTAATTCATCCTCTACGAATTTAAGCAGCAGAGCAAAGATCAGGACTTGCAATGAGTATGTAAGCTCTGGTGACAGAACACTGTCACTCTCGAGGCAAATGCGAGTACAAGGAATCGAACACTTAAGAGACAACCAATGAAATCCAAATCAACTCATATCAAATTACAGCACGACAAGAACGGGGGTTCAACCTGGCTCACAATCACTCTCGAGGCAAATGCGGCAACAAGGAACCGAACCGGCCTCGACATCATGGTCATCATCAACAGCATCATTAATCTCACTCAATCTTCCGATGCTCGAATCACCTTGGTTCTCAAGCAAAGGATCGGAGTCACTGGGGTAGCGCTGTGGCTCCGGTGGCTCCAGCTCCACCTCCGCCTTCATATCCTCCACAAGTCACGAGCTCAGAAACTCTACTGCAGCACGATCAGCGTTCAATCAAAACCCTAGAATCATAAAAAAGACAGGCCAATTCGAGCGATCAACTTCGAGATACAGCTCAATACAAACTCGTGATATCAAATTCTCCCGATTTCAGCATCAAATGTATGTTGCTAGTCAAGATAGAGGTAGCGAATTCATTCTGGGAGCAAGGGCATGTTCAGACGAAGCCGATCATTGCAATCGACCGCGTGAATTGGATATTCAAGGTGATTGGGAAGTTGAGCAAGGAATTGAATTGCCGGAAAAGTACCTGGGATTTGCAGGGAATCAATGGCGATGAAGTCTCCGGTGACTTCGCCGAAGGCGTCAACTAATGAATCATATCATTCATCATATAAGAAAGAGAGGGGGGTTGGCGGAGCGAGAGATGGGATAGGCTTCGGACAATTTCTATTTTTAAATTTTTTTTTTATCCTCTATTTTTCTTTTGTACCCTGTTCGGATTTAAAGTTATGAAGCCATTGGAGGGTGAATTTTGGAGAGAGTTAATACAGAACTAGTTGCCGGCCCGCTCATTGCACGGACATGCACTTTTAATTAATTCTTTAAATATATATATATATATATTGTGAATAGTTTTAATACTTTATTATATACGAAATGCAACTATAAAATTAAATATTCATTTATATATATACGCGAGATAAAAGTAGAATTTCGAAGAAAAGACATTCCACATTTACAATGTGTAAAGATTGGCAGAGGCCTGTTTTCTTTAAATTTGTTCAGGATGATGATCCAATATATGTAATGTTCATATGTATAGAAATAAAACTAACTTAAAAATTTGGTGATCAAGTGGATGGCATGAGTATTTTCTAGCATCTAATAGTCTTTGTTATGATAATATATATATATATACATATATATGAAGGCAAGATATGAGGTGGGTCCGATTAGATCACTTCAGAACGTTTCGTTTCTGAATAGAATTTTCTCGATTTTTTTAGTTTTAAAAAATTTAAATTATCTTTGATTATAAAATTAGCAACAAAATCCTTTGAGATAATATTTTATTTTTAAAAAAATGAAAAAACCATAAAATCATTTGAATACTAAGGTGATCTCCGATTGAAAGTAATATGAATTTTCCAAATGAACTTTTCGGAATTATTTTTAATAATTTTTTAAAAGATAACTCATCATAAAATCTGATTTTTTGATTTTTTTTAAATTTTTAAATTTATATATTATTTAATAATCTTGAATTTTTCATATGAAAGTTAATATTTCATTCCAGATGGCCTTAAAATGTTCCGTTTCTTAATGAATTTTTTTGTTTTATGAGTTTTTTAAAAAAATTGAAATTAAATTCAATTATAAAATTAACAATATAATCTTTTAAAATAATATTTCATTTAATAAAACCAAAAATACCATAAAATCTTTTGGATAATACGGTGATCTTCATTTAATGCAATATAAATTTTCTAAATGGAACTTTCTAAGTTTTTTTTAAGTTAACTTTCGGAATTATTTTTAATGTAAAATATTTTTTAGAAAGATATCTCATCATAAAATACCATTTGTTGATTTTTTTTAAAAATTTTATAATCTATATATTATTTAATAATTATGAATTTTTAAAATAAAAATAATATTTCATCACATAAATATCAACTCGAAACTAAGTATCATATTATTATTTTTATAATCTATATAACATAATGTATATTGAAATAAATGATTTTATTATATGTATAGATATTATTTAATAATCTCGATTTTTATCAAAATATAAATGATATATAATATGTTAAATATAGTTTGCGGACAACTTATTATTTTTATATATTAGATAATACTTATAAATATGTATAAATTAAAAAAATAAATTTTGTTCATATTATGATATATTTTGATTTTATAAATATGAATTATCACACACATAAATAGAAGCTTAATCAGCTCTCATACACCCACAACTTGATGCGAGCTTTTATGTCTCTATCTATATGCAAGTGAATTATTAAATTTATATTTTGATTTTTTTCTCTCATTTTTTTTAAATCGAAATTCATTTATTTTTTCTATTTTTTTAAAAAAATTCATATTTTTTTTAAGTTCATTTATTTTATCTATTTTTTTAAAAAAAATTCATATTATTTTTTAAGATTGGTGATGTGATTTTCATCTCTCGAAAAGTATTGTTACCCCTATACATAAACTCTCATAAAATAAGTTCTTCTACCACTAAATGCAAATATTATTTGTTTTTTTTGTTATTTTTGTTTCACTTTTGATTTTTCAAGCAATTTTTCTTTTTAATGATAATTTTTTTAAACTAGTGGAACTATCACATGTAACGCACGAGTTTCACGACTAGTATATATAAAAACAAGATATAAAGTGAGCTCAACTAGATGACCCCATAATACTCCGTTTTTTGAACGGAATTTTCTCAATTTTTTGAGTTTCTAAAAATTTTAATTAATTATTTTTTATAAAAATTATCAACAAAATCTTCTGAATTTTTGGTTATAAAATCATCAACAAATAACATGAAATTATTTACCCAAAAAACTTTTGGAAATTAAAATCTTACAAATTTTTTAAAATATAAATTATATTTTTTATAGATTCTTTTCCTCCTAACTCTAACTACTTATTCTTAGGAGATTACGAGGATCGTTACAGACAGAATTTGGAGACTATATGCCAGCCCTATTGCTTTCCTATAAGATTAAATTTACGGAGAACTTCTTCCTTCTCATGGGGGAATCATGAATGTGCATCTATCAGTTGGATATACCAGCAAAGAGAATCGCTACCAGCAAATGTGAATTGTTCAATTGTTATTGTTTCACTTCAACTTTTTTCTTCCATGTGATTAAACTTATACGAGTAGATGTTGAGCTTTCTCTTTTAGATTAATTAACGAGCAAGTGATTAAGGATCTGGGATTTGGCTCCATCATTCTCTTCAGGTGGGTCCACTAATAAGGAGGATTTTTTTTTTCTGTTACCAATTGGGGTTTTGGTTAGCGGAAGTTATCTATTTCTCTTCGATCTTAAAAAACTATAAAAAGATAAACAACAGCCACACTTAGCTAACCTCCGAGAAGAATTATTGTTCTTAAATTTTGGTTTTCTTTTTTATCTCACATTCTTTTGTTCATATTGATAATCTAATGTAAAGGAGATACCACCGTATTATCCGAGGTTTGTTATCTTTCAAAGGTTTGGTTAGATATGCCTTATTGAACTCTTAAGTTTTTCTACAACGCTGAATGAAATTTTCTCGATTTTAAAAACAATAATCTTTTAATCTTTTAACTTATATATTATAGATATAAATTTGTGGGATCATTCGTTATTTTCACGATTTCTTGGGTGAATATTTTCTTTATTTTTTAGCTTTCTTTAAATAAAATAACATGTAAAATTTTTATTTTTTGAAATCTTCGAAATATATAAATATATATTTGCGAGACGGATCATAATTTTCTTGAGTTTTTTTTTATTTTTTTCTAAAAAATGTAATTTTAATTCTTTAAAACATATGATATTTATGGGACTGGCTTTCTTTTTCATTTTTGCATTTCTAACACATTATTTATATAATAAAAATAGAAAAAGAAATCATGTTATATCACGTGCAGCGCAAGGGCTCCACGACTAGTTTATATAAATAAAATATTAGCAAATAGTAAAGATAGAACATGGAGTTAAATGATTAGAATAAATCAACAAATGAAATCTTAGAATTAAAACTGCCATCAAACATCTCATTACTTCATCCATTTCACTTTCAAGTAGAGCCATGTACTATTTCTTATGATCAAATATATCATAGTACATATCAGAATTTGGGAACCTAAAAGTACATATTTTTTTAATTTTTTTTTGGATAACAATGATCTATCCTAGATTTTTTGGTAAAAATGCTCCATTTTTTTTAAGTGTTCACCACCTTATATTAAAAGTTGAATGAGCAATCTATATTCGACCTAGATCGGCCCACTTCTTAATTAGTAATAAATTTAGGATTTTTGGGAATTTGAAGTAAATATTAATTAGGATCTTTTGAATTTGAAAGAGTTAGATGGATAGGAAGGAGAATGAACATATGACTGCGAATCGATTCAACATTCATGCGAGAAGTTCTTAATTAATTCTTTATTACGATTGCAAAGTTCTTAATTAATTGTCCATTTTTCTTTGGGTGAAATAGGAAAACAAAGAGTTTGAAGCTTGTTATGTAATCGAGAGCTAAGAGTTTGACATATGGCACCATCTTATTAATTATGGGATGACACATGACAAAGTCTCGTTGAATACGTCTTTTCATTTTGCTATTATATATTATATATAAATTAATTACAAAATTGCACATTAAGCATGCAGAAATTAAAAAAAATTAGTTAAGACTAACATTATCAAATAGTTATATACGTTATGCCTTAATATGCTTATCAAAAATCGAACGAATTATGTTTTAGATATCAATAAATAATAACAAATCATTCATATCATATTAAATAACATGCAAATTATTCTGATAATGTAAGCAACTGAATCTAACAAAATATAACGTAAACAGTATGGGTAAAATAGAATAATCACCAACAATTATGAACAATAAATTGGACTAAAGTCCAAGAAAAAAAAGGGAAGGGAAATATATACATAGTTTTATGAATGATGAAGAAAAAAAATCATGTTAAAATATGAATGAAATACAAAAATAAAGTGTGTGATGTTAAAATTTTTTACAATAAGTATATAAGAATTTCATATGCCAATTAGGATATTAATAATTTTATTTTAAATATTGCATAATATTTACCAATTTTCAACAAAAATACGATTTCAACGCAAATATGTTAACGTATAAAAGTAGAATAAAGAAAAAAAATCAAATATCAAAGTACTAATATGAATTGATTCAAACGGTTCAATACTTGTTCTCCCGAGTGAGTTCTAGTCCGAATATTGTGAAATGGAGAAAATCCATGATTGTGAGATTTGTGCCCTCTTAGTGTGCCAACCCTGTTCAAACTAAACTAGTTGTGCCCATTTAGGTTTCTGAATACCAAGTACACACCGAAAGAAAAAAAAAAAAAAGGTTTGAACTATTGTTTTAGATATCAGCTCGTTAGTTTATTATTAATATTATATATAATAATTTCGATAATACACCCCTCATTACTATGCATAACCCGCAAACCAAACAACCGGTTAATGTGAAATGGACGTAATATATAGAACTTGACTGGACTCTGAGACTCGCTGGGTTTGCTTCAGCCATGGGCCATGGGGGTCCTCCTTACGGGCGAGGTCTGGTTTGGGCTTTCTATCGCTTGCGTATTACTATTATCACATCTCTTGGGGACTCTTCGCAATAATCAAGTTCGAGGTCCTTAGTCGATTCCGGGCATTCGCTAACAAAGAAAAGTCTATGAGGAACCTAGAGTCGTCAGGCCGGCCTCAAGCCATCGCAGGGAGTACCTAGACTCATGGCATTTCAAAGTGCCCCAGGGAGGTATGTCCACTGGCACAAGTGAAAGTCGAAGATGTGAAAGTACAGAGATAACTTCCAAGTTCCTATTGGTCTTTTATCGACGGAGACACAGAGAATGAATACGCGCTCTTTTACAGCGATTGGACGCGCTTACTTGGAGATATTAACCGAGAAAAGAATGTACTGCATTTTCATGAATTGATTCCATGCCAACAAAAAGAGTATTGTCAATGGTCTAATCTCAATGCCGAGAATGTGTAAACAAAAAAGCGCAAGCGATATAAGAAACTAAACTAAAAGACAATCCTCAGCGAGAGACTCGGCAAGGTGGTCCGACTTTTTCTTCCTTGTACACATTACTCCATGAAGACGGAATCCATAGACCATCTCATGGAGTTTTGCACATTCACATAGCATTGATTACAAATGAATTGAGAAGCCAGATGCGCAAATAAAGCCATGGCTCAGGGGAAATCTTTGTTTCCATGCTCTCGGTGGCTAAATGTAAAAGAAGCACGATATGCCCGTAGATGGAATAAATGGGCCTTTACTTCCAGAGCTTGCGGAGGGACATGTTCTTCTCAGTCTCTTTCTTCATGACCTTGGCCACCGCCATCTCAAAATCTTCCTGGTTGACATGGACCCTCCGCTCCCTCAGAGCAAACATCCCAGCTTCGGTGCAAACAGCCTGCACGAGAACACGAGCATATGAGGCATGCTGAAACCGTAACTTAAAAGTGTCAACATGAACCGCACTCTCTTGGTTCCTACTGCAATTAATCGCCGGCAACCCATCAAAAACCTTCTGCGGTTTAGGAGATTCAACTTGCAGAGGAGGAAGTTTTGATTTCAATGCAACGAAGCTTTTGATTAAATTCAATAAAACTGGTCCTGATTATAATTTTGCGTCCAAATTGTGTGGTACTAAATCTATACTCTATTAATGATCTAACAGATCCCTCTCCGTGGTCCAGTTATCTTCTAACCGAAGACTTCTTCAGCAAGTGAATCTATGATCATAAATCAACAGCTATTTAACAACCCTTTTTTTTTCCAGCACGAGTTAGCCAAAAAATAGGGAAAGCACGGGATATCTTCATCCTAAACTACAGAGAAAATATTTTGACATACCTTAAGCTCCGCACCTGATGCACCATTCATCTTTTCAGCAATCTTCTTCAAATCAATCCCTCTCATGAGATTCATTCTTCTCGAGTGTATCTTAAGAATATCCTGACGAGACTGCATATGCACAGCAATCGGGGTTACTCATTGATGTAAGACCAGCAGTATTATGGAGAACATCACATCATCGGAAATAATGAATGGGAATAAACAGTACCTCCTCATTAGGATTTGGAAATTCAATTTTCCGGTCAATTCTTCCTGGTCTTAGAAGTGCTTGGTCTAAAATGTCAATACGATTTGTAGCCATCAGAACCTGCAACAAGAGTGCGTGTATCAGGTCATCTATCATGGATAGCCAACACAGACATGGCAAAGGTTATCGCTAGGCGGAGTACCTTGATCTTGTTTGATGCTTCAAATCCATCAAGCTGGTTGAGGAGCTCCAACATAGTCCGCTGCACCTCACTGTCACCATTACCACTTCCAGATTCCATCCGAGCAGATCCAATGCTATCGATTTCATCCATGAAGATTATAGACGGAGCATGTTCCCTAGGAAAAATTTGACACTCATAACATCCATAGTAGACATTCGATTAAGCCTCAGAGGCAATTTTTCCAAGCCAATCGAATTTCTTCAATAGCAATTGCAAACAAAGAAAGTCCAAATTTGAGAGCTCAAACCACTGAAGAGCAAATGCTCCAAAAAGGTTGGTTCCCAGGATGCGATGAACACAACTTCCAGAAAGGATTGACAAAAAAGCTAAAATATTTTGAAGGCCTCCAGAAAAGAGACAAACCTTGCCATGACGAATAATTCCCTAACCATTCTAGAGCCTTCACCAATATACTTCTGGACAAGTTCAGAACCAGAGACCCTTATGAAGGTACAATCAGTATGATGGGCCACAGCCCTGGCCAGCAGTGTCTTCCCAGTACCGGGTGGCCCATACAATAGGACACCCTGTACCCAAGAGTCACGTGTTAGAACATAAAACATAGAAGAACACAAGGACAACGTCTCAGTCTGATCGTAAAAAGATCACTTACCTTAGGTTGAGCTATTCCGAGACTTTCAAACAATTCAGGATGCTTGATTGGAAGCTCAATAACCTAAAACAAGTACAGGGAAAAGGAGCGGGGTGAGTTCATGATTGTGAAAGTGAACCAAACTGAAAATGCCAACCGGAGGGAACCCCAAAATTCAGAATATGCAAAGCAAGAATAGAGATAGTGAATAACCTCTTTTATCTCCTTAATCTGCTGGTCAAGACCACCGATCATGTCATAAGTAGAATCGGGAACTTTCTCGACTTTCATAAGGTTGACCAGAGGATCCACTTTACTGGGCAAGATTAAATGCAGAACATAGCTATCGTTCCGGAGGGCAACCCTGGTCGATGGAGTAATTTTTGTTATATCAATGCTTTTGTCGATATCAACAACATATTTTCCTTCCGGGTGAACCTGAATGACAAGAAGTATGTCATATATGGGCATCTGATCTCAAAACGTCAGAAATTCTAGCAACAACGAGGCTCGTATACCTTGACCAGAACTTTATTTTTCCCCATGACTTTAACCACTTCACCGACATACGATCCAGGTTCCTGCAGTAGCTGCAGTTCTTCTCTGAGCATTCTCACTGTCCAAATTAGCAATCTTTTCAGCAAATTTTCGCCATTTGAGCGTAACAATAATAACATAGATATGCAACAGATCATAGAACCCGCTGCCCCGTGGCCATGCTTTCAATGCATTAAAAATTTCACTTTATCGTATTTCTGAAACTCAATACACTTGAGAAAACCTAACTGCGACAATTTCGGCTAAGCAGCTCAATGCCATGCCCTATTCCATCGAGTGCCTGTGCCAATTTCAACCAAAGAAAGGAATTTAGGCTCCCAGGATTAGTGAATAACCTCGAGAATTTAGCTCGTTTCGCTGAGCTTCGAGTCGGTTGAGGTTGTGCGTCTTCTGACGGACGAGGAGCTGAAGCTCGTGGATGTGCTGGACATAATACTGCCTCAGCCCCTCCCCTTGCTTGGAAGCCGACTTGGCCGAGCAGGTTTCATCCGCCATCGGAGCTTCTGCTGGGCTCTGCGCTTCCATAGCCACCGTCGCCATTGTTAGGATTGCTTTGTGATGTGATCGGAGAATTTGAGAGAGAATTTGATCGGAAAGGTTTCTTTGAGGTCACTCCAGTGGGAATTTGATCAGACTCCGAACCGCTGAACCGGACAATCCCGGTTCTTGGAATCCGGACAGAATTGCATGAAAATCCGGTTCAGTACTGTCTCATTGCATGATAATGCTATGAGTAAAACAAAAGATATATATATATATATATATGGTTATAAGGGAGAAATATGACTTAAGTATAAGAATAAAAATAGCAAATATAAATACAGATGTTTAAGCCCCACTAGCGATAATTGAATTTGAGACCTCATGATTCTTGATAACAACTTATGTTATTACACCAAATCTCCTTCCTCTCAACAAAAAATACTTTTAAACAGATAAATCTCAAGAGGCAAAAAATAAAAATACTATCGTGCTATCTCAATAAGCTTAAACTGAATAATAAGTTCACCAATAACTATCTATCTAATATTTAATCTCAAGAAACGGGCAATAAGAACACTTGATTCTAACTTGTTTGTAACGACTTCATCCATCTCAACCGAACAACTGCACACAACCCTCCTTCTTGACTCCAAGATTCCTTCTCATCTATCCATCAAGGCGAGGATGCCCGAATATTCGCCAAATGCTCGAATCGCTCGGTTCATCTCCACAGGCCGTGAACTATATTTGTATGCTCCAAGGAGCATCATTTTTGACATGTCTGTCTTTCAATTTAACGCTTCAAAGACTCGCGCCCGCTAATCCGAACCCCCGATTTTTCGAAATACATTTACATGAAGAAATTACATAGCATTAACTAGGGAAAGAAAACCATGGGAAACATGGGGAGGCTAATTAGTAATTTTCTTCTTTTTTGGGGGGTGAAATTTATTGCAACTGTAGCCGCAGCTGTCTGTACTGACCGACGCCATGGCCACGGCATTGAAAAATCTCTGTTCCAGTCCAAATCTCTCCTTCTCTCTCTCTCTCTCTCTCTCTCTCTCTCTCTGCGCGCAATTCTCAGATTGATGCCTCCATTTTTCTCCAGCTAGCACAGTCGGCCTCGTCTATGGAACGTGGGAGCTGAGCTGGTGAATCTCAATTTGGTAACTCTTTAGCTGTCTTCTCCAATTCTGTTGCGTAATCGTTTCACTCGGATCGTCTAGCCATTTCACTTCGTTTCATCCTTGAACGGAATCTCTAATTTCCCATATTTGGATTCCCTCGCCATCACCGTTATCCCCGGCGTCGGATTCCATTCCGCTGTAAGTCTGTTGAATCAGTTCAATTTTTCCGTACAAATGCCTGCTTGAGCTGCGTTCCCATTTGCCCTAGTTCGAGATCTTTGCTTGCTGCAATGTCGATTTGATCCTTTACTTTGATGCCATCCGAGTTCTTGCTGCAAATTTGGAGCTCTTGATTTATAGGGAGCTGTTTTAGTGTAGCCCTAGGTTTTGAGATTCGAGCAATGTCTTCGATTCGGTTCACCACGAGCGGGCTCGTCATAGGTTACGCGCTCTCCTCGAGCCTGCTCGCGGTGATCAACAAGTATGCCATCACCCTGTTCAACTTCCCGGGCCTCTTGACCGCCCTCCAGTACTTGACCTCTGCCCTCGGGGTCTGGATCCTCGGGAAGCTGGGGTTCCTCCACCACGATGCCTTCACCATCGAGACCGCCAAGAAGTTCCTCCCTGCAGCATTCGTGTTCTACCTCGCTATCTTCACGAACACGAACCTCCTCCGCCATGCAAATGTGGACACCTTCATCGTGTTTCGATCCCTCACTCCACTCCTGGTCGCCATTGCCGATACTGCATTCAGGAAGCAGCCCTGCCCGTCGAAGCTCACATTCACCTCGCTGTTAATCATCCTAGGAGGTGCGATTGGGTATGTGGCCACTGATTCGGCCTTCACTCTGACTGCGTACTCATGGGCAGTGGCTTACCTGATCACTATTACCACCGAGATGGTCTATATCAAGCACATGGTGATGAGTCTTGGGTTGAACACCTGGGGCTTTGTCCTGTATAACAATTTATTGTCTCTGATGATGGCTCCAGTGTTTTGGATCCTCACCGGAGAGTACAGTGAAGTCTTTGCTGCTCTCGGGGCCAATGCTGGGAACTGGTTCTCGTTTGATTCCTTCATCGCAGTCTCACTTTCTTGCTTGTTTGGCCTGCTGATAAGCTTCTTCGGTTTCGCTGCCAGAAAGGCGATCTCTGCAACAGCATTTACTGTCACCGGGGTGGTGAACAAGTTCCTAACAGTTGTCATCAATGTTTTCATCTGGGATAAGCACGCGAGCCCATTTGGAATCGTCTGCCTCTGCTTCACAATCATTGGAGGAGTCCTGTATCAGCAATCTGTCACTGGACCAAAGCCTCCAAGCAGCGACTCCAACCCTTCTAAGCAGATAGACAGCAAGAACGAGGGTAGTGATTTTGAAGATGACTCTCAGGGAAAGGGGATCTCCGGTAAACTCGCATCTGTATGAATGAATATAATTCTTGACGTATCATTTGTTAGTCCAAGCGACAGGATTCTTATATTATCAGGGCTTTTTAAGCAATCTGAGAACTCAGTGAGCTTTTCTTTCCGGAATATTGTGATCCTCCATTAGGATTAGGATCTGATTTTAATATCTATGCAGTTTTTTTTGCATCTCTTGCATTTGAATTCGTCATGATCTGCATTTTCGGTATAGCTTGGTATGCGATTGGGTTTCTTCAAATGTCGATCCAGCTGTGGATACGTCTGCTGATAACTCTTCAAGTCGTTCCTCTAATTTCCAATTTTGAAACTGAAAAGGAGCTCTTTCAATGTAGCGTAGTGAGTATCAATAATGAATCCTTTAAGTTGGAGGAGTCGAGTGCCTTGATCTTATTCTTATTGAAGGAGTGATCATACACTGCTACTAACACACACTCTGCAGCTCAACAGAATCACTTGGCGTGCACTAAATTGCAGGATCTGTATGGGCGGGCATATGTTCGCTTCCATCCCGCTGGTCTGTTTGAGCTTTTACACCTTTCAAGTTCTATCTTTCTGTATACAGGAATTGGGTGAAGTAGACCGTATCGAGACAGAGACCTAAGCCTCGAGTTCTCCAATGATATTGCATTCGTGACCTGTGCTCTTGTACTCGAAGTTCTTATCATCCCTGGGTTGGATCGAAATGCTTCGATCTTTGGGGTTGGGCAAAGGATGTCAGGCTGAAACTTGGAGGGCCCATGAAGCCCATTCTTAACCTACTGCATGTAATTGTGGTCATGTAGAGCCCAAATACAAAGGTCCCAGTCCTCGCTACAACTTGGCATTGTGGCTGTTAATTACATGAAGTGAGGGAAGGAACTCAAATGCATTCTCACTCGGTAGCCTGGTCGCACGTTAACCCAATGGTTGCGATGTACTAGGGGAGGGGACCATCTGTTTAAGAGACAGCAGAGGCTTCCTTCTCATGCGAATGGAGAACGACGTAATTGTTTCATACTGTCAAGTTGCCTCTGGCCACCCTTATTTCAGCCATATATAGATTCCACCGAGGCTTCACTAAATTTGAAGATTAATGTAAGCAGTTTTCTTTTTATCGAAAATAAAAATAAGAAAAAGGAAAAAAAAAAGTTAAAAAGTCAAGCTTTTTAACTTGTTAGTTTTAATAAATAGGACCATACTGATTCATTTACACAGACAAAAATAAAAAGTTGCAAAAAGAATTTAATATGAGTTGATTTAAATAGTTCGGTATCAATTGAGAGAGTTTTAAAAGAAAAATTTCATTATATTCTTTAATAGAAGCTCTGTTAGCATCTGAATATTATGGTGTATATAAAAGAAAAATAAAGATAAAAAAAAAACATATAGGGAGATGGATGCATGTATATATTATTGGACCGAGGAATGAGAAAGACTAATATTCCTCGAGAAGAATTCCCTCTCGATATGATTCCACAAAATCGAGATAGCTGGAAATTGTTCCAACACCAGTCAAAAACAATCAATAGGGGCCATTTCATTATCAAATTCAACCAAAACCTCCCTCTATCTCTCTCATATATATATACATGTATATATATATATTTGTATGTATATGTATATATGTGCGTGTGTGTCTGTGTATTAATATATGAAAATGCAATAACGTGATAATGTCAGCTCAAATAACGGAGTGGTCACACATTGGTGAGAGCTGTCTGTCCCAAACACAACATGTTCTCTTGGGAATGCCGTGGTCCCATCTCCCCACCACCACCACCACCACTACCATCACCACCACCACCAGTCCATCCAGCTTCATTCCCCTCGCCTTATTCTTCTTACATATGTATGCACGAAGAGAAAGAAAACGTGCCTAGCTAGCTATATCTCATGAGTTACCGATCTTGACAAGACAACGCGATGACTCGACTCTATTACGTTCATTGTCATCCGATAGTGAGAACAATTACTCCGAGAACCCAACCTCCAACGAACACAATCCGCATCAATACTTCTCGAACCTTGAACATGCACGCATGGCGTGCCGACCTAGATATACAATTAAGATCGATCTATACACCTCGAACAAATTAAACATAATATATATATATATATATATATATACACACATATTTTCAACTGTCATTTTTTTTAAAAAAAAATTGATTTTGATTCCCAATTTGCATCCGTGTCAAGTGTTATATTTCCCCAATGAGATCAAATTCTTGGGGTTCTCCTCGAATTTAATTAATTAAACTCACTTCTTTTATTGCACTTAAATTCGCGCCCCATTTGGGGCTTTTCCCAATGGTCCCTAACAATTTTGATCTGGCTGGACCAACCCAAGCTCTCATTGGGTGAATTCAATTAAGCATTCAAGATCTGGTTGTTTTGTGTTCAATTGTTTAATTTATTATGATCAGAACTTTATATATTAGGCTAACATCCAAAAATGCTTCTCATGCACCTCCTGTCCTTACATATACGTAATATATGTTATATATATATATGTACATGTGTACCCACAACTTCTCTAGCTCGGAGGTTGACACCGCGCCTATTTCCGTTTCTATATATCTCATTTTTGAAATTGCCACCGATCGAGATAAAATGAAAGATTGAATTCCTCATACAATTATATATATTTAAGAAAGATTTTATTTGATTGGGGTTTTTTAATAGCGAGGAGGATATAACATGCCCCCTGGGACAAAAAGCATTTGATATGTAGATAATTGTGTAAGTTTTAGTATTCGTAATGTAATGTATCATGCATGCGTGTCTTCATCGATCATGGGATGAACGAGAAGTGGGAACTTCCCTTTATATAGATAATAACAAGAACTTAATTACTTAAAAAAAAAAGAATAGAAAACATTATGTTTAATGTAAATTTTATATAAAATTGGGGCTCTATATGCATGTTTCGGCCTAATTTGGCAGGACCTATGTCTTGACTGCCTCGACTAGGTTTTATTAACCATATAATCCTTTTCGGGAGGAGAAAACATTAATTTTTATCGGTAAGTAATGTTTCATGGCTTAGATGTAATTAGTACGACAAAGAATATGCGGTTTTGTTCAATAACGTTCATCATTTCTATAATACGAAGATACCAAGTTTTTAAATTACGATCAAGTGCCTCATCAGTACCCTAACCCATATATCTTTCAAATCTTAACTATTTTCGAGATTAATTATTTTTCTGAGTTTACAAGAAAAAATTCTCTAAATTTTGTCGAGCAAGGGAAAGATTCCTTTAGTCGAAGTTAGAGCAAAGGATTGCAACGTATAAATTACATAGAAATTACATACGCAGGATGAAATGTTTGAGCATGTTCATGACTAACTCATTGATTATCTATGCCCATATGTACATCAATTATGAATAAACTTTTGTTTTGCATGTATATAATTAATATAAAAATATATATTATGTAGAATAAATTTGTACTCAAACTACGTGGGGCTGGCCATATTGTTTATGGACATCACCATCAATATAGTAACTGATAAGCATTAGTCCTCCGTCTCAATAATTACATTAGTGAATTTAATAAAATATGTTAATAGTTCACCTCAACTACTATGATGTGGGAGTTGGAGTATGATTCACTACTTAATTTGTTTTTCCGACACGTCTTTTCGAAAAATTAATTACTCCCATCTACGTGATAACGAAGAAATATAATCTTGAATGGTAATAATAATATAATAATCAAAGGCATAAGTATTATCATAGAAATGTAGTCGGATTAAAAAATATAGATATAACCATAATCATTCAGTCTTAAGTACATAATATCTGTATATTAGTTCTTGCAAATATATATATATATATATATATATTGTTTTGAATTACAGTGAGTTTGATTTTGCAATAGAATCTTATTAAGGGATTACTTTGTGTCCTCATCATTTGATGAAAATGTTGACTGTTTGAAGATAATTATTAGTGATTAATTATAAGATTGCTTTTCATATTCAAGAAATTCATATTGATTAATGATGGCCCTGTAACACTGCAGACGAATCAAAGTATACACCACTATTGGGAAATAAAGAACATAGAAATATTAGTATAAAAAGAAATCACTAATTCTATTAAAGTGCTAAAGAATTAATTACGACCAGATTAATATTATATGGTTAATTTTTTGTTATTATTCGGAATCATTCAGTTGTATATATAAAAACAGGTAAATGGTCGTATCCAGGTCAATTTTATTAAGCCAGTATCCCTTGTTTCCATCTGATTTATTATATACACATATATAGCCCATTCCCACTGAAATATACAAAAAAATTGAAAAAATTTGATTCTTCATGATCTGCAAACAAAGAGAGCTTAGTATATACAACTGATGGACAGAGGGGATCTTCCTACTTCGAGCATTTTTGCAAATAAAGGAATTTCAAGTCTAATAAATAAAGAAACCAAGGAATTTTGCGAGTTCTTGTCCATTTGGTAGAAAGAAACACAAGCATGCTAACAAACTAAACATCCGATCATATTCTTATAACTAGTCATCATAGCAATTAACGAAGCGCTTGATTTTAAGAATTCAAAACTCGGTATCGATATTGACCCGGCAAAGGAAACCTTAAAATAGAGCAGCATTATATAATCTTATAATCACCAAGAGTACTAAAGCGCGATGTGTGATTCCCATCGGCAAAAGAGTGTTTAAGCACTTTCACTTATCTAACTTTATAATTTCCTAGTAGAAATTAATTAATCCGGCTTATATAAGATAAATGAAAGTTGAGATATAGTTATCTCTAGCTTACTGCTTACCCAATGAGGGTTGGATACACATACATGGAAAAACGTAAAGCATAAGACTGTGAAGATAAAGATTATAATACTTAAGAAAGGGGTTAAGTTCAGTAGAATTCACTTAGAATGAGAGAATATATATGTGTTTGATTTTCACTAATAAAATTATGTTATTAACTTTCCTTCTCCTATCTTTTATTATGTATGTTACAAGTCATCCACAAATCAGTCATATATATACCACTAAATTCAGCTGGGGCCATTCTAAGCAATCGAGTCATAAGATAAACCTCATCGACTTGCTCATGGATATTTCACTGAACCACCTTTATCTAGCAACATTGTCATTTGTCCTCGGCCGAGTCTAAATAACTAAAATGTGAATGAATACAGAGATAGTTCGAAAACTCTTTTCTTTAAGTAAAAGTTTCAACTTTGTGTTTTGTGAACATAGAAAATTCATGATTCAGGGGAGTTCCATTTATAATGGATTAACACAATCATTTGAACCTAACTAGATTAGTTGAGATTCATTAAATTCTCAGATACTATATGATACAATCCAAAACAAATGCATCCTACGCACATACGAATACTGTCGTATGGCCGAATCATATCAAGCAAGAAGTTCTACATGCACATTACGCGCAATTTATCATATTTACATCTTCGATACAGTTTATACGTACATTCCTAAAGGAGTTGGACTGAATCTACATAATAAATTTTCACTATTTATATTCTTGTAATAAGATACAAAAGAAAAGGAAATTCATCAAGTAATTCCTAATATACATCTCATTCTCATGATGTGGCCTCTCCATCTTCCTTCCCCTATCTTATGTCACTTCCCCTCCCCCCACACTGCTCACTTTCCCTCTGTAACCTCTCTCTCTCTCTCTCTCTCTCTCTCTCTCTCTCTCCCCCTCCCCCTCCTTCCTTCCATCACTTCTTCTGCTCACTCTCAGCAGTCAGCATCTACTCTTCTCATCGGCATCTCTCTCTCTGTGACATCTCCTTTGACTTGTTCATGAAATCTCCGGTGAACCCACCTCACGCTTAAATCCCTCCGGCCGCTAATACGACGACAGATATATAATCCGGTCAAAGAGACCAGCCGCCCCCTGATGGGCCCCTTCGATACTGCCGCCACCAGCGGCTCCTCCTCCTCCTCCGCTGGCGCCGGCAAGCCTCCTCCTCCTCCTCCTCCTCCCCATCTACAGACTGAGCTCGATGGCCTCCTCGTCGGCGCCGGCTACAAGGTCCGCAACTCCGACCTCCGCCACGTCGCCCAGCGCCTGGAGCGCCTCGAGTCCGCCATGGTCAGCTCCCCCTCCCACGTCTCCCACCTCGCCTCTGACGCCGTCCACTATAATCCCGCCGACCTCGTCTCCTGGGTCGACTCCCTCCTCTCCGAGCTGTCTCACCACCCGTCGTCCTCCTCCTCCTGCTCCTCCTCCCGCTCCCTCCCCGGCCCGTCGTCGGATCTCCCCGACCTCGACGACCTCATAGCCAGCCCCGGCGCCACCGCCCCCTGGCTCCACCCAGAGATGCCCCGTCAGCACGAGCCCCAGCAGCAGTTGATGACAGTGGTGACGGCCATGGAGGAGGACTCCGGGATACGGCTCGTCCACGCGCTGATGACGTGCGCTGACTCGGTCCAACGTGGCGACTTCCAGTTGGCTCGGACCTTGATAGATCAAATGAACGCCCTCCTCACACGTGTCAACACGGGATGCGGGATCGGCAAGGTCGCCGGGTACTTCGTCGACGCGCTCAGCCGCCGCATCCTCGGCGTGGGCTCGGCCCACGCACCCGCCCACGAGAACGAGATCCTCTACCACCATTTTTACGAGGCCTGCCCCTACCTCAAGTTCGCACACTTCACGGCCAACCAGGCCATTCTCGAGGCCTTCGAGGGCCACGACTGCGTCCACGTGATCGACTTCAGCCTCATGCACGGCCTCCAGTGGCCTGCTTTGATCCAGGCATTGGCCCTCCGCCCTGGTGGGCCACCATTGCTCCGCCTCACTGGGATTGGCCCGCCGTCCCCGGATGGTCGCGACACTCTCCGGGAGATTGGGCTCCGTCTTGCTGAGCTGGCCCAGTCCGTCAATGTCCGCTTCGCTTTCAGGGGTGTGGCAGCATCCCGGCTTGAGGACGTGAAGCCGTGGATGCTCCAGGTGGGCTCTAATGAGGCGGTGGCCATCAACTCAATTATGCAGCTGCACAAGCTCCTCGGTCCCGACCTGGCACGGAATTCCCAGAATTCCCCCATCGAAGCGGTTCTCTCATGGATCCAGGGGTTCAACCCGAAGATCATGACCCTTGTCGAGCAAGAAGCGAACCACAACCAGTCGGGTTCCTGGACCGTTTCACTGATGACGTGCGCTGACTCGGTCCAACGTGGCGACTTCCAGTTGGCTCGGACCTTGATAGATCAAATGAACGCCCTCCTCACACGTGTCAACACGGGATGCGGGATCGGCAAGGTCGCCGGGTACTTCGTCGACGCGCTCAGCCGCCGCATCCTCGGCGTGGGCTCGGCCCACGCACCCGCCCACGAGAACGAGATCCTCTACCACCATTTTTACGAGGCCTGCCCCTACCTCAAGTTCGCACACTTCACGGCCAACCAGGCCATTCTCGAGGCCTTCGAGGGCCACGACTGCGTCCACGTGATCGACTTCAGCCTCATGCACGGCCTCCAGTGGCCTGCTTTGATCCAGGCATTGGCCCTCCGCCCTGGTGGGCCACCATTGCTCCGCCTCACTGGGATTGGCCCGCCGTCCCCGGATGGTCGCGACACTCTCCGGGAGATTGGGCTCCGTCTTGCTGAGCTGGCCCAGTCCGTCAATGTCCGCTTCGCTTTCAGGGGTGTGGCAGCATCCCGGCTTGAGGACGTGAAGCCGTGGATGCTCCAGGTGGGCTCTAATGAGGCGGTGGCCATCAACTCAATTATGCAGCTGCACAAGCTCCTCGGTCCCGACCTGGCACGGAATTCCCAGAATTCCCCCATCGAAGCGGTTCTCTCATGGATCCAGGGGTTCAACCCGAAGATCATGACCCTTGTCGAGCAAGAAGCGAACCACAACCAGCTCGGGTTCCTGGACCGTTTCACTGAGGCATTGTATTACTACTCGACCATGTTCGACTCGCTCGAGGCAGCTTGCCCCATCCAGCCCGACAAGGCCCTCGCTGAGATGTACCTCCAGAGGGAGATTTGCAACATTGTGTGCTGCGAGGGGGCAGCTCGGGTCGAGAGGCACGAGCCTCTGACCCAGTGGAGGGACCGGCTAGGGCAGGCTGGGTTCAGGCCCCTACACCTCGGGTCGAATGCTTTTAAGCAGGCGAGCATGCTACTGACCCTATTTTCTGCCGAGGGGTATAATGTGGAGGAGACTGAAGGGTGCCTGACGCTCGGGTGGCACAGCCGGCCGCTTATCGCGGCCTCAGCTTGGCAAGCGTCACCGGCCATTGTTGGCCCTGAAATGGAGGCCAATAACGACCGCAATAATAACGATTAGGGATTAGTATGACAATAATTAGTTAATAATCAGTTGTAAAATTTAATTTTGGTTTTTGGAATTCACATCTTTCTTCCGATAATTTTCTTGTGGCAATGTAATGAGAGGAAAAGGAATTTTACTTCACGAGTCATACAAATATATCTTTCCTTCCAACCGGAGTCCGATCCAACAATATTTGAGCATGTTACATTGTGTTTTTTCATTTTCATTGGAGCATATACAAATCAAATCTACATCACAATAGACATTAATAGATTATTTCCACGTCGAATGGCTCCATTTTCATCTCTGGCTATGAATTGCGTTCGATTTTTCGATTAGTTCTAGATAAATTGGACTACTAGAATAAACTAGCTAGCTACACGAGTACGAATAAACTGTTGAGTATGTTGACGAAAAAAAAACATTAATTAATTAGGCTGTGCTTAGATCAATAATTCAAACTTAAAATATTTCAAAAGGATAAGCCAAAAAAGAGAAAAGAAAGTGGGATTGAAAGTGCCTCAAAATCGACCCATGATGTAACCCTTGATGAAAAACTAGAGTCGAATCGTGGGATCTCATCATTTTCTTTAACGAAAAGTCAAGTTGGTACATAATTATTATCTCTATTATTATTAACAAGAGTTAATTATTTTTATCAAAATAAGTTCCCAAAAAGTTAATCAAATCACTCCTTTTCTTTCTTTCTTTCTTTCTTTTTTTTCTCTAAATCTTAATATTCGAAAATCTAATTGAGTTGTAACTAATTCAGTTGAGCTGGGTTGCCCACTAAGGGATCAAGTTCTTTTAGTATTGATTTTCTTTATTTACAATATTTGAATTCGAGACTTTATTTATATGAAACAAGCGACGAACCGCTTAAACCAATGCATATCACTCCAAGTTTTTATTATTATAATAAATAGCTTATAAGCCAGATACATATACATATATTACTTTTTGATTGAGTCTGTTCCACTCCATATATGAAAAGAAATTGACTATTTCGATTTTGAATTGAAATTAGAATGAGCCATTTTGCTTTACATGGGTGAAAGGACTATGGAAACTAATCAAGAGGAAGTTTTGTGTTTGTGATGAATCAACCTTTTTTTTCTCCTTTTAGACAACAAACCTTTTTTTCCCCCTCCATTTTGCACAGCTGGAAAACGAAGAAAACTGTTTTGGAAAAAGTGTTTTGCAGCCAATAATCTCCCGTTTTCGAGTAATTAGACGGCTGGAAAGTGACCGAGGGGCTGCGACTTTTGGTCAGACAACCACATAATAATTTTCATGACAATTCCTTCTGTTCTTTCCCTTAAATCTTCAACCAATAAAAATAAAAACAATGAGATTAATCAGGATTTGAGAAAGAAAGAGCGAGACGTGATGGAAATTGTACATTACATGATACACATCTAGGAGACACTTCCTTTCTTCTTTTTCTTTTTCTTTTTTGAGACCGGCCACGGTACTAATTCTTGCTCAATAACGATCGATACTCTGCCCACAAGTGTATTCAACGAGTTATCAACCTTAGATACATCGTGATTATATTTTTTTTTTAGTCGAGAAAAAGTTCAAAAAGCCTACCAGAAAGGGGAAAACAGTAAAAAAAAGATAATTTGAACATTGGCACTCTATTATGTCAACAAAAGCGACCGAAATAGAAAATTCCTCCACTGGAAAAATTGACATAAATAAATAAAGCGGGTCCTAGTCTTATCACATTACTACTGCTGTATATTCAGTAGCTATAGATTACTCCTTAGACTGGAATTATTAATTTCTAGCTAGCCTAAAAGCATCGAAAGGAAAGCTTCGTTATCCCTAAGGTCTCGTGCTGATCTAATTATCATCGCAACCGAGCAGATAGTCGTGGATTAAAATGTGGACCGACTAATTATACTCCTTTGAGATCGGTTCGGGAAAAAAAAAAAAAACTCGTATGCAGGCGTGCATGTACGAATGAATGTATGTAGTTTGTTATCATGAGAGTGATAGTACACATGAAATACATGTTCTGGTGGTGGTCGGACCAATATGGGGCCCTCGACTTTGCCACATCAATATGCATGGTCTATTTTCAGCCCTCACATGCACGAGAAGATATATAGACAATCATTAACCCTTTTTAGGGTATCTCGAGCATACCATAAAGGCCTCGTTAATGACTGTGTCTCAATGTGGGGTGGGTGCTAGCTCAATAATTTCGATCGGTCAATCGAGTTATAAAAGGTCTTAAGGACATGCGCGGTCGTATTTTAGAACTTGAAAATTACCGGTCGTAACGAGTTTTACCTGCCCTCCCAGACATCCGAGCCGACATGCAACATTCCTCCACGACTTGAACAAGAGACATGAGTTACATCGTTCCACTCATAAAACTCGAGCTGGGAACCTGCTCACATACTGCTGTTGCATGAGTCGCTTTCTGTTCAGCTGGCTGACCCCGTCAAATAAAAAGAAGGCCGTATTTTGTCGAAAATTTACTGTCAGCAACGCTTTTTGTCTATTTAGCCAGACATACGATCACTGAGCACTCGTAAAAAGATGCATGGGTTATCATACGCTTATGTTATAATAAGAGAAATGAAGAACTACGTGCTAACTCAAAAGTTCGAGCTGTGAAGTACGTACACGCACCACTGTTAAGTTGTTAACCACTTTTTTGCTCGATTGGCTGACTTTCACTGCTGCAAGGCGATGTCAGGCGTGAAATTTAGTTAGAGATCAAAATTAAGGTGGGACCATGTCGAAGGAAATAATAGGGAGGGTCAGGAGAGGTCCGAGGTGGTCCCATGAAGGAGGAAGCCCAGTCCACACCACAGGCAGTGACCCCACAAGACTTCCCCTGCACTGTAGCTGTCCCCTCCTACTGGGTCTTACTGCCCTTTCTCCGTTCTGTAATTGTTTGTGGCTCTACCACTTCTCCCTGTCTGCTCACATATATAACACGTCGGCCTCTCGGACATTCCGGGCATCCTTTCCGTGCCAACTGCATCGATACCGGTTGCAAAGAATTATATGTCAAATCAGTATTTATGAAATGAAATTGAAAACTGCCAGGACGGATGATCGATATGATCTTAAGATACGAGTACGAGCATTAAAAAAAGTGTGAAAAATATCGCAAAATTTTATTGGAGGAGTTATTTGTTTTTCCTTTTTTACCCCTAATATTTTTTGGGTAATTAAATTATAAATTGCATGGTTTAACCTACGACAAATCTAGTTGCTATTTTTAAACCGAAAAAAATCTAGTTGCTATTTTTGGGAAGTCGGGGCGTTCCTAATGCATTGAGTCGAGCAGCTGAGAGAGAGGAGGTCTTATATGCCACAGTGGTATCGCGTAGGATTATATCACAAGGAAAAAGTCTTATATGCAACGATAGTACCATATAATAATATCATAATTCTGATTTTTAGTATGCAAATAAAAAAATTAATTGTTGACAAAAATAATTCATTATTAACAAAAATAATAATTTTTTATGTGCCTTGTCGACAAGACCTCACGTCACAAGACACATAAAAAAATTATTTTTTACCAATAATGAATTATTTTTATTAATAATCAATTTTTTATTTTTATTTATATATTAAAATTTAAAACGATAAATTCTTATTGACATGTACCGTATTACCGTTGCATGTAATTATGTTTTCTGAGAGAGGGGCGTGTGGGCTCACGTACCACGTGGAGGGCCCAATAAAACAAATGACGGACGAGGAGGATAGCCAGACGAAATTACTGTTTTGCCCCTCCCTCAGGTACAGTTTCACTCCGCAACAGTTTTCACTTTCACGGGCATCGGATTCGGATCTCCGAATCAAACCTGTGGGCCCGACTGCAAAGTGGTCAGCTTACTCACGTGCAAGTCCCCTTCCCCACGTGCGCATGGACAGTGACGTCCGGCCCCACCTCAACTTCATGGAGTGAATTTGCTTCTTTGACAGAGACCTTTCTCAAATCGAAGGAGAGGAAGACCCCCACAGTCTCAACCCTCTCCCCCAAAAACAAACGGATGGTTATTCCGTGTCGAACTCATCGGTCCAGTCGGAAACCTGTAACCGGTATAACGAGCAGTTCCGACCCTATGAACCCGGTATAGATCAACCATAACAACCAAGCCGACTCCACGTATATATCATATCTGAATGAATGGCGAAGATATTATAAGATAAGAAAGTTCTGTGTGGACGTTGAATATACGTATGTGCAAAGGAGTTTTCCTCGACGGACTGCCCACGCTCGGGCCCACAAACACCATAGCTGAGACGGTAGATGTATTAGGGTTCCATGAATATAATGTGGATCCTATATCATATCCCTCCTCCTAGCACTTAGGTCTACGAAAGTAACGCCATTGATGTTGACCCCTCCAAACCAGAGTCCTATGATTTCTGCGTAGGCGTGGCCCATTTCTTCCTTACTTACCGGGAAAAATGGGGTTTGATTTTCCAAATCCTTTTCACAGGAATAGGGCGCATTCGGTTTTCGAATATATCAAATATGCGTGGATAGTAATCTCTTTTTAAGGTCTTAAGTTCGGCAAAAATCGTACATAAATAAATTAACGGGAAGTCGTTAAGTTAAAGCTAAATATGGAGCATCGGAGGGGGACGTTTCGACCTATGGGCGCAATTAGCTCACTGGTCAAATTGCACTGTGACGTCTTTGGTCTTCATTTTCCAGATTCCCAAGAGATTTTCTTACCGTCCTTTTCAACCTTTATACTATATTTCTTAATCACATCGTGTCCACACATGATTATTGCATGATCAGCGATCAAATCACGATTTTATGCCGACCTAATCGCGGTCCAGATGGACCAGTATACTGCTTGCCGGATATCCGGGTAGCCTTGGCCATAAGACTAGGCATTTTATAAGTGAGGCTGAGTCGAAAAAATTAGGCCGCCGACCCAAATTATCCACCGAGCTTGTGGCAAGACTCGGCGGAGAGATTCATAAGATGAAGATTATGCTTAAAAAACTAAAATGAATAATTCTCCGGGGGGTCTTGGATCGGGTTAGACAAACATTAGTCTCACCCTATACGGGCTGGCCTTGGGAAACATATGGACCGAGGCCGGTTCAGTTCAGCACATTACCAAGCAGGGGCGCAGCCAGGATTTTCATCCAGGGAGGGCAAAAATACTAATTTTACATTTTGGACAAAATTTAAAAAAAATCCAAAGTTCAGGGGGGGGGGCAATTGCCCCCCTTACCAATTAACTGGTTCCGCCCTTATTACCAAGAATACTTCTCGATCAACATCATGACCGTGCATTCAGTAAAATGATGTCCGACTTCCGACCGAAAAAAACACGACGAAATACTTAAATCTGTATGATGAGCCCAGTCGAGCTTCATCATATTGGCCCTAATAAATCATAATCTAAAAGATAAAAAGAAGATACTAGAGTATGAAAAAGAAAAGTTGAGGGTGATAAAATAAGAAAGAGAAAAAGGTTATGGACTAAATTACAATTTATAATAGATGGTGCACAACAACTGGAGTATATAGTCCAGTCCACATCCTTACTGATAAGTCCAAATCTAATGGGCCAGCAGGTATCCAAATCACAGCCCAAATCATATGCGATGGCCTAAAAGATCAATCAGGATAGTATACATAGGTAGGGTGACCCATCTTACATCAATTTCGAAGGTAATGATAATGCGATTTCTGCATGCATGTTAGACGAATCCAGAAAATTAGGTCAGAGGATTTTGGACTGGACAATAATATATCTGCTTGAGAAACATTAAACTATATAGTGTGTGTATATGCTCTTTCGTACATCGTGCGTCTATATCAGGTCGTTTCACCTTTAACACATGGGATATGATATCGGTGAAATCAAATCAATAAGGTAACTTCAAAGCCATGCATGCTCCATGCATGCATGATCATGATCTGACATGCCATGCGTATGGTATGGTCCTAAAGTATATGCATCCCTCATTCGTTGATTATCTACATAGTGAACCGGCAGATCGATCAACTAAATTGAAGGGAATAAATCAAAGGAAAGGCCAAAAAGCCATATAAGTCCAATCTTCAGATTTTCTTGCAATGAGACAATGCACATCATGTCCTGACTACAAGCACTCACTTTTCCATTATGCCCGTTTTACCCCTCCCTAGATTAATATTTGACATACAAATGGAATATTAATAATGTCGAAGAAAATAAAACTCAAAATTTTACTACAAAGAAGAAAAAAACCTATCTAGCCCTAATATGCAAATATAGTGATGATGTTAATTAGAATTTCAGAGTAATCTCACTTCCATTACTCTCCTCATTGTCATCTCTCAAGTTGCTTAATCCTTTCCTCTGATCTCCACCATTCTCACCGCTGGTGTCGCCCTTCCAGCTGCTGCTCTCGGACTTTCCATCCTCGATGCTCTCTGACTGGTCTCCTGTGCCCCTCATCCCGGACTCTGGCGAGCTGTGTGTCTGGGACGTGGCCTTGTAGACGTGGATCTGGTGATGGAGAGGGTGATGGTGGATCTCGTGGTGAGGGGTAGACGGTGGAGGGCCGGCACTGGTGTAGTATTCCTGGGCAGGGACAGTGGGCGTGCAGTAGTGTGGGGGAGCGTGAGACGCTGGATGTGCGCCGTAAAGGGCTGGACTGCCGCCATGTGCCGCAGCTGCTGCTGCTGTGGCATACTCGGGTGGCACCCAGATGCCTCCAAGGACTACGAGCTGAGGGGTCGCGGCACCTGTGGCTTGTGGACTAGGACTTGGCCGTCGAGTGTGAAGCCTATATTTCTGCACATAATAAAGCCGGGAACATCTATGAGCCAAAACTCGTGAAAGATAGAATTAATAAAGTAGATGAACATGTTTATTTCAGAAATCCTAATAATTAATAAAAGAACATGAGTAGTCTCATTGAATATCGAACTTAAAAGCTCTAGATTATCTGGAGAAGACATGCACCACTGCATTACACATATAATTTCGGGTAGACCAACATGTTTTGACGAATCATATATAGTTTACAGTTGATGTTTTCTGGTTTGCCAAATCAAAATTACTATATGAAGAAACATCGATATATATATGTATATATGTACATGAAATCTTGGTTGGGCGTTTCTGTTTGGATGTAGTACGTACGAGAAGAAGGTTGCATGTCTGCATTACAGTACAAAAGATTAAATAAGTATTCCAATGATACCTGGTGTTCCACCGAAAAAAAAAATAGTAAAATTACTTTGTGCTACTGCTATTAGACTCATTTGCGAGAGACAACATGTACTATGTTTATCGGATATCAGTATTTTTCGTGGATCCAATATAAGTTATCTTTTGTAACACGCTCGGTTCGGATTCCGTAATTATTATTTCTTGGTACGCATACGGGATTAAAGTATAGGATGGAGGAGGGAGGAAGAGAGAGAGAGAGAATACTGTAATACCTGCAAATGGCTTTTAACTTCATCATTGGTCAAACCGTCAACCTTCATCAGCTCCCTGATTTGCTTTGGAGTGGCCACTGTTGGTCAGTCAAAGTTCAGACCATCACTATCCAATTCAGTTATACACAATCATTACAGTACAATAGTAATATTTTGGGACCACAAGCTTATGAAACCATAATCATTACTTTATGATCATTTTCAAGACAAAACCAATCATAAAGCTATTAACATTATTATTATTCCATGATTACTGCTTCCTACCTTGAGAACCGCCAAGCATCTGAAGGGCATTCACGAATCTGCGGTGCAGGTCTGGTGACCAACACCTTCTCGCCTTCCTATGAGTTTGAGGGTTCGTAGAACTGGTCGTGTTAGCAGCTGTATTGGACACCACCGGTTGCCCTTCGGGAGAGCTCCCAGTTGCCTTTGCCTGCTCGATTACCATTCCGTTGATGATATTGCCACCCTTAATGGAGTTAGTGTTGTTGTTATTATTATCTCTTCTGGGGCATAGAATTCCATTCTCGGTGTCGGTGTACTTCTTGTCTTCCATCTCCTTCTCATTAGAAGCTAAGGCCAGTTCAGGAAGGGCCTGGAAGGTTGGGTTCGTGCTCATGTTACGGTCCTTAGAGAATGGGAGGAAAGCACCTCCATTCCTTGGTTTATTGTCCAGGGCCAGTTTAGGGCTAACATTGAAACCGATATCGATTTCTTTTGGCGGCGAGGTGATTGTGCCAGTTTGTTGCTTGGTCCCATCGCTTGCCTGGCTCCATAACTGAGCGGAAGTCATCCAATTTGCCTTGTCAGAGAGATTGCTTGATGTCTTTTCGGTGCCTTCGGAGGGTGATTTCTTTAAGGGTATGAACTCTTCAAGAACAGGCCGTGGCCCTTGGTTGGCTCTGTATGCTTGTAGCTGTTGCCTTGAAGCTTCTAAGGCTGCATGAGAGGGGATATAAAACTTTTAAGATTTATACTTCAGATCAACTTAGAAACACATCCCAGGGGAAGAATTCACAACTCCGAGCAGAAATTTATATGACAAGTAAGGAATTCTAGGTACTATAAATTCAAAGTGAAGATTCACAAAAAGGCAGTCTCTAACTTCTATAAATGAAAAGAGAAAATGAAAAGGGCAAAAGCAAAAGATTATGAACAACATATGAATATATATATATATATATATAGCACTGTAAAATAAGCAGAAAAGATAGTCGAAAAAATCATATTCAATTGCTGCATTTCAAGGTGGATGACTCCATCCCCAAGTTTCATTGATCAAACAAATATATGTTCAAGATTGGAGAAGAAGTATTGAGCCTGCCAATTAAACAATATGAGTCATATGAGCTTATATTACATATAGAGATGAAGCGGGATAACAAACAAATTCAAGTAATCTCATGAAAAATCGACCTGGATGGAAATGACGAATAACAACAGAAATCCAAGAAAGAATAATCATGAAATATCTGCTAGGTCGACTTATCAGCCCAAAACCACGATATTGGGAAGAAGATAGGAAAGTTTTTGCTTGTTACTCCGATGGAGGCCGGTAGTCCAAGCACACACATACCGTTGGTGAGGAGCTGCATGCAGAGGGGGAGCTCGCGTTTGAATGCATCGATCTTGAGGCGCTCCTCCTCGAGGCGGGCAAGGAAGTCCTCGAGCTTCTGTGCGGGGTCCACCGAGGGCATAGCAGCTTGTTGGTCCCCAAAGGATTTCAGGAGCATGGAGTAGCTATGGGGCTTGCATTCGAGGCTCAGTTCTGAGGGAGAAGCCATGGTGTGGAATTGATAAGTGATGAACTCCGTGCAACCTTGATATTGATCAATAGTGCAGGCAGCAAAAAACTATATATTATATATTATATGTATATTCCGAAAGAACAAGCTAAGGTTTATATGTCGGGTCGTGTCCGAGAGAACATATATGAATGAGATATGGTAAATGGAAGGATATGTGGGAACAAACAAGAGCAAAAGAGGATTTGTGGACTACTCTTCCCTTTTCTAGGATTTGATGATGATCAGTTTTAAAGAGGGAGAGAGAGAAGAGGGGGAGAGAGAGAAGGGGCAGGCAGATAAAGGGAGAGGATGGTTGTTTGTGAACACAAGGAGGATTCGAGGGAGGATCGACCCTTCTTTTCTAGGGGGAGTTCAAGGGAATAAAGTAGGTTTTCTAGTGAGAGATAGATAGAGATGTGAGAAAAGTAAAGTAAATTAAAGGCAAAGAAGATAATAAAGCCACGGGGATGGTAACTTCTTCCAACAAAAACAAAAGCCCCCCAACAAAAAGTAATTAAAATCGAATAAACGTCTAGATAAAAAAAAATTGAGGAATTACTCATCGAGTAAACTCGTGTTACACGTATCATCTATATATAATATATAATACATGAAATAATTCACCGGAAGTCACCATTCAAGCTATAAAAAAATCCCGAGTTTCTCAATATTTGATTTTTCACACTTCTAATTTATAAACATTAATTAAGTGATTATAATATCCATTAACTATAAGTAACCTCAATAGGTAGTTTAAATTAATTATCCCATTATACTAATTAATGCACCATAAATCAAGTAAAATTGTTATCTGATAATTTATCCGTTGTATGTGATAATTGAAGGATTCCTTAAAACCTACCACCTATACTAAAAAGGTAATCGTAAATTTCTCATTAAGCGATCTTTTGGTTGCAAAAAAATTCTAATAAATAAATTTAAGTTAAATATGAAAATAAGTATTTTGGAACAGAGTGAAAATTTAGTTATTTTCTAAATAATAATACAAATATAATACAAATAAAATTTTAATTAACACAAGTAACAAAAGAGAAATAAAAATTTTATATTTAAATGACGACGGATTATATTTGAAGTTAGAATATTTACATACACTTGAACTTAACATTACTTAATCACCAATATATGTGCATTACCTAATAATATTTTTTAATTTCAAGAAAATTTTAACATTAATTAACTAGAGATATTAATTATCTAATAATAATTTTAATTCCAATAGAATTTTAATTTTATAAGCTATCAATTAATTTTCAAAAATGAAAAGAGTTTGTTTTACCATCTGAATATTCATAGTATATACTCACAATGAAAAAATAAATCAATATGTTTTAATATTTTAATCAAATCAAATTAATTTAATATAATGTAATATCAATTTCAAACATAAGTAATAATCATGCATAAGCACGGGTTCATTGTCTTGTTTACATTGATTGACGAGTTAATATACGAATCTGTATTGATTATTTATTGCTTAAGCAATTTTAAGAGAGAATATCCCACGCATACCCACTTGGTTGTTCTGCTGCACAAGCTTGTTATGGGAGAAGGAAAGTGGCGAGCCTCTCCTTGTCGGTGGTAGTAATGATAAACTTGGTTTTTGTTTCGGATATGATATGCTTAATGTACTAGGACGAGGAAAAGAGGAAACAAGGAGATAAATAGTTAAAACTTAAAAGGATATATATATATATATGTGTGTGTGTGCGCGCGCGCGCGCGCGCATGGTAGATGTATATGTGATAGAGTGAGAAAAGGGAATCAAAGGGCTCTGACAACGGGGGGGTCATGTGGTTGCTTAGGGTTCTGTTTTTTTAAGAACCTTTGGGCAGTTTTTGATAGTACGAATTTCAAATCACACAGAAATAAAAGATGATTCTTCTTCTCCTTCAATTCCCCCTGTGCTGTCCTTTTTCTGCTTTTCTTTCTCTCTCTTTTTCTGTTAATCTCCTTTTTTTTTAATTTATTTTTTTTATCCTTTTGCCTTTTGATAATTAATATTGTTCCAAATGATAAACATATATAGTATATGAATCTATGAGCCCTTCTGAAACAAAATTCATTAACAGTTCAAAATCCACCGAATTTTGCTCCTTAAGTACGATTCCTTTTAGTGGGAATATCACCATGCATAATTAGTTGTAATTGGTTCACTGTCACGCAACCTTTTGGAATTTGGTTTTTATTAATTCATTCGGTGCATGCCCTAATGAATCCACCCGAGTCACTTCAAACCAGAAAACTACTGCATACATACAGTGTGGAAAAAGGCATTTGATTCCATGCATAAATTGCTTTACATATGCAATTTCACACAAAAAGGTTAAAAAGACTCATAACCAATCACGTCAAATTTGATTCAGAAGACACAATGAGAGAATGATGTTTAGCTATCAGACAAAATAAGAATTACGCTCGCGTTTAAGCGTCGTGTTATAGTATGTGTGTAACTAGCTAGAAATTAAAGATATTCCGACATGAACTATGACTGACTTGAATCTAACAGAAAAATTGATTTCCTCAAAGGGGAACCTTTGCTAATAGGCCTATATGGAGACTTTTGGATCGTGTGTACCGGCAAGTAGTACTTTACCTCCTCCCAGGGAATTCTTTCTTCCCTATGATGGATGTCTCAAAATCGTATTACCATGATTCTTACATGGATTACTGTGTATTAATTAGGTCTTGAAGTTAAGTATAGCATATACTGTGGGGGTGGGGGGAGGGAGAGAGAGAGATATGACATAGATAGATATTCAAATCATGTATTAGTATCAATCCAGCCAGCATTGCAGTTTATTGCTTTCTTTTTGGGCTCCAAAAGTTGCATAATTGTTCTAACATTGAGTGCAAAATTTAGAGAGAGAGAGAGAGAGGGCAGAGAATATCTGGTCTTTTAATTAAAAAAAAGATGGTGATGATAATAAAAGAATAAAATATTTGGTGCCAAGGAAGGAATATCTTAGTTCCAATTCTACGACTCTAAATTTAAGGGAATGTAATGCACCCACACACAGAAAGCTACAAAGCTTAAAGCTAGTTCTAAAGACAGAAAAAAACACACGCTCCCTCTCTCTAGAGAAGAATTAATAAAAATTAACGTAGATTGGTTCAATTGTTTGATTCTCTTTCAATAAGATTTTGAATTCGAATATTATGAATGAAAAATATACACTTAAAGAATTTCACTCTCTAGTGAACTAATTATAAATTAGTTGGAGTCAATTAGACTTTCAGATACGTGATGATGCACACAAAAAATAAAAGAAGAATTAATAAAGGGGAGAGAGAGAGAGAGCTTAAGAGAGGCCTTTGGGTTGGGGAATCTTCTTCTGCTACTGCCTTTAGTTAAGTGGGTTGGAAGGTAAGAAGATTCTCTCTCTCTCTCTCTCTCTCTCATTTTATTAAATTTATGAATTTAGTCACTATTATCCAGCTTCCAATAAAAAGACTAACATTACTTTCACATATTAATGAAAGTCTCTTCTTTACAAGTAATATACAGTCATAACATTTTTTCTCATCTCCTCCTAACACAATTCTATGTATGTGTATATCATGCTTCATTTGCTTATATGACCAGTTTTCAGTATATATATATATATATATGTGGTCCGGGATAATTCTCGAGGTTAGCTTGCTATTTCCCAGATATGTAATGAATGAGTAAATTCACATATGTATCCAACCCAAGTTCCTCAATAATATTTTTCCTCACAAGACAGTTATTAGCAAATCGATCACGTTTATGGTCGCACTAGATGCAAAGCAATAACCAATATTTACGGCATCTCTTATCTTGATCTATCGTTACGTACTTAAGCTGTTCTCATAGGAATATTTTTCCTGAGTTGCGATATCATCGATCGTTCACGAAAAGAACTCTGCTAGAGAATGAGTGAGCTTTTTCCGGAAAGCCAGATATGTTCTGCATTTATCCACTAGAGTATCGACCTAATTTCCTTAATAGTAACCCCAAGATAGAATAAAACAAACTGTTGTATAATAAATTGTATTTACTAATAATAATAATGATGATGATATATTAATTGACTTGTCAACGGATTAAAGATTCCCCTTAATTATTTGTGTTTAATTGGAATTACCGTTATTCAATTTAATGGTCAAATTGACTCATGGAAAAAGTATTTAATTTAATTACTTACCGTTTGAAGTGTAGGCCATTAATTTGATTTAATCAATTCTTTTAATAATAATAATAATGGTTATTATAATTGAATGCATTTCTTGCAGTATAAAATGGACAAGTGCCTCTTTTCTAAACTAATGGTATGTTTGTTTCAACTTAATTAAATAAGTGCTTAAAAGTTAGTTATAAGTTAGTTATAAGAGAAAATGAATGTACGAAAGAGGAAAAGATGAGAGATAAAGATCTAAACTACTTAATCATTAAGCAAAAAACCACTTAATGAAATAAGTAGAAAATTTTGACTTGATGAAAGAAGTCATTATTCACTTATCGTTACTCTTTATCTCTCATAAAACTTTTTTCATCGTTATTCATTCCTCCCTTCTACCTATACATTTCTTCCCTTAACTAATTGAGTGCTTAATTTTAAAGCATTTAATTTATCAAACACAACCTAAGTCCGGAAATTACATTTGAGTGTTCTTATTATTCATATAGTTTATAGTTTATATATTATTCCTCGGGTTGGGTTCTAGTGAGGGAGTGTCATGTTTACAGCCACAACTACTCCTTGTGGGCATTGTATTTCGGGGTTGGATAATTCTGTTGAAACTATGTTGTAATATTGCGGAGAATTATCTATCCTCAAGATTGTTTCCTGGAAATGTCTTATCCACTAATCGTTAAATTATTTGTGTTTTCCGTTAAATTATATCTCTTGTTTTGATATGTTAGACAAGTTTATTTCTTGTAATTGTGATTTCGTAATATTATAATATTTTGCGATAAATTTATTTTATGTATTTATCTGTAATTCTCCACATCTCTAAATTTTTCACAACTATTTGTGGATAGATAATCTTCTCCAAATATGGAGCTATATTGTTCGAGATGTAGAGATATTGGAGAAATTTTAGGAATTTAGGCTCTGTTTGGTTTCAGAGTTGTATTTTAGAATCACAATTCTAACTTAATTCTACCCACTACAAAACAAAATAACTCATACAAAGTCAAAGAGTGAGTCCCATTTATATTACTTTTTCCCACAACAAAACAACATAACTCTTACAAAGTCAAAGGGTGGGCTCCATTTATACCACTCAAAATCAAAATCAAAATCACAATTCTAAAATCCTACTATGAAACCAAACACCACCTTAACTTTTGGAAACTGTTTTAGAGTTATTTGATAAGTAGCGTTGATAATTCAATTTATTAAGTTCAATGTTGAGTATGATCACTGGATAATTTTTCACCGAGATGTGCAGAGCATGAGAGAAATTGTTTTCAAAGGCTTTGACAAATTAGTCCAAATGCAGGGTACTCAGTACGCGTGGGTATGATATAACCGCAAAAAAAAAAAAAAAACACTTGCTTGATTTGTTTTGAATATTCAGTTTTCAATTGATGAGGAAGATGCAGCAGTTTCCGGATTCGAGAAAATGAAGTCGAACGCAGGAATGGAAGTGGCTGTTCTAATTAGCAAATATTCAGACTGAAGCAAGCGGAAAGTGGAAAATATATATACATGCATATCAGAGGGAACACCAATATAGTTCGATCATAATTTCGTGGTTTATAGTGCATGACAGAGCACTAGAGGTGGATGGAATATAGATCAAGCAAGGTCCTTAATGGGTGAGAAGAAATTTTGAGGTATCGATTAATAAATTATATTTCGATTTAATTACGCAGATGATGGACTACATCAAATCAGGTGCGTACCCTTCAATGGCCATATATCATTTTGTTATGTATATAAAGTTTTGTCTTTTCCACAAAATCTCTTGATCGAGATCGTCTGTTCTTGCTTTAGACCAATTTGGACAAATCTACTATCGGATTTTGTGTTAATCAAATTCAGTTTAACAGAGCCTAAAAAACAATCTGTTTAAAAAAAAATAAAATAGGATGAAATTAGTTTCCTCGAATGCAATGTCGCCCTTGGCTTGTGAAATCGTCATTGATGGGTGACTGTAGGCCAACGGTAGTATGAAATTCATGGCATCTAATTTTTCACGGTAATTGGTTGTTTTTTCGTTTTCATCAAATTATTGAACGCCAGGTATGTGATTACCATCCATTATTGAAACAAAATGTTAGTGTTAATATAATGAAATTCTTCTGTTTGTATAAATATACTTGTTATATATTGTTGTTCCAGGTAAAAATTTTATTAAGAAAATTTTAGGAGACCCATTATTCAGATCCACTATGAATGAATTAATTGAATAAAATTCAAATTCGGTAATCTGTGAATGAGCACTTCAAGAATAATGTCTAAGAAATGCTTTATCTGTTAGATTTAATTAGAAATAATGGAATTGTTGATTTAGAAGTTTCTCGATGTGGTCTATATATATATATATATATATATATCCATATAACTGTATATGTTATTGTGTGGCTTATGGTGTGGAATCAGTGACTAGTCCATGGGATTATAAAACCCAAGTTGAGATGTTTACCTGTTAGAAGTACGATCCGTAATAAGAAATTTAAATGGTTTTATTTTCCATATGGATGTGCTGGAACTTTTCCGTGTACTGATGTGTCTACCGATGAACCATATGGAAAAATCTGAAATGTCCGAATAATGAGCACTTCTATGATTTTGAGTTGCCTTGCATTTCTCTGATCTGGGGCTCATCAAATTATTTTCGATTAATGACAGATTATGTGCAGAAGGTGATTAATTACATAAAAGTGCTCATAATTATATATTGTAATTTTAAGGATTTCTTCATTGTATACGGTGGAAACAAATATATTATAATCTTTCTTTTATCATGTGTGAGTTATTCTATAAGGTGAAAACATAAGAATTTATGGGAATAAATTTAAGCTAAAGCCTAATTGGTCATGTGATTAATATGCTGATATAACTAGTAATATCTTTATATTTGGTGCATGTGACCACATGAATATTCTCATGGACCTCTAGTATATCATTGTGAAGGACTTGAAGAGTCTCAACGAGATGCTATTTGCATGAGAAAATTGTGATTCGCTCCATGAAAAAATATGCACATAATATTGTGAGATATTCATAAAAAAACCACGAGAGATATGAGACTCTTACCGAATTATAGAAATAGTCTGAGTGAATCTTACCGTCTTTATATTGATGCTACTAAATGGGAGAATTGACTCCTTGAACGGAAATCGAGTTTTGAGGATTTAAGGCTCTTCACTATGGACTATACATGAAATGTAATACGTGTTTACATTTTCAGGGCATTATAAGTTTTGAGAAATAGTGGGGGTAATTCCCAAAAGTCTCGTATATGGTATTATGCACCGAATTTTCACAACGAGAAAGGTTGGACTATTATTCCTAACAGTCTCTTAGAGTGCGCTTGGATTTAGAGTTGAGTTGAGTTGAGTTTTGGTTTTAATTGGTTTGTAATGATTGTATTGTTGAATGATGAGAAAAAGTGTGAAAAAGTAATGAATAGTTGAGAGAAAGTAATGATTAAGTAATGATTGTGTTGTTGAATTGTGAAAAAGTAATGAATAGTTAAGAGAATGTAATATTAAAAATTGAATTGAATGATTAAAAATTTTTTTAAAAAAGTAATGATTGTGTTGTTGAATTGAAAATAAGTGGAGTTGAGTTGAGTTGATTTGAAAATTTTTTAAAAAACAAACACATAACTTTTAAAGTTGAGTGATAAAGCGGTTGTGGACACTCTTAATGAGTCTGTCTATGCAAGTATGGAAGGAAGAGACCGCTTCCTACAGATTTTCCGATAGATCCTAGAGTACTTGCGAGATCGGGATAGCCCCAAGGCCGTACTAAATTGGTGCTGCCTATAGTGATCTGGAACCCATGTATAGTGTGAACTAAATTCTTTGAATTTATGTCAAAACATGCGGTTCAAGCCCTAGGCCACCGTCTGTCTATGCACTATACAATTCCCGACTATTTGTTTTTCTTTATATTATATTATTTTATGTGATATTATTAATATTAGAAATAGGTGGGGGATTATTGTATAATAAATTGCATTTACTAATAATAATATATTAATTGATTTGTTATTAAAAATTGCCCTTAATTATTCGTGTTTAATTCGAATTACTATTATTCAATTTAATGGTCAAATTGACTCCTTGAATATAACTCTTTGAAACAGTATTTAATTTAATTACTTACCGTTAGAAGTGTAGGCCATTAATTTGATTTAATTAATTCTTTAAATAATAATAATGGTTATTATAATTGAATGCATTTCTTGCTGCATAAAATGGACAAGTGCCTCTTTTATAAACTAAGTTCGGAAATTACATTCGAGTATTCTTATTATTCATACTCGGGTTGGGATCTAGTGAAGGAGTGTCGTGTTTATAGCCACGACTACCCCTCGTGGGTATTGTATCCCGGGGTTGGATAATTCTATTCTGAAGAAAATTTTCTGGAAACGCCTTGTCCACTAATCGTTTTTCAGTTATTTGTGTTTTCCGTTAAATTATATTTCTTCTTTTGATATGTTAGACAAGATTATTTCCTGTAATTGTGATTTCGTAATATTAATATATTTTAGGACAAATGTATTTTTTCGATTTATGTATAATTCTCCACAACTCGAAATTTTTCACAACACAATGGTAGATATACTGTCTACTGTCTAGCAGAAACAAATGTACGTACTATATAGTAAGGAATTAACTGGTTTTTTTTTTTGGCCTTGTATAAATCAAATTTTGGTTCAGAAAATCTTTGGCTGTTGGCCTCATCTAGAAATCAGACACAACTTTTCCATGAAAGAAGAAAGAGATAAAAAGGGGAAGGTGAAGGAAAGGAAACTGCATCAAATTCCCTTCACTCTACAGAGAGAGGTTGGTCACTTTCCTAAAACCAGTCTTCTCGTACAAGACTCCAACCCGCGCCTTTTCTTGCAGATTCCTCCCCCTCCCTAACAACCAAAGCAAAAGCCAAAAATTAACAAAGCAAATTCATAAATCAATATAATTTAATTCAAGTGGTTTAACGTTTACTTTTCTTAAATAATATTTCGAGTTTGAGTCTTATAAATGTAAAAAATTTATATTGAAAGAGTTTTATTACATAGTAAGTCAACTCGATTCAAACTAGATTGGTCAAATTCATTAGATTTTCGGATGCAAAGATGTAGGCCAAAAAAAAAATCAATTTAGTTGATAATTACATCATCATTATTATTATTATTATAAAATAAATGAAAAAAAAAAGAATACATATAAAATTATGTAGGGTGAGAAAGAGATTCTCCTCGTGCCACCTGTCATCGATATTCGCCCTTGAATATCCCTTTTGTCTGCACCCCACTCCGAGAGACGAATATTCCCCACTAACCCTTCTTCCTTTTTTTCTCAATTTCCTCAAATGATACCCAATAGATCATTGGATGGTGTTCAATTGTATGCGCCTGCAAGAGACCAGAATTTGTCAAAATTCGACGCCGAGGTCTTTCATTATCATGTGTTTGCTGAAAAATTCCACATGTTTTCCTGAATGGATATAATAGCCGAAATTCTTTGTGTGTGTATATATGCTTTGTATGTAAGTTTTGGTAATCCTATGGAGATATGGGATGGTCCATGGAGAATATATATAAAGAGCAAAATATTAGTACGTAAAAGATGTTTCAGGCGTTCCATAGGTGACTTGGACTTGTTTTTTGTCTAGAGAATCACTTGACCATATATGGATGCACAATTGCAGAACAAAACATATGGTATAACATATATTATTACTGTCAGTCTTCCGAAATATATCATGAATTGGATTACGCGTCAATAGATCCTGTCCACAAATTCAAAGTATAGAACCTCGGACGCTGAAATAAAAGGATATACATATACATATATATATATTGTAGTCTGTACTAAATTTTTATATTGGGAAATATAATTATGAATTCAATAACGTTGCACCAGCATAAGCCATTGAGCATATAACTGGTTCTCATTGTTGACTGGCAATTCAATTTTGCAAGTGAACGAGACAGAATTTGCAGGTATCGAGAAAGAGAGCAAAATCAAAGAAATTGATTCATCTTGATTACCCATAAAAAAAAAAAGATTCATCCTACATGGAACAGGGTTTTCTTCTCATCGTCGTGGAAGGGATAGCTCTTCTATTCTACCATATGATCAATAGACCACATTCACCTGTACGGATCCAATACATAGCATTTTGATTGCCATGACGATTCCGGCTTATATATCCAAATCCAATTAATTATTATATGTATGTATGTATGTAGCTCACACAAGAATATCTCTATGAGTCATGTGCATATCTAGTCTTCATCTCTAAAGAGAAGAAAAGGAAAAGGGAGGGAAAAATAAATAAAGAAAGAAAGAAGAAAGACACTATTTGACAAAAGGAAATACTTTAAAAAGAAAATTAAATATTTTGGTTCCAACAAAGGAAAAGATTATAAACAGCTCCTGTCCTTGAGGTTCTCAATTTGCCAAGTTATCTTCCCATAAAGCCCAAAAAGAGCAAAGGAACCTCTTGTGCTCTTTATATGTGTAGTGGTAATTAAAGTCATGTACATGCTTCTTCTAACTACTTATTTATATATTTATATATATATTTTATTACAAAAAGGCTCATAAATTTAGTATAAAAAATAAAAAATCTAATCAGAGCACAAGTGATTCTAATTCAAGAATCTAATATAAAACTTTAGGTTATCAAGTAAGAGTGTTCTTTTCTTTTATATATATATATATATATATATATATATACACTTTAAGATACATATATATGGGACAACTAGAGGATGGGAAGGGCAACTAAACCATCAACTATTCTAAAATACTACTATTCATCACTCCAAAAATAAAATAAAATAAAGAGTAAATTACAAGTGCTTACTATTGAGGTTTACAAGAATGACAACCACTTCATTTTTGTATACAGATGACACTTAAACCCATTTGACTTTTGATGAGTAACTTCAATTAGTCTTCGCTACTCCTCCATTATTTCTTAACTATCTTGATAACCATTATGAGTATAATTCACTGAATAGACAAATAATTAAAACTAATAATAAAATAATAGAAGAAAATTTTAATTTATTGGTGGGATTTTTTTTATTGTAATTAATTTTATAGAACTGTGACAAATCACCTCATTACTCAACCCGAAAATTTCCTTCTTATTTTTTTATTCTTTATATTTTTTATATTTTTATTTTGATTTTAGTTATTGAGTGAATTACTCTCACTATTGTTATCAAAGTGATTAAGAAATAATGGAGAAGTAATGGAGACTAACGAAAGCTAGTCAACAAAAGTCAAATGGGGCTAATTGTTAGTTAATCATGAAAATGGGATTGCGTGTCATTCATGCAACATCAAGGGTAAGGAGTGAAATTTATCCTAAAATAAGATAAGATACAAATACTTATTGTTAATTAATTGTCCATATTTCTTTAATTAATTTTCTTATGTCAATTAGTAGTTTGTAAAGGACAATATTGTCGTTACAATTGTCATCAAAGTTCTTTATAAAAAATCCAAAAATAGTGATATATTATATTGTGGTCTTACCTCTTGTGAAATGTGTATTGTTAAGGATCCTTAGACCCCACATTGAAAACATACAAAGATAATCTTAGGTTAATAAGAAGGTTGAGTTTCACATTCTATAAACTTGAACTTTTAGGATGCAAATGAGCCAAATATCTTATAGGCTCGTTGGATATTTAAAATGAATATCTAATTTTATTGCAGTTAATGCATGATTATGGATGCTAATCACGTGAGTTATATATAATAATTTCATTGGTTATAATAATATTTTTTAACATTTTCCTCAACGTATTTATCCTAAGATAGGATCGTCAATTTTTTTCTAAATATTGGGTACCGAGCTTATACAGCCAATAGGAAAAGACCAAAATTAGGAAAAGTGTTATAATACCTGTTAAATTAAGACAAACGTGAGTCCATGCAAAAATTCCGCAGCATTATATTTAACCATTTATTCCATCAAAAATTCATGTAAACCAATAGTTCTCTTTACACTATAAATATAGAAAAATCATTTTTAGGAGATACCGGGAATAATTACAAAAGCATGAATATTATTAAAGGAACTAAAAGGAAAATAAAAGATGGAAAAAAAGAAAGAAAGATTCTATTCCCTTCCGAATCCAATATCTTACTTAAACTTCTTCAGCCCCATAATCAAAAAGACCACACGAATTCAGAAAAATTCTGTTCAACTTGGTCGAGAGAGAGAGAGAGATCGTTGAGTACAAAGAATATATATCTTCGGCTTCAAAACAGGTTTGTGACTCTAAGTAAAGGAATATAAATCTACCGAAAAAAAAAAGAGTAAAGGAATATATATATATATATAGGTGTAAATCGATGAAAGTTTTACTGATTAATAAAATCAAACTCTGATAAATTTCTTAGTTCTAGCAAGATTACATACCGCTATGTATAAACGCTCCGTTTCTCAAAGTAGAGAGAATATTAAGAGGGAAATCGAAAAGAAGGGGAAAAAAATAGAAAAAGAGGGAAAGGAATGAGCTTTATGTTGCATTAAATTAGATATTCCCAAGAGCTTTACGGAAAGCTAAGATGATGAATACATTTACGGGCTGTAAGGGCTCCTAAAGAGAATCATCAAATTGATAAGAAATTGGTTTGTTCTACTAAATTCCACGGAAATGCGTTTTCCCGATATACAAAAAGTCGAATTCGGAATTCGGAATATATCCATGAAAAAAAGAAACCCTTTGAATTTTCCGTTTTTAATTGATTGATGGCGGAACGGAAGGCTATTGATTGAACTTACATTGATGCTTCTTCGCGCATACTTATCTTAATAAAAAAGCTCAGTGCCTTATTGCTCAGTACTTTTGATTTGTTCCACTCTTAGAAAATAACATTATATTTTTTTTGTATCGAGACCTAGAAAGGGTATATGTATGAGGACCCCAAAAAATTAAAGCCCCATATAATTAATTAAACATAATATTTTTATCAGATTATTGATAGAATTAAGAAAAAGTTGTAATATGTTAATTATGCAGGTTGTCTATTTTATCTTTTCATTTTAGGGCACCCTAAAATAATGTCTTCATTTTTTTTTTTTGGGTAAGTGTTATTATTTTACTTTTATAGAAAGAGTGTTATTATATGTTTACCCAGAAAAAAAGTGTTATTATTTTGTTAAGATAAGGCTTGAGTTTAGTCGACTTCTACAATTAGATATGGATCTCCATTTTGAGTTTCGACATCTGAATATATATCTCCTGATGATTCTGGCATGTCTATCGCATTCAAGGCAGTTAATTATTTCCCATATGCATCTCCAATATATAATCTTCTTCTTCAATTATGGGCATCTATGCATGATCAACACGTAACTGCGCACTTTTGTGTCAAATGATATGGCGTCGACCTGACTAACTAGTGAGATTCATGCATGGACATTATCGGGAGAATATATCCATCGAGTTCTAATAGTGTAGGATGGGGATTGGTCGGAAGAAATAGTACCTATTAACAACGATAACGAAAGGGCAGATTTTGCAAATCAGTAATCTAAACCTAATGCACTCCTATAAAATAATAATGATAATTTGGACCGAAGTAGCAGTAATAATAATAATAATTTCACGATATTCCTAATTTTTTTTTGCATCATTCGTTCTAATTCAACCTTATTGGATATATCTCTCAATATATATACACACACATCCTAGTTGATAGAATATATACATATGTTTCTTTTCTCTGACCTAATTTCTTAAGAAACTACAAAATTAATTAATTTTTTGCTTTCATGAGAGAGAATATATAAAATATACATTAATAAATTTATAGATATATTTTTACCAGATAAACTCTGACTGATTAATTTGCCATTTTTGCAAAATGGCATAGGATCAGCTGATTGATGGGAATCAAAAGGCCCTTTGAAGGTTCTTTTGAGATTTCTGTTTGACCCCAACATAAGAATTTAAGCATCTTCAGGCGATGAAGAAGAGCAGTGGAGGATGGAATATAGAATCCCTTTGGTCGGCCTCTAACGAAAAGATGGAATTTCTCATAGAAAGCTATTAATTAGCAAATTAATTGTGCTGTTTAAGACACCAACCTAGCTAATTCTCATCAAGAAATTAATCCATTTGAATATATAACACATACGTGTGTGTGTGTATGTGTATATATATATATATATTCATGTTGTTGTTTGGTCTTATTGTTTTTTTTGACCTTGTTGCTATCGTGAGTGTCGATACTAAGTACAATCATTTGCTGTCGAACCAAATTCTTCACCCCTTACAGGCATGAAACAAGTATGTTATGCATGCTTCAGAATCGACCCGGTGGTCCCACCACTTCTTTTTTATATATAAGGATCGATGCGATACGATGATTAGTTGATAGTGAACTATGAGGGTCAACATGGCCCACGCACACCATTGTTTTTCGGTACAAGTTGTGTCACTTGAATTAGCTCAGGTTTCACGATAAATAGATTAAACACCAAGTATATATTGATAAATCGATTTTTCTAGGGGAATGAACCGTATGGTGAAGTTGGAAATATGTTACATCAACTCAAGTCAATACTATGCTCGTTATTATTCATTTTAGGATATGTTACATGATTGATCTACTACACTTGCTCTAACCCCTCATATATTGCAGTAATATTTCTCGAGATATCGGCTCACATTGGACAGGAGGTCCCATCAATAGGAAAACAAAAAGGTTCTCTTAGACCTAGAAGGAGGTAAGTGGATAGTTTCATTCATGCGCGAACAATATCGAGCTAAAGGCCATCAATCGGAACCTAATGAAAGCAATAGCATAGATTATATCCCTTCGAGGAAGTTCTGTTGAAAAGTTTGAATTTTTGGATTGGATTTGATCGCAGTTGTTTCTTTAGTTACAAAGGAAACGCATTAATCTAGTATAAGATAATAGAATATCTAATAAAATGTGCACATGTAGTCTTACTGCGAGAATTGAATTTAAGATTTCTACGTTACAGGCATAATCAAACTTAAAACCTATATGTTACCTCCTACCAAAAAAAAAAAGAAAGAAAAATTATATGTTATCATGGAAGAGGATGCGCCATCGCATTATACATATCTTTTTCGGATTTGATTGCTCTTATTGTTTTTTGGGCCCACGATTTGGTTGCAGTTTTTGAAGTACATGTGTCTCGTAGTATAGACTAGTTTCGGCCCATGTTTGTGGGCCGGGTATCCTCTTTTAGTAAGAAAGAGTCTTTGGGTGGAGCCCAGCCCAACTCAAGAATCCTCCTTTTGCCGATCAATGCGTTCGTTAGTATCGTGCGTCGAAGCCCCCGGTTGTTGCTCCATCATATTTCATATTCGATAAGCCCACCGTGTGTTCTCAACCTATTTATTAGCTGAAACTATGTTCATTCTATTCGGGCATCGGTTGCTCCTGGCCATGAGGTGCTTCTATAGACTCGTACAACATTTGTTTCTCACTTACACCTGCAGTTAATACTAAGAAAAACCAAGCCGTCGGAACTTGCAAGACCCAAACCAAAAGCACAGTCGTCGTCCAAACATATACGAGCCCAACAAAATACAAGAAACGCGGGATAGAGTAGAAGAAACAAACCGGAGAAAATCACGCTCAATCTAAGAGAAATGTGCCGAGAAACGGAAATAGAATGGTCCCGACATTTCTGCATAAAACAGTCGTATGCAATGTGAAGGCTTCATTCTGCTTCTGCCAAGTCTTCCTCCTTTGGTCTATATTTGTGAAGGCTTCATAAGCGGGAACCCATTAATCATCATCAACTCTAATTGGCTACCTAAGACGTTCAGGTATATTTCTATCTCTCACACGAATTAGTAGGTTTTTCAACTCAAACTAAACTTAGACTATCCTATCCACGGCTCAACATAGAATCCTCTCCCGAGCTCATTTAGAGTTCCTAATCAAATTAATTGTTGATCGGGCAATTGATCGCATTAAGAACAAGATGGAATAAACAATTCAATCGAACTCAATAGATATAGAGAAGAGAATTCACAATTCTATATAAAAGCACCGGGTTTCATTGAAGCTCTAGAAAACGAGTTTAGTTCATGATTGGCGGAGTGACAATCCAAACACTAGAAGCAAATATGGACATGAAATCAAGCATGAAAGAAAAAAAAAAAAAAAAACTAGAAGATAAGGAATTGTAGCCCGGTATTCCAACTCGATCTACACACGAGAAGTTGCTGTCTTAGGAATCCATGTGGTTTTAAGGATGTGTTCAATTGGCAAACAATAATATCTCAAAATGTTGCCTTATCCATCTATGTATTTGTCTGTTTGAAATGTGCTGCTCAATGGCTTTTCAACTTCTCGGAGGAATGGGATAATATCGTGTTACAAGTTGTGAAAGTTATGATTAGTGCAAAGGCGCTGCGCAGGGTATGACCATTTTTTGGATAAGTGTCGATTTCTATCATTCCATTTAAAATCGGGATGAAACAAAATCCCTCATTGAGCATGCAGGGTCAAAATGGAAGCCGAAACAGATTTAGCATATTGGAAGTTCGGCAAAACCTCAATGTCTATATTTAACTGAGTCTTAAAATATTCTTCACCAATTGCGAAACAGGAAGAGGTTCATTCTTAAAAACTCTATAATTTCTGTCCAACCAGATAGTGTAAACATATTGAGATCAGAAAAGCTTGAAGATAATAACGTCTAGGCTTCTACCTTTAAGGCTAAGGACCCAACTGGATTCGGAGTTCCAATCAACACCAACCCTATTCAGCCCCGTTCTAGCCAATATTCTCCTCCAAACGACCGATTTTATTCATTTACAATGTTCCATTGGCTGTTTCAAGATCCCATTGATACCAGACATAAGGTACCATTTACGCTTGATAATACTTCAGGAAGAATTGCCGAGATTATCTTCTTCTTCTTTTATTTATTTATAACGAGGGTGTCTAGGTTTCGCTTAACTAATCCCACAGTTTGTGTGAACACCTGCAAGCTCACGGGGACAGATCAGTCCAATCACAAGCCTTGCAAGTGGCTCAATAAGAAGTATTTTCCTGTATAGTTTCTAAGTGATTTGAACAAAAAATCTCCCTAAGGAAATCATATCATTTAACCACCACGCTGACCATATTGTTAAGATTATTTTCATTCCTTGAGAATTGTAAAATAAGAGGAGAATAGAGTGGATTGTTGACGTCCAGGTGGATCATGACTATTGGATTTTTTTTTTATCATTGCATACCATTGAACAATCAAATTCCTCGCTTGGTATTGTTCCTTACACAACTCCTTTTATGTAGACCACACGGTTCCCTGCCCTCTTGGTTCCGGCTCCTCAGTGAGTACTCCAACTTGTAAGAGATCCTGTTCCTGATCAGTACAGTCAGGGTTGAGTACTCGAGTTTACATGAGGTTCGGGAACATCGTGGTAGCAGCTGCAGTGGCTGCTCTAGCAACGATTCTGTACTTTCAGCAGCAACGCAAGAAGTGTGAAGATTGGAACATAAACTTCGATGATTTGCAAGAGAAGTTGCAGTCCTAGGAAATTATACTGAATGTACTTCTGACATCACTATTAGATTTTCTGTAATAAATTCCAGTGAGACAATAATTACTAACGAACTTTTCTTAAAAAATTAAGATATGAAAAACCGAATCACAAGAGTCGGTGCAATTAGTAAATTGTACCCATAAATTTCATTGCTCGAAGTTCACAGGAATCACCTCGAGGCAAGGAATACCAAGGCCCGAGCCGGCCGAGGGCCTCGTGTGATATCGAAGAAAAAGAGGAAGGAAAAATAAAAAAATAAAAAAAAGAAGGAGAAAATATCTGAGATTTTCTCGTAACTAACCACCAACCATATCCTCTTCTTCTGTGTGTCTCAAAATCTCAACTCCATGCATGGCTTCAATTCCAATTCCCTTGAACCCGAATCCTAATCGCCCCTTTCTCACCAATTCCAAGCTCAAACCTTCCGTCAAATTGAACAAAACCCACCGCCCAAGGTCCTCGGAAGATGCTAAAGACCAAGAAAAACAGAAACTTGTCTACAAATCCTACCTTAAACAACTGTCCTCCCTCTGCCGGGAAGGCCAGATTGAGCAAGCCGTGGGCTTGCTCACACAAATGGAGCTCAGTCACCTTCCAATCGGTCCGGAAGCTTACACGGAGCTCCTTCAGGGGTGCGTGAACTTGCGAGCTTTATCGACAGGCCGCCAAGTCCACGCCCGGCTGATCAAGACCGGCGAGTTCTTTTCCGGGAATGAGTACGTTGAGACGAAAGTCTTGGTTTTTTATTCGATGTGCGACGTCCCGGATGCTGCAGGCAATCTATTCCGAAGGATGAGGGTGAAGAATGTGTTTTCATGGGCTGCCATCATTGGGCTGTATTGTAGGTTGGGATCATATGAAGAGGGGCAGTTGGCTTTCTGTGAGATGATAGAGAGTGGTGTAACAGGAGACAGCTTTGTGCTGCCCAATGTGTTGAAGGCCTGTGGGGCTATGATGTCGCTCGGGTTCGGGAGAGGAGTTCATGGGTACGTGGAGAAGATGGGCATTGGTGGGTGTGTCTTCGTTGCGAGTAGTCTCGTGGATATGTACGGGAAGTGCAGGGCTTTGGAGGATGCAAGAAAGATGTTTGATGAAATGCCTGAAAGGAACGTAGTTGCTTGGAACTCGATGATTGTGGGGTGTGTTCAGAATGGGATGAACGAGTTGGCAATCGGCCTGTTTCATGATATGAGAGAGGAAGGTGTCGACCCGAGTCGTGTCACGATCTCTAGCCTCCTTTCGGCTTCAGCAAACCTTGGGGTGGTTGAAGAGGGCAAGCAGGGGCACGCAATATCAATCATTGGAGGGTTGGAATTGGATAGTATACTGGGGACTTCAATCGTAAACTTCTATACGAAGGTGGGCTTGATCTGGGATGCAGAGGTGGCATTCAAGACGTTGATGGATAAGGATCTTGTGACATGGAATTTGCTAATTTCTGGTTATGTTCAACACGGACAGGTCCCAAAGGCTCTTGACATGTGCCATAGGATGAGATTGTTACACTTGAGATTCGACTCCGTGACTCTAGCATCAGTCTTGAGTGCTTCAGCAAAAAATTGTGACCTCAATCGTGGGAAAGAAGCGCATTGTTTTTGCATCAAGAACAACTTTGACAATGATATGGTTGTTGCTAATAGCATTATTGATATGTACGCGAGCTGTGGGAGAATTGATTTCGCGAAAATTGTCTTCGACTCCTCTATTAGGAGAGATCTCATCATGTGGAATACAATCATAGGAGCTTATGCAGAGGTAGGTGAAAGCAGCGAGGCCTTGAGATTGTTTCATCAGATGCAGCTCGAAGGCATATCACCAGATGTGATCTCATGGAACTCTTTGATATCAGGGTTCCTAAAATGTGGTCGAGTCAATGAGGCTAAGGATATGTTTTCGCAGATGGAGGTGTCCCACGAAACTAAACCAAACCTTGTTACTTGGAATACCCTCATCTCGGGTCTCGCTCGGAACGGCTTCTGTGAGGAGTCAATCTGGAATTTCCTTAAGATGCAAGAATCGGGAGTTAGACCTAACATTGCCTGTCTCAGTGGTGCCCTCTCGGCTTGTACAAATATGGCCTCTCTGCGGCTCGGAAAATCCATTCATGGGTATGTTGTAAGGCACAACCTACCCTCCTCCGTTCACATTTCAACATCCTTACTTGATATGTACGCTAAGTGTGGAAATATAATGGGAGCAAATAGGCTATTTGATAAAATTTCGAGCAAAGAACTGCCGGTCTATAACTCAATGATCTCGGCATATGCATTCCATGGACATGCTGATGAAGCACTTGCACTTTACAGACACCTTGAAGAGGAGCAGGAGGATAATATAGAACCGGATGAGATCACTTTCACTAACGTTCTATCAGCCTGTAGCCATGCAGGACGAATAAAAGAGGCCGTTGAGATTCTTGATCGTATGGTCTCCAAGCATGACTTGCAGCCAAACTTGGAGCATTATGGGTGTGTGGTTGATCTACTATGTCGGAGCGGTAATGTGGAAGAGGCTTTAAGGATTACTGACACGATGCCGTACGAGCCAGACTCGCGTATTTTCGGGTCCTTAATTTCGAGTTGCCGGGAGCAGGGTGAGATAGAACTTGTGGATTATTTATCAGAGCGGTTATTGGAATTAGAACCGGAGAGTTCCGGGAATTATGTGGCCATTTCAAATGCGTATGCAGTAGCAGGAGGGTGGTATGAGGTATCGAAACTGCGGGAGCTGATGAGGGAGAAGGGGCTGAGAAAGAGCCCTGGGTGTAGCTGGGTTCAGATAGGGTCGGAGCTTCACGGTTTTGTTGCGGGAGATTGGTCCCACGAGAATATACACGAGTTGCGTGCCATCCTGGCCTTGTTGGATATGGAAATACATCGGGTCGAATCGTTGTTGACGGGATTTTTCAATAGTTGCCAAAGATTGGCATAACCCCATTTTGTTTAAATATAGAGATATGATTATATGGAAGTTGACACCGTTCGTGTTCTCTTTCCGGCTCGGTTGAGCTTGCCACGAGATTGTTATGTAGATATGTAGTTTATCAACAACAGAGCTATTCAGATTAGTTGTATAAATGATTGAACTGTATTCTCTTCTCTCTGTACATGACTTAGCAGAAGGATATCAGAGTGTATATATTCGATTTTGGAGTTCACTTTGTTCTTCGAAAAATTCTTCCCTGATTCCGCATTTTCACAGTAATGTCATCGAATCATATCGGCGGATTACGTGTAATTTTTCACGACAAAAGTAAAACCTGTGGCAATGCGTTACCGTCTGTGAGACACATTCTTGATGTCCCATTCGTTTAACACGACATTGCCGAATGCAACTGCTTAAACTTTTGCAATGCAAATTACTTAATTGGGGTGTGGTCTAAATCACATTTCATCAAATGTCCCACGTGGAAAGCGATGTCAAAAGAAGGTGCAAAGGTATGATATGATTGAACGAAGCAACGAGGAACGACTTTAAGTGATCCGTCCATGCACAAGACTGCTCGACATCTGAATATCAAAGTTAATTCGCACAAGATGACCATTTCGTGCAGACATGAACATAGAGATTATGTGACATGAAATGCAGAAAAATAATAATGGGTTTCTTACATCGTTCGTGGTCCCAACGATGGAAATCCCTCTCATTGACACGTGGCGTTGCTAGATTGCATCAAACTGTTAGAATCAATATCCCAAGCTTGCCAAAAATCCAGTAGGAACCAACCGACACTGTGATAGTGAAGGAAGGTCCCTGTGAACAGAAATTCTTGAAAATTTTGTTAGATTTTTTCTCGGATCTTACCGCGTTTTCGGACAATGTTCGAATGAGTTGTTGCAGTCGAAGAGCTCTCTTGCTTCCATCCTTTCGGTAGCCAGTAAATGTCGTTCTTATAATTGATCGAGTTTCAGTTGCAAGTCGGGGCGGTGCTATATCCATCTTGTTAATCCACCTGTATTGATCCTCATGGGTGTTCCATACACCTTCACTGTCAACCAATCTGTATTCGACCTTGCACCACATATCCCTCTCAGTATTGACCCATTCGCCGGGACTAATACGCGACGAAAACTGCAAGCTTTCGCATTCCGATTAATTTCTGATATGCCAAAACACCACCCGAATGCACCTCTTCTTTAATTGGCTAGTCAGGATAGAGAAATGGACCACATGACAGACACCAACCTCTTCTTTGATTGATTTTTCTTCCCTGTTCCTTTTCCGTTCCCATTGCTCGCCGACACAGATTGGACTAACCTTCGTCTCCCCCGAAATTTTGCAGCTTTCTCGGACAATTCTATGATACAATTATTTGAAAATGGTTTATGTTCTCTGCAATGCGAGTCGACCAACAAGTTTTTTTTAACATCGAAATTCGGAGATTAATATATGTGTATATAAATATTAGTGAATCGGAGATTAATATTAATGAATGAGAGAGGTGGAGACAATTTTTTTAACAATTGCTGTGACAGAACAAGACAACAGGTTGGAATTTTTAAGATTCCAACTTCCCGTTGGCTGTATTGCACTTGACATTAAATTAATTTATTAATTAGTTAAGATTGCACCAAAACAAGCAAAAAAAAAAAAATGGAAAGAAGCCAAGGGCAAAGGACAAGGAGATATGGGAGTTAACAAAATAATTCTAAGAAAGAATTGAATAAACAAAATAAAAATTTACTTTAAAAGGAAAACCAAAAATTGCATCAAATGGTCAATTCCAATCAGCTCATGGAACTCAACCAACCAACCCCCCAAGGAAACAATTCAAAACCCCCTCCAACCCCCACCTATAAGAAATAATTGCATAGTAAAGACAATTTTCAAAGGGGAAAAAAAAAATTGATAAGAAATATAATTAAAAAATAAAATAAAATGAAACTGCCAGAGTTTCATTTCATCCTAAAGTCCCCACTCAACTAAATCACTGCACAATTTTTATTAGCTTCTTCAAGCATGTCTTAAGGTGTAGCCCCTCTAGGAGGAGTCCGTGCCTCGGGGGGTGGCGTGTGGCCCCCCGACCCCTTCGATGGGTCGTCGGACGACTGCCTCACACCGTCATCCGGATCGGCCCGGTTCACCTCCTCCATCATGCGAACCACCTCGGTCATGTCGGGCCTCTGATCAGGCATGGTGGATACACATGCCATTGCGATCTGGAGCACTTGGACCATCTCCTCCTCTATGTTGTTGTACCTCATCAGCTCCGCATCAAAGACCTCGGCCGTCCACTCCTCCCGAACCACAGACTGGACCCACCTAGGCAGATCGATCCCTTCTTCACCTAGGGATGCCTGGTTAGGAGCCTTACCTGTCAGTAGCTCCAGTACAAGAACTCCGAAGCTGTACACATCGGATTTGAATGTGACCTTCCGAGTCTCCACCACCTCGGGCGCCCGGTATCCTGCGACCCGGTTCGGCGGGGCTGATGTCCCGAAGAGCGGGTTGAGGCCGAAGTCTGAAACACAGGCCGTGCGGTCTGGCCGGAGCAGCACATTGGAGGACTTGACATTGCCGTGGACCACCTTGCCCGACCGGTGAAGGTGGGCCAGCCCCCGTCCGGCGCCTATCGCAATCTTCAGCCGGTTGTCCCAGTCCAGCGGCGTACGGCCCGATCCTCTGCTACCTGAACACACACACACACACAGTGAATGAAAATTAGGTCATCGTCTGATTTTTCCGCATGAAAATTCCACGTGGAATATCTCATTACCAGTCATCCCCGTTTCTGAGGCGTGCCCATCAATAATTCTTGCATTCAATTCACAGACAATTATTGATTTGTCACACGTTGCCTCGAAAAGAGTTGCATAGCATTTAAAAATAACCGAGAAAAGGAGGCATTATTAAAAAAGGAGACGACAGCAAGCCTCCCGAAAGCATAGAGGGAGCAAAACACACACTGAGCGGGAATTAGTATCAACCAACAGTGAGATTTACTTCAAATTTACACCGACAAAAAGAGTACAACGGCAATGAAGGGAAGAACGTGGTCTCAAATACTACAATTCTCCTACCTAACTGCATCATCGTATAATAAATTGCAGGCTAAATGAATTCATATAAGTGTTCACGAAATTATATAAAACACTCGAGTATTAGAAAATCTTCCCCACCCAAACTAAATGTGGAAAAAGAAAGAAAAAGGAGAAGGGCAAAAAGTGAGGGGAAGCATGTCCGCGACATCATGGAGAATCACGGGCTCATGTTTCTCTGTCAGTGGCACAACCGTAATTACGTATGTGCCTGGGAGCGTATTTCTCACTCAAAGAAAAGTATATCTTGAAAAGGAAAAGAGGACAAAGGAACGGAGAAGAAGGCCAAAAGGAAAACGAGAATCTGTTTTCCTTTCCCTTTAACAAGCACGCATGTATTTGTTAAGAAACGTAAGCTACAGGTTTCTAATTGGGCACATTGGTAGATCCTATTAACCTTCTTTGCCGATATTGAATTCCGGTACTTGTCTCGAAATAAATGTGTTTCTTGGTTAACCTTGAACTTTAAACATGGAATTATGGCATGATTTTTTGTCTTAAGGATCTTGATAATGGCATGTAAAAGGTGAAAATCATGAGGGCAAATTGAAATTAACCGATGGAAAATTTAAAATAAGTAAAGAGAAGGAAAAAAAAAAAAAACTGTCTTTGACTAGTAAAGCAGCTGAGCTAGGCATCATGGAGAGACAGAGTCAAACATTCCATAAGAAACCAAACGGATTTTTCTGCGTGAGAACTGAGAACTTGATTCTGTAATTCTTACTCCATTTGTCAAAATATACAGTACAGGACACCAATTAAATGCCGATATAGCGTAGGGCACATTTGAATACCATTCTTGACCAAGTTTTCAAACACTGTCCGGTCCAAGATTAAATTATAAGAAAAAAAAATCTAAGATTTCATTACTTAATCAAGGAAATCCCGTGATTTCGTTGAAAAAAATTTAAATTTTGAAGGAATTTTCGTGAAAAAAACCCTTCCATTTTTATATACATGTTCATAATCATATTAAGAACGATTATCAGCTTGTGTATGTCATTTTTATTCCAAGGTGTTAATGCTTGGCATTCTTCTTTCTTTCTTTCTTCAAATGAGGATTATCGAATATGACAAATTCATCTGGAGATAAGCAAATAGAAACAAGAATGCCCATCTAAATTGACCAATAAGGCCACAAAACAATGCCCATTAAAAGCCCCCCCCCACATTTTCATGAAATCATTGCTTCTAATGTAATCTGACACTGTATCTGACAAATAAGCAAGCCAAATCAAGAAATCAATGGCACCACAAGGAATGTTACGAAAAAGAAGAGAATGAAAACAAAATTGTGGAAGAGAACATTACCATGAAGAAGAGCAGACAAGCTACCAGCGGACAAATAATCAGTGACCAGCAGCTTCTCATCTTTGGAGTAGTAGTAGGCCATGAGAGGAACCACGTTCTCGTGCTTGATCTCCCCCAGGATCGCCATTTGCCCCTCGAACTCTCTCTTGCTCACAGTCACGTCCTTCAGCCTCTTCACCACCACCGTCGTCCCTTCCTCGAGGACAGCCTTGTACGAAGTCCCGACGCTGCCCTTCCCCAGGACCTCCGCCGACGCCCTCAATAGGTCCTCCAGGTCGAACGTGTACCCCCCTCCTTCCAAAAACACGAGCTTGTTTCTCTCCGCAGCTTCAGCCGACCCTGTTGCAATGTGAAAAATCAGCGTTTCATCAAACCATCGACAACAGGCACATGGGATTCAGGCACAACGGCATATATCTGAATAGATTTGTTTTGCGGATTGATGCAGTCGGATTATGGTCATGCGTCGGGTTGGCAATACTAAATGTGGAATTTTCAGATGACATTTACGTGCGCCCTAAGATTCTTATGTGAAAGAAAGGATCAGGCAACCAATTCTCAAATGGGAAAGCAAATTGAAAACAGTGCTAAATTTGGCAATCAAGAGTTGGTGTAGTGTAAGAAGAGATGAACCTCAGGAGCATTTGAAGAAAAAGAAAAATCTCCAAGCAATTAATCGTCCATTTAATGATTTTCTTTGGACATTTTTCGGTTAAAAGTCCACTTCAACAACAACATTGCCAAAACAAATAAATAATTATGGTTGAAATTACTGATTAAAAATTGTCGGTTAATAGATCGATCGAAGAAAGAAAATGATTCAAACTAATTAGTTACCACCTATGAAATAATGATTCACCTGTGATATCATCTTTGGAGGACGACGTGCCAGCCTCAGCTGGGACCGACCGAGCCCCCGCCACAGCTGCTGGGGCCTTCGAGGGCTTCGCGGGCTGCCTCCTCTGCCGCCTCCGGAGGCAGAGGAACAGCACGAGCAGAAGCAGCAGCAAGAACAGAGCACACCCAACGGCAATCCCCACAATTGCGGCCGTGGAGAGCTTCTTCGACTTCTTGTGGCCAGGAGTCCCGGAAGGGCCCCCTGGTGACGGAGATGGCGACCCGAAGAATGGGTTGCAGGCTGCCAGAGGGCCGCCGCAGAGGGCGAGATTTCCTGCGAAAGCGGACTCGGGGAACTTCGATAGGCTCGCGGGGATCGAGCCGTTTAGGTTGTTGTGCGAAACATTGAAGTTGTTCAGGCCTTCGGAGTCGATGCTCGGGAGCGTCCCAGAGAAGTTGTTGTTCTGCAGGAACAGGCCCGTGAGGTGGGTCAGGTTGTTGACCGCGAAGGGGATTGGGCCGGACAACTTGTTCGACGAAATGTCGAGGCGGGTCAGACGGGTGAGCTGAGTGACGCTAGGGGGGAACTCGCCGGAGAAGACATTGTCCTGGAGGTATAGGCTGCGGAGCAGGGTGAGGTTGGAGAAGTCGTCGGGGACTTGACCGGATAGGCGGTTGGAGCGGAGACTGAGGACCCGGAGCTGGGTGAGCCGGCCGATGGTGTTGGGGGGGATGGGGCCCACGAGGTCGGCTCCGGGGAGACGGAGGGTGAAGACGGAGGACCGGTTGGAGTCGCAGCCGACGCCGACCCAGTCACAGGCGGAGGAGGAGACGGTCCAGTTGAGGTGCGAGGAGTGATGGGTCTGGTTGAGGAAGTCGAGGAGGGCCTGCTTGTCCTGGGTCGGCTCCGAGTCCACCGGCCAACAACTCAGTAGAATCACAGTCACAGACAAGACGAGAGCAGCAGGCCCGAGTATGTCCATTGGAGCTGACAACGGCATTGTCGTCTCCGACAGACAAAGAGATGCAAGAGACTCGGAATGGATATAGGTCAAAGGGATGACTGAAGAGCTCAAGAAGCGTTCTTCAGCAGAAAGGACAGTGAGAGAAACCTTCCCTGGGGAGAAGCCATTGCAGGGGAAGGATGAAGAGGATGAGAGAGAGATAGAGAGAGAGAGAGAGGGAGGGAGGTATCAAGTGATCACGAGGGATGGAAAGCAGTGAGAGAGGAAAATAAAGCTGAGAAGAAGCAGTGTTGTCTAGCTGGCAGTACTACCGGAAAACGTTTTCCGAGTTCTCCTTTAGCATTTCTATGCGTCCTTTCATTTTCTCTTTTCTATTTTCTCCTTTAAACATCTCATGATACGACGTAAGTTTTTTACTTCTTGTATGATTTTGTCATCCTTGTTCTGCGATTCGTGGTGGGACATTGGTGAATAGTCGTTCTTGAACCGTGTATGTGCATTGATCGGGTCGATAACTTATATATTAATCTATAGCCACTTCCATGTGACCCGACTTATTAAAGCTTGGGAGGAAACCTTGGAAAACATATAACGTAAAATTATAGTGTAAGTTCTTTTTTGGTTGTTAGGCTTGTTATTAAATTTTGGATTTGTTTAGGAAGTAATCTCTCTTCCTCATGTTTTTTCCGTGTTATCACTGACTCATAATATGCGTGAAGATAAGCAATGGAGAAAAAATGTGACCCTAGCAAACTATCTAAAAATTTACTTGTTTAGAAGAATTAATGGTCCAAAATATTTTAGACTAATAGAGTCAATTCATGACAAATCACATTAATTATAATTAGTTGTAATTCTAAAAACCATGTTATCACTTACTCATGATATGCATGAAGAATGTCCCTGGAGAAAAAATTGTGACCCTAACGAATTATCTAACAGACATTTGTTTAGAAGAATTAATGGTTCGAAATAATTTTCTATTAATAGAGTCAGTTCAGAACAAATCACATTAATTATAATTAATTATAAATCCAAAGAGAAGTTTTTAGATTAATAAAAGGCTTAAGGACAGATGAGATGCAATCTGGGCTTCTCATGAAACCCTCTCTTACTTAGCAAAGTGAGACCCTCTCTCACTCATCGGGTGAGAAGTGGTAGACTCTACAATTTTCATTTTTATATATATATATATATGTGTGTATACATGTCCTTATATGGTAGTGTGGAAATTAGTTTTTATATATATCTGAAAAAAAAGTTCAGAAATGTTATTTTCGCAGTTTTACTAAAATGACCTAAGGTAAATAACACTCTTATACGTTGAGATTTTCTTAAATGACACACTCTCATCCTTAAAATAACATGACCGATGCTCCACTTGACTATGTTGACTAACACTATTGAATATTTCATTAAATTTTATATTTAATAATAATAATAATAATAAGATAGAGAAGCTGTGAGCCTCACCAAGGAGGATGTTGGTTGCCTGCGAGCCCCCAATGACCATCGACCATAATTAGAATATCCACAAAATTTATTTGGTTAATTTTTTAATAATTCCAAAAAAAATTAAAAATAAAATAATAAAATAGAAATAGACATGAAATGCCGATCATTAAGGTATAATTGTAATCCACGAAGCCCTAGCACCACCCTCATTCGAGAAACTATAATACTATTAGAATATTACGTGAAATATTTTGGTTAAATTTTTAAATAATTTACCAACAATGGTTAATTCAAGCGGTTCAACGTTTACTCCCCTTAAATCATATTTCAGGTTTGAGTCTTGTTAAGAAAAAAAATCTTTAATTATGAGATTTTTATCTCGGAGTAAATTGATTCGATTCGAACTGGATTAGTGAAATCCGTTAGGTTTCTTGATACTAAGATATACACCGAAAATATTTTTTTCAATAATTTTAGGATCTTGATAGAGAATCAAAATACTAAAAATAAAAATAGTAAACAAATAAAGGTATAGAAGTCATGGCGATCATGACACTCTCAGTGAGGTCGTTGGTTGCCACTGAGGGCTCATCGGCCGCCACCACCCCTCTTCACCAAGGTCCACAACTTCTCTATCGTTATTTATTTATTTAAAAAAAGAAATAATTAGAAAATTTAATGGATGTTCCAAGAATATTTTGAAGATGTTAGTTAACACAGTCAAATGGGGAGAGTGTCATGTTTTCCTAGAAGTTGAGTATTTTGAAGATGTTAGTTAACAGTCAAATGGGGAGAGTGTCATGTTTTCCTAGAAGTTGGGTTAAATGTCATTTAAGGAATCTCAAGGGAAGGAACTGGGGAGTGTAATTTACCCAATTATTTACGACACATAGCAATATTATTTATTTTCCTCTACAAAATGGACCCCAAGATTTGGGCTTTTTATCCTGATGGTCCCATTTTTTTTCACTTCCAGTGATGGATGATCAATCATTTTCGTCCTTGACTTTATGAAATTCTAGAGACCCAAAAGGAAAAGATAACAACAGAAAAAAAAAACAAAGTAATAAATATATATATAAGAAAGAGAAATTTTATCTCCTTGCAATTCAAAGGATCATACATACTTCGTCACAATAGTAATACTGTAATTCTCTTATGAATCGACGACCTACCTTTATAAGAGATGAAGCTTAACTTAATATCAAAGGAAAAAAAGAGGAATATATGGACGGCTTCAGCAAGTCAGTGATCAAAAGATTCAAAATTTGTTTATTATGATTAATTGTAGTTGAAAATTTTAACTTTCATAGTATAGAAAGGAATAGATAATAAGTAATGAATTATATATAAAACTCAAAGTTGTATAAGAAACTATTTTTCATGTCCAAGCATGGAGTGCAGATGGGCCCAATTAAAACGTGTCATTTGTCCCTTAGAAATGCATAATACTATAATGCATGCTTTTATTAGAACTTACAGTATATACATACATATATATATATATTATTAGAAAAGAAAAAAGAAGGATGAACTATTAGTCAAATGCTTGAGAAAAAAAAGGGTGTCTTACTTGAAAAATAAGTTTGAAAAAAGGAGGACCAAAACGTACATTATTTTGAATTTTGTTTTCAATATTATTAGGGGGAAAAAAAAACTCACTGGCTATCTTTGAGATTGCGGAAATGGGGAGTAAAAGTCAAAGTACGTAGGTGCTATATTTGAAAATTTTTGCAGGCTAAGTTTGAAAGAGCTACTTGTGCCAGACAATTAATAAGCAGGGTTATCCCGCATTTTTATACAGCCAAATTTGGTTCAAGGATTTCTCCATAAGTCTAAAGTGGCCATTCACCCAATAAATAAATAAATAAAGACCATTCAATTTTACAATTTAAATTTTTATTATAGTTTCCGGTCTTTATTTTAACAAACTCTTGCATTGTCATGTTTATAGTGGACTTCTCCCCATAAAAAAAAATGTGGATATTCACTTTATATATGTGCCATTGTTCGAGTTCACTGTGAACTCAACTGGACGCATTGTTTAGCTTAGACTATTAGAAAAATACCTTCAAGAATTGCACAACACACAGTCGCCACACATCCATGTGCGTGTATATATATATATGTATTTGCATGGAATCTTCGCACGTCGTTGATTCCAAACGTAGGACAAGCTCGTCTTGGCGATGGACTGGTACTTCTAAAGCGATCACTCTCTTTGGTTTTTTCAAATTTCAAGTGACTGCTTGATAATTTTGAGTATGATTATCTTCTAAGGTTTTCTGACTTGAGGACCACTTTGCAGGCTTGAGTGGAACTGGATAAGTATGATAATAAGTAACCTATAAGTACAGGGACCACACTGCAAAAAAAAAAATCTCAAATCTAGGAAGCCAAATTTAGGAAATCATTGCCGATTTTGTTTTTTATTGGGAACAACTAAAAATCAATAAAAAAGATATGCTTGATCCAGTAAAAAATATCAAAACAATGGTTGGATACAGAATGCAGTATATGATATTTCCCAAGTCATCAACCGCATTGAGAAGTTAAGAGCACATATGTAACATGTACAACGCTTGATTGTCTACAACGAATTTGTGCTATACACAATATGATTAATACCAAAAAGATGCTTTGATCGATCTTAATTTGGATATAGACAAGAATTATATATCCGATTTTCGAACCGTATAAGCACATACAAAACATAATAATGGAGACATTTGATTGATTGTGTACAACGAGTTTGTGCTATGCACGAGATGATTATTGCCAAAAAGATGCTTTGATCGATCTCAATTTGGATATAGACAATAAGTATATAACAAAATTTGAACCGCATAAGTACATGTAAAACATAATAATGGAGAGATATTGTATGTTATCACACAGAGTATAAAGAAACCATATCATGAGAGAGTATAGAGTAGTGGCGCACCTCTAGCCTGTTGATCAAGAGGTCTGAATTTCGATACTCAGTAAGATTACATGTACCCCTTTATTAGATATGTACGGTGTGTTTGGATTCAGAGTTAAAGTAACTTTGATTTTGATCGTGGAAAAGGACAAATGAATTGTGATTAAAAATTTGACTTGGAAAACGTGTGTTTTTGTTGTGTAGTGTGTTGAGTTAAAGTTAAAGTTAAAATTTTTTACTTGAGAAATGTATATTTTTGTTATGTAGTGTGTTGAGTTAAAGTTAAAGTTAAAATCAAATTGATTTTAACTTATAAACCAAACAAGCCCGTAGAATTTCTAATTCAATTAACTAAGCCCATAGGCATTCCTTGTAAAAAAAAAGTTACAAAACTATTACATGCAAATAATTCTGGGAGGCATAACACCTCTCCTATACCGGACAATGAAGAATGGCCCTAGTTGATAATCACGTAGGTGACGCGCATTGCCACAATTATCAATTTTCGACATGAACAATGTCGCCGTATTATTCAAAGATCCGATCGACCGGACTCGATAATTTTGTTTTTCTTGATATTTATATCACATGGTGTTCGAACATTAACTGATGGCCATATGGATGAAATGATATGGGCAGTGTATCGGCCGTCCCTACAGAGCCACACAGCTCTCTCCCATCCCACCTCACCTCTGTCCTAAAAAAATCGTTTTTCTTTTTTGCCTTCCATTTGCTGGCCGCTAATAATGAAAATAAAATAAAATAAAAACTCCATTTAAAAAAAAAATCGTAATTAAAGCCATGTGTTGCGTTTTCATGAAAAGAGATGGAGCTTTATTGACCTAATCTAACTAGTCTGTGCAATCGGCGCTTTTGCTCTGGAAATGGTCCCTCTTCAATCATTCTCGAAAGGCATCAATTCGTTCGGTGCTTCGACACGATCATATACGATGCATGACGTGTATCGGGTCTGAGCCATACCATTAATATATATATGTATGTAGTGATTGAGTTAAACTTGGTGTGAAAACATGTTAAGCTCGACTAAATTATGACTAATTTACGATAAACTTAGTAGTTTTCTAACGCTTGATTCCTTTTGGATAGATCCTAAAGTGACCATGTGATAATAATATTCAAGGAGAAAAGAGTTTCAAGTATAATCATGATCAATAATTGGGTATATAAAAGAGTTCCTTTAATAATTGATACTATAACCTGTTAAACGATATCTAATCATCTGTTAGTCGTCAATTCTAAGGCTTTCTTCATAAAAACATCCCGGCCTGCGTCTATAAAATCTTGCCCGGCATTTGGTTTCAACAACGATCCCTACCAAACTTCCCGGATGAAGAAAGAAAGACTCATAAGTTTTGTCATCTCAATAATTATCGATATATGGACCTCGGTGCATGCAGAGTAGTGAGGTTTTTGTATGTTTTCTCTATGAAATAACCAATCGATAGAGTAACCCTAAGAGGTTTGGCCCTAGTGGTTAAATAGGAGTTTAAGTATCAACCTGATATCGGGTTCGAAACTCCTTGAGGTTACTAGAATACTTTTGGCGTGATTACCCACTCCATGTGTCACCAGAGGTTCACGGAACCCCGAGAATTAGTCGGACGAAACTTGGATACCCCGGGTTAGCAAAAAAAAACGATCGATAGAGGAAATTTATAACATAAGATGTATAAATATTGAACAGTTGTAGCTTCCTTTTTCTTTCTCAACAAATATATTATAATTGCGGTTTGAGCTTCATACATGATCTTTACTAAATTTCCAAGTTTTCTATTAGAATAGAAAATTTTCTCCTGTTAACATGCAGAGTGACGTCAATCAATTATCATCAAACTTATCAGTTAAAGGGCCCAACCTCCGAAGACGGGCCTGAAGATTGGATTTGAGATCAGGCTTTCCATGGTTGGCCCAGACATCGGCCCACAAGGCCAACCGCGAAAGAACGATTGGTGAGTTTTGTAATTTATTCATAAAGAAAATATACATAGAAGTTACTATTCATTACAAATATTAAAAGGTACATACTAATGGAGGGCTCGACCGAACCGGTGCGGAAATGGTTATGTCAGCCATCTCTGGTAATGTCGGAATTAGATGATTTATCATGTTGACTTGAAGAAGAGTAGTAGGTCGGTATGTAAACCCCAGAAGTTAAAGTTGGAAATTACAGATGGATCCCATAGTTGATAGTATAGTAATCCAGAGTTTTTCAAGCGAGTGATGAGAAAGAAATGATATATGCTGGTTTGAACTAATAAAGGGCAAAAAAAAAAAGGGTTCCCGGTTTTTTTTTTTTTTTTTTGAGGCAAAAATTCAATATGAAATGGGACAGTCTTCGTCGTCCTGTTGATATTAATGTACTTCCTTCCCATTTTCAGCCGGCGGCGACTTTTGCCGGCTCAATGCAGCGAATGAGGCGAGTGGGGGACACTGAGATTCTGTGTCATGGGCACAAGTTTTCAACATTCACTTTATCTGCTTATTAAATTTTAAAATTTAAAAATCGAACCAAGGACGAATTATGAGATGATCGATAAATTACGCTATCAATGAATGAAGTCTTCTTACGATGCAAGAGTCTCCGCGTTTGATGTTGGAATTGAATTCTACCCCACTCCATTTCAGTTTATTTTTCTCTCCATTCAATAATATAATCATTTTTTTTATAATTTATTAATAATTTTTTTCACATATTTTCTCATAATAATTATTATAATTAATTTTTTAATAATAAATTCTTTCATTTACCTTTACATTCATGTCTACATAATCATTATTATTTTATTTTTTTCAATCATTTAATAATAAATACTCACATTTACTATTTTCTAATCATTATTATAATTAATTTTTTAATAATAAATTCTTTAATTACTTATTTTGTCCTTTATAGGTAGAGTAAAATGCAGTAAAATCATACTCCACAATCAAACGATAGCTCCGATTACATGAAAATACATATTTGTTGGATAAATCATGCATGAACTACTATCATATAGTTTCGGAGGTACGCACGTCTGAGTAGATGTTTGTTTCAATTTGCAATTATTGAAACTTTCTTAACAAAGATCGGAAGCGACGTACGAACCTATTTGTTTTCTCTCTTCGAAAATAATCAGAAAAGAAAAAAGAATCAACATATGGGTCCATCTGAATTAGTGATCCAACTCATCTTGATTTTATTTAATGATTGTAAGTATTGACAAAATATATTAAAATGTGATAATATATACGTATATGTATATAGATGTGAAAGTAGATATGAAATTTATTAATTACGAAAAATTGCGAGTGAGAAATTATTATTAAACGGAAGAAAAAGGACAAAACAACAATAATTATGTTGTTAAATATGTGAAAGAATAGGATTAAGTTGGGTAAAAAGTTGGATTATTACTTAGAAAACAAACGAAGTGGGCTTTGTTTAGTTTTTAAATAAAATATCTTACTTAATCAGCCCAATTATATTCTTCATAAATTCAACAACACAATTATTATTCATTTACTTTTTTTTTTTAATTTAATAATAAATTTTTTCACATATATTTTTTAATCATTTTTATAATTAATTTTTTACCAATAAATTCCTCGTACACTTTCACATTTATATATATGTATATATACGCATATATATTCTCATACATCAATATATTGATCAACACTTACAATCATTATATAAAATCAAGCTGAGGTGAACCATTATCCAACTTGAAAACCGAAAGCAAGCTTAGTAATTTCGAGGGATAAACTATTCGTCATTCACCGTCGAATAATATCACATGAACAATGCAATGGAGTCTTTTCGTGCTCATATAAGATTCTATTCCTTGTTCGAGCAATTAGTTCCTAGGTCCTAAATAACCGCAAATTCCCGTCGGACGACATTTTTTTGGAGATCCTTGTCCTCAAATTCTGTAGCGTAGATATAGATTTGCAAACTACAAAATTATGCTGATGATGCAGAGATGTTTCTTCTCAGAATTTTCAAGATATATATCTTCTCAACTGAGATATCCTCATAAGCATGAATAGGGATGAGGCAAATGAATTTGGTCAAAACTGCAGCATATTAATTGCAAAAGACAGTCCATTTGAAAAGGACGGAAAACATCGACATCAGAAAAACTCTTCTTTTTGCCGTTTACTGTCATTTTTAATGCAGGTCTTGCTCATCAGCTTCAACCGCCCCCCTTTGGTATGTTAATGGCAAAAACACCAGCTAGCCTCCACAGTCCACTGTCCCTGTATACGTCTATAATATCAATATGCATATATGTCCACAAACACAACATATATATCTAAATCAATTGCCCAGATTTTGCCTTTTATACTTCTTTCGAATTGGACAACCTGTCCTACTATATTCTACAAAGAAAATTGATGCTCATACATACATCAAATTTACTCATTGTTGTCCAAATTAGTTGGCACCAAAGTCGTGTAAGGATCAAACCATGAGCATCAATTTTCGAGTGCTTCATTTTGCTTTGATTTGAAAAACATGAAGATTTGGAATATATGAAGAGCCGATGTCTGTAACGAATACATGGAAATGATGTCTCTTCCTACAGAAGGACGTTATTGTTTAAAAAAAAAAAAAAAAAAACTTGGCATACTGCTCCTAGCATCTCTAGTGAAAAGGCCCGTGCTTATATCTCGTTTGCTCTCATGACTCCTTGGAAGAATTGTGCGCATATATTACTAGAAAAAGAAGTCCGCGCATCGTCCCAAAGTAATTTTGTAAAAAAAATTATATATGAATTATTATTTTAATTATATAATTTTTGAAATTTGAAATTTTTTGAGTTTATACATATTTTTATTTAAAATATAATGTTAACTAATATTTTTCAATCTCTTAATAACTATAACTATATCATATGATTAATTTGAGATTAAAATCACGTTGAATTAATTAAATATTTATTCTAAGAATAGGTAGAGATCTACAAAAGAGCAATAGCAAGATACAAATTTAAGAAAATATGGACTCATGGAACATTATGTTACAGTTTAGCGTGCTATAGTAAAATCGAGAGTTCGTTTAACAAAATTTTATAGTCTTTTTTCCGATTAAATTTTAATTTTTACTTAAATAACGTGAATTTAATTTATTGAAGACAAATCATTTTCATTTCGCAGAGTTATGATTAATTTTTCTAATTTAGAACATTCACAATTCATGTCACATTGATGTGTAATTTGAAGATTGTTGAGTTTGTCAAATATATTAAATTATTGGGAATATGGATTGTAATATGATATTTACATGATTGGTATGTGAAATAAATTGATGGCAAAGCAATGTAAATTTACAATAAAACCTTTGATTTTTTCGCATTACAAATGTGAGAAGTGGGCATAAGGGGGAATATATTGGCTTCTTCACATTAATTACTAAGGTGGGGCCACCTTCATAATCTAACAATACCATGTGTGAAGATAAGAAAGTTTTTCCCTTGAGCCGTTGTTTTTCTTTTCTTTAGGAGGGAAATCCAATTCAGAGAGGAAATAGTTTAGTGATCTACTTCTCGCGTGATGATCAAGAGACAAGCATAATAGGATAAAGACAGACAAGCATCGGGGTGTAGTTGTAATTTCATCAAGAAGTGCCGGGGCATACCTGTCATTTCAACCAAAACCTATTACAATTTTTTTTTAAAGGAAATATATGGGAAATCAAATGTTCCTTTTTCGTGCAACATTGTTGTATATGGGAAAGCAGAGAGAGAGAGAGAGAGAGAGAGAGAGAGAGAGCGTACGGATTCGCATGACTTGGAGGGCAAGCTGTGCGACTGCAACAACGCCACCTTCTTCTTCCTCCTCCTCCTCCTCCTCTACTTGATACATTTTTCTGCCCTGATCCATTTTCGTTATCGGCCATGGAAGCATTCTCTCTGAGCTGCTGCACTTGCATGGAAGCTTCTCTTGCTCTGTGCCGGTAGGAACTGACATCGTCACGCGGCATTTAAATCCCCAAAACCGTTTTGTCGTCCCTCTGCTGAGAAGGAAACGTATCATCAGCAGCAATCATCGAGAAGGCGGCGGCCCGACTGGGTTCAGAGGGAAATGTGATTTTTTCCGTACAGTAATTTCGCTCATCAATGTCCCATTTGCTGGTGGGGCAGGGGGTTGCTTCCCTAAAGGATTCCGAGTGATTTTTAGCTTTGGAAGTTTCCGTTCGTCGACACGACAGCCAGCCATGTCTCAGACCAACTGGGAGGCCGATAAAATGTGAGCTTTCATGCTGGGTTGCCGGGCTCTGCGACAATATCTCTTGGCTTGTGATTTGTTTGCCTTCGCTCCTTCTGTTTCCGTTTGCCATGGTCGTCTCAGTGTTCTTTCACGTTGAATGTTTTTCTTATTCATATTCTGTATCTGATTCTAGCCCACTAAGTCTCCTAACATTTGGGAGCATAGTTTGGGAGAGTCGTTCCTAGAGGAGAACAACCATGTTTTTCACCCTAACGCTCTTGCTAAGCTTGCTCTGTGAACTTCACTTTCTGTCTGTCCTCTCTTTGAATATTCAGGAGTTAACTCTGTTGCTAAGGAGATTGATAAGGTTTTCTTTCTTGAGCTTCTGTATATTGCATAGTCGAGTTTTGGAGATTTTGGGATCATTTGTTAGTCGTCCTGGGAGATTATCCCTTTTCTCGTCATTGGTTTTTCAGATTAAACAGAATAATTTCAAGATTTGTTTTTTTTGGTAGGGTAGGAGAATTTCAAGATTAGACCCGGAAATGTGCCCTTCTAAATACTGTAGAATTTAGTGAAGTATGGACCACTAAATTCCTTGTTTTCTAAGAATAACACAAAAGCCAAATCTGAATCCATGCGCTCCCAAGGCCGTGGAACGAGGGTAGCGTATGCCCATCAAGTTCGAGCGGCATTGCCATGGACAGTCCAGTAACTTGAATTCGAGCACACAACTAGTTGGATTGTTTTCTAGCTTGTTTTCTTCCTCAAATTAATGGAACTACGGTCCTTGCTACTTACTTGTCTTCCTCGGATACAAATAAGAATCTTGGATGTGGGTCCTTGTTATTGGTGGGTGGATCTGTTAGAATATTATATTAGGAGCGCAGGACTTGGCGACAGTATGTAGAATTTGCAGGCCTGTGGCGCTTGTCTTTGTGGACAGAGCACTTCTTGGTACCATTGGAAAATTACTGGATCAGACATATCTTTCAGATATAGCCTTTGCCCTGTCTTCCTTGATAAGAGATTTTGGATCGGGTCAGACATGTCTTGAAAATATCTCCATGCCATTGACTCCCATAGTCGACAAGTCCAACTGCTGTAGTTTACATTGACTGTGGATTGAATCGAGTATGAGATAATGGCGGACTTTAAAAACTCATGTTTAATTCCGTCTTGCAGTTGCAGTGATATTATGTTATTTGGAATGTTGTGTTCATCCTTTCTCCTCCGTTTGAATCTACTTTATCTTGTTTTTAGTGAAACAAGACGAACTAGCAAACTGAATATACAGCATTTTCTCTCGAGCAGGTTAGACATATATATACATGACTACTTTGTGAAAAGGAATCTGCATGCTACAGCAAGGGCATTTCAAGCTGAAAGCAGAATTCCAAGGGATCCTGTCGGTAAGATCAGACCAAATAAATGTCTAGGAAACTAATAATTTTGATCCACTCTTAAATTTGTTAGTTTAGCGATTTTGATGTTGCTCTTTTATGTGTATGTTTCTCAGCTATTGATACTCGTGGAGGTTTTTTGATGGAATGGTGGTCCGTCTTTTGGGATGTATTTGTTGCCAGAACTAATGAGAAACACCATGAGTTCGCTGCATCTCCCATTCAGGTGCATTTCACGACATTTCCTAGAGTTCTGAGTGTAAGCTCTGGTAGTATAAAAATGTTTTCCAGCCTTTTGTTTTATCTAGTAAATGAAAATGAAAAAAGGTTCAAAAAGTGGTTTGTTAATGTAGACAGCATTTTCTTCTTACTAAACATGAAAAATTGTTCCATGCATGTAAATAGAAGGTTGGGAAAATATTTGAATACTGGATAAGGTTTAATTGGCTTCTGAGTTCTGTGCTGCAAGGTACGCAGTGTTGTCTTAAAATGTATTTTGTATCACACGCATGAAATGTTAGCTTAAATTATGCTATCAGAAAAAATATAACTTACCTTGTGTTCAATTTTGCTCCTTAAATAGTTGTTCTACATAACATTTTTTATGCCACTATAATTGCTAACTTGTCATGGTTTGAAATTTCAGCCACAAAAGTCGTCACAGCATCAGTCTTTGGCACCCCAGCACCGTGGGAAACGCCCACAGCAGATTCCAAAGCAGGGGCAGTCGCAACAGCAGCAATTTTCGAAAGGAACTGCTGATGTGATCAGCAGTAAAAGCACCTCTCTGAAGAGACAGAAAACTGTGAGTGCAAATCCTTCAGCAGCAGGGATGTATGAGGGAAGATTGAACCTTCCACTGCCCATGCACCTGGTAAGTCAGGCAACTATTAAAGGTATTGTGTTTGATTATAAGAAAATGGTTCAGTCAACTTTTAGGTCGTGCCCTTATGATTGCACCTTTGTAATTGTACAGCATAGCCCCAATGATAATTTGACCAACATTCTGGAACCGTATCAATTGCAAATGTTGAAGTCGGCTGCAATCAGTGGTCGACTGTCTGGGCAAACATTGCATGGGATACTTAGGGGCAATTCAAGAAATCTTGATCAGGTTCACAAGACTAGTCAACAACATGTGGTATAAACGCACATTGATTTTCCAGCATCAGCCTAAAGTTTTGACTTGTATATATAGTTTTTTGGGTACTTTCCTCACACATGGCGCATCCTTGCTTGTTTTAGGGCATCAGGAGTAAGATGAATTCAGTGGCAGCTAGCAGAGCTGCTGGTTCGGAAGAATCATCATTACTAATGACTGGTTTGGGTAATTGAGATCTGCTATCACTCTCTTTTAATGGGGAAGTTGTTGCGGTGTTGCGCGGATCAATGAACTTTTACATATCTGCCTTTGGGATTTAGATGTGGTAATTAATGTCGTGTCGTTTCTTCAGGATTAGATCAAGGTGGTAGCAGTTTCCCTTTAAAAGGGTGGCCTCTAACAGTGAGTATTTAATCCCCCCACCCAAAAAAAAAAACAGAGAGAGAGAGAGAGAGAGAGAGAGAGAGAGAGAGAGCAGGTTAAAGACGAACTAAGTTCTGATCATAACATTTCCTTTTTGAATTTCTGTTAGGGCCTTGATCAGCTTCAATCAGGGTTGTTTACCCCACAGAAGTCTTTCAATCAGGTGCAGTCGAGGCAGCCCTTCATGCTTCAACCTGGGCAAACTACTCTTGGAACTGTTAGTGATTTGGAAGCCCATACACTAAGGATGCTTCTTGGTAGTAATAGGAGTGTGGATCATAGTTTAAGTCACGTTCTTCCTATTGGTAGTCCTCCATTGCAAAACAATTCTCCTGTGCCTTCTGTTGGAGACATGGATGCCCTGTTAATGGTAACATTTTCTTTCTCTACACAGAGTCTCTCCTGTTAGTTATTTATTATTTATAAATATTAATTAATTAATTAATTAATAATTATTTTGATCACAAAATTAAATCTTGGAGTTCCTTGCCAAGCTTACTAATTTGTATATTGTTCTTGTCGTAGCAACAGCTGCTGAATAGCAACCAGCAGCAGAAACTGTGCCTGCAGAACTCACCTATACGGCAGGAATCTATGAACCAAAATGATCAGGTTAGCTCTTCATTTGTACACTTTTGCTGTACTTTTGATGACTTTCTTGTATCATAAATAAAATGTTTTTCAATCCAGTTTCTTATTGTGGATATATGGTTAATATGCATATATCATCAAATTCCTTGATTGATTGTTAATTAATAATTCTATCATTTCATCTCAATCCATTGGTCTCTTATATATGTTTTTTTGCTACTATCGGTGTTATGTGGGCTTTACTGCGTTCTGTCACAAGACTCGTTACTCTTTGACCTGGTCTGTGGATTGGTCATAATGACCACTATCCTCTTAGCCATTGTTGTAAGAACAAGCATCCTCATTGAACTATCTTGGTCAACCTTGTGATTCTACTTGATTTCTTGACATAAAGGCTGCAGAACATGAAATTGGGCCTAAAAGTGAGCAGCCTTTGCCAGTAGCAAGTCCTGCCATTAACTCGGAAACTGCAAATACTCTGGGACCATCTCCCAGTTCTGTGTCAACTCTCCCTGCTCACCTACTTGGGCATGAACCACCTGTCCCCTCAATGTCTTCACTGACATTTGCTGCTGAGGCTGTAGATCTACTAAAGTTACCAACCACACAGTTGGTATGCTTCTTCCTAATTTGGAATGCATTCATTTAATGAAAGTTTAATTTCAATGCTCGATACTTTCCTCCCTTAAAAATTCGGATTAGTATTCTTTAGAATGGTTGATAGCTTGCAAAAGTGGTAAAGTATGAACCTATGTATGGGTTAAATGAGTCCAGCTAGATTTGTGACTGAATACTAACATAGTGGAAAAAGTGATCGAAAAATATGAAGCTTATAAAGTGCAACAAAAAGCTGAACTGGTTCTACGGTTCCAACGTGCAAGATGCACCAAACAGTTAGACCTATTTCTCATCTTTTCATTCGAGTAGAGCAAACTGGGCCAATTTTGACAGCCATTTTTGATACTCTTGACACAACTTTGCCACTGGAAGTGGAACAGTGATACTGATTAGGATAATACGTGCAGGCTGACAGGGATTGTTTTCTGAATGATGAATCTTCGGAGGCCAACATAGGGTCGCCCTTATCCCGTGAAGATGCGATTACCAGTAGTGGAGTGAGATTGGATGATAATGGAACGGGCAGTGAAGGTATGATAAATGTTTTTGGCTACGTCCAATTTTTAATTGTTATACTTATAATAACTTTAGTCCCTTTTCTTTTACCCTAAGGAACGTGTCGTTGCTTTGCTACTTTAGGTTTCTCTGTCAAGGAGATCTACGTTCTTCCTCCAGGCCAAAGCAAAGTTGAATGCTGTGATTTCTCTTCCGGTGGAAAGTTCTTGGTAACTGGTGGACATGATAACAAGGTAACGTATGGAACATAGGCAACTGATTCCCTTCACAACTACAAGCCCAACCAGCCCCTTCTTGAAGAAGAGTTGTCATTTGGGTTTTGATTCTTGCAGGCAACTCTATGGTGCACTGGATCATTTTCAATGATGTCCAAACTCGAAGAACACTCCATGTGCATTACCGATGTCCGGTTCAGCCCAAGCATGCCAAGGCTCGCTACTTCCTCTGCTGACAAGACAGTCAGGATCTGGAACGTTGATCATGTTAGTTTACACACTTTATTCTTTCATCTATATATACGACTGAGTGAACACTCCTAGTAGGATCACTGCAAGCCCTAAAATACGCTCCTTCTGGTCGTAAAATATAAGAAATCATGAAAATTCTCGTCCCATTTTGCATGTGATATCACAAATATTTGTCAAATTAGCATCACGATAATTGGTGTCCCGTGTCTCTACTATTCAACACGATTGCTCCTTGGCATTTTTTTTTTGATGACTTCTTCCTATGTCATTTGTACCATTGGCTCCAATTAACTGGAATGGTTGTTAGAGCACAAATTTTTTGAACTGAAGCCAGTGGTACAAATCTCTCTGGCTATTATGCTCACCTGACTTAATTCTACGAAGTGTTTTGCGATTGTGTGGCTGAGAAGGTGAGCTTATTTATTTTTTGCAGCCGGGCTGTTCACTCCATACTTTCACAGGACATTCAGGCCCGGTTATGTCACTTGACTTTCACCCCTCTAAAGATGATCTTATCTGCTCATCTGATTGCGATAACGAGATACGGTACTGGAGCATTAAGAGCGGCCGTTGCTCCGGTGTTCTTAAGGTAGGACCATGTTTACTTAGTTTTCAAGATAAAAATACCCAATAATCTTATCGATTCTGTTTTTTATTCTTCTAGGGTGGTGCAAATCATATGAGGTTTCAGCCCCGGCTTGGTAGGTCTGTAGCAGCTGCGGCGGAAAATTTTGTATCCTTACTCGACGTGGAGACTCAAGTCTGCAGACAAAAGTTACAGGTTAATTTTCTTAATTTGATTGGCATGAGATGGTAATGCTTCGTTCTTAGCATAGATCAAATAAAATGTCATTCTAGAAACTACGATTTTTGCTATGGCTCTTGGAAAATCTGATCTTTCTCCCTCTCTGGAATGGTCTTTTCTTTCCTAAATTCATTAAATTCTATCTGCCTAATCTGTCTTCTTTATCTTTTTTTAACTAATCCGTTTCAAATCCATGAGTCATTTTGTAACCGACTGTAAGGTTGTCGAACACTGGAGCCCATGAACTAAACAGTTATTTTCGATTTTTCTGCCGCTAAGTATCTGGTCATCAAATTAACGGCTGAGATTCGTTCCCTAATCTCTCCTGATTTGTTGCATGCCAAACTATCCATATTGTTGCAGGGTCATCAGAGTACAATACACAAACTGTGCTGGGATTCTCCGGGGGAACTTCTGGCATCAGTGAGTGATGACTTAGTCCAGGTTTGGGCGGTCGGTTCCGATGTGAAAGGGCAGTTAGTTCACGAGTGGCATAGCAGTGGGAAGAAGTTTCGCTCCTGTATTTTCCATCCCAGACGGCCCTCGGTACTTATAATCGGCTCGTATCAGGCAAGTTGACTCCGCTTTTTATGTTTCCATTTCTAGCTAATTAACCGTATGTCCCTGTGGCCTGCCTGAGAGTACAAAATTAGCCTCTAAAGCTCATGTCGCCCGATGGCCACCAAATCATCTTTTAATTCTCTGTGTTAATACAAAATTCTTGGGTTTTCAGACTCTAGAGCTCTGGGACATGAAAGAGGACCAGAAGACGTCACTCCTTGCACATGAGAACTTGATATCATGCTTGGCAGCATCAAATGTCGACGGCTTCATGGCTTCGGCGAGCTACGACAAGTGTGTCAAGATCTGGAATTAGCCTAAGTGATCCTTCCGACTTTTTGATAGAGATGCACGACTCTACTAGTTTGGGTTCATGGAGATGCACATAGTTATATAGTCACATCTGATAAAACACTAAACAGTTTGCTTTTGTAGTTTTACTTCGAACTCAGTTGACGAATGGAGAATCCAAGTCGAAAACAGGCAGATTAGATAGTGAAGAAAAGGAGTATCGTTTATATATATATATATATATATCCCTTAGAAAGACTATTTTTAACAGGGAATAATTAAAATTGTCGGGCTCTCCAGAAATTGGCACACTAAAAATTAGTGAAAAATCAATTACGACAGCTAATCATTTCATTTTAATAATACGTCTTCGAATATTTATTATAAAGACTAGATTCATTAATTATTATCAATATGGAGGGATCATAAACTTCTATATATATCTATACGAAGGCTGGATCAATGTAGTTAATTGGCTTCAGAATGCTCTGTCTGTGAAGGCTGGATCAATGCAGGTTCGGTCAATTAGCCTCATAATACAATTAGCCTCAGAATACTCCGTCTCTGAGTGAGGTTTTCTTATAATTTTGAGTTTTTTTTATAAGTCAATTCTTAAAATATTTAAAAATATATAAATATAAATTTTATGGAATCATTCATTATTTTCTCCATATTTTAAATTTCAAATTTGATAAATAATAAAGATAATGAATTTGTGAGTATATTTTATAGATATATGAATCATATCTATTTATAAAACAAATCATAACATATTTCTTTTAGATTTTGTATGAGACGTTACAAATAGGAATATAAGATGTACTACCCGCATAAACGATGGCAGTTCTAAAAAGTATTACTACACCGGCTAAAGGCCTCTTGTGGAGGCATTCAAGGACCTCACAATTAGGAGTGTAAATCAGACGAGCCAATTTGAGAGTTACTCGAGATCGACTCGCCGACTCGGTGATAACTCGAACTCGACTCGGCCTTGTCAAGGTTGAGCCGAGCTTTTCTTCCAAGCTAGCCAAGTCAAGTTCAGTGGTACTTGGCTTGTTCAGTTCACTAACCTAATAGAGTTTCTATATAAAATTATTTTTATCTCTTTTCATTAGTGGAATTAGCCTCCAAGCCCATAATTGATGGACTAGGATGAGCTTTCTCATTATTTTCTTAAGCCCAAACTCTTAAAATAATATAGAAATTGAAATTTGAAAATAAATAATAAATAATATAGAAATTGTCTCTCACTCTCCTGCTCCGCAATTCCGTGACCCCGAGCTGCCATGGAGCCGGCCTTAGCTAAGCTCATCTTGGTTTTAAGCTCATAACATCAAATGAGCTCTAATGAGCCAAGCTCAAGCATTTTTTTTTGACGAGCCGAGGCAAATTTGCCTGTACTCGAGCTCGACTTGACTCATTTATACCTTTACTCATGATACTGATCCTCCCGGGTCATGCAGCCCTGTCCCTCTGGTTCGGGATCAAAGAGTAAGGAATTAGAGAGCAGGTAATCTATACATATATACTAGTCGCGAAACCCGTGCTTTGTATGGGTTAGAATGTAATGTCTTTCTTTTTGTCAATTGTATTACATATCATATATATATACTTATTTCAAAAAATAAAGTAAAAATATATAGCTATTAGTTATTCTTACAAGAAAAACATATAATTATCGATATAAATCGTAATTTACAATCAATTAAAGTATATTATATATTGGATATCTATGACTTATTTTAATTGAATTTTACCAATACAGTTAACATCAATTTGATTAGATGTCAATTTTATGTAAAATAAAAAATGCAAGAATATTAAATATTATGTTATGTAAATGGTAAAATCTTCTAAAAGTTTTCAAAAATATTATATTATATCAATATCTAATAAAGAATATTAGTTCAATTTTAAAATTACAAAATTAGCTTTATGAATATAGTCGCTCGATTATATATTTTCAGAAGAAATATATATTTTAAACTATTTTTCTAACATAATATCATATTTAATAAATTACGAATTTCTGAAAATGCAATGAATATTTCTTTATAAGAAATCGACATAATATAATATTTTAAAACTTTTTTAGAATATTTTATTATCTATATAGTATTCCAAAATCTTGAACTTTTTGTTTAATAATAAAATTTAATATGCACATAAAAATTATTAGCATTAAAATAATATATATATATATATATATATATATATATATGTCTTATGATATGTAGTCATGCCGCTATCTTTAATATAGACCTTTACCGAATTTTTAAAATTGAACGATTATTTTCTTATTAGAAATATATGTAATAGAATATTTTTGAACTTGAGAAAATTTTAATGTCTAAATAATATTTGATAATTTTGAAAAAATTGAGAAAAAATGATAATTCATTGATATGATCTAATTATGTATTTTTACTTACTTTATTGGTGAAATTCAACTAACAATAGTCATATATCTAATAAAATAAATTTTACTGATTACAAATTATGATTTATAACAGTTCTATTTAGGCATATGATATATAATAAAATTGTTAAAAGAAAAATAAATTACGTTTCTATGTAAGGAAATATTTATATTTTTTAATAAAGAAATATGTTCAACTTCTATATCAAACAACTACATATATGGAATGATATCATGAAAAAATGACGACATAGGAATTCAATACGTGGTGGATGTTATAGATGCCGTGAAAATTCAATAGGAAATTCACTATATATGATGAAATATATAGTATATAGTGGATATGATTCTCCAAACATTTTCGAGAATTCTGTAGTTCAAAATACTGCAAAGCATATATATTATCACATATAATATATACGAATTTTAGATGTCGTTGCATATATAGAGAAAGTGTCATGTTAGAGTAAAAAAGGGGAATGGAGAGAACAATTACCATTTAAGATTTAGGAGAAAGTGAAATAGACAGCGAGCTACCATATAGGATTTAAGGGGGAGAAAAATGTCTAGTTAGAGAGAGAAAGTGGAATAGAGAGCGTAACTATTATTTATAAGAGAGAAGGTGTTTTGCAAGAGAGAGCGAAACTACCATTTAGGGATTAAGCGAAAGAAAATGGAATAGAGATGACAACTACAATTTAGGATTTAAGAGAAAGTGTCATGTTAGAGAGAGAGTGAAATATAGAGTGAAACTATCATTTAGAGTTTAGGAGGGAGAAAATATCATGTTAAAGGGAGAAAGTAGAATGAAGAGTGTAACTATCATTTAGGAGGGAGAAATTGTTATGCAAGAAAGAGAAGAACTATTATTTAGAGAATAAGCGAGAGAAAATGGAATAGAGGGCGGGACTAAATGACAGTATTGTTGTCTATTTCACTTTTTCTCTAGCATGACATTTTCTATCTCCTAAACCTTAAATAGTAGTTCTGTCCTCTCTTACCTGACACTTTTTCTCTCTTTAATTGTAAATGGTAATTATGCTATCTATTCCACTTTATGATAATTTCTCTCTCTTAAACTCTAAATGGTAGTTCCGCTATTTATTTCACTTTTTCTCTCTAACATGATACTTTCTCTCTCATAATCACTAAATGATAGTTTCGTTCTCTTTTGCAAGATATTTTCTCTCTCATAAATCCTAAATGTTAGTTGCGCTCTATGTTTCACTTTTTTCTCTCTAATACGACATTTTCTCTCTGCTAAAGCTTACATGATAGTTCCGTTATTTATTTCACTTTTTTACTCTAACATGATACTTTTTCTCTCCTAACAATTTTTTTCCTCTAATATGACACTTTCTCTGTATGAAACGGCATCTATAATCCATATATATTTAACAATACTACATCAAGCATGCTCTTAAAAAGTGTGTCTACCACTAAACGCAAAGGTGAGTTGTTCAAGTTTTATTGTTTCATGTCAAATTCTTTCCTGCATGTGATTATATTTATACAAGCTGATGTTGTGATTAGAATTTTTCCTTTCTTCATATGGGTTTATGAAAATCTTCATCGAGTGACCAAGGAATCAGGGGATTCACTCAATCTCATCTTATAATTTTTTTTTCACTTTTTCTTAGGCATGCATGTGACTTTATTTTATTATGCCTATATTATATTTTTAAAGGTGAGTTCTTCAACTTTTAACTTTTTTTTTCTCATATAAACTTTTTGTATAATTTTTGAGTTCTTCAATTTTATGTGTCTTAATATAAGACAATATTTAACACCATATGAATTGTGATAACATTAAAGACAAAAAATCATCTCGCCGTGATTCTAATTTTTTTTTAAAAATTTTTATGCATAATCTTGACAATATTGGCTTTTTCAATATTTATATTAAAATCTCTTCTTTTATACAATTTTTTCCTTAATCTTATTTATGAAATTAAATTACCGTTAGTATTATATATCTAATAGTATATTATTAATCATGTATATTACTATTTTGCTTGGTGTGCAATAGTAAGTTACTATTTTCAACAGTTCTTAACAAATATTTTATATAATAAAATTAACAAAGAAAGAAAAATCAAAAGAGAGTGTAACGCAGTGGCACACGCCCTCGTATCGTAGGTTCGATACTTACTGGGACTACTCATACTCCTTTATTAATTATTTGAGATTTCTCTTTCAACCAAAAAAATAAAACAAAGAAAAGATCACAACAGGCTTCACGACTAGTTGATGTATAAAACACAGTTTTGCTTCATAGTAAGCCGCTCAGTTCAGTAGCCTCACCAGCCAAATGCGTTCTTGGTTCCAGAAACTTCCCGTGTTAATCGATTTCTCGAAAGCGAACAAGCAATGGTGAGCTGAGTCCGGGGTGCAGTGGGTGGGGTGCCACGATGAAAGCTGTCATGGAAGCACTCCGGGAACTTGGGTGCTTAGAAGCAGATTCCATAAACCCGGAGCTCCACAGGGCCATCTTTGACGCACTGGAGGAACTGTTAGGGCTTCCTGAGGGGACTGAGGGACGTTTTGTCAACACGGGCAGGTCGTAAGATGTATATGTTTCGAACCTCCCTTCCCCATTTTCTCCCTACCACGCCATTGGATGACTGATGCTGCCATTGACAGATTAACATAATTCATGTGGCCCGAGGGAAATCCTGCCTTCTGCTGGGAATTGCAAAGAAAATTACATATCTTTCCTTGTTTCCAGTTTTTGAGAAGAAGAGGTTGGAAGAACTTCACGGAAATTCTTTGAAAGCAAGCCCCGGATATTTCGAAACCAAGCAGATCCACTGCCTGCCTTTGCTTTACCGGAGACTAGATACTCGAGTTTCTATTCTCATATGTATAACACCTATTGCCAGCTATCTAGATTTTTACAGCAAAGACGGGCAGTTGATCTGGATATTCGAGTTGTTATTGTCGATATTTTATTCACGGGATGGATATATATGATTTGCAGATTCCATTGTTTATGCTTATGCAGTGAAACATTGAAGAAATATGTCTCTAAACTCTCTGAACTGGAGAAGATGGTGAAGAGAATGGTTCTGGGAGGCTGCGGGGTTGGAAAAATACTACGATCTCCTTCAGGAGAAGGCGGCGTATTTGCTACGGGCCTCGAAATATGATCCACTGATGGGAGACGATGTCGATCGACGGGAATTGGGCAGGGCCAGCCATTTTGAGACTAATAAGTCCCTGCTCCACCAAGATCAAGTCAATGGGCTGCAGATTAAGACCAATGGCGGGAATTGGATTAGTGCAAATCCTTCCTCAACCGCTTCCTCTTTCATAGTCATGTCCGGAGATTCTTTCCCAGTAAGTTCGATTTGACGGCATCGTCTGTTTAACATAATTTCTCTTCTTTGTCATAGCGGTTATGACAGGTCCATCAATGTCACGGATCGATTGAGCCACAATATGTACATGGCAGTGGACCGAATCTTATAAGATTAACCTAAGAGGTCGAGGTGATCTGAAAGAAATATGATTAATATGCCGTGCTGCCAAATTTATGTATGTTGACGTTTTCCACGATTTGGTTAGGAAATATAGGAACGGGAGCAACGGGAGATTGTACTCCCTGTTGCACCGGGTGCTGAAGAGTGGCAACTGAGCGAGGTACTCTCTCCGGCTGTTCTAGACCATCAAGGGAAAAGTTAAGTGCCGCGAGGAACTGATCGATGAGCAGAACCCTCAGTTGTTTAAGCCCTTTGAAGAGATTGATCTCATGCGCAGCATCTGCCCATTTCAATGAGAAGATGGATTGGAAGTCAAGTCAGCTCTCAGGGCTCAATATCGCATCTGAGGTTATAAGGCAGCTGTTCTTGATCTATTGTTCTATTGTGTTCCCTTACGGACCATTACCCAGACAATGTTCATCACAATATGTAAATTGTGAATTCTGCTAACCAAATAAAAAACGTAAGGCATGATTGCTTGTTAGTTACCCGTACGTGTTCCACAGGATGATCTGAGACGGGCCATTAAAAAAAAAAAATTATGCGTCATTTACTCTCATGACTCCTGGATAGAATCGTACATATATATATTTCTACAAAAAGAAGCTCACGTGCTACCGCGAAGTAATTTACAAAGAAAAAATTAATAATATTATTGAATAAATATTTTGATTATATAATTTTTAAAAGAATTGTAAATTTTTAAGTTTATACATATTTTTATTTCAAATATAAAAATATTTCTCAATATCTCTTAATAATTATATCATATGATTAATTTGAAAATAAAATTACGTTGAACTAATTAAACATTTATTCCAAAAATAGGTAAAGATTAACAAAAGAGCAATAACAAGATATATACAAACTAAAGAAAATTCGGACTCATAGTCATGGAGCATTATGTTAGAGTTTATCGTGCTCTAATAAAACCGGGAGTTAGTTTAACAAAATTTAAGTCTTTTGTCCTATTAAATTTTATTTAAATACCGTGAACTTAATTTATTGAAGAAAAATCATTTTCATTTCAAACAACTATGATTGATTTTTCAAATTTAGAAAATTCACAATCTCATGTTGTATTGTCTTGATAATTATTAGTATAAGAATCAAATAAAAAATAATTTGATCATAAAAGAAAATTAAAGGCCAAGATTTGTCGAATACTTTTAATTCCTCAAATGTAAACTAATGCTTGAGTGCGAATCTAAAAAAATTACAACCACCAAATATTTTCATTTAAAATGTTTTCTGTTCTCTGTTTTTTTTTTTTGTAAGGAAGAAGAGAGATGAAGATTAAAATATTTTACTAAGCATTACTTTTTAAGGAATCATTTGGTTCATGGATTGTTACATTATTTGGAATGTTAAATACTAGGACAATTGACGTGTTTACGATTTTACCAGGAAACGAGGTGTAATTTGAAAAATCTTGTGTTTGTAAGATATATTAAATTTATGAAAATATGGATGAAGAATATAATATTGCATGATTGGTATGAAAAATAAATTGATGGGAAAGAAATGTAAGTTTACAATAGTACACTTGATTTTTTCTATATTACAAAGGTGAAATGGGTAGAATGGGGAATAAATTACAAAGGTAGAGCCCATCTTTGTAATTTAAAAATCATCTGTGAAGTTGGTTGAAGTGGTAAGCAGTTTCATGTGTGAAAATCGAATATCCACAGTGGGAGAGTTTTACTCCTTAGTGGGCCAAGCTTGTTCGAATAGATTAGTCGAGACCCAATTGGGTTTCTGAATACCGAGATTCACACCTTAAAAATTGTGTGAAGAAGCGAAAATTTTTCCTTGAGACGTAGTTTACTTTTTCTTTCTTCTTTTCTTTTCTTAAGGAGGAAAACCCACAAAATTGCATCCAGGGAAATGACATTCTCGCCAAACCTTGTATCAATGTATGAACTTTTTATCAATCCAAACAATCCCGAAGTGATACGTAACTAAAGGTGAAATAGCTCGAGAAACGATCAATTGATGGAAAAGAGGCACTAATCACTTACCAAAAAAGAAAAGAAAAGAAAAGGCAGTAATAAGTCTTCACTTTCACGATAACATCTCGATAAAATCATTTGTTTGATAGATTTTCATCGCACGACATAAGGTTTATCAATTTGGATGAACGCAGTCACTAAACATGAACATGGTTAACCCAAAAGAAAATAACACACACACACAAACATTTGCAGGGTCTTGCTATAAGGCATGTCTAGGTCCCGAGTCCAATAATGTTATATATTTGATGTGTGTATATATATTTTTTAGGTGTGTACCACGGTATTTCAACGTAGATTTTCTCTATTTACAAAACTCGAACTCGAAGCCTTATTTAAGGGAAAAGTGTCGAATCGTTTGAATTAACCACATTAGTGAGGTGTATATATATATATTAATTAATAAAAATAAAGAGAAGCATAAGGGTGTTGCTGCAATTTCCTCTCGAAGCGCGGGGAATACCTGTCATTTCAACTATAACAATTAATTAAAAAAAAGGAAATATATGGGAAATCAAATTGTCCTTTTTCGTGCACCATTTTTGCTGCCTATAAATATAGCCGACGAAGACGAAAGGAAAACAAAACGAAAGCAGAGATAGAGAGAGAGAGAGAGAGAGAGAGAGAGTACCGGACTCGCTTGACCTGCAGGGCAAGCTTCTTCTTCTTCCTCTCCGTACTGGGTTGGGAAGGAAATGTGATTCTTCCATACAGTAATTTCGCTCATCACTGTTCCATTTGCTTCGTAAAGGATTCCGAGTGATTTTCAGCTTTGGAAGTTTCAGTTCGTCGACGACACAGCCATGTCTAACACCAACTGGGAGGCCGATAAAATGTGAGCTCTCAATGCTGGTTTGCCAGGCTCTGTGATAATCTCTCTCTCTCTCCTCTTGGCTTGTGATTTGTTTGCTTCCGGCTTCTTCTGTTTCCATTTGCCATGGTAGTCTCAGTGTTCTTTCTTTCGCGTTGCATGTTTCCATTTGTATTCCGATTTGGTCTCTGCTTCTGGCCATCAAACATTTGGGAGAAAAACCATATTTTTTTCACCATAAAGCTCTTGCTAAGCTCGCTCTTTGAAGTTCACTCTCTGCTTTCCTGTCCTCTCTTTGAATATTCAAGATGTTAACTCTGTTGCTAAGGAGATTGGAGGTGTGGCGGGGTTTTGTTTCTTGAGCTTCTCTCTGTTTCATAGTAGAGTTTTGGAGATTTTAAGATCATTCTATAAGCCGTCATTGGGTTTTCAAATTAAAGAGGAGAATTTCAAGATTTCTTTTTGGTGGATACAAGAATTTCAAGATTCTTTTTTGGTGTATAGAAGAATTTCAAGATTAGAGGTTCTTGATAAGCACAAACGAAGATTCTTGTCTCTCTCCTAAATCTTGTCCCAGTGAAGTATGAACTACTAGATTCTTTGTTTTCTAATAACAAGATAGAAGCCAAATCCTAATCCATGCACTCCCAAGGCTGTGGAATAAGGTTATCCCGTGCCCGGCAAGTTCGAGTGGCATTGTCATGGACAGTGCATTAACTTGAATTCGAGCCCACAACTACTCGGATTGTTTTCTAGCTTGCCCCATTTCTCATATTAATGGAACTACGGTCCATCCTACTTATTTGTCTTCGTCGGGTTCAAATCAGATCTTGGATGTGGGTCCTTGTTATTGGTGGGTGGGTCTGCTAGAATATTATATTAGGAGCACAGGACTTGTCTCCAGTATGTAGGATTTGTGGGCTTGTGGCGCTTGTCTTTGTGGACAGAACACTACTTGGTACCAATGGAAAATTAATGGATCAGACATATCTTTGAGATATAGCCTTGCCCATTCTTCTTTGATAAGAGATTTTGGATCGGGTCGGACTTGTCTTGAAATGATCTCCATGCCATTGACTCCCATAGTAGACAAGTCCAACTGCTGTAGTTTACATTGAGAATGGATTGAATTGAGGGTGAGACAATGGCGGACTTTAAAAACTCGTGTTTGATTCTGTCTTGCAGTTGCATTGATATTATGTTATTTGGAATGTTATGTTGATCCTCTATCCTGCATTTAAATCTATTTCATCCGTTTTTAGTGAAACCAGAAGAACTAGCAAACTGAATATACAGCATTTCCTCTCAAGAGCAGGTTAGACGCATATATACATGACTACTTTGTGAAAAGGAATCTGCATGCTACAGCAAGGGCATTTCAAGCTGAAACCAGAGTTCCAACGGATCCTGTTGGTAAGATCAGATCAAACAAACTTCATGGAAACTAATAATTTTGACCTACTCATAAATTTTGTTAGTTTAAGGATTTTGATGTTGCTCTTGTATGTGTATGTTTCTCAGCTATCAATGCTCCTGGAGGTTTTTTGACGGAATGGTGGTCTTTCTTTTGGGATACGTACGTTGCCAGAGCTAATAAGAGACAACATGAGTTAGCTGCATCTCACCTTCAGGTGAATTTCTCAACATTTCCTGGAGTTCCGTGGGGAAGCTCTGGTAGAACAAAATCTTTTCCAGACTTTAATTTTGTCTTGTAAATGAAAAAAGGTTCAAAAATTGGATTGCTAATGTAGACAGCATTTTCTTCTTAAGAAACATGAAAACTTGTAAGTAGAAGATAGGAATAATATTCAAAAACTGGATTAGTTTATGTGGCTTCTGAGTTCTGTTGCTCATTTCCTTTCAGTATTGTTGTCTCCTTTTCGCTGGTCCAATTAAACCTTTTCTTGGGCCACTATCGTTGCATAACAATTTATAATAGTTCAAAAAACAAAAAATCATCATGATCAGTGGCATTTTGAAATTCTCTGTTAGGGCCTTGATCAGCTTTTTGAATTAAGTTCTGCATCATAATATCATTTGCTTTTTAAATTTCTGTTAGGGCCTTGATCAACAAACTACTCTCCCTATTGTTGATCCTCCATTGCAATACAATTCTCCTGTGCCTTCTGTTGGGGACATGGATGCACTGTTAATGGTAACATTTTCTTTCTCTATACAGAGTGTCTCACCTGTTAGTTTTTTTTTTATTATGTATATTAATTAATTAATTAATAATTATTTTGATCACAAAATTAAATCTGGATTTGTAGCAAAGCTTGCTAAGTTGTATTTTTTTTTAATTAAGTTCTGCATCACAATATCATATGCTTTTTGAATTTCTTTTAGGGCCTTCATCAACAAACTGCTCTTCCTATTGTTGATCCTCCATTGCAATACAATTCTCCTGTGCCTTCTGTTGGGGACATGGATGCACTGTTAATGGTAACATTTTCTTTCTCTATACAGAGTGTCTCACCTGTTAGTTTTTTTTTATTATGTATATTAATTAATTAATTAATAATTATTTTGATCACAAAATTAAATCTGGATTTGTAGCAAAGCTTGCTAACTTGTATTTTTTTAATTAAGTTCTGCATCACAATATCATATGCTTTTTGAATTTCTTTTAGGGCCTTCATCAACAAACTGCTCTTCCTATTGTTGATCCTCCATTGCAATACAATTCTCCTGTGCCTTCTGTTGGGGACATGGATGTACTGTTAATGGTAACATTTTCTTTCTCTATACAGAGTGTCTCACCTGTTAGTTTTTTTTTATTATGTATATTAATTAATTAATTAATAATTATTTTGATCACAAAATTAAATCTGGATTTGTAGCAAAGCTTGCTAACTTGTATTTTTTTTTAATTAAGTTCTGCATCACAATATCATATGCTTTTTGAATTTCTTTTAGGGCCTTCATCAACAAACTGCTCTTCCTATTGTTGATCCTCCATTGCAATACAATTCTCCTGTGCCTTCTGTTGGGGACATGGATGCACTGTTAATGGTAACATTTTCTTTTTCTATACAGAGTGTCTCACCTGTTAGTTTTTTATTATATATATATATTAATTAATTAATTAATAATTATTTTGATCACAAAATTAAATCTTGGATTTCTAGCAAAGCTTACTAACTTTATTTTTTTGAATTAAGTTCTGCATCATAATATCATCTGCCTTTTGAATTTCTTTTAGGGCCTTCATCAACAAACTGCTCTCCCTATTGTTGATCCTCCATCGCAATACAATTCTCCTGTGCCTTCTGTTGGGGACATGGATGCACTGTTAATGGTAACATTTTCTTTCTCTATACAGAGTGTCTCACCTGTTAGTTTTTTATTATATATATTAATTAAGTAATTAAACATTATTTTGATCACAAAATTAAATCTTGGATTTCTAGCAAAGCTTACTAACTTGTATTTTTTTTATTTTTTATTTTTGTAGCAACAGCTGCTGATTAGCAACCAGCAGCAGGAACTATGCCCGCAGAACTCACCTATAAGGCAGGAATCTATGAACCAATATGATCTCATGCAGCAAGAAAAGCTTGTTACCAGTGGATATATGGCTGCAGATATGAGCTATTTTAATGCCATGGTGGGTAGTGATCAGGTTAGCTCCACATTTGCACCGTTTTGCTGTGCTTCTGAAGACTTTCTTGTATCACAAATAAAAAGTTTTTTCAATCAAATTCCTTGAAAAGCAGCTTGTTACCAATAAAAAAGAAAACTAGAGTGATTTTTACTAGATTTTATTGTATCACATATGGTTGATAGGCATATATCATCAAATTCCTTGATTGATTTTTACTAGAGTGATGGTGAAAATTTAGAAAAAAAAGAAAACTGTGGGGGAAAAAAAAACTAAGTGCAGCTGAAAGGATTTGCTGAAGTGACATGTGGCGTTGTAGGGAATCCGAGGGACCAGTTTTAGTTACTTACTATAATATAATATAATTCTATCATTTTTTCTCAATCCATTGGTCTCTTATATATGTTATTGGCTACTGTCGATGTTATGTGGGATTTCCCGTATTCTGTCGCAAGACTTGTTACTCTTTGACCTGGTCTGTGGATTGGTCATTAGAACCACTATCCTCCTAGCCATTGTTGTAAGAACAAGCATCCTCATTGAACTATCTTGGTCAACCTTGTGATTCTACTTGTTTTCTTGACATAAAGGCTGCAGAACATGAAATTGGGCCAACGAGAGAGCAGCCTTTGCCTGTTGTAAGTCCTACCATTAACTTGGATACTGCAGATACTCCGGGACCATCTTCCAGTTCTGTGTCAACTCCCCCTGCTCACCTACTTCGGCATGCAACTCCTACCCCCTCAATGTCTTCGCCGGCATTTTCTGCTGATGCTCCAGATCCACTAAAGTTACCAACCACGGAGTTGGTACGCTTGTTCCTAATTTGGATTGCATTTATATCAATAAAGTTTATATTACAATGCTCGACACTTTTCCTCCCTTTCTGAAAAATTCGGATTAGCATTCTTTAGAATGGTTGATAGCTTGCTCAAGGGGGTAAAATGATGAACTTATATATGGGTTGAATGAGTCCAGCTAGATTTGTGACTGAGCACTAACATAGTGGAAAAAGTGATTGACAAATGTGAAGCAAATACAGTGCATCAAAAAGCTGAACTGGAAGATGCACCAAACAGTTAGACCTATTTCTCATATTTATATTCGAGCTGAGCAAACTGCCACTGGAAACAGAACAGTGACAGTGATTAGGATAATATGTGCAGGCTGACAGGGATCGTTTTCCGGATGATGGATCTTCAAAGGACAGCTCAGGGTCGCCCTTACCACGTGAAGATGTGATTACCAGTAGTGGAGTGAGATTGGATGATCATGGAAAGGGCAGCAAAGGCATGATAAATGTTTTTCTTGGCTACGTCCGATTTTTAATTGTACTTTTGTCCTTTTATTTTACACTGAGGAATGTGCTGCTCTTTTTGCTACATTAGGTTTCTCTGTCAAGGAGATCTACCTTCTTCCTCCTGGCCAAAGCAAAGTTGAATGCTGTGATTTCTCTTCCGGTGGAAAGTTCTTGGTAACTGGTGGACGTGATAAAAAGGTAACGTATGGAACATAGGCAACTGATTCCCTTTACAACTACAAGCCCAACCAGCCCCTTCTTGAAGAAGAGTTGTCATTTGGGTTTTGATTCTTGCAGGCAACTCTGTGGTCAACTCGATCATTTTCAATGATGTCCAAAATGGGAGAACACTCTAAGCGTGTTACCGATGTCCGGTTCTGCCCGAGCTTGCCTAGGCTCGCTACTTGCTCGGCTGACAAGACAGTCCGGATCTGGAACGTTATTGATGTTAGTTTACACGCTTTTTTTTTAATTAGAATCAGTAAATGCTCTATTTGATATCAAAACAGTTTACATGCTTTTGGTTGTTACCAATTTTCATCTTATATATATGACTGAGTGAACATAACGAGTAGGATCACTGGAACTCCTCAAAATGTGCTCATTTCGGTCTTAAGATATAAGAAATCGTGAAAATTCTTATCCCATTTTGTATATGATACCACAAATACTTGTGAAATTAGCATCACGATAATTGTTCCTATGTCATTTGTACCATTGGCTCCACTTAACTGGAATAGTTGTAAGGACCCAAATTTTTTTCTCAGCAAAACTTTCTTTACAAATTACAACCATTCCAGTTAAGTGGAGCTGATGGTACAAATCTCTAAGGCTATTATGCTCAATTGACTTAATTCTAAGAAGTGTTTTGCGATTGCATGGCTGAGAAGGTGGGCTTATTTATTTTTGCAGCTGCGCTGTTCACTTCAAACTTTCACAGGTCATTTAAGCCCTGTTATGTCACTTGACTTTCACCCCCATAAAGGTGATCTTATCTGCTCCTCTGATCGGGATAACGAGATACGGTACTGGAGCATTAACAGTGGCCATTGCTCCGGTGTTCTTAAGGTAGAAGCATGTGTACTTAGTTTCAGGACTGAAGATTTCAAGTTAAAAGTACCCAATAATCTCTGTTTTTTATTATTCTAGGGTGGTGCAAATCATATGAGGTTTCAGCCCCGGGTTGGTAGGTTTTTAGCAGCTGCTGCGGAGGATTTTGTATCCTTACTCGACGTGGAGACTAAAGTCTGCAGACAAAAGTTACAGGTTAATTTTCTTAATTTGATTGGCGTGAGATGGTAATGCTTCCTTCTTAGCATAGGTCACATGATATAATATCATTCTAAAGACAACGTTTTGTTTGCTATGGCTCTTGGAATGGTCTCTTCTTTCTTAAATTTATTAATCTATCTGCTTAATTTTTCTTTTTTTTTTATATTACATATATATATATATTTTAATTAATCCTTTTCAAACCCATGAATCATTTTGTGACCGACTTTAAGGTTAGTCTGGTCGAATACTGGAGGCCATGAGCTAAACAGTTATTTTCGATATTTCTGGTGCTGAGCAACTGTTCGTTAAATGAACAGTCGATATTTATCCCTAATCTCTCTCCTGATTTCTTGCATGCCAAACTGTCCATATTGTTGCAGGGTCATCAGAGTGAAATACATAAACTGTGCTGGGATTCTACGGGTGAACTTCTGGCATCAGTGAGTGATGACTTGGTCCAGGTTTGGGCAGTCGGTTCCGATGTCAAAGGGCAGTTAGTTCATGAGTGGCATAGCAGTGGGAAGAAGTTCCGCTCCTGTGTTTTCCACCCCCGACAGCCTTCGGTACTTATGATCGGCTCTTATCAGGCAAGTCGACTCTGCCATTTATGTTTCCATTTCTAGCTCATTAACCGTGTGTCACTGTGGCCGGCCTGAGAGTACAAAATTAGCCTCTAGAGCTAATTAGTCGCCCGATGGCCACCAAATCATCTTCCAATTCTCCTTGCTAATACAAAATTCTCGAGTTTTCAGACTCTAGAGCTCTGGGACATGAAAGAGGACCAGAAGACGTCACTCCTTGCACACGAGAACTTGATATCATGCTTGGCAGCATCAAACATCGACGGCTTCATAGCTTCGGCGAGCTACGACAAGTGCGTCAAGATCTGGAATTAGCCTATGTGATTCTTCCGAATTTTTGATGGAGATGCACGACTCTGCTAGTTCGGGTTCATGGAGATGCACAGAGTGATATAGTAACATCTGATATTGAACAGTTTGCTTTTGTAGTTTTACTTTGAACATAGTCGACGTGTGAAGAATCCAAGTCGAATACAGGCAAAGTTGATAGTGAAGAAAAGGAGTATGTTGATGTGCACACGTACATATGAATATACATAATATTTTCTAATGAGTGAGTAGATATTCATGATCATAGAAATTCTATTTTTTATCAGGAAAAAAGTTAAAATTGTCGGATTCCCCAGAAATTTTTTTAATGGTCACGGTCACTAAACATAAACATGGTTTACCCAAAAAGAAAAAAAAACACATAAACACTTGCAGCGTCTTGCTATAAGGCAGGTCCAGGTCCCAATTAGTCCAACAATGTGATATTTGACACGTATTGCATAATAGGATAAAGATAAGCATATGTGGGTAGCTGTAATTTCATCAAGAAGTGCCGGGGCACACCTGTCATTTCAGCCAAAACCTATTACAATTTTTTTTTAAATTTTTTTAAAGGAAATATATGGGAAATCAAATGGTCCGTTTTCGTGCAACATTTTTGCTGCGCCTAAATACAGACGACGAAGACGAAAGGAAAACAAAAAGCAGAGAGAGAGAGACAGAGACCGTAGGGATTCGTAGAGACAGAGACCGTAGAGACATTTTGAGGTTGGGTTTGAAATAGGGCTGAATCATATGATGCTTCTTCATTTAATTTAGGAGGTTTTAGCTCGATCTTGATGGTTTATTCTCAATTTTAAGTTGCGGGCTGAGTTTTATATAAATTCCTTGTTCTCTTGATCAGTTTATGCCTGTTCAATAAGAAGTTATGCTTTATGCACTAGCTGTATTATTATATGATAGTCACTCGGATGATTCAAGTATTTTGACACCCTTTTGATTACTATAGGAAGTGATTAAGGTGTCGGCTGAGTTACCTATCAATCCTTTGTCCGACTTTTGATGATTCTACATGTTCATGATAACTTTATGTTACATTTAAATATGTGGCTAAATTGACTTATAAAGGGAGGATGGTATTTGCTTAATCCTGGAGGATAAATGACATAAGAAATGTCGGTTTAGTTGAGTTTTCTTTGAATGTTATTTCTATGTGAGTTTAAATCACAAGTTATTAATGTTATGCTTTGTAATGGTTATTTACTAACTAAATCTGACAAAAAGAAACATATTTTCTTTTTATGTGAAAAGTGTGTTTTCCTTTTCTTTTAAGGCTACCGAGGATTTAGGATGGTCTTGCCTTACTAATTTTAGTGAATTAGGATTTTGTTTAATTGTGATGGGATAAACATGCCAAGTTGGACATTAAGGAATGTGTTAAATTTATAAGGATTTATTTGTTTGATTGCTTGAGTAATTTGTGAGTTTAAAGCTTGTTAAAGGGTGATTTGAGAAATAAGACAAATCGGTGTTGATTGGTTGTTAATGCTGATGGAAATTAAAGATGGAATTTACTTAATTATTTATTTGGGATATATGGTTGTCTTCTTTAGCTTTTGATACGGTTTTGGTGCTCGTATGTATTTGGTCTTTTATGAATCTCTCATTGACAAGAGCAATCAAGTTTGTTTAAATGAGAATTATGGATATTGTTTTAGGTAGTTTTTGACATGGATGAGAAATGGACATATGAATATGATATATATATATATATATATATATATATATATAAATCGAGACTTATTGAAAATAATAGGCTGTAAAGAAGATTGTGGGAGGTATTGAAAGTCACTGTGATGGTTCTATATTTTTATTATCTAATCTAATGCTTACAAATAATAGGGATCGTGGAGACTGAATTCTTTCACTCTGAAAGGTTGACTCAGTTTGCTATCTTTCTAGGGGTTTTCGGTGAGTACTCTATTTCCTTATAAAATGATGTATCATAGTTATAAAAATTATTTATGAAGAATATTTTGATAGTTAGGTTAAGGAATCGGTCTTGCTATGATATGTGAAAGGATTTGAGAGATATTGTCATTTAAGTTTCATTTTGACTTGAGATATGCAGTGTGATTGTGTATGAGATATATGATGATAATATGATACCATTGTAATGTGACTGGGATTGCGCTTGTGTATATTGATATTGTTTGACTATAGCTATAGGACCGTTGGACCCGGTAGATTACAAAAATGGGCCTGATCGGCCGTTGGACCCAACGGAATACAAATAGGGCATGATCGGCCACTATACAAATAGGGCTTTGATTGGCCGCTAGACCTGGCGGAATACAAATAGGGGTCTGTTCGGCCGCTAGACCCGGCGGAATATAAATTGAGGTCAACTCTTATCGCTAGAGGTTAATAGGCGGCCCCCACTTATGAGATAAGTTTATAAGCACATGCGAATAAATTATTTGTGATGTGCGGGGTCACGGTACCATAACAATTTTGTTGCGAGGAAATACAACCCTATGGCTATATTGATTGGTTGTATTGTATATTGTTTGTCTAGTCTGATTGCTGAAGATGTAATGATTGTTGAGGTTGTCTGAAGTTGTTCTGTGAAAACCGTGTTGTTTGCTAGAGCTTGATTTAATTAGTGTATGAAGGTTAAGTGGTGCTTAGTTAATAGTTAATTCTAATATTATTATATGGTTATAAAGATAATTGATTGTTTAAGAATAAATTTAGTAATTATATATTGTATAATATGTTGTGTTGGTGAATTAAATGACCAACTTGGTTATACTAGTACTATCTATATGAACACTTGGTCGTTTAAAAATATATTTATTACTTTTACCTTGGAATATAGTACTCATTGAGATACAACTCACACCCTGCATATATTTTTCCAGATAAGCTTTTAGCTGCGCGGAAGAACCACTTTTGATATCGAGGATAAGCTTTGATGACTATGTAGAGACTTTAGTTATTTGATAGGTATTTTTTTTGTTGCAACCTAAAACTTTGGTTTAGTGGTTTAGTGATGTGGGTGAGAAAAAGTACTCCCTTGGAATATATATATGTATGTGAGAGTTTGCTGGATTTGTTATATATATTTGAGAATTCATGGAAAGCATGTTTTATGTGAATAGTTTATGTAATAACAAATATCGATGAAATTTAGGAGAAATTCTGCTGAAATTTCATATTGTGACATTGGGATCATTCGTTAGCCGTCCCGATCACGAATATGGAGATTATCCCTTTTCTCGTCGTTGGTTTTCAGATTAAACAGAATAATTTCAAAATTTGTTTTTTTTGGTTGGGTAGGAGAATTTCAAGATTAGACCCGGAAATGTGCCATTCTAAATCAGCTTCTTATTTGGGTTCTTGATGAGCACAAACAACGGTTCTTGTCTCTCCTAAATCTTGGCCCAGTGAAGTGTGGACTACTAAATTCCATGTTTTCTAAGAACAACATAGAAGCCAAATCCAAATCCATGCGCTCCCAAGGCCGTGGAACGCAGGACTTGGCTACAGGATGTAGAATTTGCGGGCCTGTGGCGCTTGTCTTTGTGGACAGAGCACTTCTTGGTACCAATGGAAAATTACCGGATCAGACATATCTTTCAGATATAGCCCTTGCCCTGTCTTCTTTGATAAGAGATTTTGGATCGGGTCAGACATGTCCTGAAAATATCTCCATGCCATTGACTCCCATTGTAGACAAGTCCAACTGCTGTAGTTTACACTGACAGTGGATTGAATCGAGTATGAGATAATGGCAGACTTTAGAAACTCATGTTCAATTTTGTCTTGCAGTTGCAGTGATTTTGTGTTATTTGGAATGTTGTTGATACTTTCTCCTGCATTTGAATCTACTTTATCCTGTTTTTTGTGAAACAAGATGAACTAGCAAACTGAATATACAGCATTTTCTCTCGAGCAGGTTAGACGTATATATACATGACTACTTTGTGAAAAGGAATCTGCATGCACAGCAAGGGCATTTCAAGCTGAAAGCAGAATTCTGAGGGATCGTGTTGGTAAGATCAGACCAAACAAACTTCTAGGAAACTAATAATTTTGATCCACTCTTAAATTTGTTAGTTTAACGATTTTGATGTTGCTCTTTTATGTGTAAGTTTCTCAGCTATCGATACTCCTGGAGGTTTTTTGATGAAATGGTGGTCTGTCTTTGGCATGTATTTGTTGCCAGAGCTAATGAGAAACACCATGAGTTCGCTGCATCTCCCGTTCAGGTGGGTTCATGTTTTCTAGCCTTTTGTTTTATCTAGTAAATGAAAATGAAACAGGGTTCAGAAAGTGGTTTGCTAATGTAGACAGCATTTTCTTCTTACTAGACATGAAAACTTGCTCCATGCATGTAAATAGAAGATTGGGAAAAGTATTTGAATACTGGATAAGGTTTAACTGGCTTCTGAGTTCCGTTGTCCATTTCCTTTTCGCTGGTCCAATTAAACCTTTTCTTGGGCCACATTGTTGCATGACAATTAATATTAGTTTTTAAAAAAAAAAAAAAAAACTCTTCATGATTAGTAGCAATTTGAAATTCTCTGTGCTGCAAGGTACGCAGTGTTGTCTTAAAATGCATTTCGTTTCACACGCATGAAATGCTAGCTTAAATTATGCTATCAAAAAAATATGTACTTTGTGTTCAATTTTGCTCCTTAAAATAGTTGTTCTACATAACATTTTTTTTTCCCACTATCATTGCTAACTTGTCACGGTTTGAAATTTCAGCCACAAAAGTCGTCACAACATCAGTCTTTGGCACCCCAGCACCGTGGGAAACGCCCACAGCAGATTCCAAAGCAGAGGCAGTCACAGCAGCAGCAATTTTCGAAAGGAACTGCTGATGTGATCAGCAGTAAAAGCACCTCTCTGAAGAGACAGAAAACTGTGAGTGCAAATCCTTCAGCAACAGGGATGTATGAGAGAAGATTGAACCTTCCACTGCCCATGGACCTGGTAAGTCAGGCAACTACTAAAGGTATTGTGTTTGATTATAAGAAAATGGTTCAGTCAACTTTTAAGTCGTGACCTTATGATTGCACCTTTGTAATTGTACAGCATAGCCCCGGTGATAATTTGACCAACATTCTGGAACCGTATCAATTGCAAATGTTGAAGTCGGCTGCAATCAGTGGTCGAATGTCTGGGCAAACATTGCATGGGATACTTAGGGGCAATTCAAGAAATCTTGATCAGGTTCACAAGACTAGTCAGCAACATGTGGTATAAACGCACATTGATTTTGCAGCATCAGCCTAAAGTTTTGACTTGTATATATAGTTTTTTGGGTACTTTCCTCACACATGGTGCATCCTTGCTTGTTTTAGGGCATCAGGAGTAAGATGAATTCAGTGGCAGCTAGCAGAGCTGCTGGTTCAGAAGAATCATCATTACTAATGACTGGTTTGGGTAATTGAGATCTGCTATCACTCTCTTTTAATGGGGAAATTGTTGCGGTGTTGTGCGGATCAATGAACTTTTACATATCTGCCTTTGGGATTTAGATCTGGTAATTAATGTTTTGTTGTTTCTTCAGGATTAGATCAAGGTGGGTAGCAGTTTCCCTTTAAAAGGGTGGCCTCTTACAGTGAGTAGTTAATCATTGCTTTATCGAGTATGTATAATAGTGGACATGTATTCAAACCCCACCCCCCAAACAAAAAACCCCAAAACAAAAGGGGACAAAAAAACAAAAGAGCAGGTTAAGGACGAAGTAAGTTCTGCATCATAACATTTCCTTTTTGAATTTCTGTTGGGGCCTTGATCAGCTTCAATCGGGGTTGCTTACCCCACAGAAGTCTTTCAATCAGGTGCAGTTGCGGCAGCACTTCATGCTTCAAGCTGGGCAAACTACTCCTGCAACTGTAAGTCATTTGGAAGTCCATACACTAAGGATGCTTCTTGGTAGTCCTCCATTGCAATACAATTCTCCTGTGCCTTCTATTGGAGACATGGATGCACTGTTAATGGGAACATTTTCTTTCTCTACACAGAGTCTCTCCTAAACAGTTTGCTTTTGTAGTTTTACTTCGAACTCAGTTGACGAATGGAGAATCCAAGTCGAGAACAGAGATTAGATAGTGAAGAAAAGGAGTATCGTTTATGTAATATATATCCCTTAGAAAGACTATTTTTAATAGGGAATAATTAAAATTGTCGGGCTGTCCAGAAATTGGCACCCTAAATATTAGTGAAAAATCAATTACGACAGCTAATCATTTCAGTTTAATAATACGTCTTCGGATATTTATTATATAGATTAGATTTATTAATTATTATCAATATGGAGGGATCCATAAACTTCTATATATATCTATACGAAGGTAGGATCAATGTGAGTTAGGTCAAATGGTTTCACAATGCTCTGCTTTGAGTGGGATTTTCTTATAATTTTAAGTTTTTTTTTTATAAAATAATTCTTCAAATATTTTAAAATATACAGATATAAATTTTATGGGATCATTCTTTATTTTCTCCATATTTTAAATTTCAAATTTGATAAATAATAAAGATAATGAACTTGTGAGTATATTTTATAGATAAATCATATATATTTATAAAACAAATCACAATATATTTCTTTTAGATTTTGTATGATACGTTACAAATAAGAATATAGGAGGTACGACCCGCATAAATGATGGCAATTCTAAAACTACACCAGCTAAAGGCCTCTTCCATTTTGTTGCGGAGGCGTTCAAGGACCTCACGATTAGGAGTGTAAATCAGACGAGCCAATTCGTGAGTTACTCGAGATCGACTCTCCGACTCGGTGATAACGCGAACTCGACTCAGCCTTGTCGAGCTCGAGCCGAGCTTTTCTTCCAAGCAAGCTGAGTCAAGCTCAGTGGTACTTGGTTCGTTCAACTTGCTAACCTAATAGATTTTTTTGTATAAAGTTACTTATATCTCCTTTTATTAGTGGTCTTAGGCCTCCAAGCCCATAATTCATGGACTAGGTTGAACTTTCTCATTATTTTCTTAAGCCCCAACTCTTAAAATAATATAAAAATTGTCTCTCTTTTGCTCCGCGAGTCCGTAACCACGAGCTGCCATCGAGCCGAGCTCAACTATGCTCATCTTGGTTTTAAGTTCGTAGCATCAAATGAGCACTGGCCTCTAATGAGCCGAGCTCAAGCATTTTTTGAACGAGCCGAGTCAATCTTGCCTGTACTCGAGCTCAACTCGACTCGTTTATACCCCTACTTACGTTACTGAGCCTCCTGGGTTGTGCAACCCTATCCCTCTGGTTCGGGATCAAAGAGTAAGGAATCAGCGACGGGTAATATATATATATATATATACACACTAGTCGTGAAGCCCGTGATTTGTACAAGTTAGAACATAATGTCTTTTTTTTTCTATTTATCAATTGTATTACATATCATATATATATGCTTATTTCAAATAATAAAGTAAGTAAAAATATATAGTTATTAGTTATTCTTACAAGAAAAATATATAGTTATTGATATAAATCTTAATTCACAATCAATAGAAGTATATTATTTATTGGATATCTATGACTTATTTCAATTGAATTTACCAATATAGTTAATATCAATTTTATGTAAAATAAAAAATTTAAGAATATCAAATATTATGTTATGTAGATGGTAAAATCTTCTAAAAATTTTCAAAAATATTCTATTATATCAATATCTAATAAAGAATATTAGTTCACGCGATTATATATTTTCAGAAGAAATATATATTTTAAAATATTTTTCTAACATAATATTACATTTAATAAATTACGAATTTCTGAAAATACAATGAATATTTCTTTATAACAAATTGACATAAGATAATATTTTTAAACATTTTTAGAATATTTTATTATCTATATAGTATTCGAAAATCTTGAAATTTTTGTTTAAGAATAAAGTTTAATATGCATATAAAAATTATTAGCATTAAAATAAGTCTATATATGTCTCATGATATGTAGTCATGTGGATATCTTTAATATAGACTTTTGCCGAATTTTTGAAATTGAACGATTATTTTCTTATTAGAAATTGATGTAATAGAAAATTTTTGATCTTGAGAAAATTTTAATGTGTAAATAATATTTGATAATTTTGAAAAAAAACAGTATTTATTTACCAAAAAAATAAATGATTATTCATAGATATGACTAATTATGTATTTTTACTTACTTTATTGGTGAAATTCAACAACAATAGTCATATATCTAATAAAATAAATTTTTACTGATTACAAATTACGATTTATAACTGTTAGATTTAGGCATATGATATATAATAAAAATTTTAAAAGAAAAAATATGTTACATTTATATGTAAGGAAATATTTATATTCTTTAATAAAGAAATATGTTCATCTTCTATATCAACATCTATATATATGGAATGATATCATGAAATAAATGATGAAATAGGAATTCAATACGTGGTGGATGTTATAGATGCCGTAAAAATTCAATAGGAAATTCACTATATATGATGAAATATATAGTAAATTTATAGTGGATATGATTTTCCAAACATTTTCGAGAATTCTGTAGTTCAAAATACTGGAAGGCATATATTTTATCACATGTAATATATACAGATTTTAGATGTCATTTCATATATAGAGAAAGTGTCATGTTAGAGTAAAAAAGTGGAATAGAGAGAACAATTACCATTTAGGATTTAGGAGAAAGTGAAATAAACAGCAGAACTAACATTTAAAGTTTAGGAGGGAGAAAAACATCATGTTAAAGAGAAAAAGTGGAACAGAGAGCGTAACTACCACTTAGGGATTAGGCGAAAGAAAGTGGAATAAAGAGGATAACTAACATTTAAGATTTATGAGAAACTGTCATGTTAGAGAGAAAGAAAGTGTCATGTTAGAGAGAGAGAAAGTGAAATGGAGAGCATAACTACCATTTAAGGTTTATGAGAGAGAAAATATCATGTTAGATAGATAAAGTGGAATGGAAAGTGTAACTACCATTTAGGAGGAAGAAAGTGTTATGCAAAAAAGAGTAGTACTATCATTTAGAGATTAGGCGAGGCAAAGTGGAATAGAGGGCGAGATTAACATTTAGGGTTTAGGGAAAAAAAAGTATCATGTTAGAGAGAAAAAGTGAAATAGAGAGCGAAGCTACTATTTAGGATTTAGGAGAGAAAGTGTCATGTATAAGGGAGATCCGAACTTATCATTTACGGTTTATGAGAGAGAAAGTGTCATGTTAGAGAGAGAAAGTGCAATAGAAAACGGAACTACCATTTAGGGTTGAGGAGATTGAAAATGTCATGTTTGAGAGAGAAAATGAAATGGAAAGCGCAATTGACATTTAAAGTTTAGAAAAAAAAAAACAAGTATTGTGGCCGATTCCACTAATTCTCTCAAACATGACACTTATATTTTCTCTCTCATAAATCTTAAATGATAGTTTCGGTCTTTCTCTAACATAACACTTTCTATTTCTTAAATTATAAATCGTAGTTGCGCTCTATATTCACTTTCTCCCTAACATGACGTTTTTTTTTTATCCTAAACCTTAAATGGTAGTTCCGTTGTTTATTCCACTTTTTCTCTAACATGACATTTTCTCTCTCTTAAATCCTAAATGATAGTTCCGCCTTCTCTTACCTGACACTTTTTCTCTCTTTAATCGTAAATGGTAAATATGCTATCTATTTCACGTTATGATATTTTCTCTCTCCTAAATTCTAAATGGTAATTCCTCTTTCTATTCTGCTTTCTCTCTCTACCATGACATTTTCTCTCTCCTAATTCATAAATGATAGTTTCGTTCTCTCACTTGTAATATACTTTCTCTCTCCTAAATCCTAAATGTTAGTTGCGCTTTCTATTCCACTTTTTTCTCTCTAATATGACATTTTCTCTCTACTAAATCTTAAATGGTAGTTCCATTATCTATTTCACTTTTTTGCTCTAACATGACACTTTTTCTCTCCTAACCCTAAATGATAGTTACCCTCCCTATTTCATTTTTTCCTCTAATATGACAGTTTCACTATATATGAAACGACATCTATAATTCATATATATTTAACACTACTACATCAAGCATGCTCTCAAAAAATGTGCCCACCACTAAATATAAATGTGGGTTGTTCAAGTTTCATTGTATCATGTCAAATTATTTCCTGCATGCGATCACATTTATACAAGCCAATGTTGTTATTTGAATTTTTCCTTTCATTCTTATGGGTTTATGAAACTCTTTTCATCAAGTGACCAAGGAATCAGGGGATTCGCTCAATCTCATCTTATAATTTTTTTTTCACTTTTTTGCATGCATGCACGTGACTTTAATTTATCATGCCTATAATTATACTTCTAAAGGTGAGCTCTTCAACTTTTTGCCTTTTTTTTTCACATATAAACTTTTGTAGAATCTTTGAGTTCTTCAATTTTATGTGTCTTAACAAAACACAATATTTAACACCATATGAATTATGACAATATTAAAGACAAAAAATCATCTTGTAGTGATTGTAATTTTTTTTAATTTTTTATGCATAATCTTGAAAATATTGGATTTTCAATATTTATATTAAATTCTCTTCTTTTATAATTTTTTCCCTTAATCTTATTTATGAAATTAAATTACCATTAGTATTATATATCTAATAGTATATCATTAATCATTGCATATTACTATTTTGTTTGGTGTGCAATAGTAAGTTACTGTTTTCAACAATTCTCAACAAATATTTTATATAATAAAATTAACAAAGAAAGAAAAATCAAAAGAGGATGTAGCATAGTGGTGCACGCCCTCGCCTGTTGATTTAAAGGTCGCAAGTTCGATACCTAATAGAATTAGGAGTGTGCGGGTCCATGTACCCCTTTTTTTCACGATACTCGGACCTTACCCTTTAAGGGATAGGTTCCAAAATTTTGGAACCGGACTTCCCCTGATGAGTCTTGGAACTGGAACATGTACTATATCACATGTTTCGGGTACCATGTTGAAACATGTAAATATTTTTGTCTCGCTAAATAAAATCGAAAATGTCTTATTTATAATCAGTAATCACGCAAAACAGAATGTCGACATAGATTTTGATTTTTTTTAATTAGTAATTATATTTTTATATATAAGAATATCTGAATGTAACAATATATATATACATATATATATAATGGGAAAATTATTATCGGGGTCCGGGTATCGGTTCCGGTACCGGTTTTAGGTACCCTATATGCAAGAATTGAAACTGGAATCGATTTTCACCGGTTTTTTATTTTAATACCCGAACCCTATCCTATTTTCAATACGAGCTACCCGGACCCTACCCTAATGAGTAGGTCCCAACCGGTTTCAGATTACCCGGTATCCATGCACACCCTAAGTGGGACTACCCATGCCTCTTTATTAGTTATTTGAGATTTCTCTCTCAACCAAAAAAAATATAACAAAGAAAAAATCACAACGGGCTTCATGACTAGTTGATGTTTAAAACAGAGTTTTGCTTCATAGTAAGCCTGTCAGTTCAGTAGCCTCACCAGCCAAATGCGTTCTCGGTTCCAAAAACTTCCTGTATTAATTGAATTTCTTGATAGCAAGCTAGCAATGGTGAGCTGAGTCCGGTGTGCAGCGGGTGGGGCGCCACGAGGAGAGCTGTCATGGAAGCACTCCGGGAACTTGGGTGCTTCGAAGCAGATCCCATAAACCTAGAGCTCCACAGGGCCATCTTAGACGCGCTGGAGGAACTGTTAGGGCTTCCTGAGCAGACTAAGGGACGTTTTGTCAACACGGGCAGGTCGTACGATGTATATGTTTCGAGCCTCCCTTCCCCATTTTCTCTCTACCACGCCATTGGATAACTGATGCTGAGATTGACAGATTAACAGAGTTCATGTGGCCTGAGGGAAATCCTGCCTTCTCCTGGTAATTGCAAAGAAAATTACATATCTTTCCTTGTTTCCAGTTTTTGAGAAGAAGGGGTCGAAAGAACTTCACAGGAATTCTTCGAAAGCAAGCCCCAGATATTTTGAAACCAAGCAGATCCACTGCCTGCCTTTGCTTTACCGGAGACTAGATACTCGAGTTTCTGTTCTCATATGTAAAGCACCTATTGCCAGCTATCTAGATTTTTCAAACATGTAAACAGTCTGTGTCCCGAAGGAGAAATGGCTGCAAAGACGGGCAGTTGATCTGGATATTCGAATTGTTATTACCGACGTTTCATTCACGGGATGGATATATTTGATTTACTGATTCCATTGTTTATGCTAATGCAGTGAAACATTGAAGACATATGTGGAAAGTACTACGATCTCCTTCAGGAGAAGGCAGCGTACTCGCAATGTGCCTCGAATTATGATCCACTGATGGAAGACGATGTCGATCGATGGAATTGGGCGCGGCCAGCCATTTTGAGACCAATAAGTTGACCCTGCTCCACCAAGATCAAGTCAATGGGATGGAGATTAAGACCAATGGCGGGAATTGGATTAGTGCAAATCCTTCCTCAACCGCTTCCTCTTTCATAGTCATGTCCGGAGATTCTTTCCCGGTAAGTTCAATTTTACAGCATCGTCTGTTTAACATAATTTCTCTTCTTTGTCATGGCAGTTATGACAGGTGCATAAATGTCACAGATCGATCGAGCCACAATATGTACATTGCAGTGGGCCGAATCTTATAAGATTAACCTAAGAGGTCGAGGTGATCTGAAAGAAATATGATTAATATGCCTTCCTGCCAAAATTTATGTATGTTGATGTTCACACCGTAAAAATCGTGTGAAGAAGCGAAAGTTTATATCTTTCTTCTTTTCTTTTCTTGAGGAAAACCCATGAAATTGCTTCCCCGGAAATGACATTCTTGCCAAATCTTGTATCAATCTATGAACTTTATATCAATCCAAACAACCCCTAAGTGACACGTAACTAAAGGTGAAATAGCTCGAGAAACGATCAATTGATGGAAAAGAGAGGCACTAATCACTTACCAAAAAAAAAACAGAGAGGCACTAAGAAGTCTTCACTTTCACGATAACATCTTGATAAAATCATTTATCTGATATATTTTCACCGCACGACATAAGGTTTATCAATTTGGATGCTTGTGGTCACTAAACATGAACATGGTTAACCCAAAAGAAAAACACACACACTCAAACATTTGTATGGTCTTGCTATAAGGCATGTCTAGGTCCCCAGTCCAATAATGTTATATATTTGACGTGTATATATATATTTTTAGGTGTGTACCATAGCATTTCAGCGCGAATATTCTCCATTTATAAGACTCGAACTTATGGCTTTATTTAAGAGGAAGTGTCGAACCGCTTGAATCAACCATGTTAGTGTGTTGATTCAATTTCCTCTTGAATTCTTGAAGCGCGGGGAATACCTGTCATTTCAACTATAACAATTAATTAAAAAAAAGGAAATATATGGGAAATCAAACTGTCCTTTTTCGTGCACCATTTTTTTTGCCTATAAATATAGCCGACGAAGACGAAAGGAAAACAAAACGAAAGCAGAGATAGAGAGAGAGAGAGAGGGGGGGAGAGAGGGGGAGAGAGAGAGAGAGAGAGAGAGTACCAGACTCGCTTGACCTGCAGGGCAAGCTTCTTCTTCCTCCTCTCCGTACTGGGTTGGGAAGGAAATGTGACTCTTCCGTACAGTAATTTCTCTCATCACTGTTCCATTAGCTTCGTAAAGGATTCCGAGTGATTTTCAGCTTTGAAAGTTTCAGTTCGTCGACGACACACCGCCATGTCTAACACCAACTGGAAGGCCGATAAAATGTGAGCTCTCAATGCTGGTTTGCCAGGCTCTGTGATAATCTCTCTTCTCTTGGCTTGTGATTTGTTTGCCTCCCTCTTCATCTGTTTCCATTTGCCATGGTAGTCTCAGTGTTCTTTCTTTCACGTTGCATGTTTCCATTTGTACTCAGATTCGGTCTCTGCTTCTAGCCATCAAACATTTGGCAGAAAAACCATATTCTTTTTCACCATAAAGCTCTTGCTAAGCTCGCTCTTTGAAGTTCACTCTCTCTCTGTCCTGTCCTCTCTTTGAATATTCAAGATGTTAACTCTGTTGCTAAGGAGATTGGAGGTGTGGCGGGGTTTTGTTTCTTGAGCTTCTCTCTGTTTCATAGTAGAGTTATGGAGATTTTAAGATCATTCTATAAGCCGTCATTGGGTTTTCAGATTAAAAAGGAGAATTTCAAGATTTTTTTTTGGTGGATACAAGAATTTCAAGAATCTTTTTTGGTGTATAGAAGAATTTCAAGATTTTTTTTTTTGGTGGGTACAAGAATTTCAAGATTAGAGGTTCTTGATAAGCACAAACAACGATTCTTGTCTCTCTCCTAAATCTTGTCCCAGTGAAGTATGAACTACTAGATTCTTTGTTTTCTAATAACAAGATAGAAGCCAAATCCGAATCCATGCACTCCCAAGGCTGTGGAACAAGGTTATCCTGTGCCCGGCAAGTTCGAGTGGCATTGTCATGGACAGTGCATTAACTTGAATTCGAGCCCACAACTACTTGGATTGTTTTCTAGCTTGTTCCGTTTCTCATATTAATGGAACTACGGTACTTCCTACTTATTTGTCTTCCTGGGGTTCAAATCAGAATCTTGGATGTGGGTCCTTGTTATTGGTGGGTGGTTCTGCTAGAATATTATATTAGGAGCACAGGACTTGTCTACAGAATGTAGGATTTGTGGCTTGTGGCGCTTGTCTTTGTGGACAGAACCTTGCTTGGTACCAATGGAAAAATTAACGGATCAGACATATCTTTGAGATATGGCCTTGCCCCCTCTTCCTTGATAAGAGATTTTGGATCGGGTCGGACTTGTCTTGACATGATCTCCTTGCCATTGACTCCCATAGTAGACAAGTCCAACTGCTGTAGTTTACATTGAGAATGGATTGAATTGAAGGTGAGACAAATGGCAGACTTTAAAAACTCATGTTTGATTCTGTCCTGCAGTTGCAGTGATATTATGTTATTTGGAATGTTATGTTGATCTTCTATCTTGCATTTAAATCTATTTCATCCGTTTTTAGTGAAACCAGAAGAACTAGCAATCTGAATATACAGCATTTCTTCTCAAGAGCAGGTTAGACGCATATATATATGACTACTTCGTGAAAAGGAATCTGCATGAAACAGCAAGGGCATTTCAGGCCGAAAGCAGAGTTCCAACTGATCCTGTTGGTAAGATCAGAACAAACAAACTTCATGGAAACTAATAATTTTGATCTACTCATAAATTTTGTTAGTTTAAGGATTTTGAGGTTGCTCTTGCATGTGTATGTTTCTCAGCTTTCGATGTTCCTGGAGGGCTTTTGATGGAATGGTGGTCTTTCTTTTGGGATGTATATGTTGCCAGAGCTAATGAGAGAGACCGTGAGTTAGCTGCATCTCCCGTTCAGGTGAATTTCTCAACATTTCCTGGAGTTCCGAGTGGAAGCTCTGGTAAAACAAAATGTTTTCCAGATTTTAGCCGTGTCTTGTAAATGAAAAAAAGGTTCAAAAAATTGGATTGCTAATGTAGACAGCATTTTCTTCTTAAGAAACGTGAAAACTTGTATGTAGAAGATAGGAATAATATCTGAAAACTGGATTAGTTCAGTATTGTTGTCTCCTTTTCACTGGTCCAATTAAACCTTTTCTTGGGCCACTATTGTTGCATAACAATTTATAATAGTTCAAAAAACAAAAAACTCTTCATGATCAGTGCATTTTGAAATTCTCTGTTAGGGCCTTGATCAGCTTTTTGAATTAAGTTCTGCATCATGATGTCATTTGCTTTTTGAATTTCTGTTAGGGTCTTGATCAACAAACTACTCTTCCTATTGTTGGTCCTCCACTGCAATACAATTCTCCTGTGCCTTCTGTTGGGGACATCGATGCACTGTTAATGGTAACATTTTCTTCTCTATACAGAGTATCTCTCCTGTTAGTTTTTTATTATATATATTATTAATTAATTAATTAATTAGTAATTATTTTGATCACAAAATTAAATCTTGGATTTCTAGCAAAGCTTACTAACTTGTATTTTATTTTATTTTTTTGAATTAAGTTCTGCATCATAATATCATATGCTTTTTGAATTTCTTTTAGGGCCTTCGTCAACAAACTACTCTTCCTATTGTTGGTCCTCCACTGCAATACAATTCTCCTGTGCCTTCTGTTGGGGACATGGATGCACTGTTCATGGTAACATTTTCTTCCTCTATACAGAGTATCTCTCCTGTTAGTTTTTTATTATATATATTAATTATTAATTAAGCAATTAATAATTATTTGATCACAAAATTAAATCTTGGATTTCTAGCAAAGCTTACTAACTTGTATTTTTATTTTTTTTTGGTAGCAACAGCTGCTGAATAGCAATCGGCAGCAGGAACTATGCCCGCAGAACTCACCTATAAGGCAGGAATCTATGAACCAAAATGATCTCATGCAGCAAGAACAGCTTGTTACCAGTGGATATATGACTGCTGATATGAGCTATTTTAATGCCATGGTGGGTAGTGATCAGGTTAGCTCCACATTTGCACCGTTTTGCTGTGCTTCTGAAGACTTTCTTGTATCACAAATAAAAAGTTTTTTCAATCAAATTCCTTCAAAAACAACTTGTTACCGGTAAAAAAAAGAAAACTAGAGTATTTTTACTAGGCTTTCTTGTATCAAATATGGTTGATATGCGTATATCATCAAATTCCTTGATTGATTTTTACTAGAGTGATGGCGAAAATTTAGAGAAAATAAAACTGCATAAAAATTAGGGGAAAGAAAACAACTGAGTGCAGCTGAAAGGATTTAAAACCCAAGTACCATTTGTTCAGGGAGGAACATTATACCACTTCCATCATAAACACCCTTCTATCATTTTCTCCCCTTTAATAATTAATTAAGAGTTAAAAAAGTGGGAAAAGTTAAGATTGAGAATCTTATTATAATATAATATAATATTACATGTGGCGTTGTTGGGAATCCGAGGGACCAGTTTTAGTTACTTACTATCATATAATATAATATAATTCTATCATTTCATCTCAATCCATTGGTCTCTCATATATGTTTTTTGCTACCATCGATGTTATGTGGAATTTCCTGGATTGGTCATTAGAACCACTATCCTCTTAGCCATTGTTGTAAGAACAAGCATCCTCATTGAACTATCTTGGTCAACCTTGTGATTCTACTTGTTTTCTTGACATAAAGGCTGCAGAACATGAAATTGGACCAAAAAGAGAGCAGCCTTTGCCAGTTGTGAGTCCTACCATTAACTTGGATACTCCGGGACCATCTTCCAGTTCTGTGTCAAATCTACCTGCTCACCTTCTTCGGCGTGCAACTCCTGTCCCCTCAATGTCTTCGCCGGCATTTTCTGCTGATGCTACAGATCCACTAAAGTTGCCAACCACGGACTTGGTACGCTTGTTCCTAATTTGGATTGGATTTATATCAATAAAGTTTATATTACAATGCTCGACACTTTTCCTCCCTTTCTGAAAAATTCGGATTAGCATTCTTTAGAATGGTTGATAGCTTGCAGGAGTGGGTAACAGTGTCAACGTATATATGGGTTGAATGAGTCCAGCTAGATTTGTGACTGAGCACTAACATAGTGGAAAAAGTGATTGACAAATGTGAAGCAAATACAGTGCATCATAAAGCTGAACTGGAAGATGCACCAAACAGTTAGACCTATTTCTCATATTTATACTCGAGTGGAACAAACTGGTCCAATTTCGACAACCATTTTTGATACTCTTGACATTACTTTGCCACTGGAAACAGAACAGTGACAGTGATTAGGATAATATGTGCAGGCTGATAGGGATCGTTTTCTGGACGATGGATCTTCGAAGGACAACACAGGGTCACCCTTATCCCGTCAGGATGTGATTACCAGTAGTGGAGTGATATTGGATGATCATGGAAAGGGCAGCGAAGGTATGATAAATGTTTTTCTTGGCTACGTCCGATTTTCAATTGTACTTTAGTCCTTTTATTACCCTGAAGAATGTGCCGCTCTTTTTGCTACATTAGGTTTCTCTGTCAAGGAGATCTACCTTCTTCCGCCAGGCCAAAGCAAAGTTGAATGCTGTGATTTCTCTTCCGGTGGAAAGTTCTTGGTAACTGGTGGACAGGATAACAAGGTAACGTATGGAACATAGGCAACCAATTCCCTTTACAACTACAGGCCCAACCAGCCCCTTCTGGAAGAAGAGTTGTCATTTGGGTTTTGATTCTTGCAGGCAACTCTTTGGTCAACTAGATCATTTTCAATGATGTCCATACTGGGAGAACACTCTATGTGTGTTACCGATGTCCGGTTCAGCCCAGGCATTCCTAGGCTCGGTACTTGCTCTGCTGACAAGACAGTCAGGATCTGGAACATTAATCATGTTAGTTTCACGCTTTTTTTTTCCTTTTTTTACTTATCAAAATCAGTAAATGCTCTATTTGATATCAAAACAGTTTACATGCTTTTGGATGTTACCAATTTTCATCTTATATATATGACTGAGTGAACACAACTAGTAGGATCACTGGAAGTCCTAAAAATGTGCTCATTCGGGCCTTAAAATATAAGAAATCGTGAAAATTCTTGTCCCATTTTGCATACGATACCACAAATAGTTGTGAAATTAGCATCACGATAATTGTTGTCCCGTGTCTCTACTATTCAACATATTGCTTTTCGGCATTCTCCGATGACTTGTTCCTATGTCATTTGTACAACTGGCTTCACTTAACTGGAATGGCTTCAAGGACCTAAATTTTTTTCTCAGCAAAATTTTTTTACAAATTACAACCATTCCAGTTAAGTGGAGCCAATGGTACAAATCTCATAGGCTATTATGCTCAATTGACTTGATTCTAAGAAGTGTTTTGCGATTGCATGGCTGAGAAGGTGGGCTTATTTATTTTTGCAGCCGCGCTGTTCACTTCATACTTTCACAGGTCATTTAAGCCCTGTTATGTCACTTGACTTTCACCCCCATAAAGGTGATCTTATCTGCTCCTCTGATCGGGATAACGAGATACGGTTCTGGAGCATTAACAGTGGCTGTTGCTCCAGTGTTCTTAAGGTAGAAGCATGTGTACTTAGTTTCAGGACTGAAGATTTCAAGTTAAAAGCACCCAATAATCTCTGCTTTTTATTATTCTAGGGTGGTGCAAATCATATGAGGTTTCAGCCCCGGGACGGTAGGTTTTTAGCAGCTGCTGCAGAAGATTTTGTATCCTTACTCGACGTGGAGACTAAAGTCTGCAGACAAAAGTTACAGGTTAATTTTCTTAATTTGATTGGCCTGAGATGGTAATGCTTCCTTCTTTGCATAGGGCACATGATATAATATCATTCTAAAGACAACGTTTTTTGCTATGGCTCTTGGAAAAAACTGATCTGGCTCCCTCTCTGGAATGGTCTCTTCTTTCTTAAATTCATTAAATCTATCTGCTTAATTTTTCTTCTTTTTTTTATATTATATATATTTTTTAATTAATCCTTTTCAAACCCATGAATAATTTTGTGACCGACTGTAAGGTTAGTCTAGTCGAATACTGGAGGCCATGAGCTAAACAGTTATTTTCGATATTTCTGGTGCTGAGCATCTGTTCATTAAACGAACAGTCGAGATTTATCCCTAATCTCTCTCCTGATTTCTTGCATGTCAAACTGTCCATATTGTTGCAGGGTCATCAGAGTGAAATACATAAACTGTGCTGGGATTCTACGGGTGAACTTCTGGCATCTGTGAGCGATGACTTGGTCCAGGTTTGGGCGGTCGGTTCCGATGTCAAAGGGCAGTTAGTTCACGAGTGGCATAGCAGTGGGAAGAAGTTCCGCTCCTGTGTTTTCCATCCCAGACAGCCTTCGGTACTTATGATCGGCTCTTATCAGGCAAGTTGACTCCGCCATTTATGTTTCCATTTCGAGCTAATTAACCGTGTGTCTCTATGGCCAGCCAGAGAGTACGAAAGTAGCCTCTAGAGCTAATTAGTCGCCCGATGGCCGCCAAATCATCTTCCAATTCTCTTTGTTAATACAAAATTCTCGGGTTTTCAGAATCTAGAGCTCTGGGACACGAAAGAGGACCAGAAGACGTCACTCCTTGCACACGAGGACTTGATATCATGCTTGGCAGCATCAAATGTCGATGGCATCATAGCTTCAGCGAGCTACGACGAGTGCGTCAAGATCTGGAATTAGCCTATGCGATTCTTCCGACTTTTTGATAGGGATGCACGACTCTGCTTGTTCGGGTTCATGGAGATGCACGTAGTTATACAGGAACATCTGATATTGAACAGTTTGCTTTTGTAGTTTTACTTCAAACTCAGTCGACGTGTGGAGAATCCAAGTCGAATATAGGCAAAGTTGATAGTGAAGAAAAGGAGTATGTTGATGTGCATATATACATATACATGATATTTTCTAATGAGCGAGTAGATATTCATGATCATAGAAATACTTTTTTTTTATTAGGGAAATGTTAAAATTGTCGGATTCCCCAGAAATTGGCACACTAAAATTAGTGGAAAAAAAATCAGTTACGACAGCTAATCATCTTTTTTAAATACTCTTCGGATTTTTTAGTAGAAAAATCAGATTCATTAATTATTACTAATATGGAGGGATCCATAAACTTTGACGTATAAATAAGAGAGTTTTGCTTCATAGTAAGCCTGTCAGTTCAGTAGCCTCTCCAGCCAAATGGGTTCTGTGTTCCGCCAACTTACCATATTAATCGGTTTCTCGAAAGCAAGGAAGGGATTGTGAGCTGAGTCCGGGGTGCATCGGGTGGGGCGCCACAAGGAGTGTTCTCATGGAAGCTCTGGAACTCCACATGGCCGTCTTTGACGTGCTGGAGGAACTGTTGGGGCTTCATGGTGAGACTAAGGGACGTGTTTCGCCAACTCGAGCAGGTCGTACAATGGATATGTTTCGAACCTCCCTCCCCCATTTTCTCTCTCTGCCAAGCCATTGGAAAAAAGAAGGGGGGGGGGGGGGGGGGGCTTTGGTTACTGCCTTCTGCTGGTAATTGCAAGGAAAATTACATATCTTTCCTCGTTTCCTGTTCTAGAGAAGAAGAGAATGGGAAAACTTTGCCGGAATTTTTCGAAAGCAAGCCCCGGATATGTAGAAACCAAGCTGATCCACTGCCTGCCTTTGCTTTACCGGAGACTAGATACTCGAGTTTCTGTTGCCATATGTAAAAGACCTATTGCCAGCTATCTAGATTTTTCAAACATGTAAACAAATCTCCCAGACTGACAACAAACAGAGCCTGTGTCACGGGAGAGAAATGGCGGCAAAGACTGGCGGTTGATCTGCATATTCGAGTTGTTATTATGGACGTTGAGATGGATATATTTGATTTACCGATTCCATTGTGTATGCTTATGCAGTGAAACATTGAAGAAATATGTCTCTAAAGTCTCTGAACTGGAGAAGATGGTGACGAGAATGGTTCTGGGAGGCCGTGGGGTTGGAAAAAATACTATGATCACCTTCAGGGGAAGGCGGCGTTATCGCTATGTGCCTCGAAATACGATGCACTGATGGGAGATGATGTCAGTCGACCAGAATTGGGCGAGGCCAGCCATTTCGAGACCAATAAGTTGATCATGCAGACCCAGACAATGTTCATCGCAATATGGAATGTCTGCTAACCAAATAAAAAACATAAAGCATGATTGCTTGTTAGTTACCCGTGTTCTATAGGATGACTTGAGACAACCCATAAAAAATTCGCACGTAACATGAGCACCCAGCGCCGTGGTCAGGTCGGTTCTGTTTCCATACTGAGTATTGCCAGAAGCCGACCTCCTAAACCAAACCTGAAAGGACTGGTTTACGGCTGCACTGCACGGTGTTGCTTTTGGGAATCATGAAACCAAATAATGTTTGAATACCAAATCTCTATGTCAATCACGTATTGCGAAGAAAAAATGAAAGATTCGATTATAAGAACAAAATTTGGTAACAGTACATTATTGGCACTAATTTCTAGTGCAGAAAACAGCTTATCGCTAATTACTTATAACACGGACAAATCTATAAGTTCGTATAATAAACTGGTGAAAACTTGGAAGCACACGTACCTTATGTCTCCATTTCTCAGATAACTTAATCACCAAGAATCGTGTTTTCTATACAAACTTAAGTGAATTCTCTTGTACAAACTGCAATGTTCTTTCGGTCTCGGCTACCTCTTCTGGAAGTTGAAGGATTTTATTGCGAATGCAAAAATAATGGCGAATAAGATGCAGAAGCTGAACACCATTATGGCGGTAACACCCAGGAAGTCATGCCTGAACCCGAACACGTCATTAAGGAGCTTCCTAATAGGCACGAGGGTATGGCCGTCAGAGAGTTTCACGAGCCAGGGATCATCACCATACTGCGAAGTCAGGAGACCATACAAACTCCAGGCCACAGGATTTGCCCAGTAATACCATCTCCACCATATTGGGATTCTCTGAAATTATAGTAAAAATTTTAAGTCTACGAGGAAAGGAAAATATGAAGACGAACATTTATGGGCGACACAAATGAGAAAAACTACCGAGAAACTTTGTTTCTTACTAAATTTTACCTTGTGAGGAATCATAAACCCACTGAAGAGATTCCAGAGCATGTAGAACGGAGCAGCGATTATTGTAGCAACATTATGGTTTGGAGTCACAGCAGTTGTCATCATCCCATAAAAAGTGAAGTACAGCATCGTGAAATACATGAAGAACAAGTACCACACGAACTTCAGGAACGTCCATTGAAATGTGGCCATGGAGTAGAAGATGGAACAGTAGATTATTGTTTGGGTGAAAACATATGGGAACTCAATAATAACCTGCATGCAGAAGAAAAAAAAAAGTATCAAATATATGTAACTAGTCAGCTTTTTAAAAATGAAATAATCGAGTATGGACATATAGGCAAAATATAGACCTGAGCAAAGGCGAAAGGAAGAGCCGAATACATCCCCGCTGCTCTCTCTCTGTATGAGACAAATCTCTCAATAGAGACTACAGGCTGCACGGCTGTGCCGTTGGTAATCCCAATAAACAAAACTGCAGCATACATTGATCCCATTGCATTGAACAAATCCTGCTGGGTCTCCCTGTAAAGAAGCAAGGACTCTCTTATTCACATTGATTTTCTTAGATTAGCAGCGGATCAGCCATCTAAAGTTCAAAGTGCTACAATTAGCGGGAACTACCTTTTGCCACCGAATTTCCAACATATTGTCCCAAGCATCAATGAGATCACTACTGTGTAGAAGAACCGCACTGCAGTGTACTGAGGGTTACGCCAGTACGACAGGTTCTGCTTCCAGAGACAGGCTATAAACTGTTCAAAGTATGACTGATTATACTTTGTTGGGAACTTCAGCTCTCTGAAGTTGTTGCTTGGCTTGCTTAGGCTCTCCACCAGTTCTTTGTTCCGTCTGAAATCAAAAGATGGATCACAGTTAAAAGTTGAAAAAAATCAAACTCAGCCTCTCCTTTGAAAGGAAAAGAGAGGAGTAGCACAGACTGGAAAAGATATGATCTCCGGTATATATCTGCAAAGTCCACTCCCAAGCGAGTTTCTTCAGCTGTGGAAGTGACCTCGAGCATCCATGCTGCAGGATTATACCCAGGCTTGATCTTCCGCAATCCTTCAACTGACTATAATTTAGACAGATACAGAAAATTGTGATCACCCCAAGACTACCAGCAGTTATATTCAAGTCTTGAGATGAAAGACATGCATAACTACCACCTCGAAATACTTGATCAGTTCACAGGATTTGTGACCGAGTGGACCTGCGTATATGAGCTCTCCTCCGCGCTTCATAAACAGAAGCTGCAATGACAGTAATCAGCTAAAAGGATATGTAAGAACTCTACCAATACTTTATATTGGGCAGAAGCTCAAAATAGCATACTGGATCTTCAGAAAAATTCAGTGGAAAAGTGTTTGTTAGGGAAGACAGAAAGCAGACATGCTTAACGAATAAAATGGCATTCTAATTTTTAAATATTCCATTAGCACATGGATTGGAGGGAGACAGACCTCATCAAAAGACTCAAATATGTCGATGCTAGGCTGATGAATAGTGCATACTATTGTTCGGCCCGTATTCACAATATTCCTCACAGTCCTCATCACAATTGCAGCAGCCCTAGCATCCAACCCTGAAGTTGGTTCATCCATGAAAACTATAGAAGGATTGGCGACCAATTCCACAGCTATTGTCAATCTTTTTCTCTGCTCCGTCGACAGACCATCGACTCCAGGTAGACCGACCAATGCCCCCCTAAGTGGAGTAAGCTCCACTAGCTCCATAACCTCTTCAACAAAAGCCTGCTAACACAAGCTTCCTCAGAAAACAAGCTACCACGGAATCAAAAGAGGGCAAGAAAGATGTGAATTACCTTCTGAGTCTTCAGGTCAACATCTGGAGGTAATCGGAGCCACGCAGAGAACAGAAGAGATTCCAGAACAGTTAAGCAAGGGGAGTGGATATCATTTTGCTCACAGTAACCTGATATTCTTGCAAAGGTTTCTTGCTTTTTCGGGTACCCTGATACGTGTATGGTTCCTTCTACGATGCCACCGGTTTTTCTTCCCGATAAAACATCCATGAGGGTTGTTTTACCAGCACCGCTAACTCCAACTAGGGCAGTAAGCACTCCAGGTCTGAATGCTCCAGTCACGTTTACAAGTAATTGCAACTTATCTTCCATTATCCCTTGTTGTTTCAATTCCTGAGTCACAGTATTTCAAGGAAAAATTAGTTGCAAAAGCAGGACAGGAGTTTTACCACAGGAATGATATGTTTGGTAAAAGCTTATACGCACCAAAGGGACATCCACATAGTAATTGATATTGCCAAAAGACATCGAGACTGGCTGGAAAGGTAACACCATGCCTCTCTTCTTGAAATACTTCCCTGCCCAGATAGATGAGTGAGGATATTTCCTTGCATTAGGATAGAGATAAAGCAATTTAAAATGTCTTGCTCAAATACTACCTAATGAGCTGGAATGCTGCAGGTATTCTCTCAGTTCAGTTGCTATTATTTCCCCCTTCCTCCTCCGCTCTCTATCTCGAAGCTCTTCCTTGGAGATGACGGTTTGGTGCTTCCCCAGAGCTGTAGTGCCACAAATGTATTAGTACATAGAAAGTTCTATCATGAAGAACAGGAAAGAAGAGGATTGCTTACGGTTGAGGTAAGTGAGGAACAATGTGAAGAGAAAGTTGAGCAGAACTGTGTAACCAAATAAGGCACCAACACCTATCCAATACCAGTAGCTCTCAGGAAACAAACTGCGTTCTCTCAGTACTGCTTTTCCTAGTGATGAGTCCCCAGCTCTCTGCCAAAGCAAATTAAGGAACCAGAGACCTTAGTCTTGGAGCGGAACCCAAAAAAAAAGAATAATTCATTGAACCCAAACTAGTTTTGGCCTTTGCTTTAAAGGATTCAACAGTATTAATACAGATCAGTAATGATATCTATGTTCAAGTGGAGTCATCCGCAGGACATATAATTCCCTTAGGTTTAGCTGCATAGTGCTTTAAATTATTTGAAAATAGTTCCTTATGCCGTTCATCTTAGACAGGATAAATAAGAAATTCCCAGGTGGAAGTTGGTTTTTAAATGATATGTCGGTATCACCTTGTCCCAGGAATGCCCAAGAAATTCATTAACTGATGCTGCATCCTGAGCATATGCCAAAGGAGAGATCCAGAAACCCCAAATCCACCAGCTGGGGATACGATCTGCCACAATGTTAGGGATAATCAGTGGATGTACAACGTCAATAATCAAATGTAATTAACTGCTGCAGGACATGAGTAGGACCTCTAGAAATGACATAGCCTCCAAGAGCCATCACGACCAACATTGCAAAGGACCCAAAGGTGTTGGCGACTATCATATTTCGACCCAAAGATCCCATTACACGAAAAAGAGCTATAGACATTTGGTGTAGGAAAAAGAATATCATGAATTGTCGAAGAAACCTGAAAAATAAAATGGTCAAAGGGAAAGTCAATCCACGGTCAAGTCTTAAAATTCAAAGCTTTTCCAGAATTTACCTGGTAAAATTAGGATCATATCCAATTACGTAATATGAAACCCCCACCCAAAATCCAGATTCCATCAGTGAAGTCGGAATGCTTAAGACCCAGGAAGGGATCGTGTAAGCCCAACTGGGGTAGAAGTGCAAATCTCTATGCTTGTAGAGGACTGGAAGCTTGGCAACAAGCATAGGAACCTCTGTGAAGCCATTAAAAAGAATGATGACCATCGAAAAGTACAAAGCTCCAAGGTACAAGCCCCCATCGTCAATTGAGTTGTGGTGAATAGTTGACCGAAAGAAGACACTCATCGTTATTAATGCAACAATGAGGAGCTGCACAACAGGAAAAAGAATCATTAAGCAGAGCAATCTTTTGCTAACCAGCTCAGCAGGATCTACAATTACCACGACAAATGACAAGAATTACCTGTATGAATTTGAACACATAAATAAATGAGTTCCGTTTCATCAGGAGCACCTGCCAGTCGAAACTGGTCCTAAGCAGTTCTCTCCTCTTCACGCCATAGCGAGAAGTTGCCAAGGCAGCTGGGTGGTTATAACGTCTATCAAATGAAATGTCCATTTTACGAGACAAACTTTTCCCAGCAGAATACAGCCGAAAAGCTTCTGCAAATTTGCCCACAGGCACATAACGGTATGGGCGATAAGGATCAGACCAGTACTGCTCTTGGTCTTTCCTCGATGTAACCTGCATAGAGGAACTTGATTGTAGGTCATGGTCAAAGAGGCTATATGTAAAACATCCCAACCTATCCGCTGCTTACTTCTTGTAAAAAGTCTGCCACATTTTTCCTCTCCGGACAACTGAACCCCATAGATTTGAAGAAGTTCAGAGCACTGTCACGAGGCCCCTGATAGAGGATCTGTCCCTCACACAAGAGGATGACGTCATCAAATAACTCGTAAGTTTCTGGAGCAGGTTGGAGCAGAGAAATGACAGTTGTGCCATCAAGGGCATGCGTGGAGTGCCGAAGATACTTGACAATCTGGTATGTAGTTGAACTGTCGAGGCCATTTGATATTTCGTCCATGAACATAACTCTAGCTGGTCCAACTAGCAACTCACCTGCAGATCATAGAGATATAGATTAGTGAGGCAATGACCGCAGTCACGTTTGGCAGAATAAAGGCAGGGCAAGAATAAGAAAATGTAGTAGACCTGTCGTGAGCCGCTTCTTCTGGCCTCCAGATATTCCCTTGATCATTTCATCTCCCACTAATGTGTCAGCACATATGTCCAACCCTAAAATCTTTGTCAGATATATTTTAGTTCCTTCGAAGGAAATAAAGAGCTATGACTAATTGTGATGAGGCAACCTATACTTTATAAGTGAAGCTCATCAAATACAGCCATGGATACCCAAACTTGATGAACTCGAAGAATGGAGTTCCCAAAAAGAGATTACCTTCATAATGTACTCCACAACAAGGCCTGTCTCCTGTCCCCCAAGAGCTAATGACTGCACAAATTAGAAACCATAGTAAAGTATTCATAGCTATAATAGCCTCATGCAAAGGACAAATGAAATTTGCAGTAGCTAGTACCTTCATGAATATATCGAGATCTTCGTCGGGTTTGATCCCAGCAAGCTTTTCTCTTCTTGCAAGTTCCAGCAGCATATCTGAATTGCAAATACTCATTCATAAAGGTATCTATAATTAAGCCACCGAGAACAAGGTATCTATAATTGTATATTGCAGAAGCAATTTCATAAAAAACTTACCGTATTTGAAGCCAACACCTTGACAGCGTCCTGCAAAATCAAGAGTCTCCCTCACCGTCATCTCAGCTACATGCCAGTCCTGTTGACTAACATAAGCAGATGTCCTCTGTGGAATAAACTCATGCAGCTCGTGTCCATTATATGTGATTTTCCCTGAGATCTTAAGATGGCAAAGCAAATAAACACATCACTAAATTATCGATAATTTCCGACTACAATCAACTGGGATAAATCCTAGTACCTGCAAATCATCTTTGAGGCGCCCGGCAAGAGCCAGCAGTAGAGTTGTTTTCCCAGAGCTTGGAGGGCCCAGCAAGAGTGTTAATCTACAAAGACGACACAGCCCTCCTCGTCAGTCTTAAAGACACAAAGTTTAGAAACAGAATATCATCTAGTCACAGTTCATAACTGTCACCTTGAAGGTCTAATTATTCCACTAATATTGTCTAAAATTGTCAACTTGCTCCTGTCTCCTCTGTATATCTGCAATTGCCTTAATAGAGCCTGAAAAACAATTAAATAAAGTAAAATGGACCTTGACACTGCTTAATATTGACAGATTTACAGAATTAGCAATAGCTGTAATTGCAGTAGGCCCGGCCGCTGTGTACCTCAGTCATGTTGAAAATGAAGTTGGGGATGGTCGGTAGGGCTCTGCTCCCAGTATGAACATAAGCTTCAACACCCAAATTCTGATACCGAACTTCAATCTTTGGAAACTCCAAATCTACCCTGTCCGTTAAAAGGAGGGAAAATAATGACAGTAAGCCTGTTAATTGCTTGAATCTCAATCTACAAACATAATTGTGCATAGATAAATAAATATATATAAACAATTTGAAACTCTCCTGGGCCATGAAATTAGACTAAAAGGTATAAACTTTGGGACTACAGAGGATTGAAAATTGTCGCTTTAGCACTTTCACTGATCCAGCTGATGGAAAGTTTTGACAAACCGGAAAGTCGCGAACCCGAGAATCCGTGTTAACCATATATATCTGCTTTAATGAGAAATCGATTCATATGAACTGATTTCGATACTAAATTCACCGCTATGTGATGATTTCAACCATTATATAACCCGTATGACGGTATGAGAACGATGTCCTGTGTGAGATTGGAATATATCATTGCACTCGAATATCGGTACCATTTTAGATCACAAGAACTTAAAAAGGCCAAGAGGATTAGCACAAAGTCTAAAATGGGCAAAGTCATTACGCTTCAAAACGATGCCGCATCCGCTCGAAGAACTGCTCGGGATCGTGGTCGACGGAGCTGACCAGCCGGTCCAGTAGAAGCCGCTGCTCCTGCATTTCGAGCTCGCTGAGGCCGATCTCCTTGGCTCCGCCGCCGAGGTCCTTGAAGATGCCACGGCGGACACGGGCGTAGGTCGGGAGCCGCTCGAGCACCGCCCACCGGAGCGCCTCCTCGTCCTCCTCACTGCCGTTCCTGGAGGACGGGGCCGTCCTGGCGAACACGTTCTCCTCCGCATTCCACATCATACTAAGCCACCTCCCGCTTTCAAGAGATCCGTGAAGAGAAGAACGAAGCTGCTGCTGTTGCGGCTGCGGCTAACAGCCGATACCTACAGCTGCATCATGCATGATGAAAGCGGAGAGATAGAAGGGGAGAGATAGATGGGAGAGTGAGGCAGAGAGGGGAGGGGAGGGAAGGAGTAATGATAAAGTAGCGGGCGCGCTCCGCATTGTTAAACGCCACAACTAATTGTAGTCAAGGTTTGGTGGCTGAGCTTCGTCACATTAATGGCGTCTCTCTCTCTCTCTTACTCTGCCTGCTCGCTTTTCCTCTCTCTCTCTCTCTGCATAGTCTGTGAGTACGTTAAAGCGGTTGTGTAGAGGGAGACACAGAGAGGAGGACAAGGGGAAGGAAGGCTCATTTAATAGCCGCGGGAAAGACAAACATTGGCTGGTTCCTCACGCGCCCGCGAGTTCAGTTAATCACCACCCGCTCTCTAGGGCTGACACGTGTCCCACGCCAGGTCATCTTCCTTCTATTTTCCTCTGTGTGTGTGAAACGGGGTAAGCCTTCTGAACTGATGATTTGAACAGAATTGAAAAACAGAGTAAAAATTTACGTTTTGAATTTTTGCATATACATCAATCAATGTACGACATTATATTCAACCTACGTCAATTCATGTCAACTTTTTTCCCGAATGTACATATTTTCAAGCTTCTCAGTGTTACCATGTTAGTTCATCAAAATGTACGTGCAATATGTCCATACAAATGAACTTGTAATTTTTCAACCATTTCCAGTTTTTTATTTGGAACCATAGGCTATCATCGAAGATAAGCTTGAGCCTTGATGCGTGCGTGTCAGTGATCAAATTAATATAAAGTATGGCTTTGATGCATGTCAGTCGTCATCGACGGATCGATATTGATCAAATCATATGTTTTTTCTTTTGAGAACACGAAATGCTAGCGGTATATTTCTTTTATTGATATGTAAGCTCATGAGACTCCTTCATTTCGATGCCATCTAGGGGTGTTTGGGTCCGGGTACTCTATTTTTTTTACAATGCCCGGACCCTACCATGTAAGGGACATATTCCAAGATTTGAAACCGGACCCTATCATGTTAAATCCTGGACTCGAAACATACCCGGAACCTGTATTATATCACAGGTTTCGAATACCCTGTTGAAACCTGTAAAAAAAATTTCTCTCTAAATAAAATCGAAAATTTCTCATTCATAATTAATAATCACGCAAAACAGAATGTCGATATAGATTTAGATTAATCCACAATACATTGGGAATGGAGAAGATAGCAGGCAGCTGCTAGGTTTGGAGAGCTCAGATTAAAAATCGAGAAGGAGAAGGAGAAAGGGGAAAATCGAGCTCATATTAGATTTGGAAAGCTCAGATAGAGAGAAGAGAACGATGGGGTGGGTACTAGTTTGGTAAGGATTGGAAGCTGCAAAGCAAATATTGACTGGCACACCCTACAGTTAACCATCCCTAGCAACTGATCTTCTCATGCACATAGCATATGGTTGAGTTAAGCATTCATACAACAAAATTAAGCTTTTCGACAAGTAGGCGGAGGCCTTTCCAAAGTTTTACATGGTATTATAGCCTGAATTCGAGAAATGTTTGAACTTTAAGATCAGCTAGCAATCAACCTACCAAAACGTCCATGGCTATAACCCTCAAACTAGTATAAGGAGATTCAACCAAAAATTCTTTTTCCATTGCGGGAATTAACCAACCCAACATGTAATCAACCAAGGGATACGAGGCACATCACATTGAGCACATTTCGAAAGCTAAGCAGCATCTGAACAGCAATAAGCACGAGACCTTTATGGGCATTAATCACTCAATAGTCACCGCAAGTAGGCTTTTTTTTTTTCCTTTTTTTTTTAAATAGTGAATTCGGGTCCGGATATCGGTTCCGATTCCGGTTCTGAGTACCCTATATGCAATATCCAGGACCGATTTTCACCGGTTCTTTATTTTAATACCCGGATCCTGTCCAATTTTTAATACGAGCTATTCGAACCCTACCTTAACAAGTAAGTTCCGACCGGTTCCAGGTATACCCGGTATCCGTGCCCACCTAATGCCAGCCATGAGTTATACTTATGTATGTACATATTAACTTCCACATTCACTCATCGGAAAATGCTCTGCGGAGCAAATTACCCGACCCTTGGCACGATAAAAGACTTGGCAATTGCATGCATGATCACGAGTTTCGTATTTTTGGTGAGCTTTATATTATATGCGTCATAATACTTATATATTTATATAATACTGCCACGATATCTATGGTCTCTAAAAGCTAGAAAAAAGAAAGAACTCACGAGCTTTGTGAAATTAAATATCCGTTTCGAAAAGATAGAAAAATAGGGGACTTCACTATCACGCCGTTAAGTGCGTTATATCTACTACACATTCTTTTCCTTTGGTTTGACTATATATCCAATATATGTGTGACATATCTTGTTAATTAATTAGTTAAATACATATATTAATATGGATTGATTCAACCGGTCTGTCATTTATTCTCCTTAAGCAATGTTTCGGATTCGAATCTTGTGAATGTATAAAATTTATACTATGAGAGTTTTACCCCTTTAGCGGAGATCCGGCGCAAACTAGATTAGTCGGGATCTATTGGGCTTTTGAATACCAAGTGACACACTGAAAAAATTAATTATTTACATACGAAAAGGGAAATGCCTTCTTAATTTGCTGATGATTAGTTGGCCAAAAGATTTTCTAATAATTAGAAAAACGAAAAAAAATAAATTCAACCTATATTAGTTAATGCCAGAGACAGGGACCGCGAGAAATGGGTCCAAAAGATCTTGAAAATCATGACCTGTGCTTAACAAAATTTGAGTCTACATAACTACATGTTAGTATTTCGTGTTCTCATCTTATGATATGATCAGCTTGGACAAAGAAATTTGAGTTTTCTTACCAGAATGCGCAAGGGAAGTTTCATATGCACAGGGAAAATGTAGAGGTAGGAGATAACAAGTGATCGTTGATCATCATCAGGAATAAGACTCGGAAATAATCAGCACGTGATTGACCCAATCGAGTTTTGTATCGGTTTTTTCTTTGGCAATCTCGACCGAGCAATACCAAATATTGTTACCCACGTTGCAATATTGTCAAGGGTACAGTTGGTACTTTATTGGGTTGGAGTCGTAGGGGTGGTTCATCTATCTCTGTTCATTGTCACTATAAGATATTACTTATCATTCATGAAGGCATTTATAATAATAGTACCTAACGTAAGGAAAGACTTTTGACAAGAGTGAGAGTTTGATGAATCTAACTACCTCGTCTATTACTGCAAAAACATTTATGTTAATTACTTTGTTAGCATGCAACTACATTATTTTACTATTCGTTTTATTTACCAAAACGAAAAATGGGCACAAAACTGAGAACTATACATCTAAAGTATGTACATGGTTACCTATTATAAGTAGCCTTAGATGCGATCATTCTGATAATATTATTGTAGATGACACATATTGGTTGACAGCCGGCCACAGCACGGTACATATCTAGCTTCCCTATAGAGGTTTTTCTCATAAGACCGCAATCAAAGCATTCAATGCAATTGCTTGAAATGTCGAGTTGGGGGTTGTCGACGATTGAATTATGTGTGTACTGTCCCCCATGCTTTGTTATTACCCACTTGACCCCACTAACAATAATTCGTCCCCTTAGAACGTGCATGGCATGGGTCTAGCATATATTTACTCACTTCTAGTGACTATATTATGTATACAATGCATATATGCAATATGCATCACTCGCCCTTTGTTCACCTAACATTTTACGAAGAACACGCCACATCCTGATCATATATATGTCGAGAGCTTCCGAGGGCAATAATACGATATGTGTGTGTGTGTGTGTGTGTGTGTGTGTGGTTTGCGATTAAACAGCAATTGATGTTGTTGGTACGTACGACAGGTAATTTATAGTTGAAAGTTTCTAACCTATATGTGGAGAGGTCGAGCACTACCATACACTTGGCTTTCATCGACATGACCAATTTGACTAAACATATATATTGTCAGTCCTTGCCCAATCGATGTCGGCTCCAGCTTGTTTCTTGGCAAACTGTTTCCTCATAGCAGTTAACTATACTTTCTTGATCGTGTTGTGTCATTTTGTCTTGTCAAAAACTATAATTATCTACCGGATGGGGTATTTCAAAGTTGCACGTTATCAGTAAATTAGTTGTGTGAGCTTTTATGTCGTATCCTCTACGCTCACGCTTTGCATTGTTCCTATTTTTGAACTCGCCATTGAAGTTAGGGATGATTGTTTGATATTATTCGTGTAACATGTTCTATATATATATATATCGAGCGATATGTTATTTACGGGATAAATGACACGGGAGTTTAATTAAGGGCAAAGGTGGTTTGTTTACCAAACCATCTTTTTACTATTTCACTCAATAAAGTTGGTGAGAAGGCCTAGAAAAAGGAAGAAAACCCCTTGATTATCAAGGCCTAGCTATATAAATTTCATGTAATTCCCAATGTAATGTATTGTTATTTGCTATCTACGGGTAAACTACTTCCGGCTTATAATGGAGGGACTATATAACTAGAGTAGACTACCACTATCGCTATCAACTTATTTATTAACAACTATTTTTGCCTCTAACATATTTTTGCCACAAATTAGCCCCAAACGTTGACATTCCGTCTAACATTTATACATTTCCGTTGACCTCCGTGACGGGAAATTCATAAACGATATTATATTTTTCGTCACTTTTCCATTACGAAAGGGTATAAATATTAGATATAATGCTAATGTTTGAGGCTAATTGGTGGCAAAAATATGCCATAAACAAAAACGGTTGCTAATGAATAAGTGGAGGGCGACAGTGGTAGTCTGCTCATATAACTACTTAATTTAGTAGTGTGTGCGGGGTGGACACAGAAAAAGAGAGTGCATAGCAATCAATGTAGATTGATTCAAGCGGAGTTTTGTGAATGGAAAAAAAAATCCATACTAGGATAATTTCACCTCATTAGTAGGCCGACTTGGCTCAAACTAAATTAGTTAGAATTCGTTAGATTTCTGGATATTATGGTAAACACCGAAAAAAAGAAGATGCAAAGCAGTGGCCCACATATTTTTGCCTAATAATTAAGAAATTTTAGGTTTTTCGGATTCCAGTTCGATAGTTGTAGGACTATTCGTATCCTCTATATTGGTTATTAAGATTTTTATTTCATTATTTAAAGTCTACGGTCTTTTCTGTAATCGGAAAAATATAATACACAGATTTAATAGTAATTAATTGATAAAGATATAAATAGGTAAATAATTCATTAGGTATATGGCTTTGAAAAAAACAAATATTGTTGTGTATTTTCATTTTAATTTATTTTGGGTAGAAATTTGCTGTGTTATCATGAGAAGTTGATGCCCGTTGGAAGCATTTATTGCTGTGAAAAAAATTAGGTTGAACTGGAAAATCACATTTAATTTCAAACATAGGAAATTGCTTCACGATATATATGATATTTACATTTCATAATGCTGTGGACAGCAATCGAATTTGTGTCTGCTGTCGGCTGGTGCCACGTTCTCTCATTTATCAAGTGCTCCGAGAAACAAATTTGTGATGGCAAAAAAGTGGATAAAGAAAATTTATCATACTCATTAAAAAAAAAAACATACACTTTTATATGAAAAGAATATGATAGTAAACTGTTTTATGATGGTCAGAGTAATAGAATGCTTTATTATCAATAATAGGATAATTTTTTCGAGCAGGCGGTTGTTATATGAAGTTTATTATCGTCCACTTAATGACTTTTTAGAGATATATGGGCAATTGTAGATGTCAGGGAGCTAAATCATGGAAGGGAAGTCCATGGGTTATATTGTAGCACTTATGCACGCATAATTTAGATTTGAGCAGCGTCGGTCTCATTAAAGGTTAAAAGCTAGGGCAATCGACGGAAGAGCGTGAATTTATTATAAGCTCTCTTTCTGGATATGCATCCGAGAGCATTGATCAATAATGGGCCTAAGGCCCATGGTCCAGACCAATGATGCTTGGACCTCCACTATTGGGACTCAAAATTCTTCTCGAACATTTAGGGCCCGTTTGGTTTCAGAGTTTGATTTTAGAATCATGATTTTGATTTCTACCCACTACACAATAAAAACACACGTTTTTCAAGTCAAATTTATAATACTATCTCATTTGTACTTTTTCACAATTAAAATCAAAATCAAAGTTACTTTGGAGCCGTTTGGATTCAGAGTTAAAGTTATTTTGATTTTGATTTTGATTTTGATGGTGGAAAATGACAAATGAGATGTGATTATAAATTTGACTTGGAAAACGTGTGTTTTTGTTGTATAGTGTATTGAGTTAAAGTTAAAGTTAAAGTAAAAATTTTTGAATTGGAAAATGTGCATTTTTTTGTGTAGTGTGTTGAGTTAAAGTTTAAAGTTAAAGTTAAAATCAACGCACTGTAAATCCAAACGGGGCCTTTAACTCTGAAACTAAACGCACTCTTATTTTTCTTCCTTGAACAAATTCTTCTTAGCCTTTCCAATTACCCCCTGCCCTCGTAATAAGTGAATTCAATAATTTCCCTACTCACCGAATACATAATTTGCAACATGAAAATTTTATTATGGCTAGTAACTAATGTTCACATTTTGCAGGCAGAAAAGAAAATGGAAAATCCAAAATTAAGAGAAATAAACACGGGAATCACATGTTATAGCGAAGAAATAATAAGTACAGAGCTCTGACTCTGCAGACAACAGAGCTCTGACCGTCTTTTCTGACATTGCCATTTTCATCAGCTCACTTCTGCAGATTCCGATCCCAAAAAAACAAGACTTTCCCCTATAATCCAATCCATCATCTGACTGGGAATCTTAAATGGAAAAGCGTTTAATTCAACCGCTCGTTGCTGTCTCGATCTCATCCTCAATTGCCCTCAGAGCATACAAAAGGAAGTCCCTTGATTCGTCGGGTGCACTTGCCGGGTTCCTCGTAATGTCCGTCCACCTTGCTGCTGGTTACAGGTAGATTCAAGATTTCCACTTCTTGGACTTGCCCAGTTGTGTTTTCTTGGATTTCTTGCTCTGTCAGGGAGAAAAATCCGAGCTTTTGGGAATTTTAAGGATAATTTGGTAATAACTGGAATGAAGATGCTTCAGTTTCTTGTTTATATGTTGTCGACAACTGGATGCTGATTTATTTAGTTCAGTTCACAGAACATGGCTCACCAATCTTGAATTCGTAATCCTGTGTTTCGTTCCAATCGGCTCATATCGGGCATTGAATGTAGTGAGTTATAAGTGTGTACCGCAGTGAATTTGATATGTGGTGATTCTGGTACTTCTCTTGTCTTGAGGAACTGTTGCATTGGATTGGTTTATTTTGAAGGTATGGAGCGATGCTGTTGGTTTTCTTCTTCACCTCGTCAAAGTTAACAAAGGTCGGAGAGGTGAAGAAGAGACTTGTTGATGCCGATTTCAAGGAGGGCGGACAGCGGAACTGGTTAGAACCTCTCTAATATGGGTTACAAGAAAGGCAGTGTTTCGAAGAAAATTCGAAGAAAGATTTTTCTTTTGGGAATTAATATTGGGATTTATTCCTGGATTACTAATGATCATTCATCATAGCCAATTATATTTATTAGCGTCTAATGCATTTTCAGCTCACTTTTGCTTCAGGATACAAGTTCTATCCAATAGCGGCATTGCCACAATTCTGGTGGTTGTTCTGTGGAGATTGACTAATTGGCAGGACAAATGTTTGGACTCAAAAGAATCAATTCTTATCACATCTCTCATCGGTGGTGTCATCGGCCACTACTCTTGCTGTAATGGAGACACCTGGTCTTCGGAGCTCGGGGTACTTAGCGACTCGCAACCCCGATTGATCACTACCTTCAAGGTGCACATTCATTCTCTTTTCCTCATTCCTAACATTCTTGTTTTGTCCTCAATGCTATTCTTTCAGAATATTCATCATGTAATGGTCTATAAAGATACTTCTTAACCGAGTCCATCGTCACAGCTACTCATTGGTCTGGGTCCCGCACCTAAAAGTATTGGTGACTGAATTGCTCTATAAGAATTTTCTCTAGGACTTGGTCTGTGATAGTGACATGTCCTTTGTAAGAAACTGTTAGCTCTTCGGCCTGAGATTACATTTTGAGGAATATGAATCGATTACATGCTTGTGAATCTGTCAAAAGCTATGGCTCGAAAAAGTATGAGAATGAGGAACATTATTCTTTTGGTTGAATTATTCATGTGGCTGAATGTACTTCAATGATTGAGAACTTCTCGAACTGACATTATCTGCCCCGCTTATCTGCAACGATGAAGTTGCATTGTTGAGTTTAGTATACTATGGTTATTAATTGGCTAATCAATGCTTATCAGCCCGTTAGGAAGGGGACAAATGGTGGAGTAACAATGACAGGATTGATTGCGGCTGCAGCAGCTGGAAGTGTCATCGGGATATCATTTGTTCTCTTTGGTTTCGCCACAGCAAAATGCACAAGTGAGGTGGCTGTGAGGCAACTGTTGGTGATTCCTCTCTCTACTCTAGCAGGACTCGGGGGAAGCGTCATAGATTCCTTGCTCGGAGCCACCCTGCAGTTCAGTGGATTCTGTACAGTCAGAAATAAGGTCAGTGTTCTTGGTGCTTCAGTTCATATACGTTCGATTACATTTAGATGAAGTTTTCGAGCATATGTTTCAGAATGCTTTCCACTTGTTTTATTGTTTCTATTATTCTCACAGTTGTCTTATTGTTGGAGGACAAAAGATTCATCAGTAAAACAAGCTCATTGATAGTATGTCTAGTTAGTGTCTTGGATTGTTTAGAAGTAACAGATCTAATGTTACTTATGCATTTCATTTTAGTTTGTTTCGTAACTTTGTTTTTGGGCTTTTGAATAATGATGTATTCTCAAAACATGTTGAACAAGTCTGAAAACAGAAAGCCTTTTCGTTTCTGAAATTCTCTCCATTGTTTATTAGTTCACACTATATTCAGTTGTATTTCGAACTATTCCTATCACATTTCCAACACTTATCAATGAGCACACACTTCATTAAGCTAATCCTAATTACGGCTCATGTTTTACAATCCTGCATCAATCCTTACCTGCAGGTCGTGTCAAAACCTGGTCCCATGGTAAAGAAGATATCAGGTCTCAGCATCCTCGACAACAATGCGGTGAATCTAGTGTCGGTATTACTGACCACTGTTCTGACTGCGGCCGCCTCCACCTACATATTCTGAATTCCTCCCTTCAATTAGTTCAGTCCTGCAGTCTTGCAGAGGTTAGTTCATGTAATCATTCCATTGTGAAGGGTCAGATGCCACATAAAGGATATGGTCGATGAATTTTGAGGAGTTTCTCGTTGATTATTACAGATGAAACAATAACATATATGATGGAGGTGACATCAGGATGTTTCATGCAATAGAATTATCATTTGGGACTTACTGCATGTGAATGACGATTTGGATGAGCAAAGGCATACACTCAGCGGTAAAGTCCGGTCGTGCGCGGGCATGATGAGTAATGATCAAGAATAATGTGGACTTTAGAGATTAAAGAAGAACAGAAACAAAGAAAGAAAGAGAGAGAATTTAGGCAATAGGAGTTGATATTATTAGCAGAAATTAATGCTTAAACCTTTATTTAGACAACATAAAATCATGAATGCTCTTTGCCATGCACGCAGGCAGCCTTTTTCTTTCTTGTCCATTGATCTCTCTTCATTATCATATCCTACTTTTACTGTCTCTTTTCTTTCTGTAATACCGCATGCCCTTTACGACCGATTGTAACACAGAACACGCAGATTTATAATCACAAACCGAAGATGTCCAATGTTGGGATGTTACAAAACTGTGAAAGTTGACGTTAAGGCCTCCTTTGTAATGACTTAAGACTTAATGTACTTAGACTGCAACGTTCCTGAAGTCGAAGCACCTCCCGTGTAATTTTATCCGATTAGTAAAAGTGAAGAGTTGATCGATTGGCCTTTCCAACTGTATTTCATGAAAATTAAAGAGTGGAACCTAATGATTATCACGAGACACAGGTGGGAACCCAATTGTCATTATTAACAAGATAACATGCTTATGATTATTGAGAGGGGAAAAAAAAAAAGACGTGTCATCTGTTAGTACAAAAAAAATTATTTTGTCAGCAATTTGATTTGGATGGGATATTTTCAGAAAGAAATATTAAAATGCAATGGTACAAGTACAACTCATATCATCATTCTTTTATTATTATTATTATTATTTTTCTCTTTTTCCTTCTCTGTTAATTACTTCCAGTTCCAATGCCCATTGTGTACATGGGGGGAATACAAGCAAGCAAGATGGGTGTCCACAACTCAATCATTCAACATCTTGAAGCCATTGAAGAATTCCTGTTTTCCACTTCCATTTCAAGGGAGCACAGCTTGTGTTGTAATTGATCATCGTTCCTGTGTTTTCTCCTAGGAATGGCAGTCGGGTTTGGATTTACTTATCGAAAGCCGAAAGGGAGAGACAACCATGCCTTTTACTCTATACATGGATTCTCCATAACAAGGAGAACAAGAGAAAATACAACTTCCCATGAAGACTAACTGGCAAGATCAAACATCCTAGCAGAATAACATTGAGACAGGATAGGGATGAGGACTGAGACAGGATGTGGTCAACTTGCACGCAAAAGGGCTTTCACTTACTGATTCCCCGCACAGCGGAAACCCGAATTAACACCAGCAGTAGTAAACTAGAAAATTACTCTCTACTGCAACAGCATTAATTAGACATCCCAACAGATACGTAGTAAAAAGGAAAAAAAGAGGAACTCAACCAGGACCTTACACTTGGCCCGACTCGAAACATGTACATACATCAGCCCGAGAACTAATGAGGGTTACCGTTTATGTCCTCTCTTCAGTGCTAAGTCAGCAGGCGACAGAACACGCGGCATTATCAGTCGAAATTAGGGAGTTGCCAGCGGCAATCTCCAGGTGCTCCCAGGCTGCCCTCCTCTTCTCCAAGGAGGAGCTCAAGGTCGAGCTCTCCTCCTCAGCAGCCCTCTGGCATGCAGTCACGAGCTCCTCGTCCATTTCAGACAAGATCTTCTTGAGATTTCTCGTGAGGTTGAGGACCGCTTGATTCCAGTGGTTCTGCGTGTTGCGCTCAAGGGCTGAGACGACAAGCGGCACAATTGCTTGTCGATTCTGGGAAACAAGACTGAGAACATGCTCATTGTTCCACAACAAATGGGCTCGCTCCGCAACCTTAAGGTAGTTAAAATATCATATATGTGAATGTCATTGTCATTCAAGCACAGATCACAAAGTAATTGCCAGTGCCTTGTCATTTAATCAAAGATTCTAATGCTCAAGCGGTATCAGCACAAGAAGCATCTGAAGTATATTACAGACCATGCCTTATAACATGCATTTATACCCATTTCTCAAGACCAAACAGGCATCGTTTTGTAGTTCTTACTAGACAGAGTACTAATATAAGCTTTCTGATTTGCTTGAGATGAGAAAGATGATTAGAAAGGTCACGCTGCTCACCTGATAATGCGAACTGTTGAGACAGGATGCTATTTTCCTAAAGAGAGGGCCCACGACCTTCTGGAACTCGACTAAGCTCGTCATCTCTAACACCTCTTCCAACTCACTCAAAAACATCAACTCCTTTTGACTGTTTGTAATTGGCCAATACTTGAGCAAACCCTTGATCACTACACTTGCGAGCTTCGGGTCCTTATTGATGAACTGAACGACACAATAAGTCAACTGCTGGTGGTATACTCCGAGCGGCTTTGGCTTGTGAAGAGGAAGTAGAGCCCTTAGCAAGAACATCTTGTGCTCCTCCTTTAGAGGAAGTGCAAATCCAGTAATCACGCTCCCAAAGATCTCTAGTATTTCTGCCATCCCATTATGCCGCTCTGTTTCAAACACGAACCGGTAGATTACATTGCTGACAGCCTTCCTTATGAAGGGTCGATGCACCATGAATTTCCCATACACCCTGTGCATGATTGTCTTCACGCTGTCTCTCTCTCTTGGGTCCTCAGAGTCGAATAAATCGAGCAACCTTAATACAAAAGAATGGTCCACATACTTTTTTGCCACCTTTGGGTCGAGAGAATTGTAACTGACGAATCGAAGGAGCAAATCGTAAACTAATTGTAAATGAGACCAGGCAGGATCAAACATCGGCTCCTCAATATCGTCTGCCTCCCCTCCAATTGAATTACTACGATCCTTCGGGGGAAAAACTCTAAAAAGGTTGACGGCGCACATCTTACAAGTGGCTGCGATTGTGGCCTCGTTGAATTTTGCTGAGCCGCTTGAAACAAAATCGACAAGCTCAATCAAAGTTTCATGCTTGAGATTTATCTTAGAGTAGTTCTTATCGTGGTCATTGAAGTCGTAGACTTCGCAGCAGAGGTTTAATTTACTGAGGAAGAGACCATGCTTCTGAGAGTTAGAGACGTCCTTGAAGGACATGTGGGGATCCACAGCCTCAGCACCGCCAGTGGGGAATACTGCAGAGGAGACCCTCTTCACGACATTGAACCGGCTCGAGAACGTGGTTCCCCCAAGAGTGCACTGGAAACCATTAGAGTTGTCTCCCGGTTCGATCCCTTCTGCATCTAGAGAATCAGGCTTCGGCGACTTCCGAGGGATTTTATTCAGGAATTGCTTGAGCATGGTGGCGGCTCTTGTTAATGCTTAGCACCTGGAGTACAAGCAATGGCAACACACTGAACAACTCAGTACGGTCTACACATCTTTGGTTTCCTCTCAGATAATCTCAACTTGCTCTTTATGATGACACATAGTGTGTCCAAATAGCTAAGAGACTGAGTTCCCTAAAAGAAAAACTACAAGGAAATCACACCGACAACGCATTAAAAATTACGGTTTAACATGGATTTCATCATCCTGATTGGTCCGCTTGTGCTGCAATTAGAGGGAAATTGCAGGGCAGAGAGTGAAAAGTTTCTGATGGTATGGAGCATGAAATCCTCGAACACTTGCAATTAGAAACATATTTTTCAGCACTGCCAAACCAAAGCCGAAACCCGAATCTGCACGAATCATCACTAGGAAAAAGGGAGAAGACCCAAAATTGTTATCTACAGCACTGTTCCCTGAACCGTAATCCACCGTCTCAGAAAGCTATAAATGTGCAGATCAAGCATGAAATTGAGCTCAGCGAGTTCAATAATGTCGACGAAACAAAGAAACCCAGCACAGTATTTCCACTCCACAATAGTGAACAGTAAATTGTACGGCCATTTTTTTCAAGAAATGCAGCCTCAGATCTGTGACCTAAATCAGAGCAAAACAGAGAACTTCCCAGTGGATCTACCCTCTACACCCCGAGAGATCCAATTTATGGACTGGTTGACCAAAACCCAGAAGATAATACCTACACAGAACCCATTCACAGCCCCAAGAAACTCAAAACTCTACGCAAGAACAAGAGTTGAATGCAAGGCATATCAGCTTGAAGCTCAGAGAAAGAGGGTGCCTTTGAAATGTACCTGAGACTCAGCTGCTCGGAGGCAGGGGCGAGGGAGAGAGAGAGAGACACTTGGGGTCAGCACAGAAACAGAGAGATGAGGTGGGGAGGGAGGGAGCTCAGCTCAACTCTCAGCTCTCAGCTCATTGTGCCCGAGTTTTCTCGTCCTTTCGGGATTTTGATTGAGTGAGTGAAGGAGAGAGAAAGTAGAGAGAGAGAGAGAGAGATGGGGGAAGACAAAAGCAGTTCACTTTATATCATTGAGGTCGTCCCCACATGGAGTTCTTGTTCCTCTCTCTCTCTCTCTCTCACTCACTCTGTGACCCTCTGTGTCTGTCACTCTGTTTCCTGATGTCTTTCCTTAAATTTTTCTTCTTTCCTGTTTCTTTGCTTGATGGGTTGGATCTCCATGAAAGAAAGAAAGAAAGAAATGGAAATGAACAGAAAGGCCAGCAGTAATAATAATAGTAGTAATGGAGGATCAATTCAGGTTCGTCCTCGGTATCTGAGTTGAAAGCAGAGAGAGAGAGAGAAAGAGAGAGCAAGAAAGCAGGGGAAGGGGAAATGGCTGGCGGACGAAGAAGGAAAGGATTATGGCATTTTATGCCTGAGATCTTTGCAGGCGCCGGTCGGTCACTCCCACCTACTAAAGTAAATTTCATTACATTATTAAACTTACTAAATAAAACCGAAAAAATTATGGATACCCACAGAAAAAAATATATATATATATTTCTCGCAATCAAGATTAAACCGACACTAGATCGAGGATCCATCTCTTTTGATAGGGTGAAGCACCTCGTATTTTAAACGACAAAAATATTTCTTATGCTAGTTTATAATAAATTAGCAAAGGAGAGTGTCATTATTATGTTAAACGTAAAAAAGAATAGTATCTCATCAAGAAAAGAAAAGGAAACCGTAAAAAGAATAGTAGTGCTTGAACTTAATTTGAGGGGAATATTCATATATTTCAAATCATCATTATGATATTTTCTTTAAGATGAGTACGAAAACTTAATGCGCTGAATTTTTTCTTTCCAAATAAATTTTAAGTTTGCTCTTTAATTTCTAGTATGATAGACTTTAAATATGAATTGTTATGCACGTCAATGTTCATATGAATGAGTACAGGTCTTGCGTTCAATTTTCACAAGTGAACTTATGTGTTCCTTCATTTCATTTTATTTCTTATTATTATACAATACTCGTGAACCTCCTTTTATAATTGAAAAAAAATTAATTTTGATAAGGTGAAGAATTTTAAGAAATCACATCATACATATTTTCTACTTTCAATTTGAAAATATGACACTATCTTTCAAGATTAATACTGGTTAGGCATCGAAAATCATACTTTGGTGACGTCTACCATCTGAAGCTTTGACGCCCAATCCGCACATATACTTGATAAAGTACCATGTCCTCGGACTGCAAAATATATGTTCAAACGTACTTATTAATTCCTGTGATCAAGGCTGATACGGAATGAAAGTTTTGTAACTCGATAAATAATCAGAAATTCATAAACTATTTCAGGAGTCGAGCTTGTTGTTAGAAAACTAATTATGTAACCGAGCATTTATAGTACTTAGATGTGCTTGGATTTCTATTTATAAGCATGGAGAATGTAATATCAATGCAGTTGACCTCTATGTGATTAAACTAACTTAGGGCATTAACTTCCACTCGAGACATATATACATATATATGTATGTGTTATATTATTGTAAAAAGATATGGACCCTTTTAATTATGTACTTGTATTATTATTTAATACTCCAGAATTATAGAATATGATATTGAACTTTTCTTAATTTTCTTTATTATACGCTAAAGCCTGTGTTTTGCTTTATAATGCTGGGCAAGATCTGAACTTGAATAATTTATTTCTGCAAAAATATTTTACTTTATTTAAGTAAATATTTGAACATGTAGATCATTTGGAGTTCCTCTTAAGGTATCCAAAGCAAGCCATTGGAGAAGGGTTAAATCGAAAGTGGACCTCTGGGCTCCACTCTTAACGGTTGCGAGATTTTAGTCAAAAAAATCTATGGGCTGAGGACTTAGTCAATCATGGTACCAAATTTATTTCAGCTAATAAACGAGATTTATTTTAGCTAATAATATGAGGTTAATTTAGTAACAGTAGAATTATCAGGTTGAGGGAGTAAAAGTAGCGTATGTCATCGCCCGATAATCAAAAGTTTCTAGGTTCGATACTCATAGTGACACTATCGGTGGCTCTTTATTTTTTATTTTATTGTAATATGTTCATTGGCTTGGATTAATTCACAAGAATTTTACCTTAAATTTTAACCGCATATAATACAAGAAGAAATGATATGGTGTTTGCTGCCATGCTGGTCCCTGAAAGGTTCGTAGGTCAATATTCTAGCTCCTGAAAGATTTTTGCCACCAAAATAATCCATGAACTTATTTCCATTTATCAAAATAGTCCGATCACAAACAGGCGCAACATGAACGCTTATGTGAACTAATATCATCCCTGAAAGAAATTTTAAAACTAAAACAACGTCGTTTTAAAGCGATTGCAAAATTATAAAAATAAAAATAAAAGGCTTTTTTTTAGGACAATTTTTTTTTAGCTCTCCCTGTTGGCAGCCTCTCTCATAGACGAGGTCGTCTAAGGCTCTTGACGCCTTCGATAACCTCGCTGGTGGAGTGGCTGCTACTAGGGGAGCCCCCACCAGGCTCACTTAATATAAGAATCCACGTCATTTTCATTTGCGGTCGGACTATTTTGATAGTGAAAATGAAGTTCCAGGACAATTTTTTTGTGCAAAGATATTTTCAAGGACCAAACTATTGGCTAATGAAATTTTCAAGGATCAAAATGGTAGTAAACATAAACAATATGATTCTGATACCATAGACGAACTGATTAAGTTATAGCAGATTAGTCGAAACAGAATTGGACAATTACTCAAACCTTATTCCATCAATTCACAGTAGATTATTAACTATCTTCATATTCAAATCTTGCCGATAAAACTTCTTGGGCCTACTATGAATACAAAAAGAGAACTGATAATGATAGTTGGATTTAATTCTATTTTGTGGCTCAAACTACCCTGCCCGGGATCATATCTTACCAAATATGTCAAACAAATGTGCATTATATATATCTTTTATCAATATGATATAAAGTTCATGACTTGCATTGTTTTTTTGTCAGCAAAAATGCCATTTGATTATGACAACGATAGTTCTACTCTACTCTCACTTTGATTATTCTGCAAAATGAATATGAATTTCCAGAATTATCTATATCTGTATCTATATCTATGTCTATTATGAAGCCAAAGGAGGAGTTTTCATCTCACTTTCATCTTCCTAAAATGCCCTTAATACATATATTTCAATTTTTACATGCCACTAATTAAAGACAAAATTATAAATTCAGTGATATAACTACCAACTTCCCCTCTTTTTCTCTCATTTCACTTTTCCCTCACACTCTCTTCCTCACCCAAAATCCAACGTGAAACACTTATTTTTTTAAAATAATTTACTAATATTCTCATAATTTATTACAATAGTTTTAAATTTTTACTAAAAAAAGTCACCCGAATTTAATTGTGCCTATGATATAATAAGATAAAAGAATTTACGGTAACCAATTTACGAAATTTAGTGAAACCCGAGTATAATGCTGATATTCATCTAATACGTATACTGAAAACTGGGCCAATATTGGAACTTGAGGAGGACACGTGTCCTCCACTTTTTCTCTTTTTAGTTAATCGTCTTTATCATTTTTCTCGCTCTTCCATTTTTCATCCTCCAAAAAATTCTACGAAAGAGTATGTTCTATTTATTTTGCAAATATATTGAATTAAAATAATTTTAATTTGATGTTTGTTACACTTATATTTTCTTTTTACTGCGTTGCTATATTATTGACTTTCATTTAGATTTTTTACTCCTATTCCTGCTCCAATATATACTATTTTAGTTAGTATTTTTTTTTATCAATGTAACATAAAAATATTTCTTAAGTTAAATGTATCTTGAAAAGATTTTGATCGTGTAAAGTTATCAAAATGATATGAAAGTAGAGACATAAGCTAAATTTTAATGTGAACGGATCAACAGACAGAACTTTAAAATTGGATACATATATCTATTAAGTGTCTGAACTTTCTAAAATGTAGAGAATTTTTAAAATAGTAAATCTTGTAATATACTAAAATTCTTGTATATTCTATGCCACATGTCAAGCTCATTTTTTCTTTTTTTTTTACTTTCATTTTTATTTTGCCTTTTCTTATATATATATATATATATATATATTTCATTTTTTTCATTTTCTTATTTGTGTATTTGTGTATTTTATATACTAAAAATTTTCATGAGCACGACCGAACTCGCAAAAACTGTGCTCCAACTATAATGATTTTTTTTTCAATTACGCGATGGATTAATTTGATGAACAATAAAAAAAATTTAGGGTAAGTTAAGAATTGGAGATAGAATTTGAGAAAAATAAGGAGAGGTTGAACATGGGAGGAAAGAGGGAGTGGAAAATAATATTAAGTGGCAATATTGCGTTCAACTCCTCTCTTCTATTTTAAGTCGTATCATATTTTAAATAAGAATAAATTATACTTTTAACTTTTTAACAACATCTTATAAATAAGGCGATAGTTACAAAATTGAACTTTCACTTAAATAAATAGCATAAGATAAGGTGTGTAAAAAAACTTGAATGATTGTCTTTTTTGTTGCTAGGATCTTTTTTGTATTTTTCTTATTATGAAAATTCTCAACAAACATTCAATATTCTTTATTTATGTCATTTTATTCTTTCTTTTGATTAATATTTATTTATTAAATATTATTATTCAAATCGAAATCTTTTTTTGAAATTAGAGTAAAAAGTTCTTTTTTATCAAGCTAAAAATTTTCAATTTTAAACTGAAGAATTTGCTGAAAGATTAATTTCTCATTGAATTTTTTCCTCCAAATCTATTAAAAACCATGCATCGATACAAAAAAGTGCACATACAACCAAATAACTACATTAAAAAACAAATTAAAAAAATTAATACAACTATTATCAATTTTGAAAATTTAATGTGATTAAAAAATATGATCCACTTGACAACAAATTAAACATATATTATTTAAGTTGCTTGAACTAGTGATGCTTATATTGTAACAGTCAATTTACTGGTGAAAATAATATCTTGATACATTTTCTTCAATAAAATGATCTCAATAATTTCTTATTTTTGCATATTTAGGGTGAGAATTTTAAGTCCTTTTACTCCTATATATTAATAAAAGTAATTTTACCCAAAAATATTTCCTAACTATTGCACCTTTAGACTTTAGTGAGAAACTTATGATACTATCTTTTGGTTATGATCCTATCTTTTGGTTTCACAACAAGGCACGAGAATACCATATTATCATATACGTATACCATATTATCATAAATAAAATAGACTATCAATGATAAATTTTGAGAATAAAATTGCAATCACTAGTTGCTTTCTTTATGGTCTCACATAAATTTTGTTATTTTTTATTAATTTAATTTATGTTTATTGTTCTTATATGACTTTTAATTTATAATTTTAGTACATATTATATACCAGGCTAATGTATATTGTACCTTTTCGTATAAAAAATTTTTAGTTACTTCAATATGTAACATATTTATTATATATAATTGAATAACTTAAACAAAAATAATCGTATTACAAAAATTGTTTCTCCGTTCTCGCAATCTTATGCTAGTAGTATGTGAAACCATTAAGAAAAAAAATTATATAAATAATTTAATACACATCTACAATATATATTTTTAAGTTAATAAATAATTAAATTACACCTTAGTGATGAAGGAGATGCGTGATTGGCGAAGAAAAAGGAAAATGCGTACGCACAGATAAAGATAATTAATTATACAAAATCAGGCAAATCAAGAACTAATCCTTTTTTTTTTTGGTGAAAAAACTAATCCTAAATAAAAATTGAATGAAAATCTCTTATATCTCCCATCTAATATCTGTGGTTTTATATGTACGGGCACTCACATTTAATGTATTAATGCCCTATGTCGACATTTACCTTCGAAAAGCAGATTGACATCAATTGAAGAAATGCAGCATTCTTTGTTGAAATTATAAAGTACGTTTTCGGCTTGCTGCTCGTTAAGAAACCAAATTGAAAGCCGCAAGGAAATTTGATCGTGATACAGTACGTTTACATACATCTAGGTCATGGCCAACTTTTGGAATATGATTTTATGATATAATTTTTTAAGGAAAAAACACGGTTTTAAGGGGGAAAAAAAGAAGAAGATGAATATTAACCGTTTCTCCAGAGGACATCAGCTTATCATAATTGAATTCAGGTTTATTTTGTGGTTCATTTTTTTTTTCTTTTTCTACAATAAAATATCTTAGAGATAGATATGTATATATCAGATATGTTATAAAGTTCATATATATATATATATATGTTGATTGTTGTAAATGATAGATTTGATTGGATAGACCTACAACCACGAAGATATCAAGAAAATCAAGAATTAATCCCCCTTTAAAATTGGGTGTTATCTCTTGAGGGTGAAGTTCTTATATATTCAGATACACACGACACACACAGTAAGAGAAGTTCCACCACCGAGTTACCTCACCAACGATTCTAACATACTACGTGAGCCACTCGCGAATTTCGGCTCTCAGCACGGCATCACCTGAATTACCACCTATGAGGACTGAAAACATTTGGGACACCGAGACGGGTAGCCGAGTTACCATGCCAAGTACTTTCGGAGGAAATCCTCTCGAGGTTAATCAGATGGAAGGATACCAAATCCCAAATCAGTCGATGCGTCCTCAATGGCTAACTCAACAGGAGAATAAGCGAGAAGGAGCGTGGAACCAGGAAGAGCACAGGTATATCTATATATATGTATATATATTATAAATATGTTTTTCCGGCGAGAGTTCACTGTATCATGAATGATACTGCATGTGAAAAAAGCACGAACACGTATAAACGACGTGCATTTAAGACACTTTTTGTTGTTTTTCCGAAATTTTGAAAAACTTTCCCTATATTTTCCTTCACTACGAGGATATGAATAATAATGTCGCGTAGTTTCATTGAAAAATAAACGATTACATATCAATTTTCCTTGTTTTTTCCCGATTTGTGCAAGATTACGCTTAACTTATTTAAAGCAAAGTGTTCATGCTCGTCCTTTTCTTTGTCCGATTTCAATAAAGTTCAAAATTATCGAGAGATATTTGTCTCACACAGAAAAATTTAAGAGAAAATCACAAGTTTATAAGATATTGAGTTCCACAATCTATAAGCTCGAGTTTTTATATTGGAGATAGACCCAATCGCTAGTAGATCCAGTGGAATTTTACAAAAATGTTATTTTAAATTAATAAACATGCTTGTATTTTTTCGGTGAAATATAAACATGCTTAATTATTTTGTGCAATGTTATGACAGGAACTTCCTACGAGGCTTGTATAAGTGCGGATGGGGAAATTGGAAGCTCGTCGCTCAAAACTATGTGAGAACACGAACTCAATGGCAGATAGTTAGCCACGCTCAAAAGTACCAACTTCGCTACTATGAGACGGAAAAAAAGCGGCGGAGCATCCACGACACCACGCTGGAGGACGAGCATGGCAACCTGTTGCCGCTTCCGGTTCCTCCATGGCCAACCGTCAAGGATACTGCTCCAGCCGTGTTGCTGCCTCCTAATGGCCAGCTGCCTCAGAACCTGCAGGGGGCTCTAAATCAGCTAGAGCTAGATGAAGTTGTTCGCAAACATGTCGAAGTTCTACTGTCGGATTATTCGATAGACGAGATCGAGATCAACATAAATGACTTTCTACCGCCAGATGATCTTTTACTGAATCCAAGTTATCTTTTCTCCTCCTTTTTCTTTGCCTTTCCTGAGCTTGGACCATGTGAATTTCATACGGATTAGGATTATTTATCTTACAAAGTAGGCTTTCTCAGGAGTTCCAAGGATATATATATATATATATATATATATATTTGCTAACTTTTGAATATATGCGAGGATATGATTTATGAGGAAATGCTATATAGTTTTGGGAAGTACTGATGAAGAGGATATTAACTATATTGGAACGACGATGCAAATAATTACAACGCAGGGGTAAATTTCCCTGCGCTTTTCGTTTAGGAACAAATCGAAAGAATATAATGTAATCAACCGAAACATATGAGAATACAAGAGGATGATCATGATATTATACAAGAGCAATGTGAGAAACCGCAAACAAACTACACAATCTACCGATTGCTACTACCCGCCCGTGTTCGCTCAGCTTGAACCATAAGGTACTCAGAACTCAAAAGGGAATGAGCTCTTCTGAGAGTCTTTAGTCGGTATCCTCACCTGGTGTCGTCATCCCATATTTGCCTGCATTCTTGGGCCGCCACTCGGTCCTACCCCTCACGATTTCAGCCCCATCCTCGAGCCGGAGAAGGTGCTGGCACTGTGCCCCTCCTTCATTTTCTAGGTGATCGACAGCGGTGAGGGACTGGAGCACACTGTCCCTTCCACATTCCCGCCTGTACTCCAGGGTGAGGGCAGATAGCTCCTGGGTCTCCAAGATCTCCGCCGGAGCACTCTGCAACAAGTATCGACATAATTTTGTTTATGAAACTGCAATTTTCCAACGGATTTATGCGATAATGTTAAGCAAAGGTTTACAAAAATTTCGGCCTGTATTAATTGAGTGAATTTTAGAGGATAATTCTCGAGAGCTAGAAGTTACCTGGGACATCTAATCCATTTTATTTTATATTATGATAAAACATAAAGATTCATCCAGCATATTTTAATTTACATACCTCGAGAATCCACCCAATGTACTTCACGTTGTTCACGTGCTGGTTGACATCCAAGTCATTCCACCTTGGCTGCAAGACATGAAGAGGAGCATTTGTTCTGTGACGAGAATGTAACATTGCATAAACAGATGAAGACTTTCATGCTGAAAAATGCTGACTTACAGCTAGACCCTTGCGGATGAAGTCTGCTGTGTCCTCATCCAACTTGCGCAATTTCCGATCATCCTCTTCAATGACTGGAGCGGAGTCCACAAAATGTGGCTCTATCTCATTTCGAACTTCATCTGGAATTTTTGATAATTTTCTTGTCTTTTTATTCATCATGACCCACACACTGCGAAATATCAGCGCGATATAACTCAACTTTTAATATAAAACCTGTCAATTGACTGCTATTGCAGAGCTGTATGATCAGAAAATTCGAGTGTATGATCAGAAAATTCATGGAGGTAAACTGTGAGTCAAAACATCCTACCTTGATGCTCTTGTCAGAATTTCTCCCGTTTCGCAATCGCTAATCAGCCAATCACGACGCATGCCATTTTTTCCCGACCTGGAGACCCAAGTATTGACTTCGACAGTATCACCCCTGTCATATATAGATTACAGTCTATCAGGTCCAACAAAATAAATGAGAATCATAGTCGTTGGATTGGAGTGAAACTTCTGAGGACATTAAACCGACTTGCTAGGCATGAAAATCATCATTAGGTCTCAGTATACTATGATTAAGAGTATAGTAGTCAATGCAGAAACAATGCTACACCCATTGTCGACAAGCACAAAAAAACTTAACTAAAATCGAAAGAGCATCTAGGAAAACCAAAGATGAACAAACTGGTGCTACAACTCACCAAGTAGGGTAGCGATTCACTAAGACCTGCATTTTGGCCACGACCCAAATGAGGTTCCTCTTATACATCTCAGGAGTACGACCAAAGCCATCATTGAGAAGCCCAGCACTTTTAACATGATTGAGAGCTGTTTCCTGTAAATACCATAGAACAAAGACAACAAAAATTTAGCTTAAAACATAACAAGCCAATGCAAGTATGTAAACACAAACTAAAACCTTAAAATAGTCCATAGTTATCATTTATTAAACTTTCCTAGTGTTCTATTTGATGAGCGAGTATTCTGTTTCGCAAGTTTAAAACACATGAGGGGTCCTTCCTTCCTAGTTTTTTATGAGAGATAAACAAGTTACATGTTTTCTCATGAATTATGACATAAGCTGCGTTAGTGAAAGGAACGCATCCCTTTCTCTTGGCTAACTCTCCATATATATATATATATATTTTTTTTATTTTATTTTTTTTGGGGAGCGCCAAGTACAACTCAGTTACTGCACAATAGCATTTCCAGTGAATCAAATAGACTAAACTGGGCATCAATACCTGCAAATGGTTCATCAAAGTCTCTATAGATGCAGTACGATCAGCGCCTATTTCATATGACCTAATAGAAAAATTCTGCCGGAAGACAAGCCCGTCCTGAACAATCCTTCCCAACCCAAATGGGTCCACGAGCATGTCAGGCCTCTTGGGTTTCCAATCAAGCATCATCCACTGCTTCTCAGCTGCCAAGAAGACAGTTGTAATTGCAGCAAGAAGCATACTCCAATCGGGCAACTGGTTAATGAAAGTCCGAGGGGGAGGGGACGGCGCATCCTCCTGAGTCTTAAGGCCAGCTGACTTTAGACCAACCGAGGAGCCGTTTATCTTAGGAGGGGCATGAGCATTTGCCTTGACCTGCAAGCCACCGTTGGAGGTCGATTTGGGCTTCAGGGGGCTCAACCTCGAGGGCCCATTCCCAAGCTTTCCGGGTTTTGGGGAGGTGTCCGGGGAAGGAACCGGAAAGAATGCAGAACTCGCAGCACTCGCCACCATGATCTTCACCTGCAAATCAAAAGGGTCGATCATCAGTCCCTCTAAATAAATTAAAACGAAAAGGGTCCTCTACCAAACAAATAATCAAAATATTGATGCTTTCGGCAGAGGACAGGACATCAACTTATCAATGTAACATGATTTTCAGGACAGCTAAAAGGCTCGGTTCAGATTGTGACAAGAATTCTCATTGACAGGAAAGGGAAGAAAACCTTAAAAATACATAGGGTGTTGATTCAACCCCGCTCAGTGCTATACAGGGGAAACGGTACTCATGAATCCTCCGAGAAAATTAGAAAAAAAAAATTGGAAGAATTGTTAAAGAACAAATATTTAGAAGAGAGGGGAACATTCATCATATGTTCATCCAGCAAAAAAAGGTATTCCTTTTCCTATGGCTATCAAAATCCCGACCACAAAAAACAGACAGAAAGCCAGAGAAGAACAAAAGAACAATGGGACCTTGACATCATGAGAAATGATCAGAGAACCAGAAATGTTCCGCCATTTCGCAGATCTAACAAGGAGACAGCAACCCCAGCAAGGAAAGAGAAAAGAAAAGGGCAAACTTTTATGAGCAGGGGATGCAGCAGATCTCTACCCAATCGGCAAACTCAAGATGGACCCTGAATTTCCAACCCGCAGAGGAAGAAAAACGGGACAAGAGGAGAGATTTTGCTTGGAAAAATGTTGCAGTGAATTCCCCTACCTGAAGGGCGGGACGAATGGCGACAAATACAGCTCAACAAATGCGGGAAAAAAGAGGAAAGCTTTCCCAGGAGGAACAACAAGCTAGGCTACAGAGTCATTCTGGGGATCAAGTTTTCTTCCTCCTCCCGCGAATTTGCGTTCCTGGGTGAGAGAGAGAGAGAGAGAGAGAGAGAGAGAGAGAGATGTTTATGGCGACAGCGAATCGAAGGGTGGCAGGCTGGCAGGCAGGGGAGATTTTCGTTTCTCGGAGGCCATTTATATATGTGGGGCCGTCTTCTTCGCGGCGGAACACAACACAACAATATTAATTTGGATTTGTCGAATGAAACCCTTCCTTTCCTCGTGCCGGTCACATTATTAAGAATTTGTTGAACTCAGTTTCTTCTCGATTAAGATCGAGGCCGATGGATCCCGTAAAGTATACGAGTTCACTAATTGTGGTATCTAATCTTATAAACTCTATAATTCGATCTGATATCGTATAAAATTTTCAATTAACTTACAAGTTATACCAAATTTCTTACAAACTCCTAGTTTTCTATTTCGATTTTTCACACGGTATTTGACTCTCAACAAATTAGAAATACAAAAAACCTTACTAACGAGAATCTTAATTTTCAATGTGTGTCCACTGCATCAATATACTGCTTCCTCAAAAATTAGGTAGATTTACATGGTGTTCGCTTAGTAAAGCGCCCTACGTAACTTCTCGGGTTATCGTCCGTCGGGTTCGATCTGACAATTTCTTATTCTTCGGAGAGATCCGTATAGGTTTGTATTGTGCAAATTCGATTCAACGAGATAAAAAGGAAAACATGGCCAAAAAGTAACCGGAAGGTCCAAAAAACGTCGATTATGGTATTAATATTGCGACGCTAGTACTTGTGTCATGATAGATGCTTCTTTAACTCGGGCTAGGTAATGTTTTACGAACCAAATGAACGTTCTATTAATCTTGTCATGCAACTTATGGAACGCAACTTAGGTTAGTCTACGCGTATCGAGCTCTCCATCGTAGTTCGATGTTGAACTGCTCCGAATATTTACTGTTAATGTACCCCCTTCGAAGCGGGCCTACGACCAGCCATATAATTCCCCTCTAACCGATCTTTAATTAAATTTTCTTGTCAGCTGTCCAGAAATTTCGAGAGCGCTTTTTAGACTTTTGGGATACACATGACGTAGGTGAAGGCTGATGCTTGGGAGAAAGTTAGGCATATTCAAATTGGATTCCTCTTAGTCTTGGTGGCACTTTGCCTGATATGGACAATTGTCTTTGAAGCTTCCTTTCCTACAAGAAATAGGTAAAAATACCGATATCGCACAAGGAACCATAGATTGGATCATGTCATATTAGACCCATAGATTGGGTCCTGTCATATTAGACCGGAACTCGATTAGTGAGGGAGGAGGAATTTAACGTGACAACATCACGTGTTTATCTTCGACAGTCGGGGGATGGAAGATTATGGGGTTGCCCACACAACACAAAGTGGGCAGGCGGAATCATCACAACTAATTGATTTGTGGGCAGGCCGGCCTCTCAATTGGTTCGGTTTCATTCAATTCCTTCATCTACAGTTGGAGAAAGATCGTAGTCATAGTCATATGTGTAGAGGAAGCCATTAACGGGCCCACACGAACAACTCCGGACGCCGTGCTACGAGGCATTGCCCGAGGTTACAAGCTCTCATAAAGATCAGTTACGTCTGGTTTAGTCACGCTCGAAACTTCGCATTCAGTGGAACATTGGAAGGGTAAAAGAAATCTATTCTTAGTCATCCTTCCTTTGGTGGGTGACCGTTGAACGACAAACGGCCCAAAAAGAAATTAAATTTGGACCATACAGTTCCATCCCAAACTCGATAACGATCACGTTTCCATCTCAACTCTGTTTTTTGTATGTTTTTGTTCACCTAATTTCTCATTGTCTGGCCAATGAAAGAACACAAGTTGCCATGGCCATCGGACTAGACCAAGTCAATGCTCAAGCGATGTTTAGTCTCGATTAATAGGCTGAGTGCACTACGAGACCTCACCAAAAAAAAGTACTCATAGTTTGTCTCTGAGAAAAGAAAGTTCCATCTCCGAAAAATTTCACAAAGCCAATGAACCTTTTCTCGAACTCATAACTAAGAATAGCATATCTCCTCGAAGTGGGAACACAGATTAACCCCCCAAAACGGATGATTTAATTTAAAGAGGAACTGATACAATGTACATACACAAAATTCACTCTGCTATATATGATCAATCAAGAAATCAGAAACCTCAATTTACACGAAAAAGGTTGAGTCTTCTTTACAGCGGTGAGAGTGAGAAGAAAAAGAATAGCTTTCCCCGTTCGAAGTCGTAAGAGATAAACTGCAAATGCCATGCCGATCTATCCCCGAGGTACGGTGTAGGGAGAAAAGGAGAACAAACTCAAAAGTCCTTACCCAAAGCCGGAACAGAACCTGTACAGTGTGCTATAATACTACAGGAGGGTGAGGCTTTTGCCCCCTCCTTTCCTTCTCTTTACAGATGGAAGATGTCTTCATTCCCATTCGAGTAAGAAGGGGATGATGAGGAAGGTGGTTTTGCAGGCTGGGGAGGTGGAGCTGTGAGGGCATAAGTGAGTCGGGATGAGGAGTTCTCGATCAAACCGGCCACTCCCGCAGCAGACTGAGCGTTCGAGGGAAGGAAGAGGTCGTGCTTTTGGTCTTTGTATGCGCTCCAAACCTGCAAAAAGATTCGAGAAATACAAAAAGTACCATCAGGATCCAGAGATTAGCCGTTACAGCAGAGATTCTATCTCTACCCTACACGCAAACTCAAAAAGATTCCCTCCTAATAAGATTTATGGGTTATGATCATCAATTAATATGAAAGTGCATAGACCAAAGCAGCGCCAGACATTTGATGGGTATATAATGGAATGCAGCAACTACTAGCACTTCAGACTATCCGTCAGCCAAATTTATACTTACTTCAGATGAATCCAGTATCTCGCGAACTTTAGTACAATGGGCCCCTTCCGTCGCAAATGCATGCAAAACCTGAAGGAGAAGAAATTCAGATTAAGGTACATTAAGGTACATGGATTAAGCATCAGTGCTTATATAATTATCGGTAAATAAGAGGCAGCAAAATCGCAGAACTCTAAATAAAATATACAGTAATCGCTCTGACCTCTATTGCGAGAACCCTCCCTATAGATGCTTCCGATTCATTCCACTTCATTTGAGCACTGAGTCCATTTCTTCCTCCAGCTCTCCAGTCGAGGAGCCCTAGAAGTACCTCAACAAGACCAACTCTGCAAATATCCCACAATCAGGAACTGTGCCAATGAAAGGCATTCTTGATCGAGTAAGGCCGGGTAAGTATTAGTCCAACAAAACTTACTTGAGTCCTTGCGCCACCAGTGCATCCCTAGCCCGATTTCCAGCAACTACAACACGTTTTAGTGTCTCCAGGGCCAATATGCTTCCGCCCTGCCAGCCAATTGCCTTCATTAGAAGTGGCACAACCTGCAACACAAGATGGTAGATAAAACCTGTCAGGACATTCATCCACCGATGTGTCCTAGTTTACGTGGATCCCAAAGTAGCAGAAGTTAAATCTCAATAACAAATAACTCTGTACATGCATGCCCCAGTATATGAGTACATCCATGCATGACATATACGCGCAAGCACATACAAATAATCAAGCATACAAGATATACCTGTGGCGTCCCAACGCTAGTTGCTGCCATAGCTTCGGCGCAAGTAGTACTGGCTGCAAGTTGATGTAAAACACGTAAGCAGCTGAGACGGACCCGCTCTCGAGGAGTCTGAGTGGGCTGTCCCGACCCATCCTCGGGCTCATGTCCTCTGTCTGCATAATGGCCATTATTCACTTCTGTTGATGACATCGCTTCTCTTCTTCCCTCATAGGCAACAGCAGAAACAAGCTTGGGCACGTAACCAAGATACCCCACATGATCGGCTAGTGCAGGGTGGACCCGCAGTAGAGAAACCAGAGCTGCCGATAAAAGCAAGGGAAGCTCAGGGTCCACTTGTGTTTCATAGTGTGTTGCAGCAATCGCTGATAGGTACTGATCCAGTAGACCTTCCAGGAACCTCTTTGGGTTTCTGAGTGGGAACTTGGGATCTTTCAAGAACAGCCTCACGTAGATCCCACCGACCTGCACAACAACAACTGCACTTAGCTCACAGGCAGGATTTAAGACCTAAAAGCACTAATCTTGGGCGGATGTGGCCCTTTAAATTTGAAAAAGAGTCACGTAGATGGTTTCTTGGATAGGGAGAAAAACAGAAACTAGGGCAGTCAGTTTGGAACTCTACTTAATGATACATGCAACTGCACATTTTCTTACCGCTTCTAGAAGGTGATTTTGAAACCCAAGAGGGAAATGAGGTCCTGTGAGGCTTAAGATTTATGTGTAATAGAGATCAAGTACACACCTGTGGCTCATCTCTCATTTCCTGCTGCCCTGATGCCTGCTCCGGGACATCCCAATCAACGACACGACCCTTCATTTGCTCTCTATAAAGGTCCGATGCCATGGTAGAAATCTGTGCAGATAAAGAAGTTGCCATGGCAGGTGTCCACACGAGTTCTGGTGTCTCTGTCGTTTGCTCGAGGGCAGACACAACAGCCTCACCTGGTCCATCCCTGATTATCGAAATGAGACCATCTGGAAGAAACCTTCCCAGGGTAATTGCCACCCGGGGACCATGCATTGGCTGCCCAAGAAGCTTTCCCAACAAGGAGGCCGCCGTTGCTCTTTGCTGCAATGCTATCTCTTCTGCACGAGACCATTTATATCATTGATATGAGGTGACATCTGACATGTATCTTTGTATCTATACAAATAGAGAGAGTACGCCAATTTCCCCTTCGTTTTCACTTGACCACACCCTATCCCCATTCTCTCTCTAAAATGAGCATTCGTACTTCACACAAGTTACCTCAACCAATTTCAAGACAATTTTTTCTCTGCGAGAGAATTTGAAAGGGCAACTTGGCACTATAGAATGTCAACTCATTTATATATCAGCGAGTGAGAAGTATCTCAGACATATCTAGCTGTAAAATAAAAGCAGAAGTTTGAAAAAGGTACATTTTTACCTTGCTGAGGCAGGAGAAGCTCTAAAATGTAGACCACTCCACCATGTTTTGCAGCTGCCCAAGCAAGCTCAGGAGTGCTTGCCAATGCATAGAGAACATGGAGAACTCCCTCACGGCATTTGGGAGCAGAATGGAGCATCTGCAATAGGAGGAGGAGACTTGATCCATCTGCCACCATAGCCTCCAAGCAAGGGGCATATGCTGTTAGAAGAGACAGTACACTTAAGCAGAGCAAAGGAATGTCTGTGTCAGAGACAGCAGCTACAGAGAAGCACTCAAAGATTGGTAATAGCTTCTCTTTAATTGAAAATATCGATGCCAAATTCGGGTTGTTCCTGAGTAAGTTCTGCAATTAGGAGGAAAAAACAAAAGCCAATTATTAGATTTGTTTCTCTAATAAGTATTTAAAACAGTGAATTATCTACTTAGTGCTGGAACATATGGAAAACCTACCCGAAGAGATGTTAATCCAAATCGAAGGTTCTTGACCAAAAGCAGTTCCTCTTTTTCTATCACTTGTCCTTCTGCACCTGATGACTCGGGAGTTACATTCTGAGAATCAACTGATCCATCAGTCCTCTCACCTTCAATTTCAAGTTCCGTAGGAGTAGGGCCGCTATTATCACCTTCACTGGAAATATTTAAATCTGCAGCAGACTCACTTCGCACAAGATGGGATATAAAGTCGATAAGAGCGAGACAGAAAGCTTCTGGTTCACTGATCTCGAAGTCAGGCTGATCATTGTAGACCCTCAGGTAAACTTGGCCGACATATAGTTCTTTTGACAATGCTTTGTAAGCAAATGCATGTGATTCCTTCAAATCATATGAACCATCGGGACCTTGAGCTGCTCGTTGTTGGTCCACAAATTTCAAGAGTTCTGCTCGAGTTGAGGAGTTCCAAATAATCTAGCACCAACCATAAATCAATTCTCAGAAAGATGTCCTAAACATTGATAAAAAAATAGATAAAATAGCAACCATTATTCTGCAGATAACCTACTTCAGGCTCTACTGCTTTCATATTTCTTTTCACTTATCAATGACTCAAAATTAAGTCTTGCTGAGAGATGGCATCAGGAATTTGCCATCTGGTACAGCACCCGCGCTCTGGTGATTTACAGGTCTGAAAGACAAACTTAAATAGAAAGTTGTGGCCAGAATGCATAAAATATAAAAACCTTCAAGAGTGACGCAGTTCCAATACAAGTTAACATGAGATCTATACCTCTGGAGACTCCAAGTTTGTGTTCAAGCGAGATAGTAGATCTTTAGGTATATAATCTTTCAACAAACTGGCAAGTTTTGGAGTAAGCAAAGCTCTGAGGGCCTCTGCTGCATCCTGATTGTAAGGCGTTGAGTCAGTGCACAAACCGCTAAGCCTGGACAGGGCCTGTGCAGCTTTAAGAGCGTGCAGATTCTTAGCAATTTGAACGCTAATACCAACACCAGGTGATTCATTTGGTTCAGATTCCTCCGCAGTCGAGTCATACTGAAGCAGCAGTGGCAATAGGTACCTAAAATGCCAAAATCAGTGTTATAATGGAAAGCCAAAATGATAGCACGGCAAACATATATATTGCCGCATGTTTTCTATTTAAAGTCTCAATTATATGTAGCAATTATATTAATCAATGAACAGGAACATGTTGACTAGTAACTTCCACATTATTCGAGCCTAAATACCCTCTCCTTACATTACCAACTTGTGCACTAGCATAGCACTTTCCTTCAAAGTAAGGACCTTGACTGTGCCATGGTCTTTGGTTTGTTAAGAGTATCAGAACATAAGCTCGTAGTCATTGGCCATGCCCACTTTTACAGCCCAAAATAAAGATTTGAATGAAAAGCTAACGTACCACAGGACACCGGCCCCCAACAATGCATTTTGCAGCTCAGAAGATACAGAAACATGGGCAATTGTCTGAAGGGCAGCATCAACTGCTCCAGGTACAAGCTCGAGTTCAGTGGAGTGAACCATGTCCTCAACCAAACCAGGGAACTCAAGCATCTCAGCTCTGGCGCTCTCAAACTGACTTAAGACGGAAAATGTCCGCATCACATTTGTAACAATGATTGCAGCAGGTTCATTGGCTGGAGTTGTGGGCTGCACCACGCACATGCATCTTGAGAGGAGGTTAGCAAGGAGCTGGATCCCACCATCTCTTACGAGTTCTTCACCATTTAGTGAAGATGATGCACACCTAAAAAATCAATCAGATAAATAAGCTCCAGAAGATATCAACTAAATACCATGCAGCCTACCATTATATGCTCTTGACTGCAATAATAAGCATTGAACTCCTCATCTCTTTTGTACAGTTCAACCATATTTACTTAATTTTTTAAGCACAGTCCCCGCTTTTTTTCCCCCACTTTTGATTTAATATATAACTGTCATATTATAATAACACCAAGGAGTTGCATCCAATACTAGTAAACAGATAAAACAAAGAAGTCAATCACTCAAGACTCGAGATCTCCGGTTTACCATAGTGAACATCAAAAAATGAAAAGAGGCATTATGTCGTACTCTAATTTAAAAAACTATTGAACACGTAAGATTTCTCACGTTAGCCACAGAAGCTCTGAGGCAGCAACAAGAAGGGGAGCTCTGTCTGAGGACAGGAAATTGTTGTCATCTTGGTCAACTGTAACAGCATTGAGCAGCATCGGATAGCCAGCATACTTAAACGGCTCGAGCACATCCCCGTAACGTCTGTATAGGATGCACTGTCCTTTCAATAATAGCAACAACCTCCAAGGCTGTGGACCTTGCAGTCCTTGCATGGTGGCCTAACACATTCAGCAGTGTTTGATAAGAAATAAAGTGCAATATATATTTTCTCCGTTAATAAAAGAGTATTGGTCACACAGTCCAAGGAACAAATTATGCCAATTTAGATGGAACATATATGCATTACAGGAACAAAGACAGCTATCATGTACAGTGACAAAATACCTCGAGGTGTTAAAAAAAAATCCTAGGCTGAAAGAAATGGAACTAAGCCACACAAATGAAAATCACCCCATTGATACAGCAGCAAGAGATGTTAAGCTATCTTAGCAATGTAGTCTAAAGGCTCCCTTATTATATTATAATTTCACAATCCATGTGGTAAGAAATTGTCAGGAGCACATGGTTACCAACCTGAAGACGCTCATAAGCTTTCTGAACAGCAAGGAACTTCTCCCTTCCTTCGGGATTTTTGTCAGGATGGTATTTCATTGCAAGTTTCCTATACTGACGCTTGAGCTTCTCTTCATCAATGTTCTCAATTCGCTTGGAAATGCTAGACATCTCCTCGCTAGCATCAGAAAAAGGCTTCTTGTCATCATTTGATATATCTTCTGGTGAGATCTCTAGTAGTTTGCAAGCTTCTTCTTCAGAGAGATCCATGGGTCTTCTCGTTAACTCTTCACGCCACATAACAAGCAACGATTGCAGGAATTCCACGTGTTCAACAATTGGCCAATGAGGGAACCTGATCTCATCACATAAGTTGCGAAGGTAATATCGGTGACACCACATTTCATCTCTTAGCTCTGGATAAGTCACTGGTGGCATAGGAGCATATTCATATAAACAATGACAGTGCTGTGAAAGTTTCTGAGGAAAATCACCCAAGTGCTGCAAAACCTGGAACAGATTGAGGAAGAAAAGGTGATATGCAACTTTAATCAGTGCCAGGATGATGCTAATACATGCGAGTAAATGCAAAATAAATTACATGCTACCATTGTGGTCCCATAAATTGCTCCAGTACAAAGAAGCAGAAAGAGGGACAATACATCTTACTTTTGAGTCCTCATTTAACACAGGACAGGGCACCCACTTAGGCTGTGTGAGAGGCCTCAGCTTATGTGGATACATGGGTTCATGGACCAAGGTCACTTCCATATAGAGTCACTCACCAAAAAAGAAAAAAAGAAACTTCTAAATTTAAGGTACCTGGCGAATAAGATTTTCTGCTCGCATTTTATGGGTCCATATAATTTCTGGAGTATCAGAATCAGAAACCATGGCGGCAGCAAATGCAGTAGGCCCACTACGCTCTAATACATACAACAGTGATTCTGGAAGAAGCCCACCAAGCACGCTTCTTTTTGCTAGTGGCAAAGAAGACGAAACTGCAGCTTCTTCACCTCCATGAAAAGCCTGATGAACATGAGTTACGGAGAATAGTTGTGCAATCGAAAGAAGATTTGACCCAGGATATGCAAGGGCGAAATAAAATGCCCCCGTGCTGTAAAGTTTAATCATGGCTTTGGGGTTTCTGGTCACAACAGCCTTCAGCAGAGCAGCTGCACTCTCAACGATACTCGGCTCACCAGAAAGCATAGCCTAAAATTTTGGCAAAAACCATAATGATATTATGAATGGCATTATTTGAATAATCAATAAAAAGGATATACGTCCACCTCCAACCTCACTAACTCTTCAATCCAACTGCATAGTACTCTAGAAAACAAAGATGAGGAAACTATTCCCAGATCCAATAAAAGATGAAGAAGTTCACAAGATAATCAGGCTTGTACCGCATTCATCCTACTTTCCACACTCAAAATGTTCTGTCACAAGAATTGCAGTCTCAATCTGGTATAACAATACACCTAAAAGTACTTTTGATGGTTCTAAAATACCAATGCAAAAAGATTTATTTATGATTGAAATGTTTGCTTTCCCTTCCCGTTTCAAATTTCAATGATACATGATACAAAGGAAAAGAGCAGAACATGCCATATTTTAAAACATGGGCTTTAAAAACCTAATGTGATCTCAACAGTTATCAAAGACATGACATCCATTATCTTGTTTTCAGCTTATCAGAAGAAGCTGCCCAGAAGATTCTCCAAGATTAGCCCTTTCCTGAAAATTTAAGATAATTCCTTACCTTGTCTATTATTTTCTGGTTCTCTTTTCTTACTAGAGAAACTTATTTTCTGCACCCATGACCCGCCATGTATTTTTAATTTACTTTCATATAAATTAGTTATCCGTTAAAGAGAATTTGTTGTAGTATATCCAATAGGGTTTATTGCACCATATAGCCTAACGTTGATAGATATTCTTAAATCTATCCCGACGTCATTTTTTTGCCTGAGATATCCCAACGTTGTTATTTTTGTTTTACCATCTAGCCCCTGGGGGATAGATGGTGACATCAAACTAGCAACGTTGGGATAGGCAAAAAAACAACGTTGGGCTAGAACTAAGAATTCCTTCAAACGTTAGGCTATATGGTGCAATTAATCCTATCCAATAAAAGTACGCATAACATGATAAAATGACTATATAAGCCGTCAATCCAACATACCTGAGCAATATGTGGAAGACAGCGCTGACTTGACAAGATCCGTTTCACTCGAGGAGTTGGAGTGACCAACTCTCCAGCATCATCTATATCAGAATGAGCAGATACCATGCTATGCAAAATGGACACCGCTGCCTCCCCAACCTACACATTAATTGATGTTGTGAGATCAGTGTTGGAATGAAGCAAATATCCCAGACTGGTTAAAAGATAAAAACTAAATAAAGATACACAATAAATAAAACAGATGACTCAAGTATGCATGAAAATTATGGTATCATATGCAAATTCAGTATGAGTCAAACTAGATCACTAATACAAGCAACTCTGATCATCGAAGATGAGGGTTAGCAATCCATCAGACTATAAATGTTGCGCATAAAAACAACACATCCTAAGTTAGATTTTATACTTTCCGATAATAGGATGAAAGAATTCCTGCAAATCATAACATCTAATTGCATTCAACAAGGTTACTAATCTCTGTGTCAGTATAGGCAAAACTAACGACAAATGAGCAAGAAGCTCTGATATAGCCACTTTAATCTCCATATAAGATGATTACCTGTGTGGTTGTCAGAACGGGAACTCGAATAGTTAATGCCCAACGTAGCTCACGAATATCACGTAATCTCTTCCAATCGAGCATGCCAGAAGCCCAACATCTAGTCGTCCAATCAATAGCTTTCTTTGACCAGAACCTTCTTATAGCATCCTTTTCTACGGGTCCAACTTGTGCCCCTTCTTTGTCGATAAACATCCACTCCTTGAGAGGTTCCATAAAAGCTGTAGCTGCTATCAAATTGGACTGTAGAGGAATAGCTGTCCTCTCTGATGCTTCATGAACCACAGTCAAAAGATCTACAGCTAATACACACCCACCAACCAAGACGCAAGCCTCGACATTTGATAAAACCTTCATGAGAGCCTACACATAAGTATATACAAGAAAAGCATAAATACTCCAAGATTAGGAAGAAATAAAATAATTACCAGGTAATTGACATAAAGGAAGGAAAGAAAGATGCAACTCCCAACGACATCAGCATGGCGATTTTGCTTTCTGTTTTTTCCCCTGGGTTTTATTCTCTTTGGACATGACTGTAAGTGGGTGTGTGTGTGTGTGTGTGTGTGTGTGTGTGAGAGAGAGAGAGAGAGAGAGTTCCAACAGGGTACCTTCAACAAAAGAAGTAGACGGTGCCTCAAAGCTCTATCATCAGTCCTATCCAGGAGAACCGTAATGTGAGTGGTGCCCTCAAAAGGGCCTATTGTTTTGTAATGTTGCTCATATACAATTGCCATAGCCCTTGCACAAAGTTCTCTAACTGAAGAGCCTCCAACTCCCCCAAATCCATCCAATCTTCCCATGTCACACCAATCATCGGATGCACCCAACTCATCAGGTATAGCACCATCTACTGTAAGCCCAATATCGGCATCGCACAGGAACCTGTGGTATAGCGCTCTGAAGAATGCAGCTGGGTCTCGGAGAGGAAAATCCTGGGCCCTGCCACTGCTGCCACTATCAAGAAGCAGCCGTAGATAATATTGTCCCACACAGACTTCCTTAGATAAGCTGTTATAACGGACATAAAACTCAGAGTAGTTCCAAGAGATCTGTGGCACACTTTCTTGACCTGAAAGTACTTCAAGAGTTGCACCTCCAGGTACAATATCTTCGGTGCGCGCTTTTTCAACATCTAACTTGTGAACCTCTGCTTGCAAAGCCTCCCTTAATTCTTGTCTTGTGCGTTCGTTCCATATCAAATCAGCACGATTATGATCAAGACTAAAGGCTCGCCAGAATTCCGGCCAATTACAAAGTAACCTTCCAGAGCCCACTGGTGTGCTCTCCACAACCACCTGCGCCGGGGCTGGAAGACCAGTTTCAGAGTTACAAGTGGCATTAGGATCGCATTCATTTGAATTCGAAATGTTCGGTTCTGACTCCTCAGGCATGTTCGCTGAATGAGAATCAACTGAAGCAGTTGATGCTGAAAGGTCATTTTGAGGCACCCTCGTAGATGTCATAGTGCCAGTCAAATTTTCAACAGCATGAGCAGCTTGTTCAGAAGTGAGAGCACTCGTGCCAGTTTGCCTCATCCTATCAGCACCTTCAATATTAGTAACTGAAGGCAGGTTCTGTTCATGGAATCTGTTCTCGATGCGACTTTTCCGATGCTGAAGTAGACGCCTGCGTCTTCTGCTGGAGACTGATACCTCTTGATAATTGTCTTCTGAAGGATCTCCAGTTCTTGTATGCAAATACGCAACAAGCCCAGGAGGTAGAACTCTGGACAACAAATCTAGGGCTGGTTGATAAGAATCTGCCCAAAGAGCCACGAGCTGTCTACTAACCTCGCGGCGCTCCCCAGCAGGAAGGAAAAATGCATGTAACAGGTGCCTCAGCAAGGCACCATCACGAAGAGCAGCATCACGCATAGATTCCGCAGCAATCGCATCTTCCTCTGCAATTGTCCTCATAATCACAGCAACAGTTTCCCTTACACTCTCCGCAGGATGACCAAACAATGTGAACAAACGACGCCTTAACCCTGCCACTTGTCGCAACAACTCAACAAAGACAGGGGACTGAGTTGTCTCACTATGAGGATCGCATATCATGGCTTCAAAGATCTCAACAACTGCCATTGAAAGTAGAGGTGATACAGACATTGGCTTGAGCCTATTAGCAACGATGATGACATAATCATGGTTCGCAAACAAATAGGATTTATTGCGTATTATAGCTGCACGCTGCTCTCCCTTAGAATCCGTAACCATATTTGGATCGCCAGGACCTCCACCAATAAGGACTGCAACGAGTCCTGCAGCTTCTGCAGCTATACCCTCAGACCCATTTCTAAGGAGACCCATTATTCTCCCAACTGCAGCAGGAAAAGCCATAACATGGGTTGTGGCACTCCTCGATGCCAGTAATCGGCGCAAGCAAGCAATGAATCCCATAACAGTTGCAGCTGCCTTAGGAGAAGGAGGCGGCAAAGGAGGGGACTCGGGAGGAAGGTTAGGAGCAGCTGGAAGCATAGTGATTAATGCCATCAGAGTAACTTCAGGCACTTCGGTGCTTGCGGGAACTCCACTATAAGCTACACAAGCATTGAACTCTCTTATTCGACGCCATAATTTTGCTCTTGAACCAGGGATAGAACCACCTTCAGCAACTGCATCTTTGGCGGCCGCTGCCAATTGTTTAAGATGTATTGATACAGTTTCCATATCAGAAACAGCAGGTTGTGGTACAGAGAGTAATATCTGAACTCTTCCGCATGGTGGATCAATACGATGACCAGGCATCGTCATTCTTGGAAGTAGAGGAATGGGATACTGACCCTGGACAATTATAGAGATCGATTATGCAATAATGTTAATTGTCATTAAGAAAATGGACCAACAACTAAAGAACAGTCACCAGGCCCAGCCCCAAAACCTCCCATCCCCCAAAAGAGATATTTCCTTCATTAGATAATAGTTACTCCATAAAAAGTGATAAAATCCTTAAATGAGAATGCATCTGCTAACCTCTGTTTGCAACACATCACGAATTGCTGCGAGCAAGCTATCACGAGATGTGCTCGAGTAAACCTAAAGTCAAGTTCACAAAGTTATTAACAATAAAAAGGCATATAAATTGGAAAAACTATTCTTGCGTAAAGGAGATAGCGCTCACATGGATTGGGCATCCATCATTAAATTCAATAGCAAATATCTGGGGCTCCTCAGCAAATCGAACAAGTGCACTTACTGCAGATAAAGGCCGAACAATAACAGCCTGCACAAATCTAAGAATGATTCTCAACATAAGAGCAAGCATGCCCTTTCAAGAGCATGCAAATGCACAAATATACGCAACCAGATAGTCAAAAACTTTTATATTGCTTTCCTTAATTTTTTTCTTTTCATCGGTAAAGAATCTTTGTAGATATATCTTTTCTCTTTATTCTATATCAAATATATACATATATATATGTAATAAAAGCTCCCTTAGCAGTGATATAGTGTTAACCTCAAGAATCTATGACCTACAAATGCTGCCCTGCATGGGATTTATCTGTCATATGTTCAATATAAGCAGATAGATCCTTTAGTAGGTTAAGTTCTTGCAACTTAGTGACGCATATGTCTAAATCGTTTTTATCAATTTGATCAGTAAAACAAATATCTTAAGTGTTTATAAGGCCATCGCTTACTTCATAGTTCTCTGGACGCCTTTCAATGAGAGACACCTTGGTAAGGATGAGTTGACGTGATACAGTGTCACCATGCTCTCCAATCCCACCTCTAGGGCCGACAGAGAAAGTCCATCCTGGAAGATTTAATGTTCCACGTGCTGCAGTCCTCAACCTTGTCACCAACCACCCTCCACAAGGGGCTTGTTCAGCTCCAAGTGGCTCTTTATCTGCATTCCCCATTTTCGTAATACAATAAACAAATACACAGCCAAATGAACGGAAATGAAGGGACAGATAGATGAGAAAAGCATGAGGCATTACTTCTTTGCTTTAGATACTCCGCTGCGCTGACAGATTGAGAACTGTCCACTGATAGTGATATACCAACTGTGGATTTAGCAGTTTTAGTCTGTCCCAGAAAGACACAGAACAGTCTGTATAAGAAAAGTTTCAATTTTGAAGGAAACAAACAACTAGATAATTATTTTAAAACAAATGCTAACAGGAGTAAATCAGCTAAATGCAATCACTTAAATGAAGATAATCACTAAAAAGCCAACACAAAAGATAAGTGATTCTCCTACCAAATTTGAGATAATAGCTGCATCCGTGGTCCCCGAAGCGGCTTGGAAAGCTTTGGACTTTCTTCCATATAGCGGACAAAGAACAAAACCACCACTGCCACCACTTTTCTTACCATAAGCATCTGAAAGAATAACGATGGCTGGGGAATCCATGTCCCTGAAATCCAGGCACCAGCGGAGATCTCCTGTTTTCAACTCGATGAGTTCAACCCCGACATAGGTCACCTTTAATTTCTGCATAATCCATTGATTCAACCCCCTTAGTTCTTAACTAAAATAAGTTTGTAACAGAGACAAGAGGTGGATGCAAATTCAGATTCCCACCAATCAAGAAGAAAACTATTCAAATTGTATTTGAGTAATTCAGTCAAGGCTAATCAGTTCCAGTAAGCAGTGGATAGAAAAATGTCCAAATGAAAACTTTGAGATGTTTCAGCTGGCCAACGTGTAAAAGTCCCATGATTTACAAGCTAATCAATGAATATCTCATTACCAAAATAACTCTGCTTTGTCTTTAATAGATTACATTTTCTTCACAGCAGATTGCTAGTATTTTCAACTTTATGCCACTGCGTGCAACATAATTGAGCTAGCAAATCAAAGTGTGCGATCAGATTTTGAATTCTCCATCCAAAGCAAACAACGTCAAGATTGTATTAGTATGGAAATACATTCAGTGTTTGGCAGGTCTTAATAGAGTGAGCACTGAAGTAAATTACTATCCATGCACTTTCTACTAAGCCCAATTCACTAGGAATTTCTCAACAACAATATCACACCCACAAACAACAGGCTATCCCACAAGGTAATTTGCCATCATCACTACATTCCCATGCCTGTTTAAGTTTCATTTTGTTTAATTGTATTCCCTGCTCAATCAGCTTCTTACATAATTGAAATTCCACAAACATTTTCGAGAAATTATGAGTTTCATTCAAATTGCTAGACAGCATATGAGCTAAAGCCCGCAATGCAGAATGGATCTGCATGTTTGTATCAGTAAAATCCGAGTAACAACTACTGTTCCTCACTTTTCAACCCTGCAAGCATTGGACAGTCTACTGTTATCATTTTCGGCATGGGCAAAAATATAGCTGTTGTGTTTCTGCTGCCTTTGATTATATAGCTTTTTGCAAGCATCAACAACTCTTTTTAATCATTTTCAACACTCGCAGACAAAGTATTCAACTTTTTGGCACTGGCATTACAGCCATTTTCCACCCCATGCATCTCATTCTCTTTATATGCAGAAGTATCTCGCGTCACATCACCACTACACCGTTCACAGCAAGACAGTTACCTTATACCCCAAGCAACAGGTACATGACCAAGAATGTCAAGAGAACTTACAAAAGGAACCCACTCAGCGTTCTTCCGCCGCAAATGCAATACGGGGAACTCTGCGATCAGCCCAAGCCGGTTCCACCTGATACGGTGCAACTCCGTGAGTATGCTAGCCCTGTATCTTGACGAGAACTTTATCCCCTTATACTTCCCCTTGCCGTCAGTCCTCACACTCAAACTGAACTCCATCGAGTTCTCGTCCCGGCTGGGAACAGGCGACGCCCCATCGAAGTCACTCCCGACGTCATAGCAGTTAGTGACGGCGAGCGAGTTGGGGTCCAGGGTGACGATGGCGGAGCTGGAGATGCAGAGGATCCGCTTGTACTTGCCGCGCCAGGAATGCTTGATCACCATATGGCGGGAGAGGTACTCGGGCTCCTCGATGGGGGCGGGGTTGGAGGCGGAGTAGGTGGAGGCCTCCATGGAGGGGCGGCGGTCGGCAGCGGGGCGAGGCTGCGCGGAGTCGAACTGGGGGAGGTACGCTAGGGATTGGTACTTGGGGGCATTGTTGGGGCGGAGAAAGAACCAGAGCCCACCGCCCTCCGAGTGGGACGACTGATTCGCCCCCAGTCTGATGTCTTATTTACAGGATTTGCCACCGGTCGACGGAGGAGGGAGCAATTCGGGTTCTTCGTGTCCTCCGCAGCTCTGGCGCCGAGCTAGCTAGCTCGCCCTAACCACCATGGACGACGATGATGATCGGGAGCCGATTCCTCTACGGAAATGCACGATCCGAAGCTCAATTCGGATCGGAATCAAAGCTCTGTGGATCGAAATTGGATTGAATTCGATTCAATTCCGACACCCAGAGAGAGAGAGACGAAGAAAAATGGGAGCTTTGCTGTGATCGACCTTACTGTCAACGATAAGTTTTTCGTTAAGGCGCTCTAACAAATGAGATGAGAGAGAGACAGAGAGAGAAGCGTCAGCGTCATCCGTCGGTGAAATGAAACCTTTGCCTGAGATGTCGGGCCAGACCGTCCGGTTAGAAAGTGCTCGGCCGGCGCCAGGAACCGTCCGATTCATATCATCAGATCGTTGCAACTGAACCCGACTCAGAGCCGACGTCATAATATCCGGTTCGAAAGCCCCACAGGCTCAACTAATTCAATTCAAATTAGATCGGCTCAGTGAGATATAAAACTCTTATAATCATAGAATTCGGAATCTTATTTATATATATATAAAAAAAAGAATTAAAATGCTTGAACCGATCTGGATTGATATTAATATTAGCAATTTTTACCGCCTATGATGATACGCTAGAATAAGTATTTTAAAAAATTATAGAATCCCACTCATATTATTGAATGAGTTTGTAATCCAACCGAACTTAGGATTAGTTTTCGAAAACATTGATACCGCATATCGACTATAATGAAGATCGACCTTACTGATCGTATTTGAATTATAAATGTTCTCTTAGTTGAGTATTAACGTCGTGACAATTAAAAACGATGAGATAATCCACGCTAATTGCTAAGCATGAATTGGAAATGCCTAATAATAAGTCTTTACAGTATAGTCCTGTCTCTACAACCAATTAACAAAAATTAGTCAATCAACAAGAACTAAACCTGCAGGATAATCCTAACTAAAAAATGCAAAAGATATGCAAATCATCACATAAGCTATTAGAACAACAGCCCGGAAAATGCCTGATAGACTGTGGCACCAGAATCTTGGATGAGCCGATGAGATCATTACCGGGAACCGGCAGTTCTCATCGGACGGATCATGATCGGTCACGACGGCCAGACCCAAGAAATCGCACGCCCACTCTTTCTGATCATTCATCTGGTAGTACATGTTGAATGCATATGATGCATTTCCTTCCTCGGTCAGGTGATTGCAAGAGGAGCCATAGCCAAGGGCCGTACAATCGGATAAGCTACAAGCATAGTCTACGGTATTGGGCAGTAGGTGCGATAGTTCACCGCCCTCCGGGTTGAGAATGCACCACTTATTCGGCAAGTAGGGCACACCCTCGATTGCAACTAGCCCCGTGGCGTTCCCGGACCCCGAGAGATCAAGCTCGTACTTGGGCTTCCCGTCGAACTCAAAGATCCCCCAGTGCCTCTCGAAGGTCCCGGGGGCAACACTCTTTGCGTCCTCGTCCAGCAGGCTGAAGAGGTAAAAGTCAATGGCTCCCTTCCGGGCAGGTGTTCCGGTCCCGCTCAGGGCGCGCCGGATTAGGCCCTGGTTGAACCTCTGGGCATTGTGGATGTTTGCATTCTTATCGCCATCCGTAGGCCACCCGACTTCCCCAATTATGATCTCCATATCCGTGTAACCAGCCTTGTCGAGAGCAAACACCAGGGTGTCGAAATTAGCATCGAACACGTTCGTGTAGACCAGGTCCCCATCCCTGATGGGCTGGGCCAGTCCCTCAAAGAAGGCGAACTCCACTGGGAAATAATCATTTCCATATAAGCTCAGGAACGGGTAAATGTTTACCGTAAAGGGCGAGTTGATCCGGTACAGAAAGTGGATGATCTCTATCACATCGTCCCGTACTTCCGCTCGGAAATCACCTGAGGACGGGACAGGGCTCGATGCTGGGGAGTTGTAAACGTCAGCATTTAAGGGCACGGTGGCCTTGACCTTTGTCTCAAGGTCCGCCTTGTGGAGTGCTTCGTATATGTTCCGAAGGGCGGGCAACGTGTATGGTATGTAGGTGGCATTGTAGGTTTGCAAGAACGGTTCATTGCCAACCGCGATGTATCTGTAAGGACATATACATATATAACGCTTGAGGTCCACGAAGAATGAACTGTATTGTTATCTACAGCAAATTTTATCCAGCGAATATCGACACGGGACATACTCCGCTCGTAATGCATTGAGATCAGTTTCCCTTAGTATTATAGCTGTAAACTGAGGTCGTTCGATAATTTTCTCTGCAGCTGATCGTTTTACAGTTGGAGGTACAAGATGCATGAGAGAGCAAAATGAACGAAACAAGCATGACTTCCAGCAGAAGAGTCAATATGACATTAGGCTTCGTTTTTTTTTTAAAAAAATAAAATATCTTATTCAACTCTATTCTTCACAAATTAAATAACGATCATTATTTTTTTTACTTTTTTTTAAAATTTAATAATAAATTCTCTCACATACTTTTTTTCTAACAATTTTTATAATCAATTTTTTAATAATAAATTCTCCATATACTTTCACATCTATATATATAAAATATTTTTTTAATAATAAACTTTCCATATACTTTCATATATATATATATATATATATATATATATATATTCTCACATATCAGCATATTTATCAACACTTGCAATCTTTGTACAAAATTAAGTTGAGTTAAATTATTATCTAACTCGAAAATTAACTGTAAGCTAATTTTTCTATAGCTTGCAAATTTATAATTATTTATATCATACTATAATATAATGGTGTAAAATTCAGCTGGCTGTTTTCCCAATAATTTTATTATCTTTCTGGGGTCATCTATTAGAAGGACAAAAGCGGCTTTTATATGTCTCTTTTATTTATCAAAAGAAGGCTTTATTTTTTTTTAAAAAAAAGATGTCTGTATAAATATATATTATCTCTATATTTCTGCTCTTTTAAAAGCTTAAACTTTCTAATTACTTGTCAAAAAAGAAATCTTAAAAATGGAAAGCAGATTAAAAAATATGTATCTTTACTCGTGGAGAAAAAGGAAGATATTAGTTATTAATTGCTTTTAGTGGAGATAGGTTCGAATAATAAAGACATATATACTCTGTGCTAATGCTAAAGATGGAAGAAAGCTCTTATCATCTAATAATAAAAAAAGGATAAATTCTCTACCCAAAAAATAAAAAGGAAAATGCACCCAGAAAAAAAGAGGAAATCGAGTAAATTATTTCTGAAAATCCATTAACTAATTATATATATGCAATTACAGGGAAATATATATACTTTCATAAATTGTAATTGCATCATCATAAGCATGGTGGAAGCCATTATTATTATTATTCTTTGGAGTATAATTATTTTAAAGTCATTATTTTATGTTCTTGCTATACTCGTTAACATTGCCAACGTTTTCTCCAGTTTCTTGCATCAAGTCATAACTATGATTTTCGAAATGCAGAAGATCCCCTTGTGATTTGGACAATTTGTCCAGATATAGATATTCTTTTGCTAGGTTTTGATTCCGAGATGCAAGCTTCTTCATATTTCTTCTATTGCTTGTGGAAAACGAGTGGCTGTATACTTTGACGACCACTCCGGGTTGCAAACGAGGCAATGGAGCATTCTATGAATGAAGAAGAGAGTTAAATAATACTTAACTTGATATTGACTCCACCCCAGTACTTGTATCGGGTGACATTGGCCTCGACCCAGGAGACGGCGTAGCTCATGTCCTCACTCATCTTCTTCAGCATGTAGTTCGGGATAGCAATCATGACTTCGATGTCTGACCCAATAAGGGCTTCCAAGATCCTCTCGTCGGCCTCGAACAGTTTCAGTTTTGTGAACCCATTCTCCTTCAGCATCCTCACCACCTTGTCGGGGGGGAGCTGGTGGGTCGCCATTGTTCCCCAGTTGACCCCAATACCCGATGCCTCGACTGAAAAGAAGACGAAGATAAAGATGATGTTAAGGAAGAGGAAGCAGATGATTGTTAATTTTCTAGCCATGATCTGTTCTTCCCTTCTTGGCTAAGCACAGAGAGAGAGGTGGGAGGAATGAAGAAGCTACTTTATGTTCAAACAAAGACCATATTATATTTTGCATGACTACTTATAATCATGTGAAAACCACCATTTCCTTCAAGTGTATATGTTAGTTAGAGCAATGACACACACTTTTTATGTAATGAAATTATACATATATCGATATATACAGGCCACAAAATACTTTCACTGTATTTTTTGTATGAAAAGTCTATTCACCGACGGAACAGTTTACTAATTGCACTATACCTTATAATTCAGTTAAAATTTTAACATCCTATTTTATAGTTCTAGAACACGGTAAAATTTCCTCATGACTTTCTACCAAAAAAAAAAATTTCCTCGTCACTTTTTCCCCGACTCTTCAAAAAACTAAACACGAAGCCCTCTCATGTAAAGTGCAATCGAAAAATAATATCTCTCCCTCAATTTTACTTATCCTTAAAAGAGTGAAGATAAAAAATATCAGAAGACGGAATATGGGGAATGTGAATAGAATATGCCCCGAAGAAAAGATGCAAATAGGATCGATCACTAGCTATGTAATAATGTGTCTATATATATTACAAGGATAATATACACAGCGAGAATTAATGCAAAGACTAATCAAGTCAAGGAAGACCAATTATATAAGGATTGCTTGCATAATGGAATTAACTGGCTGTTTCTATTTTTTTTTCTTTTTTTGAAGAAAAATATGTTTATCGGGTCACAAGCTTTACAGCATTGATCTACGTGTTCCATTGCTGATTCCATCTCCCTGTCTTTTATATTTTGACACCCCTTATCTTTGTCTTCCCTTTTTGGCCAAAAAGCTCAAACTTTCATCGTCACAAAAAGAAGAAGCCGCCTCGCCCATTGGTGCAATTCCCAATTGATGGAAAGGATAACACAGATAATTCACGAGGTTGTGATTTAAGAGTTAATAGAGCTTCCAGCATGGACTTTATATGTGATTTAAAGCTTTTATAATCCATTAGCATTTTTATGGTTTTATGGTTTGGGTTAAGATGATATCCAAGCGGGGATCAACCATGAGAATATTGTTTAATAGATTCAAATTCACTAGAAACACATATAGTCGGCAGTAAGCCAATGCCAAAACGGAGAGTTAGCCTTGCAGTGACAAGCTCTCACAGTTTCAAGCGTGCCAAACTATTGAAAATTAATGTTTGAAAATGTTAATTAGTGTTGAGATATCTTGCATTAAGCTCGGAAATTTGAAGGTTTGGAGCAAGAAATCTCAGATTCTGCTGAGATTATATTTCGTATGTTTTACATTTTGTGTAAATCATAATGTCTTCAAAAGAAAAAATATCATCCGGAGAGATATTATGATATTTCTAGAGATATGAGTATGTGTTCTTTTGAGGTTTATATATATTAGAAGCACCTCCTATATATGGGGTATTCTGGGGATGGTGAGAGAGGGTCTGGAATCACGATAAATTTTAGAGGTTGTGATTTAACGGTAAATTAAGCTTTTATTCAGGACTTTATACATGGTTTAAGGATTTATAATATATTAGAAGTACCTCGTGGTCATGTCAAGATGATGGCCAAGCTGGGATCAACCATGAGAATGTGATTCAATAGATTCAAATTCACTAAAATGACATCATACTAAGTGATACAGAGAGTTAGCCTCGCGGTCACAAGTTCTTTCAAAATCAAGCATGTGAAATTACTAAAATGATTGAATATGTTATGTATGAAGATACCATCTTACCCGTTAAGACAACGAAATTTGTGCCCGACCTCGGATTAATTAAGGTCCTTAAGTGCTTGATGAAAGGGCCTGAGATTGTGGAAAGTAGCTTTGCCAAGATTCCCTGCAAAGGGGCTACCTATATGAATGTAGAAAGAGATCTCATGAACAATATCAAATTCCTAGCTTAATTTACTTTATTTGGCAAGCCATATGAATGGGTTCAGTTGGATCTGTCCCACTTTAATTTATTTTTCTTTTTATTTTCACATATTTCTTAAAAAAAAAAAGAATCTTTAGTATTTACTTAGTGCGATGGTGTAACGCATGTAGGCGCTGACATGGCACTAAAATATGCTTAGTCAGCACGAACGCAACTCATAAAAGGTGCCCCGTCACATCCAGTAAGAGTGTCGAGCATGTCTGATTGAAGTATTATTGTATGACCGTTGGAAGGATACATCAACTTATGGAAATGATTATACAAGGAGTTGGCTACTTTCGGTTACAAAGGAAACTCATGGGCCTAGTACATTGAAATAGAAATTCTAAATATCTAATAAAGGGGCACGGATAGTCCCATTGGATATCGAACTTGATACTTCTTGATCACAAGGCGAGAGGTGCATCACCGTGCTATTCTCCCCCTTGATAGGAGTTGGTTGCTTTGATAGTGTGGATACGATCGGAGAAATGTATAGCACAAGCACGGAATAATGAATCATGTTTCATTTTGTCCCTACTCGTGTATGCTTTATGGGCTGATGAGTGTCGCACAAGTATCATCCGTAAAATTTTGATCCGAATCAAAGGTTCAGGAGGAGGAAAATGCGCTAATAACGTTAGTTCCTGATGAAAACCTTAGAGCAGTACAGAATTGATCTGCAGCACCCTGATGAAATAACGATTCTTCCCGAGCAAATTGCAATGTGAGGACTTGACCGTTCTTTTTTTTTTTATATTGGAAAAATGCTAATGGAATTGGAAGGTTTCAGTTTCCAGGAAAGACGAGATTCACCAAAAAGCAAGAGTCGAAGAATCAAAAGTTATACCGACCATCAATGATTGCCGAGTCTACTTCGAGTCAGCCTATGGAATGAGACATTGCAGAAGATTCCAGTGTTTGGGAAAGTACCAAGTTTTGGAAATTTATACCGATACGTTACATAACTATGCGATGCTTTACGAGCCTTCTTTCCATGGGTGACAGTGAAAAGTGCAAATATGACCGCATGAGGAGGAACATTAACGGTGCATTTGGTTTCAGAGTTAAAGTAATTTTGATTTTGATTGTAAAAAAGGACAAATGTTGTGTAGTGTGTTGAATTAAAGTTAAAGTTAAAATTTTTGACATAGAAAATGTATATTTTTATTGTGCAATGGATTGAATTAAAATTAAAGTTAAAATTTTTATGATTTTAACCCTGAAAATAAACGTGCCTTTCGAGTTCAAAGATCACATCAGATCATTACAAAAGCCAGAATAGTGCTAAACTAGCCGCATACCGCACTCACCTTGAATTCAGATTGAAGCATGCACCCAGACACTTTTTTTTTTTTTATAAGATGACATGGTTTGGTCCTTCTTCCCAGTTTCGTATATGGACCATTTTTGAGAATAAAGGATAGTAAATAATGATCGATTTAACTAATATACTGTTTGCGCCATGATTGCTAGAATCGTGATTCGAATCGTAAAATGATTTTACGATTTAAGGAGTGACTAGCGATTTCGATTCCATGACATGAATCGGGAAGGTAGAATCGTGGCTGAATCTCGATTCGAATCGCAGAATCGGACCGATTCTACAATTCTGGTTTTAACCCAAAGTTATATGCCCCCTTCTCTCCCGCATCATCTCTCTCATTATGCAACAGTATTGCTCATTGGTTCTCTTATTTTATGAAAAGTTTGAAACTTATTTTTTGACTGTAAGTGATAAGGACCTGAAAATTTCTGAAACTGTTTCGAATTGAGTTCTGATCAATTCCTGATAGCCGTCTAGTTTGAGATAACTTAGGCTGTAATTTTTTTCAACTTTTTTAGGTGCAAAGAACAATGATTCCAAGAAAGGACAAACCGAGAATAAGTTCGGGAGGAAAAGCAACTTCGCCTACAGGATCCGTGATCATAGTATTATATCAATTTTCATTGGAGGTTGTTATAGGAGTAGCACTTTCTTGTGAAGACTAAACACCATCAGATTATGACAAACCACGCAACAAAATTTATCATTTAATGTTTACTTTTACTATTTCTGATATGAGATTTGGCATATATTTATATATGTTTTTTTTAAATTACAGGTAAAATCTTTCAATTCACGATTCCACAACTCTCAACTGATCATAGATAGAATCACGATTCTAACGGCCTTGGTTTGCGCCATCCAGAATCTTTCTCGAATGAGATTTTGAACTCCGCACTAAAGCTAAACATGAATGTATATATATATTCAGGAGCCATTTGACTAGGAAGACCTCGACACGAATTCGATAGAAGGTGAGTAGGATCCATTTCAATTGATCAAAGGAGCTCATCATAAGTCAATTACACTAATATGCTCAGTTGACATTTGCACGATAAGATGATGAAAATATCATCTCTCTCATGACAGAAAATGATGAGGACATCATGAAATGTACAAAATGCTGTAACAAATCTGTCAATTCCAATGCCCAGAAATTTTTAAATCTGCCCCTTATAACCGCTCTGATATTGCGATACCCATAACATACCGTGTTTCCTCCCTTCGATTTGGAACTTCACGTTCATTCTTCACTTTCCACCCTCGACACAGATGACGGCGCCCAAATCCGCGAGATTGATTTTTTCAACAAAGCTGCAGGCTTCTTTATGATCATCTGCATCCACGAGGTACGTTCCAATCTCTTCGGGCCCATGATTTTTTGGTCCAGCCCAGAACATTAGGCTGCGCGAATCCCCGGACTCGCGAGCCAGCCCATGTAGCTTCCCGTTCTGGCTGCTATCCTCCTAAACAACTTGAGGACCACGGAAGCAGAAAATTGCAGGGTATTCCATATGCAGACCGAGCACAGCAGAATCCAAGTAGTTTGCCATCGAAGTGATCATTATCAGTCGTCGGACGAGTCATGATCTTCCCAGCAGAGTAGCATGTAGACGCAGCGGCCGAGGATGTAGAACCGGGTCTTCTGCTGCTTCACCATCAAGAGGCACTTCCTTCTGATGCCTGCAGACTTTCTTGGACGGTGCTTGGGAGCTGAGAAAACGCAAGGAGAAGACATGGTGGGGGACAGTTGAAGACGGCTGGGATGGGATAAGGGGACTGGGGGAGTATATATAGGATGGATGGCCGGAGGAGGTTGGGGCCTACTACTTCAACTGTGGTCCCCACTTTAGGAGTTTGTCATCTCATCCAAAAAAAATTCTAGCACCAAAAAGACAAATATGTCCCTACCAGCCCTTTGGCAGGCATTTTTTATCAGCCTAAGTAAGGTACTTTCTAAGGACGATTAGATGTCACGATTCCTACACTACCTATACTAGGAGGTCATAATGGGAGTCGGAGGTCAATGATATGCCGAGCCGTGCTTCTTTTCCTTCGCGTAAGAACATTCGAGCTGCAACAGCGAACACGGTCCACTTGCTATTGTACTAGTACATGCTAAAAACGTAGATATTTATATATATGGGAGAAGGGCTAAATTGGTCATTTTGAGGCATCAATAAGTTGGTCAAAGAACAAACGGCGACAGTGTTTGAAGAGTGAAAAGGACTGGGGACGAGGAGAAGCCGTGTGGGGAAGCTTCATAGCCACCCCCGCCGGGGGGGGGGGGGTCCACATGGCTTCATACCCACGTGGCATTTCTTGTCCTTATATAATTTTACCAACGTGCTTATTTGAATCTATGTGTGTATTTATTATTTCATTTATTATTCCATAGGCAGCAGCCCACTAGATGCTAGTGTGAGACCACTAGGTTGTCGGGTTTGCGGCTCTTGGTCGTCTGTTGGTTAAGTACTGCTACTATCTCAATCCCAACCAACTTCTCCCGAGAGTTCTTGACGGTATTTTTATCATTTGTAGACGAAAAAATTACACGTATAATATTTTAAAATTTTTAACTCAATAAAATTAGCCTAATAATGATCAAAGAATGCGCATTCCTTGGAGAAGTTTCAACTTCGAGTCATTCCAAGAACATGTAAAAAAATATTTCCTATTAAATCACATGTACGGCTACAGTCAAATTAACTTATCTCGTGAACTTATAAAGTGTTTACAAAGAACGTGAAATTAATCGAATGAAATTCGAAAGGCTTCGTTATAAAATGCTTATATGAAAAATTTCACCATATAATATATATTTAGTGATATTTTCACCAGATTAGATAAAATTTTAAAATTTTTTCACGACATAACACCACGATAATCTTTCATCATATATTTAACGAAAAGCTTATGTTGCCGACGAGGTGAATATTGTGTCGGTATTGGAGATAAATAGGATGGCAAATCTCCTGCATTTGTGCGTCGTGTCGTGAGAAATTGAAAATCTCCCGCCCGCCGTTCGATTATTTTCACGTTATTAATGATTGATCGCGATTTTCAATGGGAAATCAATCTAGATTCTAGAAGCCACATCCCTAGGCGGGCCCCACCTTATCCTCAAATTGATTATTCACTGCATCCGGACTAGTCCAAAAGCCAGGTCGAAAGTCAAACTAAATTAGTTAACTAAGAAAATTTAAAATTCGATCATAATCACCGTTAAGAATTCAGATTAAGCTCGATACAGAGATATATCAATTGATATGTACCCGCTGCATGGCTTTATGATATCCGAGTTTGAATACAGCAGGTAACACTATGTCGAACCTGAGAGAAGCTTTGTACCTGAGTTGATCTGGGGAAAATCAACTTTGTTAGCTCAACCAAACTCAGTTGATGCCGACACCAAACTTTTCTACTTGCGCTTTCCCCGACTTTCAAAGAATATCTGAAAAAAGAATAGCAAATTGCAATGTCGCATTCTTTTTGTTCAGTCAAATGATGCATGCATGCATTGTGTGCAGCTCGAGTGCTTTCAGACCTATCGTATTCCAAACATGCTGATCAGAGGGGTGACATCGTAAATTTGTCCAAACATAGTCGACTAATCAGACAATTATACCGTGCCACGAAATTCTGACATGGGGCTAGTTCTCGACATTGCAAATATTAATGAGTTTCCTGGCTATGCACTGTCCGGGGATACGTACTCCTCGTAGCTGAACATTTTGTGAAATGTTTCTGAGAAAGAGTCATCATGTCCTTGTGTGATAGTATTTGTCGAGGAGCAGTTCTGAGTATTCCCCGAAAGTGAGAGCACTGTTTGATGCAATCAGCTGCAGAAAGACAGAACATTAAATGAACAAGGGATCAACTTCAAAAACTGTTTGACAAACTAAACCCGAATAACAAGCATTTCTCATTACCTGGCAAGAAACGACTTACTATGATTTCTGAGAACAATTTTAGTAAAAAACTATGAACAGATCAACACTTAGAACGGTAAACATGGTAAATTTCCTTCAATGTACCTCTTTGTGAATGTGGACCTCCTCGGGAAAGTTCAGCTTCTCATCCCTGAAAATAAACAGAATAAAAAGGGAGGTTCATAAACATGAATTTAATGAAAATAATGCATTTATGTCACGTGAAGATTATGGTGGAATGAGAAATTATGATGGTCATTATTGCATAAGAAACATACCAATCGGGTTGCATGAACAAGGCAAATGTCGAACGTTCAACACCCAAAGTGGACTCTCCTTGAGGTGCCTGACAAATGTCAGTATATCAAGGTTCAATTTGCTATACAGACTAATTTAAGAACAGCGGGAAGACATCACTCTTTATGAAACCCAAAAGTGGAATATACCCTAATATAAGAAAATTGTTCTCAAGGAAACACAAAACAAAATCCAGCAGGCACCAGCCCTGATCAGCCTAAGAAAATGAACTCTTCTTTTCGAGAAGTATGCGTGCAGAATGTTTTACACCAAACAAACAGGTTGAATGAGCTCAATCCATGTCTAATAATTGCTTGCTTTATATGCTTTTCCCTCAGAAAATAGTCGACAAATATATGGGTGGATGGAACAGGGAAGATACCCGGACACAGTGAGGTGTTGCACAAAGGTAGCCTCTAGACAGTATTTCGGTAGTTTCACCAATTTGGTAAGCTATCTCTTCTTCCCCATAGACAACCTATAACACAAGAAGGGAGAAAATTCTGAGAAATAGAAGCATATGATCCCTTCAGTCCACTCCCATAGAAATGTAAAGCAAATTACATATAAATCGATTTTGTATAATTAGAAAATGATCTTCTTTCCTAAATCCTCTGTTAGAAGTTCAAAAGGAGAGAAAAATAAGAAGTATACTTTGACAATTTGCTCGGTCCGTGTTCTAACATAAAGTCCGGTAGCATTATCAGGGCAAGAGACTTCAAAGCCATCCTCCATAAAAATTGCACAGGTAAGACCTAAATAAGAAAAGATTAAGACGGAAACATATTACATATGCTGGAAAATCACATGAAATTAGAGATATTGTCTGAGAGCAAGAAATTCTCTTGCACGATTAAAATCCATCTCTAAACAAAGAGACTGCGAAATGAGAAGAGGTCAGCAGAGAAAGCAGCTTACCTGTCAGAGACCCGTGGTCTGTATGCCAGCCACACCATGATGACATAGAACCATTACTTTCGGTAAATTTACTGCACCAAAAAACAATCCACATAACACTTACGATGAAATCCCTGCTAGGTTCAGTTTATAGAAAAATAGCAGGTACAACTTGGGCTTGGATAGCCCAAAGCCTGTCCATTGGTCTGAAAAACCAAGGAGATTGGAGCCAGCTGAGCTCAAATAAAAATCTAGGCACGATTTCTTATTTTGGTTAATCTCAGGGGAAAAGAAGGGCAACTTGCCATTTCCTTCCTCGCTGAGGTGTATCCAAACAAGGGGACCTTTTTTCAGTCAACCAAAAGATCTGTTATATAAGATGTAGCAGGGAATGGAAAATCACCTATTGTCTGCTGGGAAATAATAGAGCAGGCGACCTTTATGACAGCGGGAGCGAGCAAGGGTCTGCTCAAGTTCTCCATTTTCTCCCTTCCCAATCCCTTTTCTTACTGTATATAAACACGCTCGTGAGAATCAAAAGTTCAATGCAAAGAGAAGACAAGTACCTGTCATATGCAGCTACAAGGTGTCGACTACACTTCTATGAAACAATGTATCTTTGAAGGAAGAACTTACCATATTGATCACAGTGATAAGCCACCATTAAACCAACATCAAAGATCAGCTTTCCAAGAGCTTTGAACGCTACAGAGTAAAAAGATTATTCTTAGCTACTCTAATACAATATAATATGTCAACATTCACAGACCTAATATTGATTCTGGAAGATGTTGATTATTCAACAGCTTTATCTATCATCATGTGATTGCAAGTCAACAAACTATTAATGTCCCTAGTATACAACTGAAAAGATTAGCAGTGCAAAGAGATAGATAAGAAAATTTTCGAAGTGCTTTGTCCATAAACGTCAAAGACTTCACAAGCAGAATATTGACATAAATATCAAGACACTGGAAAATCTGCAAAACAAACTAAAGAATTATATAGCTTCTTATTTCCAGTCATAGAAGAATTCCTCTTCAAAAGAAATGTCTGATGGAAAGTAATACCACTGAGAGCAAAGATACTATTCTTTTCCTTCAATTGTTCCTAGGAAAGATCTCTCAGTTAAACTCAAAGAAGGGAAATATAATCTGAAGAAAAAAGGGAAACAATATATATATATATATAAACCGGCTGCTGCATTTTGAGCTAAACAGAATGTCAGTGACCGAAGATATACCATGCTCGAGCTCAGGGAGGGCATCTTTGGGCCAAATATTTGATCCGCAATAAGATGGATACCTAGAAGACAGAGTGCCCATAAACTCCACATAAATAGGAGTAAACACAACAAAAATGTCTTCTTTCCACTTATCATAACTGTTAGCAATGATTTTTAGAAAAGCATAATAACGAGATAAATTTGCGAAAGTTTGTTGCTCTTCATACCGTTTAACTAGAGACGCCTCAGTTGTTGGAATATCTAGGATAGGATTAGCATAGAATGAGCCCTTCAACATATCTGCCCAATAGTACAGCATTCAAGAAGCGAACAGATGAAATGATCAGCAGGAGAAAATTAAATATGTTGCACAGTTTCAAAAAATTGAAGTCCATATATCTAAAACTACTTGATCATCAAGCTGAAAAGTCAAATTTTTATAAACAAATTAAAAATAAAAAAATCCCTTGCCACAAACATGTGAGATGATTATAAATTATTAGGACAGGCATGTGAAGTGAAGGGACTTCACCATATTATGAGAAACACAAGTATGTAGCATTCAGAACAGTATACCGGGTTTCCCTGATTCAAACTTCTCTTTTCCATGACTCCATCCAAAGTTGTACCTGGATAATTTGGAGAAACCAGCAAATCTAAAATCCATGCATATGAAATATTAACTTCTAATATGAACTCATGGAACTCAATGAAAAAAAAATAAAAAATCTAAGTCTAGAAAAGGATGAAAACATCGAACATGCTAGCATTCAAGAGACAGCCCCCAGCAGTGAATCACCTGCTAGCAGGATCTTCAAGCTTAGCCTTCGTCTCCTCAGGAAGACGGGCCAACCTAGTATGTAAGAGAAGGGAAAACAAACTGTCATGTCAATCAGCTCGAGTATGCTTTTAGGAGTCTCCTCTTATGTTCATATTGGGTGAAAGGAATAGTCATAAGCTATCAATTTCAATGATATACCTAGGCGAAAGACGAAGAAGATTTTGACGCAATGAAGAGTAACCAGGAACCTATAACAAAATTGTTATCATACATGAAAGATATGCTTGAATATGACAGCATGAGAAATACAAATAATTATAAATAGGATATATTTTCAGCAGCTGATTGCAGCCTTCTCCATCAACCCATCATTATTACTCTGAGCTAACTTATAATTAGTAAATAGAGTTTCATCAAACAAAACTTAGCTCAAAGTTATAGAAATACTCAAAAGGACAAAAGACTTCAAGTACGTAAGCATCGTAAGACAAAACATTACTTTGTTAAAGAAAGTTTCGAAATGCTCTAACAATTGAAAAAAATGCTAACTCCAAATTGGGCCACAAAAATGATAATTCTGAAGGCAGAGCTTCAATCATGACCATGTTTTAACATGTGCACACCAGCAGACATCATTAGCCAAGTAGCTGTCGCCTCACAAATTCTGACTGACGGACTGCGTTGAATAATTCATTGGACCAAATATGAAAAGCTCGAACGGACGATCGATTCCTAACGGAAAACACGAAGAGAACACTCCTTTCTCCTTAATAAAACATGGGGTTCAATTATCGTATTACCTCTGATACTGATATTATCCCGAGTCCATTGGGTCCAAATCCCTCCTCAATCTTCATCGAGAGGTCAACGTTCCTGTCCTGCATCGACTCGACACTATCAGCATCAACTGGATACAAAATTACGGCGAAAGATCGAATTTTTGTAGTAAAATCAGTGAAAAAAATGAGTTCTCGTGAAGGCCAACTTCAAACCAACCTTGATGTCGGAGAAAGAGATGGTGACGGGCCGGAGGGTGGGGACAGCCGACATGTTCCTCGGACAGATGATATGGCGGGAAGCGACTTTGATTGAGCGGCGGAGGGGAGAGGAGCTAGAGAGAACTCAGAGAGGGGAAGCTGCTCTGACTGTTTTCGAGGTGGAGGGAATTCATGCGAGTGACGGGTCAAATAGAAGTCAACCCGAAGCAGAGAGGGAGAGGGAGAGACAACTGTAGCGTTGTTCCCTTCTTGAAAAGAGAAGGGCTTGACGGAAAATTTTGAAACGGGCAAAAAAAAAAAAAAACTTTCTGTCCATTCACATATTTTTCGGGGGGATTATACCGTCTTTGCGCGAACCATGCGGGTTGAAAACACGTCGTGATCACACCAGATTGATCACGAGAAATAGCAAGTTGTTCCCACTGGTAAAGCATGACCCGTTATCGAAGTTCCAGCAACAAGAGTCGATCAATCCTTTTTCATTTCTAGATATTTTTGAAGTTGCAAATGAAGCCGCGAAGAGAACAGACATGGAATCATGGATTCCCATCATCCTAATAAATATTGGGCGAAACAACCAACGGCTTGAGCTATAAGTGGCTAAGGATTCGATTTCACCGTTCTTCGTAAGATCCTCAATAGAGGACACAATCCCTTTGAGCTAACACCTCGTGACCTATAGGCATGGGCAAAATGCAACATGACCCCCCACTGCACTGATCTGTTTGCCATGGTCAAAAGGACCGACGGGGCATTAGATTCTCCATTAATGATCCGAAAAACAAAGGAAATCCAGTCGAACATACTCAAACATTGCACCGCACGCCTTCTTTTAACAATTGCAAGATACCGTAACATTTTAGCACACGACAACATGATAATTGGCATATTGCCCATCGTGATCTGATAGGAGTCATTAGAAACATAACACCCATTGTGGAGCTTTTATTGCCAAAGGTGGTCCATCTCGTGAAATCGTTATTCTTATGCTCGAATTTAGGGTGGCAGGGCGGAAAGTACTTTGTACAGGAAACTCATACTCTCAACTCCTCAATTCCTGGGCTCAGTGGTTCAAAAACAGCTTCCACTTCCCTTGGGTCCACTTCTTCCAATGTTGGTGGTTGCCATTTGGGATTCTGCAGAACACGAACATACGTGTACGAATAAATGAAAGCCCGCAATAATACATATATATAAGCCAGAGAAGATAAGGCAAATTACAATGGTGTTTTAGAACATTTAGATCAATTCCTAGCAGCTTAAACATAATGATGTGCTTCAGATTGCAGCCCAACATGTATTCGAATTTTTGGGACCAGACGCGCATTCTAGAAGACTTCAGAACAAGAATTTAGCTTAGTAAGAGCAGAGAGAGAACCTGATCCTTATCCACCAGCACAGCTCGGACACCTTCAGCGAAATCATTTCTCAGGGAAGACCTTAAGGCAATCCGGTATTCAGTTTTCATCACACCTTTTAGCTGAAACCCGAAAAATTATGAGACGCTTCCCGAGCAGAGCTAGCTAGGACATGAAGTTTAATTATGGAAGAGATGAATGAACTGGCAAAACTTACAGTTGAAAAATCAGGGTCATTCTTCGCCACTGCTGATGCAACCTTGGAGAAATATTTATGGGTTAAGAAGAGAGAAAAAGGAGCACCTTTTGCAAGGCCTTGCAGAGCCTCATTAGCCCATTCAACCACTATGCAAGAGAGGAAAAGAAATCAGAGATAACGACATAACACATAGAAGGAAAGGTCCAAAAGTCCCTAAAATTTGAAGATCGAGGAAATATAGCTATGGGCTACTTACTGGAGAAAGAACAAAGCAATATGCACAATTTTTCCAATTTTCACCCACTAACCTCTAGTATCAGAACTCGATTGATGCTTTTTGAGCTCTTCAATTGTCTCGATAACCGATTTGTTGGCACTGAAGCAAGAAGAAATCGGCGGCAGAAGGGACTTCAGCTGGGGTTCGGATCCAGGGTCACTGCTGTATCTTGCAAGGAACGCTCCAATCTCCCCGAAAGGATCTTGCGAACTGCAAGCACCATAAAAAGTGATATGCTTTGTGAAAACAGTATAAAAAAATCTGGTTTATGCATTTAATTAGACGAGATGATGCAAATCATAGACCAGAATTCGAGCTTACAATCTACAGTAAAAGTTGAAGGCTATAAAATTTTATGTGTAAAAAGAAAGAAGTTTTTCGGAAGAGAAAAATTTAGAAAAAGAAGCACAACTTTGAAAAGATAAAAATTAGACCGGGTCAATCTAAATATAAGTGATGGATAGGTCAAGTGCGGGATGAATTGTCAGGAAATAAATATCTAATAAAAGATTTTGAGCCCAAAAAATTCTAATAAAGAGTGAAAGATATTTCTGGTGCAGAACTTATCCTCACAAGTTTTTTATTGCATTAGATGCCTCTAGTATCAGAAAGGGGCTAAACATTGGTCCTAAAACTAATTTAATGAAGTTGCTTAAAATTGGCAGACACTGCAAAAAGAAACGGCGGTAGCTAAATCAAACGATAGGAAGAAATATTAAAAGGCCACACTAATCATGTAGCTTTCTTTTCGTTCATCAATAAGTACGCAAATTGTGAAACTTGACCACAGTAAGAGTTACACAAACTGTAGCAGGAAAATAACATACAAGGTATTTGATAAAAGGGCCTCCTTCAGTGATCCTAAATTGCTTGATGGCACATAATGCGTTCCCAGACCAACATACAGGGCGTCAGATGGTGTTGAGATTCTCTTTCCAGTCAATCCAAGATAAGAACCTGAGAAGGAAATTATGTAAAACAATACAGATACCATCAACAAAAGGCAGCTGCATGGTCCCACAGCTTTGAAATAAGTTACTAGAGATTATAGTTTCCGAAAGAGAACATTGTCCAAGCAAAACATAAAAGTTATTTTTCATATATTCAACTTGATTAAGAATTTTGTCATACAAATGCAATATCTGATAGTTCACTCCTTTCAGGCCAAATATATGATAATTACTGCTTCTGTTATTTTCAAATAAATATAAGCAACATTACAATCTTTTTTTTTCCCCCCTTTTTACGCACTACCTTAGCCACTATTTTTCTGCTTGGGCAATACACCAACACCATTCTATCATTGCCATTAATAATGATTCATGCTCAAGGCCACAATTTACTTTTGAAAGAGCACTTACCAACCGATCCTCCTCCTGGAGTTTTAGCTGCTATATGTGCAAAACCAACATCAGGGAAAAGGCCAATTCCATTTTCTGGCATTGCAAGCAGAGTCCTCTGCAGTTGTTCATTTCACCATTATGAATCAAAGGAAATCTAATTTCATAAAAATAGAAAAATTGGACCATACATGGAGAAGATGCATACCTCAGTTATCACTCGAAATCGACCATGACCAGATAAGCCAATTCCAAAACCCATTGTTATGCCATCCATGAGGCATATGTATGGTTTTTTATAATCAGAAATTTTGCATATCAAAGAGTATTCTGCACCGAATACCTGAAGTGAATGCAGTGTGATAATTACCAATTAGTTCGGATCACAGGTAAGAGATCATGCATAAAAATCTTGAATATGAAAATGTATAGCATTATGTCCCAAATGTCAACCTCCAAGAAAAAACGATAATATAAGACATTTAATAAACAAGCATGTCAATGGAGATGATCAAAGTTTGATTTACAAGGCAGGACTTCCCAAACAACTACAACTTAATTGAAATTGCATGCGTCTGTGCATTAAGTTTAGAAAGAAGGAAGCCTTTTTTTTTTGTTTCATTCTCTTCCTTCACAATGTCATCCATTTAATTCTTTAAGGCTGCTGGCGGCTATCATTTATCTTTTGGATTTATATCAGAATGACACACAGACCATCTCAACAAAGGAAGCCCATTGGTGCAAGCTAGATATGACCATGCACTTTGGAGGAGAACAGGGCCAGAAAAGCAAATTGATGACTCTTAAGAGCAGCATTAGTAATAAAATGTTAGATTAGCTCGACACTATGTCTAAGCTTGTACTAGGTGATAAGACAGATGATTATGCATAGAAGTGCTTATTTACGAAGTTCATTCTGGTCATCATATATATGCATGAAGAAATACACAACAAGACCTCAATCACATCTGCCAGTTGATTTTTGGTTGTTATCTGCTTCACATCACCACCTGCATGTAAACTAAGACCTGGGTTATCATCTAGCAGGATCTAAATAGATTATACTGGTGAAACCAACTTCGCAACAATCTAATCAAGAAGACCAGGGACATCCACTTAAACAAAAACTAGTACCCGTGTTAAATCTAGTCTCTACATAGTTCTTGCTGGACAGGTTAGTTTTAGAATTAATCATTAAAGAAAGGAGACATACACCTAACACCATAAATTGCAAGGAAAATCTTCACTTTACCATAAACTAAGCCTATATAATGGCACACTCAAGCATAACCTGGAGCCAAAGCACATAATGGCTATGCAAAACAAGCAATAACTAAGAAAACCTTTTGCACAAGTGGTGTGCTTTTGTCCTTTTGAATTTCAGCAACAACACCCTTTATATCCATTCCTGCATTTAACCATGAACGTCATCCTCAATACATTCCCTATCACTACAAGATAATCATAGCGTCAAGAAAAAAACTTGAGGCAAATCCCGATTGGCTTACGATGTCATACCAAAATGAGAAAAATAAAACTTTTTTCTTAAATTTGAAGCAAGGAAACCCAATTTTTCTTTGCGTTACCAGCACAGAAGGCACGGGCTGAGCTGCTCTCAACCAGAACACATTTAACATTTGGGTCAGATTCCCATTGATCAAGAAGACTCTTGTACCTGATATCCATATCTGCATCAACATTGAGGTCGTCCAGTTAGCATATAGAATGCTCGCAGCCCATTTTGAGTATCCTATAGCTGTCTAGAGGACAATCGAACGAAATGGAGAACGATTCCCAAAAGTTCGGACGATCGCGCAATTAAGCAAACTAGAAGCAAAGCAGACGTTTAATTCCGTCCGGAATCGCAAGAGAGGACAGAGCAAGAAGTACCCAAATTCATGGCGTTGAGGGCCTTGGGGCGATCGAGGGTGATGACAGCGAGGCCGTTCGGGTGGACGGCCCCCTTGACGAACTCCTCGGCAGCGGCAGCCATGATCGCGAGGTTCCGGCAGAGGATGGAGGTCGGGGAAGGAGCTAAGATAGGCGGACGGCAGGAGGAGCTCCGGCTGAAGAGAAGAGTCGAAGAATTACTGACCAAGTGAGAAGCTCCGAGAAGGCTTCTCATGGCGATTCTGCTTACCATTGAGAGAACTTATGAATGGCTCCGCTCCGAAGCTGAGAGTGACAGAGAGGGTAACTTTTTTCCCCACTTCCGGACGATTTTACCCTTGTCCTTCTGCATAGACCTTTGCACGACTAATAAACTTATCGGATATAATCCGACATAACGTCTCACCTCAATTTTTCGGTGTGCACGGTAATATTGGAAGTCTAATTAGGTCTCAATTAGTTCAATCAAATCGGATCGATCCACTGGAGGGTAAAACTCTTCCCCTGTGAATTTTCTCCATTTACTCATGTTCATTTCATGTCATCTTTTTACCGATCATTATAGTTTTCCTTATATGATATTTTTTCATCTTGGTATGTACCTATCTATATATATTAGACATTTATTTTTTTCTATATAGGTTATTTAATTTTCATAAGATTATTAAACCTATTTATTTGCCATTATCATGAGTTATAATTCTTTGACTCTCATTCACGATATCTTGATTATGTACATTCAGTAGAATATATGATTTTAACATCATTGTTTTATTTATATCCATTCATGTATTGTCACATGCACTAGTTATCTATTTTTTAAATACAAAAATTGACAAAGAATTACCGCGTGATGATGCGGGTATAACTAGTTTTGATTCGGTCTTGACTAAATGCACTTCCCGTGAGCAGAGTTTGGTTGGTAGGTACCTTCGGGGATTGGGTGCTGAATTGCATTGGCAATATTGGACTTGAATTCGGAGGGCCAACACGAAAATCGGACATTGTAAGAAAATGGAATTAAGACATCCATTGGTTCATGTTTCAATCTATTTAGATCTCTCAGATCGTTCATAACATTGTTCAGACCCCGTCCCATTATTATTATTTTTTTAGGTCGATTTCATAAGGAGGTCCATGTGCCTAACGTGACTCCTGTCTATTTCTATGTTCTCGATTGCAGCTTTCCGAGTCATCCCAATTCGGATTCTTTTCCTCAATGGCCGAACATATATATTTCTTTTTTCGAGTTTCTAAAAGAATGCATGAGCATCTGGCTTTTAAATTTCACCAGTGGACTGGGAAGACATGTTTGGGCTTTAAATTAAAAATTATGGGCCAAAGGGCTCTTGTTTCCCATCCGCCATTGGAAACTCGTATTCTGCACGGTATTCAGAATTAGAAGCTACCGATACGCAGGACTCATGGGGAACCCGTTCAGTCGGCACCTGTACTAGGGACGTGCACAGACATAGGTTCGATTGCGAACCGGTGATATGCCTACCCGTCTAACAGCTCTTCCTCCTAGACGTGGAGGTTCTATTTCGTTTAAGAGGTTCCAAACAAGTCATTGTAAGAAAGAAAATCCAAAAGAATATTACTACCGAATAAACAAAACCTTCATATCCAACGATTTCAGACAACACACACCGAATGCCAAGATGGGTATTTTAATTCCGATCCTTTTCTCCTATTATACATAATCATACACTAATAAAGAAGATCGGAATTATAATCCGTACATGCAGATAATCTCCATAAAAGAAAAAAGAAGCTAGGACTGCTAGCTTGTTCATATAACATATTACACATATAACATCACTGGCCTACAATTAATAAAAAGTTGGCTTATATTCATCCGCCGCAGACGGACAAATCTCTACTTAAGGAAAGAAACTAAGCAAACAGCAGTTCACAGTGCAAGAGCGCATCTGGTGCCGGGCGCCATGGTTCCGGCCATGGCAGTGGTGGAGATCCCCAGCAGGCTTCCCAGCATACCGATAAACTGGACAGGTGCAGTCATCTGAGGGAAATGGCCGTCGATCTCTATCATGTCCATCGTCGATTTCCCAGCCCCAATCTGTCTCTGCATGTACAGCGCAACTGAGTTCGGGACTACTATGTCCTTCGTGGTGTTCATAATGTGGCATGGGACAGACACCTTCCCTAGTATATCTCTGTAGTCAGAGTAGAACACAGTCTTGGCCAGGGGGAGAGCGACCTCAGGACGCATCCTGAGGAGACACTTCTGGAGTTTGTCGACCGAGGCTGGGTTGTTTGGGTCCGCGTTTAGCGAGGGAAATGCCAAGGCCCAAGCAGTGTAGTCGGATTCTATACTGGAGATGATCTGCTCTACGTCCGAGGCATCAAATCCACCTTCATAGTCATCTGTGTTGACGTACCTGTAGGAAAAATCGTCATATATCGATCTAAACATGTATGGTGCGTCCCCCTTGGTATTATAATAATTTCATAAAATGCCTCCTATATATATATATATATATATACACACATATATTCATAGTCCTCGTGGCCCGATCTGAACTGAAATTCTAGTGAGTAATTGAAATTAGGTATAAATCAATGTGAACATCTTGGCACACTGTGTCCGTTCTACGGTTCACGTGTTTCAGATGTCCACACCGGTGGTGGTAGCTGAACGATTGTTACATGCTCCTCCGAACATATTCGGCAGCATCAGGTCATTGTTATCGTTGTCATGAATGCAACAAAGGTGTCATATGTTCAATCATTCATATATATTGCAGCAAGGTATCATCCTTGCTAAAGGGCTATATATAATTTTTAAAGGATCTTCCAAACATGTCCGGACAACTAGAAAATCATATAAACATGCCCATTTAAGCATATATGTATGCATATTGCATCATATGGATTGACCCGGCGATTAGTTGGGAAATATTAGCTAGCCTTGAATGACATTGTTCCTGTTTTCTCGATTCTGAGCAGTTAATTCTCCTTTTTCCAAATCATAATTCGCGTCTCCATGCACATATAATCTACCTATTAGAAGATTGATGATCGATTTTATTACGGATTGGCAAGAAATTAAGAGCTAGCTGGGAACCCCTAAGATCGATCCTTATTTATTTAGCTTCATGAGCCAATTAGGAATCTACTCATTTGTTACTTAATTATTTATCAGAATTTTAATTTCAGGTTGTTGATAACAAATCTAGCTAATTGATCTGATCCCCTTCGACCATCTTAATTAATGTTATTAGATTCGGAGTTTCGGCAGAAAACAATTAGGCGAAGGAAACTCTACGAGAGAGAAGAGGACCATGAGATGTTGCCAAAAAATTTCTTCGCTGTCGACGAATTTAATAAATTGGATATGGCTGGATCCTCCCCTAATTATAATACTAAGCGACGTACATCATGCACTGCTATTATTTTAATTCAATTGAATATATATCTTGAATTACCATTAGATTCCTGTCAGTCGGCATGAGATAAATTATGTAGGTGAAGAATAAGAATCAAATTCGGTCAAAAAAGTGGTTTTTTGGATGTACCTAAACGAAATTCTATATATGAAGTATATATTATACATCATGCGTGATTCATTCGTTCACCATTAAACAATATATGCCTGAACGTCCAAGCTGTATTATTCTTTTTATGTCAGGTGTAGTTAAAAACGTATCAATGACATCTTTACTGATTTCCTCAATTTGATCGAAAAAAATCGAATCTGTTTTGTTACGGTGGAAAAATCCATTCATGTAATAAGAGAATGGAATATGCCAGGGGCATATAAGGAGAATCACTTAATTTTAGGTCATCAAGAATTAGTGTCACTGCGCTAGATTTTCCTTTTCTTGAATTTGAAATTATTTTGAAGTAATCCAAAACAATATGCAACTGTGATATATATATATATATATAAATATATGCGCGGATAAAACGTCTAGGGTGGGGTCCAGCTATGTTTCCTAATAGGCTAGGCATGCGACATGTCTTGATAGAGCAACCTAGCTCTTTTCATCCATTAAACGGTAATATAAACTCAGAAACGATGTAGAAGATATGGCATATCACCTATGGAAAAGATCTTAGGGATTGATTAGCTAGGCTAGATAGTCCCTGTTTGTTTGTCGATCTACAAGTATGTCGACATCGACAGGGCTTCGGAGGTACGCATAGTGGTAACTTATTAGGTCAATAACAGGTCTTGAACATTATTTCACTTCAGTAATTATATATCGATCCTAGCTAGAGCTATGTGTTTCGGATCTATGTGGGGACAACACAAACATATTCCAGTGAAACTTAATCAGCTGTGGTCATTCAAGACCCACTTGATATATCATGACAAACTGATGAAAAACAAGAACAACATATACCGTATATAGAGATACAAAATTGATCCTTCCGGGGCCGAGAAATTTGTATGTTATATGGTTCTGATTCATTAGGTATATCGAGATTTAGTACCACCCGATCGATCACAGTTAAAAATTTGTGTACTATCTATTTGTATGAGTTCTAAAATGTCGACTAAAATTTTCTATTTTGTGCAATAAAATTAGTCTTTAACCACTGAACATAAATTTATAAAAATTGGATAATGTTTTTGTATGGATTTTATCTGCTAACATGTTCCTTTTTTCTAAGAAAAATTCCCGAGGGGTGGGATTAAATTTTTTGTGGGCAATGGAAAATTAATTTACTTAATTAATGAGCTAGAAAGCTAATTTGAATCAAGCTGATGGATAAATAATTTACCTCGGTGAAGCACAGAGAAGAACCAGCTTCTGAAACAGCTCGGGCCTCTTGATGGAGGCGAGGCACCCGATCATCCCGGACATGGAGTGTCCGACGAAAACCACCGACTTCACCTTCATCTCGTCAAGGAGGGCCACGAGGTCAGTGGCAAACCCGTCATAGGACGCGTGCCTAGCAGGGTCATAGAGGTCCGGATCTTCAACCGTGCCCGAGAAGGCCCAGTCGAAGAGGAGGACCTGGTGGTTTGTCGACTGGATAAGAAATGGGACGATCTTGTCCCACACGGACTGGTCCGTGCCGAACCCATGGGCCAGGACCACTGTGTTGGGGCCTGAGCCAAGGACCTTCACGTTCATGGAGGCTGCTAGGGGTTTGTTCCGAACCACCATTTTTTTTTCTCGGTTAGAAAGAAGGACGAGGACAAAGTGGAAGAAGAGGAAGAACAAGTAGAGCTATGAAGGGTTTTAGCTTCTTTGTTTTGGGTCTGAGGAGGGTCTCTGTTATATAGATGGGAGATGAAGATGAACTTCCTAGAAAAGAAAATCTTTTTTTCTCATTTTTATAATTAGAAAATGAACAATTAATTGATGAGAGGGGCCATGGGAGCTTTTGATAATTAATGCACTGACCAGTTATTTGGTAAAGGGCTTCCTACTCCTTCCTTCCCTTGACCCTAAGCTCAAAAGCAACCAAAAGCAAAAACGAGGGTAAAAATATATATGTGCGTGTATATATATATATATAATCGGGTCCAGTTTGTCCCTCCTCGATCGATCGCACAGTGCGTCGGTTCAAGGGAGAAACATCGGTGCACATTCCTATCAGTTCATATTATATAGGAATGCTTTCATCCATTAATTACCTTTGAAAAATCATGTGGCTGTGCATTTATGATTCATATATGTATAGTTTATAATAATGCTCGTTAATCATTCCCCACTGCAATTTTAATAATTTGTAAAAGTGGGTTGCACATTTATTGGAGTGATAGTTGAAATCTATCTTTTGATGTGAGTAGAGTTAATTTTCCTTCCCTTTTTTTTCCATTTTATGGATAATATTCATACTTCATTTATTTATTTATTTTTTTGGGTGAATTAATTTACTAATTTCAATCATGTATGGCTCCCGATTTTTTTTTTCCTAATAATCTTACTGTTTGACTACCATATTTTTCGTTATAAAGGAGGTCCAATGCCTAATACAATGAAAAATATATCCTAAATAACTAATAAATTGGCATTAGTAATTTCATTAGGTATCAAACCTACGACCTCTAAATCAACAGATAATGACGCACGACATTATGTTGCATTCACTTTTGATTTTGATTACTATATTTCGTTATTCTTTAATCGAAAAAAACATTCTCCATATACGTGTGGTAATACATGGTTAGTCCCCTAGACTGCATCTGAAACTTGACAAAAGACTTACATATTCACACACGTGCATATTTTAATGGTGGCGAATCGATGTTACGAAGATTTCGTCCATGTGAAAGGAGCGCTAAAGGGAGGGGATTGGGTCGAGTCCCTGCAAGGAATGTTGACAGGGATTTATTGCTAGCAGTTGGGGAAACGTATGAATTTGTTTTGGGGAATACTTTGACTTCATATGTGATGCATATACAGTGTATATAGTTGAGTGAGGTCCACATGCAATATAGGAGGGCAATGCACCATCCACAATAATATTTTTATTTATTTTGGGTATTGGATGAGTTACCACTTTGATCATCCCAAAGGTCAGTGTCCTCGTATGTTTCAATCGATACGTATATACAAGTGCTTTCTTTCTACCCTAAGCAGTTCTAATCTTGCAAGCAACAATATATATACATATAAGCATGCATTTCTTGTACTTAATATAATTTTGTAACAAATCGAGAAAAAAAAATATATTTTGTAAAAGACAGATGCACATGCATGCTATTGGCCAACCTTGCTAATGATATACCCGAGATTCTATAACTTGCACTCAATTAGTAATTTTGATTCCAAAAGCATCCCTTTTTTTGAAAAATAAAATGGGGAAAATAAGTTTATTTAGAGATTCCATGTGATTTGAAGATTTATTCATTATGGGCAAAACGTGCTTTAGTTAGTCAACATTGAGCTTAGCACACTAACACAAAGGGCAAAACTAGGAATCTAGCTTTAAATATGAGAACTTTATAATTAGATTAAGCAAATCAAATTGATGTTAGGATATAAAAATTAATGACTACATATGTTCTAACTATCATGGTGTCTCTCTAAAGTATATCCGACACATTTTAAGGTTAGTCATGCCAACAAAAAAATGATAATATATGTCTTTTTTCTCTAGAGATAATTGTATAGTGTTTTCGGGTCATGAGAATATGATGAATGAAATAGTTGATAAGACATAGTATCTTGTCTAGTATCCTAAATTAAAAGTTGTTGATTTTAATTAGTGACTCATCATTTATGAATTTTTTTAATAAAATAATCCATCTAATTTTCTTTTATGTATCTTTAGTTTACTCGCTAAGAAATGGTAACATAAAACTGTAACTCACAGTACTTTTTTTTTATTGGCAGGATAACTCGCTGTACATTTTCCTTCTCTGGTTTTGTAATCTTTACATTTTATTGGCTAGAGGAATCATAACTAAGAAAAAGGATCGACGTACACCAATGGTTGCACTGTGCTTAAAGATAAGATCGACTCGATTCGTTGGGACACGAGCGACGAATAGATTTGGCACCAGTTAATATAATATTCAACAAGACAACAACTACATAAGACTGGCCATTGCATATTCAATTCTCAGCTGATGGAGATAGAAGAAGAACGGGTCATGTGATGTTGATATGAAACATACTTTTTCTTCAATTATTAATGGCAACCACAGTCGTTAGTCACAAGGAGGAAGCGGACCATACACTTAAAACAATTGGGGGAAAAAATAATGACAAATTACATTGATTGGGAACCAAAAGGCACCTTTTGTCCTTTCTCCCTATTATGTCTGGATTTTTTTAAAAAGAAGGCTCGAGATAAGGCCAAAGTCTACCTTTTCCGCCATTTGAGGGTGTGGGGCCCCCCACGTTCAGCCTATCAGGGGAAGGTAGATATGCATCCGTTTTTCACGTATTTATTATCCATATGAGGACGTGCTTTTCTTTTTCCTTTTTTTTTTTCCCTCTTTGTTTGGCTAAAAAATTTAAGTCTATATGATGATATTCTAAAATTAAATAGACGCCGCCTAATTCAGCTCGAGTCAAGTCAATGTTAGAATAAAACTCTTTTAGTGTGTAATAAAACTCTCTTAGTATGTATTTTTTCATTTATAAGATTTGAACTTGATCTCTTGTTTAAGAGGAATAAAAGCGAACTGCTTAAACTAACGTACGTTAGTGGGACATGTCAAACAAAGATTAAAATTAAAATAATTAACAAATATTTTTTTGGGCGAATAATTAACAAATATTTCTTTAAGATACTCTCTCCCACCTAAAAATCAAAAGAGAGTGTAACACCGCGGTGTACGCATTCTCTTGGTAACTAAGAGATTCTAGATTTGATACTCAGTGGGACTATCCGTGCCCCTTTATTAACTATTAGGATTCTATTTTATTGTACTTAACACAAACCTCCCTTATAACCAAAAAAAGAGTAGGACTACTAATGTCATTTTATTTAGTTCTTATTCTTTATTAGCCTATTAGCCCATGTTACGTCCTCTGTAATGAAAAAATACTAAAAAGAAAATTAGGTTATGACAATAGTAAAAATAATGTTTTTACTAGTGCTCCCATTAGTTAAAAAAATAATCATTAGAGATTTTTTTTTATTTACAAAGAAGATTCATGGGTTTAATAGAATGAAATGAAAAGTTATATAAGGAGGCATGGTAGTCTTAAGTGATAAAAATCGTAATTGAAATTTATTCTTTATTAGACGAAAACATGTGCCGCTGAACTATAATTTCTTCCTTATATAATTTTTTTCTTTATTATCATTAAACGGGAAAATATCAATAAATAACTTTTTTAAGTCATGGGGAGCTCTTGTTGTTGGTTGCAGAAAATGGGAAGAACTTTATTATACAAGTTTTGATATACCCTCTTAATAATCCTCCTAAAAATCCTTCTGTTTCAAAAAATCTATTCACAATAGCACAGATTGGAAAATGTATAATTTGAAAATACTTTTCTGGAGTAGACAGATTTCAAAGTCATCCTCTTAAATGCGGATAGATTTTCCTTCCCGAATTCTTTTAATTAGTATTATATATTGGGAAAATTCAAACGTAGAATTTAGAAATCAAAGAGCCGGAAGTAACCAAGTCACAGATTCTTCAAGAAAGGACTATTAGAGTGAATTGACAGACCAACTAATTCTGGAAATAACATGCTATATTGATGAGATTAGTTATAAGAGAAAATTCTTCAAGGTCTCAATAAAAATAAACAAAAAAAGAATATATATGGTCAAAAAGTAAGAAAAATGCATAGATATTTTGCACAAAACTCTTTGCCACATGTGTGGACGAGCAGGTTGAATTCGCGGGAGTCCATCAAATCAATGAAATCATTGTTGTAAGGGTAAGGAATATCTCGAATTGAATGTGGAAAAGCAATTTTTGTCAGTACACGCATATATATGTCTCGTATACAACTAATAAGAAACCGATAACTGACAAAAAAAAGAAAAAAGAAAAAGAAAAAAGAAGTCGATATAATACTGAGATTGTGTTACAACTGATATTATGAACTGTAATTGTCGATACAATTGATTAAACTAGAGTTGATTCAACTCATTCCGTTTTTTGACTTCATAGGAAGAGTATTTCAGAGATTGCTTGAGCCTCTCCATCGATCATTGATCTATAATTCTAAGCTCGGACAGATATGCTTCCCGTAAGATGTACTCTTTTTCCCACTGCAACTTTTTAAGGAAGGTCATTGCATCAAGATTTGTTGCATTGTCTGTGTTAGGGTTAAATATCTTAACCATAGCAAATTGTTTTCTCATACATATATGTTCCAATTACATTCGAGTTGGTCGATGATGGTGAATGAAATGTAGACTAATATTAATAAAGCTAGACACTCCATCGCAATGACGGCATCGGATAGCGAAAGGGTTCAAATTATTGACTTATATATAAACCCAAAGATTTTTTCTGAATTATATAAACCCGACGTTATTCACTAAGAATATGGATGGCATAAAACAAGAGATGCTTATTTCTACACCATAGATTTTATCTAACAATGTCTTGGATAAGTTTTACATTATGTTGATTTTCTCAAGTTAAAGTTTTTCATCAGCGTCATGCTTTCTCGTGCATATTATAAAAAAATATCTGAAGAGACTGATGGGAGAAATGGCACTATTGCCATAAAAAAAAATGGACGGTACGTATGATTCTCTTCTCAGTGCCACCCCATAACAGTGAAAGGATGCATTAAATGTAAATGGGGCGAATGTATACCACGAAACTTACATAGTCCCCGTACATGAACACGAGAAACAATTAGTACATATACCCGTGTGGTCCTTCCTAGCTAGAGGAGAAAAAGGCAATGTTTGTTGCTTCAATTCGATTGTGGATTCAATGATAGACATAATTAGCTTTTCGTTGTCCGGAGAAGACATCAAATCTAATTGCTCTTCTTTTGTCTGGTCGACAGATACTCTGCCTTTTGGTCTCTTATTGTTGGAAGATTCTTGACTCTATATAGGACAAACCGATGAGCAACATTTTCATATTACAAATAGATAAAACAAACGACAACGAGACATCCAATTGCTTTTTCTCTGATCTTCTTGCTAATCTTTGCCCCGACGGGAGATTCTGTTCTCTGGACATGATAGATATTTAAAATCGAATTCGTGCCCTCCATTCGACGAAGTCTATATCGGGTGTCACGAGCTGCAGCGCATGAAGCAAATGATTAACCACCCGTCTTCAAGAAGATTGAAAGCAATCGATGTGAAAATAAAGTCTTTTATATATTTAGTAATATATATATATATATATACTAGTAGGGAAAATTAATAAATAAAATCATGCACGGTATATATATAATGAAAAATATATATTATTTGCTTCATAGTTAAATTCTACCTCAGTTTATTACAATTATCATAAAGCATATGAAAATTTTGACAATTCAATGTCCTTATTAAAAATACATGATGTATTCTTCGACCGGTCATTATTATGCTATTATATTGATGCATCTTATCCATAATAGTGTTGACTTATTCAAGTTCCATAAGGAACAATTCCTATTTAAATACTGTATAGATCGACCTATAAGATTAAATTAAGAACAATTATATTATTATTACTACTACTACTACTACTACTACTACTATTACTTACTTACTTCATGGTTAAGTAATGTCTATATTTACATGAATTTATTCGCATTTTCTAAAAAATAAAAAAGAAACTTGAGAGTATGAAAAACGAACGTACTTTTCGCAAAAACTTCCGAAATACTTCCGATTTATATAGATATAGATATAGATAGATGTAGATATGTAACCGAAAACTATTATAACTATATCGGTATGAATATATATATATATATATATATATATCTAGTTTTATGTAATGTTATCAATTGCGATTATCGGGTAGACGTGTCCTCAATATTGCAGATATGACACATATATATGTCCTACGTACTATTACCGGTATTACGAGAACCATGAAACCCAACAATAATTAAGTACTTGGGTCGACCTGTGGGGTCAATGAGCTCATCAACTTGTTCAATGTATCATTGCTTCTCTTCGTACCATTTTTGTTTTCTAATTTCAATAATTTTTCTTTTTCGGTTATAAGAAAAACTCACGGGTTTAGTATAAGCATGGTTTTCAAAATCATGATTCGAATCGTAGAATCGTACGATTCAAAGAGGGCCATGCAATTCCGAGTCAGGGGGTTGAGTCGGAAAATGTACAATCGCATGTGAATCGGGTGTTGGATCGCGGAATCGTGGAATCGGGTCGATTCTGCGATTTCGGATTCAGTCCAGATTCACATGAAGCCAGGCCTGATTCGGGCGAAGCCCATTCTTAGTTGGTGAAACCCAGGCTTAAGCCCGATAGGCTCCCCCCCCCTTCGTTTTCTCATTCTTCTCCAGCGCTCGTTTTCTCCCCTCTATTTTGTGCCCTAGCCTCCCCGTCTTCGACATTTCTACAGCAATTTCTTCTTATTCTCTTCTTGTTCCAACGAGCTTGAAGCTCCGTGACCAGGGGTCCGTAGTTCTGAGTTCGAATTTCGCTTCCACAGTGACCGACTCTGCTCTGCCTTTGCCCAGTGACCGACTCTGCGTCGACTAGCTTCGACGGTTCGATCGCTGTCACCAACTCACCGCCCAGCGACATCACCTTCGTCGACGGCTCGACCCCCCCTATAGTCTACGGCCTCCTCACGCGGTGTGAGTCACAGTAATGAGATTCTCCAGAATCTCCACGGTGTGTGAATTTCTTGCTTCTAATTGATTTATGAATCGGATTTAGAATCTTCATGGTTCCAGAGATGATAACATGCGATTTCTGTTTATGGATAATCTTGAATCATCATGGTTCCAGTCTTCCAGATGAAATTGTGATTTCTGTTTCTGAATGATGGTTCCATATGAAATTGTTCATTTTATATTATGAATTATGACTTATGTTGTTAACTTTTTATTTCGGGAGTATGAGTTATGATTTGGAATTTTGGATCTTGAATTTCGATAGTTTGTAACGATATTTTGTGTTTTTATCATTTTATCACTTATTGTTGATTTGTTGATTTGTGATCTTTATTTGAATGAACAATGATTGATTTTTTTTGCTCAGGAAAGTATGTTACATATATATATATATATGTGTGTGTGTGTGTGCTATTTTTTTAATTACATGTAGAATCTTACGATTCACGATTCTATGACTCTCGACCGATTTTAGGTAGAATTGCGATTCTGAAAACCTTGAATATAAGTATAAAAAAAAAGAGCTAAATAATTGGATGAATAAGTCCTACTAGTGAGAATCGAATTTATGGTCTTTTAGTTTCGATTCAACATCTTATACCACTACATTATAACTTTTTTTTTTCCGTGTGCATTAAGACCTCTTCCAAATCAATAATATTTGGCAGAGTATTTACTACGCACATAGAATGAAATGAATGACCCATGAGCGAGGCAATCCATTAAGATTCAATGTATCTTCTGTAGACTTCAAAGCTGACAGCATTGAAGTTCTCAAGTCCTACACACAACAAAAATTGACTACTAACCGTTTGTCGAATGGCGGCGATCATGATTAAGTAATAAGCATTTCATAAAAAAAAAAGATTAAGTAATTAGCAATATTGTATTTTTAGGTAGATTATTTTCTTTTCTTTTTTCCCCTCTCTTAATTGATCATATCGCTGATCATTTATCTTATTATATATATTTACAAATTTTTTTTATTTGTCTTGCCCTATAATCCAATAAGCCTCTGTAATGTCTGTTATAAAGTTATCTAAAAGATTATAGCTGAGAGACTTATGCTGCTTTTGGTTTCAAAATAGAATTTTAAAATCAGATTTTGATTTTGAAAAAGAGTGATATAAATGAGATCCATCATTTGACTTTGTATGAGTTATTTTGTTTTGTTGTGAAAAAAAGTATAAATGAGGCTCACTCTTTGACTTTGTATGAGTTATTTTGTTTTGTTGTGGGTAGAATTATGTTAAAGTTGTGATTTTAAAATCACATTGTGAAACCAAACAAAGCATTTAAGCTCCTCCTCCACAGACTCATCTCTACAAACCGGACGGCTTTCACTGAAGGTAGGTGGATAAATGGGAATGGTTTACTAGCTCAAGAAATTCTGCATTCCATGAAAAGAACTAGAGCTTGTCGAGGATGGATAGGATTGAAAATTGACTTCATGAAAGTGTTCAACAAACTAGAATGGTCATTTATCATCAAAGTACTTCAAAGTTTCGAATTTCATCCCACTTTTATCTCCTGGATCCACTAGTGTATCTTGACTATCTCCTTCTCCATTTTGATCAATGGATCCCCTCACGGGCATTTCAAACCAGGGAGAGGAGTCCGACAAGGCAACCCCATTTCCCCATACTTTTTATTATTGCAATGAAAACTTTGTCTAGACTTCTCCACAGAGCTGAAAACAGCAAGGATATTAAGGGTGTGCAAATTAGCCGAGGAGGCCCCACCATCTCCCATCTTATGTTCGCGGATGATTTGCTCATGTTTTCCTAGGCCTCCAATTCTGAAATCGAACACATCAAAGGGATACTTGCAAAATTCTGTTCTTGGTCAAGACAACTGGTAAGCACGGAGAAATTCAGAGTCTTCTTCTCTAAAAATCTAGGAGCTATTAGGCGTCAACTTATCAAACAATACCTCTGTATGAAGAAGCTCAAACTAGATTCCCACTACCTAGGCAACTCTCTCTTTGTTAGTGGTAAGAAGAAGAAAGAGTCCTTTCAATTTCTCTTAGACAAGATTAAGAACAAATTAGCATCTTGGAAAACAAAAAATCTCTCATGGGCAGGTAGAGCCACCTTGATTAAATATGCAATATCTAGTACCCCAATTTAAATGATGTCTCTTTATCACCTGCCCAAGTCCATCCTCAAAAAGATGGACCAGGTTGTAAAACGTTTTTGGTGGGGTAAAACGGAAGAAGAAGGCAACTATTTTGCCCCTAAGAGTTGGGATTGTCAGCCAAAGTCCAGTGGGGGTCTCGGGTTCCAGAGAGCAGAAGATATAAGCAAGGCTATGTTACCCAAGACTGCATGGGCAATTATATCTTGAAAGGACAGCCTAGCGATGAAAGCTCTGAAAGCAAAATACGGGAGCCTAAGTAACCTTTTGGTTAAATCTGCTCAATCAATGGTATGGAAAGGATTATAATGCTGTCGGGATACTCTCGAGATAGGTATGTGCTTTTCTATTGGTAATGGTGCCACCTTCTCCATTTAGAATGACCCGTGGATCCCAGGAATGCCTAACTTTAAACCTATTCCTGCTTTTGATATTCATACCAACAATGATGTCAAGGTAGGTGACCTAAGGCTCTTCTCTCCAAAAAGCTGGAATATTCCTTTGCTGATAAATTTGTTCAATGAGGATAGGTTACGTCATATACTCAATATTCACCTTGCTGCCGCAGAAAGTGGTGATTCTATTACTTGGACCCCCATATCTCATGGAGAACATTCTGTTAAGTCATTTTACTTGCTGGATCAAAAAGCTAGGTTCAACACTCATTTAGACTTGAAGTGGAGTTGGCTTTAAGTGGAGGGAATCGCCTTGGAACTTGATTGTAGATAACTTTCCTCGTGATACTCATGCTCATATCGCTGGTTTTATCATCCAACCACATGTTTTGCTCTTAAATGACAGCGTTGATCCTGATTTATTCACAATTTATTACTCAATTGTTCTCTGTGAATTATGGAACTTAAGGAAAAAATGTTTGTATGGAAGACCTAGGGCCGTTATTGATTCAGTGCTGCAGCGGATATGCAGATCATTCAAAGAGCCCTCGGAAGAGCAATCCACACATCGATGCCTCTAGCCTCCCAGCTCTCTCCGATAGCATCAATAACAAGTCCCTCCATACTGAGACAGCCACAATCGAGGTTGCACCCTCTCAACTCCCGCAGGACCTCTCCCCACGTATTGACCCAGGCTGGAAGAAAATCAACTCAGATGCTGCCTTGTGGTTCGACGACTGCGATTGCCAGGGTGCTAAAAGAGCATCATTGCAATATCCTTAATTCATGGTGGGCTCCGATCTTAGTTACATCTCCGCTACAAGCAAAAGGAAAATGAATCCTCATAGCAGCTTCTCTCGCACTCAACTACGGCTGGTCGAGGATTTGGTTTGAATCAGATGCCTTAGTCCTAGTTAATCCTATTTTATGTCCCAGTGATGTTTATTAGGATATTAATGGTGCATTTGGTTTCAGAGTTAAAGTAACTTTGATATTAATTGTGGAAAATGACAAATGATTGTGTAGTGTGTTAAGTTAAAGTTAAAGTTAAAATTTTTTACTTGGGAAATATGTATTTTTGTTGTGTAGTGTGTCGAGTTAAAGTTAAAATTAAAATTTTTGTGATTTTAACTGCGAAACCAAATGGAGCATATTAAGAATGTTGTTCTAGATATTAGAAATCTTCTCTCATATTTTACGGAATAACGTTATACTTGGGTTCCTTATTTATCTAATTCTCAAGCTCACGACCTATGTCAACTTGGCATTAGATCAAATTTTGCTACCTTTTGCATGTTTGAGGGTTACCCTTGTATTGACGCTCGGCTATAATAATATATGATGTTTATTCAGCAAAAAAAATATAGTAACTCGGGTATTTAAAGGTCATAATAAAGACCTTGATGATCAATCTCATAAAGGAAAAACAAATAACTCAATAGAGTTAATCCAATGGTTAAAGGGACTTTTTTTTTTGGGTCAAATTCTAAGTCCAAATTATTCCAAAATTTTTGGAGAAGATACTTCCTATCGTACCATCTGTGCGGTCTGTGTGGCCGAATTAATCCGTCCCATGAGCTTGAAGGATGTTCATGTTAACCATGAAAATTAATCGGGGAAGTCCGGACTTATTTAGAAAAATGGAAAAGCATATAGTCGACATTATATATTTTTCCTATGTGCACCCTAATACTTGAATACTGAACGAGTCACTGACTAATCTAGTTCGAACCGGGTCATCCTACTAAAAGGTAAAACCATCCCAATTATGAAATTTCTCCAAACCTTAAGGGATAAGGACTGAACTATTTTAATTAATCCACGCTTGCTTGAAATTATTTTATTTTATTTTATCCTTGTCAAACATGCTGCGCGTGCCCGCAATTTGCAAGGTAGAAATCAAATAGGGAAAATAATTTTTCATGTGGATTTTTTCTGTCATATAACTAACAAGCTTTAGGGAATATTTTACTAACTTTCGTTGATTCTTAAAACACACACTTCGAATATTAAGATATTAATATGTTTAGGTGCTATTTCAATTTATGTGCCATGTGAAGGGAGTGGCATTATGCAGACAAACATTTGAAGGAAACTTGCATTAGGGTGTTATGTCTCCCTCAGTCCTCACAGCACAAAATATATATAATTATATATAATTATGTCTTTCCACTCAATATTCCATTAATTTATTTGTCATTAATATTACAATCTCATAAGGAAAAACGAAGAAAAATCACTTTGTAGATTCTGTTGGTAAGCTCAGACTTTTTGCTAGAAAGTAGAACAACTCGTTGAATAGGGAACAACTAGAAGAACAACCTTTTTTTTTTCTTTTGTTTTTTTTTTCATTTTTAGAACTTTGAAGAACGTAGGCAGTTTTCTTTGGTTATGCCTTGGGTAGTTTTCAAAGTGAATACTGAATAGCGGCAGTCTTTTAGGCGTTGTTTTTTTTATTATTATTTTATTCTCCTTTTACTTTATCATTCAAAACTTTGACTAATTTTTCACGTATTTGAAATGTTAAAAATATTTGGAGGGTATTTCTAGAAATTCGCATGTAAGAAGCTAGCCTTTTGCTGCATTATAGACTAGAGAAAGATCTGTGCACACGTATCAAACTAATTTTACCTTATGCGTGAATTATTGGCATGTGCACGATCTACGTCTTACACATGAAATTTATCGTTTTCTTTATAAGAATTAAAAAAACTTTTGCTTAATAGTAATTGAATTTTAAATAATAGCAATAATATATAAAGAGGAAAAAAATTAAAGAAAATACTATTATTTTATTCAAATTCACCGGAGAATAAAAGGGAGGAGAGAGGGAAAATAGGTAGGGCTGGCAATATTTCACACGACACGGAGTTAAACGGGTTTGGGTTGGACATTTTTGATAATCAGTCTAAACGGATCCAATCCGTTTAAACACGATTAATAAGCGTGTTTTATCGGGTTGAACCCGTGTAACCCGATTATACACGATTAAACCTGTTTATTTAAACATATTTAATCATGTTACTATAATCATGTAACATGTTAACTCGTTTATGTATTTTGATTTACCAAAATATCCTCACGTAATCCTAACTTCCTAAGTCTCTAACTTAATTTCTTTTCCTTACTTTCACCCAATTCAACACATGTCGTGTTAACGTGTTTGGATAAACGAGTTAATCGGATAAACATGTCGTGTTAATGTATCCGGGTAACTGAGTTGATCGGATAAACAGGTTGTGTTAACGTGTCCTGATAACGTTTATAATCATATCGTATATACGTGTATCTATTATGACACTTTTCGATAAACGGGTTTAAACGTGTCTAAACGGGTTGACACGGATATAAACGTGTCGTGTATGGGTTTCCAAAACCTAACCCGTTTAATAATCGTGTCGTATACGAGTTATGACTTCGATAACACGAATCCGTTTAGACACGACACGAATTGCCACCCCTAAAAATAGGCATGAGAGTGCGAGAGAAGAAATACGAGAGGGAGAAATAATAAGAGAAGTGGTGGGATGGTAATTAGCAATTATGTAAGTTTACTCTTTTATCGTTACTACCTTCTACTCTAATGGTTTACTAATTTGTTATGTTATATTTTTAACGGGTAATTTTGGAATTACAAAAATTACACAAAAACTGTCTCCTTTATATATATATATATATATATAATAGAATAGGATAATAGATAATAGATGAACCAAACATGTGCCATAACTCTACCTCATGAAATATGAGAATATACCTTCATTAGCACATTTATTAATGTGAGGATAGAGCTAGCTCCTATCGTCAGATATATTAGTTTAGCAGCTTTCAAAAGGTCGCCTTTAACGTTGCCGATTTTGTAGAAATGGAAATTTTCTCAACCTCACCTACGCTCTAAATTGGCTGAATTTGGAGAGATGCATACACGGACCGTATTATATCACATTCGTAAATCCGATGGGACCCCGAAGGAAATGGGGATCGGGAGAATTAACTAATAAAGAAAATCTCATCGGAGTTTGAAGATTTTTAAAATAAAGATTTCAAAATGATCACATCAATTCACGCACAGCATGCAACTTGTGGAATATTCAATAATCCCTTTTTGAGTGGAAACTTTTTAACTTTCCGCCACCTAAAATTGTGACTAATATTACACAAAACAACAAAAAAGTTGGAGGAAAAGTGCAAATTTGGCTTTCTTTTGTTTTGGTCTTCCCCACAAATGCAATTGGACAAGGATTCAACCCTTTGCAGATTGTTAAGATTATAAACTCTTCTTATAGTTTAAGATGGTTATTCATCTATAATAAGACGCTAAGAAGAATATGGTTCAATAAAAGATTTTAATTTCCGGGCTTTCTTACTTTGGAATCAATAAATATATCAAACCTTGCTATCTCAGTTTGAACTTATTTTCTGCTCTTCTAACTTTGATGTTAATTTATCTCCTAAAGGCGTATTTTTCCATGTCTTGACTCAAGAAAAGCCCATCCATCACTTTCTTAATCGACCGTTGTTTCATCAAAATGCATGCGTGCCTCATAAGATGGAAGAACTTTTTCTTCATACCTCAGTTCATATATGGCACTGGCTTCAATTTGGACTTACTTCACTGTACGTCTATATACAAGTAGTTTCAAGATCTGTGAATGTTGACTGATTGCTAAACACGAATAATTGTAAATAATTGACCCTTATGGATAGCTTATATATAATCGAGTAGGGTAAGAGTTTGCCCAACTATGGCATACAGATAATATTAACTAAATTAAAGGATTAAAGATGTGGGAGCAGCCTAATCAGTGGTTAGTGATTTGCTTTTTGACTTCTCGATCGTGAAGAGGACAAATACTAGAAGGATTGCTTTGAGACAGCAAATCGCTGAAAGGTTGAAAATCAAATCCGCATGTTTAGACAGGTTAGGTGGCGGATAGTGCCATGTCCATGGCGACTAAGGAACATCACATCACACTTGTATATATACATGACATGATGCCTTGCAAGATCATTTGTCTGTATAACTTGTTTATCAGCAGTAAATGATTACTAGGGTCGACATTGTGCTGTGTAAAAAGACAAATGAAAAGTTATACAGTAAATTTCTAATGTGTTATGCCTTTTTTTTTCCCCTCAAAATATTATACGTGCAGCAATAGTTAAGTTGAAATGTTTCACTAATACAATTTTATTAAAATATATATTAATAAATATCATCAAATGAAAGAATAATTATAATATTCTCAAACTTTTGCAAATTATTATTGCCATGCATTTTTATGAATATATAGCAATATATATCCTCTAAATAATTAAAAATACATATAGCATGAAGAATTAAAATTTTTTCCAAACCTTGGTTCATTGAAATCCTTTGTTTCGTTTGAGGTTGATTTTTTACTTTGAAATTTTCAATTCTAGCGTAATTCATTGTAGTTATGTAATATTTCTAACTCCAAAGTACTTATGTCAACAAGAAATTAAGCCAACACTCAGAAATTCCATAAGCTTTGTAGATTGTGAAAATACTTTTATAAACCCTTTTTTAAATATTATTTTTAAGTATATCATAAAGTAATTCTCTATGGTTAATATTTTTTTTAATTTTTTAATTCTAGTTATAATTTAGTGTCATCTTTTAACGTATTGTTTATTGATGTCATGATTTCTTTAAACTGGTTTTTGCTTATTTCTTCTTTTCTTTTTAAAATTTTATTGTTTCAATTATAATTTAATCCATTCGTTAAATTTTTTTATTATCACCTCTCTTGAATTTTAGCAATTGGTTCTCTCTTTTTTTTTGTTAATTAAATTTAACTCCCATTCTTTGTTCTTTTTTTTAAAAAATTTCAACTATTAAGGGATTTAGTTACTTGTAATGCTACATTTAATTGTGTTTATTACGCTCAAATTAATTTACATATATATATATATATAATATTTTAATTCAAAAAATTAAAATTAAAATTTTTTATTTTCTCAGGTATATATAAATATAGATTCAACCATGACTCATGAAAGAGTTGAACATGGTATATCTTATACTATTATTTAAGGAAAAAAATTCATTTTGCAATTGCCACCATTTTTTTGTAAAGCAGTATACTTTATCATATACACAAACTATTTACTAAAAATTTTCCAATCTCAAGGAAAATATTCAAAATAAAAAGTAAAGAAGAAACTACTTTATTATCTCAAAAATCTCATTCATGATCTCCTCCACTAGTTATTTTTTACCACAGTCTATTTTTTTTAAAAAAATTCTAAGTTAAAAGATCGAGACAAAATTTTAAATTAAGAAACTAAGTTTGCACCAAGAAACGAGTTGTGCATATGAGAGCTGGATAGAATATGCAGGAAATACGATTAATAACCTCGTAATGAAGTCACAGGTTTCATTTATAAAAAAATTGTATAATACAATAGTGCACATCCTTACTTGGTAATTTAAGAAGTTTCAGGTTCGATACTCGTAGTAGGGCTATTCGTATATCTTTATTAACTATTAAGATTTCTACTTCATTATACTAAATCTATGAACCTCCCTTATAACAAAAAAAAAGTCACCCGTTCCATTTGGAATCTCATTCTATGGTACATATAGCGTAAATCTCATTTAGACAGGTAAAATGGGAATTAAGGAACGTCCATCGTGGAATTTACTTGCGTATAATATGACATAACAATAATGTCTATAGTAAGTTCATTATCTTATTATTACTTACCCAAAAAAGGAAATAAAAAAAGATCATTGTCTTATTTATTTTCGTAAATGATACATATATATTTTTTTGATGAATAATGAAACATATATTTTAGAGTAATAGTAATATTTTTCAGATCCACGAAGCGTATATATTCACTACCGACAAAGGAGCCGAATATGCGGACTATACAATTAATTAATCTTGTAATATCGTCATGATTTTCATCTGAATTCTACTATATATGGTGACGAACTTTTGTCTTTTACGGTAATCTACACAGGAGAACATAAGTATGCAGCCATTCTCCCCCGACCATATCTTTCTGCTTAGATCTCATGGCGATAAATGCGGTATAGGGGATGGTGTGCTCATTAAAAGGTCGGTTCCTACAAGATCGTACGGAAGGGGCTCAGTTTTAAATGCTCCCAACTCTTCACTTTGCGCTTTGCTAGCTTGTGCTTTCCCATTTCATGTACACTAGCCTTCTTCCCTTCACGTAAAGCCTTAAATGATCGCCAACTGTAGGTTAGTTCAAATGGTTCGATATTTATTTCTTTTAAGTACGGTTTTAAATTTAAGTTTTATGAATGAAAAAAATTCATACCGAGACAATTTTACATCTTAGTAGGTCGATCAAGCTCGAACTAGATTAGTCGGGGTCTTTGGGTTTTCGAATACCATGTTGCACGTCGGAATAAATAAATAAATAAATGCTCCACCCATATCTTGTTCTCTCTTCTATCCTTTTCCGAAAAATTGAATGCTTGCCTATATATGCTACTTCTATGTCACCCGACCTGCCGAGATACGCATGTGGGTCGGCGGAGATTGCTCTGTACAAGTTTCAATGAACTTTGCAAAGTATCGTTAACTTCATCTGTACGATTGATGACAGTGATGTCAAACTACAGAAAATAAGAAAGACATCAACTATCACTTCAAAAGTTTGTCGGTCGACGTGGCTCGACAGATTTTAGGTTTGGGAGAGGGTATAGCATGCGATAATACAAATTACGATGGCACATTATGGCAGTTCATGAGTTATATTATTACTGACGATACAAGTAATATGGGCGAAGATTATAATTTTAGGAACTTGTGGGGGTCCATCAAGAAATAATTCGAAGTTAGAAAGTCCAAATATTGTCTATTTTAAAGCCGTTTGAACCGTTGAGAAGGATCATCGATCTCTTATATTACTAACCAAATGCACGTGCACTCCTAATAGGTAAAGTACGTCAGTAGTACCAAGGAATATTATCTTCTTTAACTTCGATCTTCTACGATCTGTCTCACAGAATCCGAGTAATTATCAAGTTGTGTGGAATCCGACTAATTATCAAGTTGTGTGGACCCATAAGATGGTCTTATGCTTGTAGAACTTTCAAGGATGATATAAACGAATGCAAAGACCAAGAGGCTACTGCATTTTATGAAAAATTGAATCCCTTATCTTCGGCATAACTTACAATTCATGCCCGAAATAATAAACGGATAGAAGGAAGGTTGAAAGGATTTAAGATACTAATCATCTACTTCCACCCGAATCGCTCTGTCCCCTTTCTTGTAGTTTCCTCCCTCCGAGAAGCCTTCCGGACGGTGTAGAGATGAAGGCGGGGAATATCATAGAGATGGATAGCTTCCTCGTAACTCTTCGCTCGGTGTAAGTTGATCCATTCTTATGAAAAAAGTCATAGCAGCACTAAAACGGAGTTATTTGAGGCACATCGACGAGCCGTTCCATTGATTGCAACTGATCGTACGGAGCAATCTGCAACCAAAAACAGAACGAAGTTTGATTTCAGGGGTCAAAAGGAGAGTGTTTCCAGCATTGAACAGGAATAAGGATCTGTAGATAGTAGATTTTATAAAATGTTTTCATCTACTAAAATAAGCAGATTTAATAATATTAGCAAAGAAACATTCGACATATGTTCACATGGACAATCTCCATACTGCAAATAATTTGGCCGAACTTGTAGATTTGTTCAAATAGATCCGAGAAATATACACGAAGGTGCAAGTTTCCTGCGCATAGGAATACTCCTAACATATTTTTGCAGGAAATTGAGGAGCATGTTAAGATTACCTGATTAAATCCGTCCGGCCAGACTATGGAGACAGCATAGTTCCCCATCGGCCGAATTTCCTCGGGTTCGATGTCTTCTGGAACATCAGTGTACTGCAGTTTCTGCTCCCCAGTCCACTCATCCTGTTTCGAAAAAGAAATCAGTGCGACAAAATGAAGTCTTTCTCGAAGGTTATGGAATATGAAAACTTCGGTCAAAGACGTGGGCATATTTGAACATCATCCATAAGCTTCTAGGTCCTCCTAATGGTATCACAAACTTGTCTTGATCGACTTGTTAAGAAAAAATTGCTCCAAGCTGCGTGGGGTTTATGTTTTCTTATGCGTAAAATCGGCTTGAAAGGGAAAGACCTTATACTTGAATAAATATCGTCATTACTATATGGAAGAAGAAAGTTGAACTCACCACACTTTGGGCGGACCGATCATTCCTTCTCACAGTGGCAGGATGCAGGAGGAACTCCTCGTCTGAGTCAGGCACCTTCACTCTGATCGCCTTGATAGACGTATCGTATGTCACAGCCGTAGAAACTGGAAAGAGAGATGACAAGGTTTGGTTACATTCACACATCAAGAAAGGTCTTAGAAGTTTTGACGTTCATCGATTTTTTAGTCTTCCAACAGATTCGGAGCCAGGTTATGCTCTATGTTTTGATTTTGGGTTATGGAAGAGAGGGACCGAGCAAATAAAACGTTACGCACGATTCATGACAGTGTCATACATAATAAAGAAAACCTCGATGTGCCAACTTTTTTTCTGGTATTTACCTTGTTGACGAATCTTTGCACACTGTTGGACAACACAGACCCCGAGCTCCTGAAATGTCCCGGCAACTTCTCCCACAGGATCAGCCACAACTTCGGGCATTCCACTGTCCCCAGAAGCAGATAGCTGCAGAGGAAAAAGTTACCAAGGGAGAATTCAAATTATTGGCTACAAGAACATATGAATTATATGAAATTTCCGCATAAAGACCAAGAAAATGAACAGCATAAAGGAATTAGGGAAGTAAGATGTACAGTTGGTCTAATGGGAAGATCGAACAGATGAGGAATTCCAAACTGCTGGACAACCTGCCATACTATCAATCAAACCATTAGAATGCAAGAATAGAATCTTTTCCCATAAAATATGATATTTTGTACAGCAGATTATTACATAATTTTCAGCTCTTACATCCTTTAACACCCATACACACACACACGCAGAGACAAAAGTATTTCTTTTCTACATATAAAACGAGTAGTCGAATCAATTACTACGTGATTCACATGCCTGAGAGCCTGATCCTCTGCCAAATGGGTAATATCGCTTCCCATCAGCATCAAAGTGGCACATGTTCTCAACTACTGCAACGCATGGAACCTGCTTATAAAAACAGAAAGTTCAGTGCGCACGAAACAGAAGCAGAGAATGTACTCTCCAACACACGTATTTAAGATATTATTACAGTTACAATACAGTGTAGCAATCCTCAACCTTTAGTTTCGAGAACATCCGGACCCCTTTGGCTACATCAATAAAGGCGAGCTTCTGTGGGGTTGTAACAATAACGGCTGCAGTCAGCGGAACTACCTGAAATTGTATGGTTTTTCATGAAAACAGCAAAATGAATACTTAGTCTATGCATATACTTCATGAAAAAACAAAATGTTGGCAGGAGTATTGAGAGAAAAGAAATGTGACACTTTCCCCCCAAAGATTGTAAATATTTATGCAAGAAAGTACACAGGAAAATTTTGAACCTGGCATAATGTGAGCTGAATATCACCCGTTCCGGGTGGCATATCAATAACAAGGTAATCGAGCTCTCCCCTGCACAACACAGCTAATCTAGTCACATGGACAAATACACTGTCCAAGAAGTTCAATGCGAAAAGACAGTTTTTTTTCTCTATTTGATGCTGGGTCGAGTATTTACCATTCAGTAGTGGTCAGAAGCTGGTTGATGACCCCTGAAACCATTGGGCCGCGCATTATAGCACGGCCTTGTCCCGCGAACCCAAAGGACACAAGTTTCACTCCCAGGTACTCTGTTGGAATTATGGTGCTCTTCTCTGGGTTCTATAGATAGTTTGAGAAGGTGTAAGTTCATGACATTACTAAATTGGGAGTTTGAATAAGAAGGTCCAGAAGATCGACACTGATGCTTGGTCGAGCTGTCAAAGGAGCAGGAAACTCATATGCGCCTCGTCAAGAGGCCTCGCCCATATCGGCTGAAAACCATGTCCCAGGATGCACTCTCCAAGGAGTAAGGTAAGGAGTCCCTAGCCAACTGAAGAAGGTTTAGAGTGCTTACCATTTCCAGAAGTCGATTTTCAGGGGAAACCATTGTTGGTAAGCTTGGACCATACACATCTGCATCAAATATACCGACTCGAGCCCCCATTCCTGCCAAAGTGTAAGCAAGATTTACGGCCACGGTCGATTTTCCCACGCCTCCCTGAATGGTTCTGACATGAAAGAGTCATGATAAAGGGGAAAATAAAGGATGCCTCTTAAAGGGTATTCAATTCTGTTTCTGAAAGCCAAAAAACAAACCAAAAAGATCGAGCGTGTGCAATAACAATATTATTGATCGGATCTTGAAGGACAAATTGTGAAGAAATAAACTGGCACTCAGAAAGAAGTGCAGAAAAATCATTTCCCCCAACTTTTTGATGCTACTACCCAAATTATATTTTGCTGAAATTAAAAGCGGTGACATGACTCTATGGCTCTACAATAATATTTGACGAATAAAAATTGCAACTACTTTACCATGAAGAGATTGCATGATTTAACACGATATAAAGGTGGAAGATGGGGATGAGAAGGCTACCTTGCAACTCGAAACTGCTATGATGCTCGAAATCTTTTGAAGTCCTGCTGGAAGTTGACCTGCAAAAACTGGTCTAGAAGGTTGTGCAGACATTGTCACTCGAACATTCTTCACCCAAGGGATGGCTGCAACTACTTCATTTGCCTTTTGCTCGAACTGCCACACAATTCTGTCATCAAACTAACGGAATGGTCTCGCTGGCCTATCATGAATTGCCAATAATGCAAGATTATCGTGCGGAAGCAACGTACTCATCTATTTTGGAAAAAAGTAATAGATGAGTCTATCTAAAAATCAAGCACCATGTGTCCCAGTGCAAAAATTATAGGTAAGTCCAGACGAAAACTCGAGTAAGTTCGGATGAAATACTGAATTATTGCTATTGAGCTCATCCAGAAGCTTAACTTGTCAGATTAATATGTCATGTAGCTGAAAGAACGAAGAAGACCCAATGAAATAAATGTGAGCCAAATGAGCATGCATGGAGATACAGATCCGAACTTACCATGTCCTTGACCGGACATGCTGGAGTTGTGAGCTCTAACCGAAATGAGACCTGAGACCAGATATAAGTTGTCACAGTTAAGGGCATTGTCATTTATAAAGCTTGGTCAAGAGGCTTCATGTTCATGTGCTTCATTCACCTCTCCCTGGATCTCATTTATCTCCAAATCCTTAACAAAGCCACATGATACAATGTCAGTGCCAAAGTCGGGATCAATGATCTGAGACAGAGCTTTCAGTACATCGCTTTGGGCTGTTTCTTTTGAGACCGTTGAAGTATCTGCTGCAAAGAATGACCGATGTGATTGAGGGTCCCTAAAATCAGTATTTCTTGGTTCATGGTTTTTTGTTTCAGTTCCCAAAAATTATTTCAGCTCCAACTAATCACTTGAAACGAATGCAAAAAGTTGCAGTTATCCACACATAGGACACAGACGCAGATGGCCATTTTGATCTGGGATCTCATATTTTCTTTGGCATTTTCATAACACAAACGACAACAGTGCTCAACGATGCAGTAACAGATCACAGCCGAGAATCAAGTCTCCACCTTTTGTTCTCATCGATTAAATTGCCTTTGACAGTGGTAAGCTTTAACTCGACAAAACAAATTGGAGGTTCCCATAGGGCCAAGGAGATCCTCACAGCAATGGCATCGAACTCGAGTGAGTTCTTAACAGTAATTGGTTTCTATGTTCTCTAAACTACCGAGCAATTTTCTCGAACGCACCAAAGAATTCATCATTCCATAATGAATTCCCCCACCCAAACATGTATGCTTAATGAAAAGTCATCAAGCCTGTTCCCCGTAAATAATCCTTGAACTTCTCTACCTCTGCAACTGTCTGCAGAGCAGAAGAATTACCTTCAACAGAGGCAGCTTTGGTGACGGCTGAGCTCCAACTGGCCGGTTTATGAGACACCCCGGTGGAGCACTCGGGCCCCTGCCGCTGAACAGCATTTTGGTGACAGCTGAGAGACGACGACGAGGATGATGGAAGAATGGAATTCTCCGGCAAACAATATCCTGATTAAAGCAGAGCAGAAAGTACAGTTAGTTGGGTCAGTTCTCACAGGAAAGAGCTTCATCTGTTCATGGAGATGATGGATTAACTTCCCTTCTTACCTCTTCTTGAGCCATGGAGCTTTGAGCACTGGAATGACAAATATGGTGGAGATGGCGTTTGCAGCAGCTGCATCCTTCTTGTTTCTAGAGGGAGAGAGAGAGAGAGAGAGAGAGATAGAGCTTTTAGCTCTCAACTGAAAATGGTGATGGGGAGAGAGTGAGAGACAGAGAGAGAGGGGGTAGTCAGTAGTGTGCCTCTGGGCCTCAAGTTTTGGTTCCATATGACGTCAGAGCAGAGTCCTACAGCAGAATCTAATCCGTTAAGACATCCAATGGCAAAGCTCGGCCGTTGCTCTTTCTTTCTGTCGGGGCTTCATGTCTTCTCAATTTGCACTTCAGTCCTTCCAACCAATGGCAAAAGAAGTTCTTGCGTATAATGATCCTTCATTCCCACGACACCTGCCAAGGGCGATTTCCACCGGTACTTCTACACCATGCCATCGTATAGGACAGACCGGGGCTTACGCGTGCTCATTAAAGTTGGTGAATTTCATCTTTGTGCCTGTTTACTCATTCAATTTTACTCTGTCCGTACATTAGCTTCCACGACTCGAGGAGCCAGAGGGACTGCAAACATGATGTTGCACTCTTAGACATTAGGATAGTTACGGAAACACGACCAGATCAATCTGTATCCCAGATATTACATTATCGATACACAGTACGAAACACTGCACAAGAAAGAGCCAATCCAATGGTGATAAATCTGAGTACGATCCACAAAACATCCAGTTAATGGATCGGTTGATACATGAAGATATCCAGCGCTTATTTCTTCCATGACAATATATCACCATGGGGAAGGATAAATTTAAAATTCGAACGAAAAGATAAGAAAAGCTGAAGATTGAAAACGTTGGACAACAAATGAGTTGTAGACAATGCAGTTCTCAATTTCCTACAGCTTCAAATGAAATTTGCTTGTTTAAATGGCAACTGTCAACTACCACAAATCAGAAGCATTTCTATCTTCCAGACAAATAATCAGACTCGTCTCCACAATCAGTCGCCCGAGCATCTTACCTGAATGGAACCCTTGGTACCAATGAATAGCTACATTAGAGGTAATCGAGGCAAGGTCACCTATAAATCAGCCCTTCCTAGCCAGAAATTTAATACCGCATCTTCTAGCAGATACCATTGCGGCTGCCTTTGCTGGACACAATGTCTGAGAATGAGTCAACAAGCTGCCCTGCTAGGCTAATTGGATCATCAATCATCGTTTGAATGAATGTGTTAACGACCCGGCGCTCCTGTTCATTTGATCGGAGGCTGAACCACGTCAGAAATTTAAGTCTAAACTCCTGATTTATATGTCCTTCGCACTCCAGCCACCTGATAATCTTTACACCATATTCAAAGTTCTCATCCAAAGACCCTGAAGAATCGGAATTATTAAAGGGGGACCCATTTACTAGAGTGCTGTCACACGACCCCGCTAAGTTATTCTTCTCAGCTTCATGGGAAGCTGTATCATCTTCTGCCCCAATCGCACGTTCTAGTGTACACCCGTTGTCTTCGTCTCGGGAATATTCCAATGGAGGAGTAAATTCTTCATTCAAGTCGGGTAATACCAAGGGCAACTGATCTTGTGATTTGTTTTTTGTCCCAACTTTGGTCACCTCATAGCATTCTGCTTCAAGGTGGCCCTGCTCCTGGGCCCAAGCTAGACTAAGAACCTTCCCTAGATCTCGAACTCTGAACCCAGAGGAACCGGCCGAGGACTTTGGGCCACCCTTAGGGCTTGAAGACCTAGGAAGAGGCGATTTCTGGTTCCTTTTAACGATCTCCACGCTCTTTGTGAAGCACTTGGCTTCGGAATGGCCCAAATCAGCTTTTTCTGTGTAAGATATGACCCGAAATGTGTACTCTGTGCAGGGCAGCAGGTTGGATATCCGGATTCTTCTCTGGTCTCTGGGGATGACGCAAGCCGGCTCTTCACCTCGGGTTTCTTCTCCACTTCTGTTGTACCAGAGCTTATAGCCCTTGATATCATTTGTCAATTCAGTAGATAATTCAAGTAGAATGATCGTAACTGAGGATGAAGTTACTTCCTCAAACAGGAACTTGCAAGCAGCAGGAAGTGAATCCTCTGCAACGGGGGAGAAAAACACATTAAGCAATGGCTCACTTTAATAAAATAAATAAACAAACAAATAAAAAAAAAATGTTCAGTATGACCTTCTCACCTCTCTGATTTGAACTTTCACTGCAAACAGAACTCAACCATTCATCTGCTTTCTCGATTGCAATATAGCAGAGTTCCTGCACTTCACCTGCAATGGACAGTCTGCTTACAATTCCTCGAGCCATCTTTGCAGACATGCCATCCACTGGGCCCACTTCAGTTTCTAGTTTTGCCTTCGCCTCCTTTATTATCTCGTGGAGTTCTTTGAACCGTGAAGTCCCATCCAAAAGCCTAAAGCTCAAGTATATTCTATAACAGAGGACATCAACACGACGGGCATCCTTTGCAATAAGAAGTTGCTTCTTCACATTCCTGTCATTGACACTAAATTATAAGCCATATATGGTTGTTACAATTGCTTTGATTTCTAGAGAAATAAAAAGTGGTTTTACCATCTTCATTCCCATGTAATTTTCTTGAAATGGATTTATTTAGGAAAAAAATTACAAAAAAGAAGTCAACTTCACTAATCAAATTGCACCAATGTAAATTGGATGCAAGCAGCAAAGTCCCAGAATATAAAACAGAATATTCATGCATAAGTTCTAGGAAAAATAATAGCATGAAATAAGTTTCTTCCAATTAGAAAAGAATATGAAACACATATAATAGGAGAAACTCTTTTTTATAGTATAGCAATTGAAATGTGAATATATGTAAGTTGATTAGATTCCCTAAATCGAAATTTAGACAAGAGAAAAGAAGGCTTACCCAATTATTCCAGAAACTTTCCCACAAGATGCGCAACAATAACTACCATCAAGGCGCATCAGTTGCCCGAGATCAACCACCCCGACCTTTTCAGACTGAAGGGCACATTCAATGTGACAGGACAGTCCACACGAGTCCTCTTTACCAGATTCCGATGAGCACACCAACCACAGACTAGGGTCCTTGTTGTCATCGAACAAGTGACAAATGCAACAGGAGCACCTCTTACAGAATGCATCACCAATGGAGAGAACAGCTCTGCAGGCAGAGTTTTTGCAGATCCATGATTTTGAGCACCCAAAATCCGAAGGCAACTCAGGAGTCGATGAGCATCTGATGGGGGTTTCCCCCTTCCTATTTTGCTTCTTGGCAGAAGGCTGATTGATGGGAGAATTAGAAGCTTTTCTTGATTCCTTCTTGGTTGATTTAATAGTTGCCTTTGGAGGCTCTTTCATTTTGCCTTCTAAAGAGCGCGGGCGTATCTTAACCTTGTCGAAAGCTTAAGGAAGTGCCTCCCTTAGACCAGATTTCAGAAATTCCTGCAGGAGTCCTGTACTTCTTGAGGCATCACCTGAATGACGATTCTTCTCCGATGTCCTTTGCACACTACGTGAAGGGCTTTAAATACCAGAAACATGGGTCAGGAAATAGTAGAGATTTAGAAGCATCAGGAATTTCACAAGGACACACTAGACTGAGAATTAACTCTGAGAAATCTACCGAGGGTGAAATTTGACACTAAAGAAAGAACTTGTCTTCCTGATGCATATTTTATGAAGGGATAAACACGGGGCCTTCAATCCTCCCCTCAGGAAAAGTAAATTGAACTTCAATAATCACGAGGAAGAAAATAATCCGGACCCTCCAAAAGTCCTGATCATATTACCAAAACCATGGATTATCTCATTTGAAGCTTTTATGCCGTGAAAGCTTTACTAATAATACAGAAGAACACGATGCAAAGTAATCCATGCCTAATACGATATCGCCTTCCACTAAGACAGAAAGTGAAGGCACGGACAAGAAAAAGAGGACAACAAAAAATAAAAAATGCATAATAAAACATCTCAAGTTCAGAGGCTATACATCACTCCATCCCCAAATCTATTAAATTTCACCCACAGAGCAACAACTCAGATGACCAATCGCTGGAGCAAACAGCACGATACAATTACAATGCAAAGTTACAAACTTGACAGCTAAGAATTCACCACACTCAATCAAGCTTCTGAGAAGTGGGCTGAGAGAACAATGACATTGCAATCTCAACCCAAAGTAAAGCACTTCCTGCTATATAACTCAGCAGCTTCAGCAATTTATCGCTGAAGCACGCAACAGTACTGTAGCGCACGACAGATTTGACCCACATCGTGCTACCCAGTTTCACATCAACAACCACAAGAAGCGACACATTGTCTAAAAGCAACCATACGCTCTCATATTCAATTCGAGAAAAGAAAACCCACATAAACACAGCAAACGAAGCAGCAGAGGACGGAACGAAATCGAGAAACGCGCGATTGATGAGAGGAAGCGGACACGGATCTGAGCAGGGAACACGAGGGATCAAAAGCGCCGAGAGCTGGGGGAAATCGAACGAGAAGGGAGAGGAATTCGTCGGAGCCGTACCTTGGACGAAACGCAAAGGTCGGAGCTTTGGCTCCTGCAAGTCATCAATGGAGTCACCCACAGAGGAAGAGGGAGAGGGAGGGAGAGGAGAACGAGACGTCTCCCTGCGAGTCTTCTCGTCCTTTGTTAGTTGGAATCAGAGAGAGAGAGAGAGAGAGAGAGAGAGAGAGAGAAGGGGAGCTGTTGGGGTTTCAGCGCTTCAGATTCAGAGGAATCACACGCGCGGGTCAAGCGCGTTCAGATGGGAGCCCGGGTGTGTTCCTTTCTCTCCTCAATCTGCTCCCTACAGTTTGATCTTCGTCTCAGTTTGCCTCCTCATACGAATACACCCAAAGATATTAATGGTCCGTTTGTTTTCAGGATTAAAATCACAAAAACTTTAACTTTAACTTTAACTCAACCCACTACACAACAAAAATACACATTTCTCAAGTCAAAAATTTTAACTTTAACTAAACACACTACACAACATTTGTCTTTTTTCACAATCAAAATCAAAGTTAATTTAATTCTGAAACCAAATGCACTGTAATTATTTATTAGCATTTTCACGTTCTCTAAAATTTGCATAGTAGACATAGCTTTTGTCTGCTTGGATAAATTTCATACACGATTAATTTATATACTACTAAAGTGGTCGTCAATCTTTCATCATCTGTCGTTTATCAACACTACAAGTAGTAGCAGAGCCAAGATTATAATTGGGACGAGCAACTTTCTTGAGTGACTAATAGAATAAAAAAATTTGAAATAAAGAGATAAAAATAAGGAGTTTCATAAATAATTGAACGATGACATGTGAATTTCCTTAATGCGACAAAATTTTAGGAGGTTGGGTACCTTCCTCAATTCCTCTCGATCCCTCCGCTACTTGAAGTCATCAAGTGGGTAAAAAGCAACATTTCATATGGGTCTTGTCCTATAGAGAAACTACTCAAGATCTTGTTCGTCATATAAGTTATTTTTTAAAACTCGTGAGATGACTTTTTTAGTAGCTAAAATTTGTTTCGAGTCTTCCTCTGAAAAAAAAAGACTAATTTTTTAATTAACTTCGAAGTCCTTTTAGTGTCGATAGCAACGTCAATGACTAGAAGGTTGACTATTCACAGCCACTTTAGTTGTACATGTGAAAAATTATTGATGATTATGGAATTACTTCAGAAGTAATCTTAGAGCTATTTTTAAAAGAAAATCATTTATGTATTTTAATTAGAAGTCAATATCAAATTATATACTTACTAGAAAAAAATGCTTAAGAAAAATACATGATTTAATGTCATATAAATTACAAACGAATAGTATATTATCTCTGTAAAACCACACCAAACGAGAATAAGAGTCATAAAATCCTCAAAGTTGTGGTGACTTAAGTAATCATAGGTTGTATTACTTGACCTGCTACAAATGATATTCGAGCTGATTCCTTGTGTTTATTTTTGCCAACAAATTCTAGGGCCTTCTTTTTGGAAATGTATCAATCCCTTGGGCAAAATGAAACAATAAAAACTAAAGAGGAAGAGATGAGGAAAAATGTACAATTAGAGGGAGCAAAGTGAAATTAATGTAAACAATTTTACTGGTGATGACATTGAGCAGAAAAAGTACACGAAGCACTATCTCGTGCTCTGAGTGGTACGTGGCGACGTGCAACGCTTGAGCGCGTGAAATACTCAATAAGGTAAAGATAAATTCATTTTTTTATATATTTCTTTTTTCCAATTTCTCATAATATTGATACCATAAGCAAAAGACCTTTCCAGAAAAAATTTATCAGGGGACTTGTATATTTAATTTATTTGGTATTGTTTCACATGACTGAATATTTTTTTGAGCAAAAAAGAAAAAAAGAGTGTCAAGATAGAAAATTAATCATAAAAAAATGTTATGTTATATTTGATAATAAAATTTTATTTTATTTTATTTGTCACTCAATTCAATGACATAAATCATTATTTTTTAATACATTTCTTTAAATTCTTTCTCATACTTTTTCTTATCTATTATCTAAATTAATTTTTTAATATTAAATTATCTTAATTATTCAACATTTTTTCTCAATTTTAACATTTTTTTATTAATTCGACAACACAATCATTACTTATTTATCTTTTCTTTTTCAAATTTTCTCACGTATTTTTTAATTATTTTATCTTCATCTCCTCAAATTATATTTAATTTAATTTAATTTAATTTAACTTTGTTATAAAAAACTATGTTTATATTTTTTTTCCATTACATGGGACCTATGAAAATCAATAGACTATGAAAAAGAGAAAATAAGAAATAAACATGAAATGCCTATTTAGAAGAATTAAATTTAAGACCTCTTAATTTCGGATTGCGAATGACACACTCCTTTTTTTTCTGAAATATTAATATTTAGAGCATGTGAAAAATGACACTCGAGACTAGCGAAGCATTAATTAGAGAGAAATTAAAAATACATATTCTTCCAGAAAAGAAAAATCGGGTGTACGTCATCAAGCACCAAGTAATCGGCTCCGCGTACTTTTACTTTTTGGCCTTGTGATGATATTATTCGTTGAATGGACTTTTTCCTCTCCCTCATTGGAATTTGGAGAAATCTTTTCATTTCTCAATTTATAAAATAGACGGCCAAATATTGGGAATTTTTATATTGTAAAGTGATGCTAGACTAGAGCCAATAGGTTACTTTTAGCTTTTGATAAATTTAAGAATTAATTGTAATTGTAATTGCGGCATCATTTTGTGAGTGAAATTATTAAATTAGAAGGATTTTTATATTGATTATTAAGAGAATATTAGTAACATTCTTTCGCAAGATTTAAATTTTTTTAATACCTTTTTCTATTTTTCATCCATCGAGCAAATTTCAAGAGAATATAGCGAGATCGTGATGGAAAATATCTCCTCTTTCCTCGTCCTTCAAATATAGGAGCCGGAGCTTAACTTCAGTCTATATTCGGATGCTCGGATATCGACCGTAGTCTCTATCAACACTTGCATTCTTTCATAGTTAAATGTTACGAGTGTCCGGTCATTTCGTGTGATTAATGAGTTCATACCAACTCGACTTTTTGAGGCGATTGAACTTGAAGCATACACGACTTGAAATTTACAGGGCTTTGCTAAGGAAAGCAAATATTCTCCTCACCCTATGCATGCACATCGATATCATACCAAAATCTTTAAAGATGATACCGGTCGCGTCACAGGGTATCATCACTTTTCTCTAGGGAAGGATCAAAACAAGCTACAGTATGGATCCGATTCCGGGACTGATTTATCTGACATTACAACATCCATGTTATTTTGATTCGTCGTCGAGTCTTACACTCGTAAACCGATTATCTTAACTTGCCTCTGCACTGTCGAAAGCATGCCGCTTAAATTCGAGGACAGAAGCTGACGGGACTAAAGAGTAAAATGAGACATCAAAATAATTGGAGCCTGCCATTAGATTTACAACTGAAGGTTAAAGCAAACGAAACTTCCCACATCTTGTCTAATCATACTGTCCCGAAAGAAAAAGGAAACTCTGCAGGCAGGGCAGATTCTAGGAAAATCCTACAGTAACCGCTCAAGTTCGGTATGTGCCCTTACCGTTGAGTTGGGATGCTTGTTCTGTTAAACAAAAGAGGTCGAATCCGACAGGGACCGGGCCTTCAATGCGGTACGCGAGTGGTACATTAGAAGCTTTCAGAAATCCTAATCCCATCTCATACTTATGCTCAGCATAAAAACAGTGTGATAAGACAGCAGCAGCCAGCAGGCAAGTTTCATCTCTCGTGACGGTTAAAAAAAAATCTCTGCAGATCAAGTAAGTGTAATGGATTTCACAAGATCAATATGGTTCAGAGTCCATTGCATCAAGAAATGGACAAGAAGCAGACAATGCTTCGCCATAGATTCGAGCCGAACAGGGTTCTCGATGTGGATGAAATGCAGCGCGCAGTTCAACCACTTTCTTAACAGTGAGGAAAGAGAGCTCAAAATCTTATTTGACGAAACCATAATGTCTTGAATGTACTTACTAGGTCGAGCTTCATTTAACATAAGAGACTCATTAGATTACCCTCCTCACTATAATGACTAAACTTAAGCATGGAAGCTTCACGACCTCTTGAAAACAAAGTTGCCATCAGCACGTACATAAAGACCTCGTTTCGGGCTCTACCTACCAGGACCAGATTTCATGTAGCTCCAAGGAAACTTCGCCTGACTAGCACCAGTGCCTCTGCTCCTCTCACCATGGCCTCTTTCCTGCTTGATACTGTTCTCATCTTTCCCTTCAAGCCAGTGCCTTTTCTTCTCACTCTCCTCGACAATGCTAGACTTCCCCTTCTTGCCCGAGGTCGTCTTGTTCTCTTCAATCAGACGAATCGGAAACAGATCCGAGGATATAGAAAGCGGGTGTTTTAGGGTAACATATGCCTTCTTGTAGTCCGGTTTTGCCATAAGGAGCCAGTTTCTCTTCCACTTTTTGCCCTCCATGTTGAGGGTTCTGACCTTTTCGACCTCAAATCCATACAGGGACTCAAGGACCCGCTTGATTTCTATCTTCGAAGCAGAGGGTATGGTCTTAAGGGCAATCTCCTTAATGTTTGTGAAGGTGCTGGGCATCAAAAGCTTGATGGGCAAATTTGCGAAGTTCACCACTCTTCTCCCCAATCGGCTTCCCATTATTACGCGAACTTGCTATTTGCCTTCCTCTCCTTGCTACTCTGAAATAGCTGCGCCGCCTAAAGAAATCTCCAACAAGAAGATCAGGAGGAAAAAATGTGGCATGTTAGGGCTTAGCTGACCTATAGACAATGCAATTTCATACTTCGTCACAATATCTCTAAACAATTTCTCTACTCAATTGAAATGGACAAAATTTTATTTTTAATTGATGAAAAATGCTGCTTGATCAAATATAACATACTACCGAAGATGAAGTATCTATGAACTTCGACAAGACATATTAATGCATCAAGCTGAAGACCAATACGAACTAAAGCTTTCAAATACTCTGCAATGCATGAAACCCACAACATATTACCGTGACGATGGAACTCACAGCTGAGCAAAAACTGAACTGTTGTTCATAGAGGTCCAAATTCAGGCCAGCCGGGCATTTCATTGAACATATTCCGTGCACAATATATATAGCATAAGATACGACGTTGCCAACAGAGTCAGCGGAAGCAAAGCAACAGACCACGAGTCACGAGGGCATTTCATCGAACTCATTCTGTGCAAAGTATCCAAGAAATACATAGACTTGCACAGGGCCGACAAAGATGTCTAACAAGGCATTGAAAAATGGCATGATAGAAGATTAATCGAAACCAGACAACCGCTTTCGGGAAGTTCAACTTAATTTCACCAAGTAAGAACTATAAGCTAGTTCGGATTAGCGTAAGCATCTCCACAATTCATTTCTCAATATGGGTCATTTGGCGAAAGGCAAGAAATTCGGATGATCGACTGACCTGTGAAAGCTCGCCGGCTGAGATCAGAACGGGACGTTGAAGAACGTTTTACTTGATTAACGAGAAAGTGGGAAAATTTAGGGCAAGAGATAATCCGAACAGTGATGACCACTATGGGCCTCAGTAGCCCAAAATAATAGGATGGGCTTAATGGCCTCTGTGTCCTCTTCCTTTTTTTCCCAGGTGCGAGCGAGCTCCGGGAGAGAATCGATCTAGTAACCTCTTGGTTGTTTAGAGCATGTTCATTGCACCGACTCCCTTTCTTAGCCTTTCTGCACTTTGGTAAGATCAAAGAAATATCCCCACTCTATTAATTGAAATTACCATCCATTCGAGCGTAAGCTTGACCATAGCCGAAAGATGCTTCCAAATTTCCAATGACTTCCTTAATCCTGCAATGCATGCAATTCCTTCAAGTGTACAGACTATATTTGTAGTGCAAGGTTCAAAAATCATCGGAACCCTTATGGCTGAGGTTTGCGAGATTTTCTCAAGCAAATAGCTGATGATATCTTGTGATCTCTAAAACAAACAAATGATTGGTTATTATAATTTTGATTCGGATTAATTGCTGTAATCAAGCGTTTTATCTCTCTCTTCCGACATGAAGTTGCTGCATCGTACTATGTCTTGCTCATGGCAAAGTAAGGCCGAACTTCCCCCGCGCCCGACATCACTTTTCGTCCGGAGACCGGAGGCATTTTCAGTCACTGTCCTTTCACCGCAAAAATCCTAATCAGGGAAGCTTCATCCCACCTACCTCCATAACTGAATCCTCACGATTTCGCTCTTCTCGGCAAAATTGCACTTAAGCACGAACGGAATTCTCGGAATTGAACATCAATACCTCATCTCGACATCTTCCCAATTCCGCCGATGGAAATCGCCGGCTCAACCCCGAAACCGGAGACCCCAGATCGGGACCCGCTGTGCCCCAAGCACATCTTCATCCTCTCCGGTCAGAGCAACATGGCGGGCCGCGGCGGGGTCACGCATCACCGCCGCTGGGACGGGGTGGTGCCCCCGCAGTGCCGCCCCAGCCCTGACATTTCCCGCCTCAGCGCGGCCCTCCGGTGGGAGCCGGCGCGGGAGCCCCTCCACCAGGACATCGACGCGAAGAAGGTCTGCGGCATCGGGCCGGGGATGGCTTTCGCCAACGCCGTGGTTCGGAGGGGTGGCGCTGGGTCGGAGTCGGTGGGGCTGGTGCCGTGCGCGGTGGGGGGCACTGCGATCAAGGAGTGGGCGCGCCGGGAGCACCTGTACGAGAACATGGTCAAGAGGGCGAGGGAGAGCGTGAAGGGCAGAGCGGGCGCCGGCGCCGGCGTCGGAGGGGAGATCAAGGCGCTGCTCTGGTTCCAAGGGGAGAGCGACACGTCGACAAAGCACGACGCCGACGCGTATCAGGCGAACATGGAGCGCCTCATCCACAACGTCCGGGAGGATCTCGGCTTGCCGTCTCTCCCCGTCATACAGGTCCTCTAAGTTTGCCCTTTGCTTATTGTAGTCCTCGAAGTTATACTCTCTATGCAATGTGGTCCTTGACTCGATATGTCTTGTTTTACTCCATTGGATTAGACTGTTGTTGATTAATGAATTTTACGGATGATCGAAATATTTAAGGTGGCAATTGCATCGGGAGATGCGAAGTATATAGAGAAAGTGAGGGAAGCGCAGTTGCGAATCAATCTCCCGAACGTGATCTGCGTGGACGCAAAGGGACTGCCACTCAAGGAAGATCACCTCCACCTGACCACCGAGGCTCAGGTCCGACTGGGACTCATGCTTGCAGACGCGTATCTCAAGAACTTCGTGGCATAATGAGTGGCCGGCAGCAATCGAATACGGAGTTTTCTCTATGTAGATTGAGGAACTAATGCTATTTAGTGGTCTGTCATGTAACACTTTCCGGTTACAATGGGAAATGACTCAGTAATATATAAGGGAGATGGCTTCGGATGTTGCCCCGGAACGTTCTTCTTCTTCAATGGAACCTCTCTGTTTCAGTTTTGTATTCAAGGCAATGTCGAACTCCAGTCGATCTATATAAATATCAGATAAAATCCATGAAACGCCTAGAGACCCCTAGATCACACGGCATTGTCCAAGTGACTCCAGAGCAACGGGGATCGCTGCAGCGGTAATTGGTAAAGACCATCACCGAACCAAGAAAGCGTGGCTGGGTTCATCAACTGCCGTGGGATACTACCCCGAGCCCCCACCAAGAGCAGCTAGCATATGTCACATTACCATGTGAAAATATATACATATAATGAAGGATCTCCAGGCACTCCAAGCCGTCCAAGGTTGTTCAACGCATCGGGGCATCCCGACACAGTGTTTCCCGGTCTCAACTGAATTTCATTCGCCTTACAAGCCATGGTTACATATAATAAATTATTACTTCACTGCCAAATAGTATTGCATCCATGTGATACGTACATATATAGCTAGCAGGCACATTCATTGACAGACACAGCCAACCATTGCAAAAACAGTAGCTAGAAGATTTCCTTCAGCATGTGCATAATTCTCTTTCTGCACAAGGAGAAGGATTACACATGGGGGAGCCTATAATTTTGTATCATAACATATATATATATATATGTGTGTGTGTGTGTGTGTGTGAATTTTATATAAAAGTTAATTAAAAAAATTGTTTAAATTATATGTCCCTATTAAGAAATTCAGGTCTCTTCAGCTTTTGCGGAAGTCCAGAGCTCAGCATTTTTGACCTTTGAGACGCTCTCAAGCACCTCAAAAGGGATTATATCCCCAATCACCACCACCATCTTGCTCTCCAGGTCTACTTTGTATGAAGACACCCCTGTTCACATTTGAAAGAGTATGTATTGGACAAAGAGGCCGTAACAATCGGAAATTCGGACCGATAACTGTAAATATGTAGCAGGCGAAAAAATTTAGTTCGGTACCATCCATCTTGGAGATGTGTTTCTCGACTTTTCTCGCACAGCCGTGGCAGTGCATGGACACCCTCAGCATCACCATCTGCAGTTTTTTATCAAAATTGCAGGAAATTAGAACTGATCGCGGAGAATGAAATATCAAACTCCTCAATGTCAGGATAAACTAGATTGCCTGTTTTTAATTCAGGGCTAGAAAGAACAAGAGACTGTGTATTAGTAAAGTTTTCGATGCAGGGATCGGGTGATCACTAGGATGCCACGCTTTTATATCAAGAAAGAAAAGATGAAGTGAGGGTGAAATCAGTTTAGAAAACGGGTCAGTTTGATCCCACACGGTGAGTCCTTTCCTTTCCATTTCCAGTGTCTGCTTCTCAACAGCATCATTTAGCTTGAAAGGACGGACATAAAGAGTGCACCTTGGGCTTTAGCGGGAAAGCCAGTGTCTGCTTCTCAACAACATCATTTACTCTCAGTCTCTTCTTTCTTCCTCCATTGCTGTCAATCTCCATCAGTGGAAGCTTCTCAATATCTTCTTCGTCGACGGAGTTCCCGCAGAAACAAGAGCTCGACCTCGATGAGCACACACTGAAGCACTCCAATATCTTCGCGAAACCCATCATCTTCCCCATTTTTCAAGGTCCGAATAAGACCGTCCCCGAGAACACCTGACCGATACCCGAGATATGTGTGTGTATATATATATATATATATCAAAGCTCAAAAACCTTCACTTAGGATAAGAGAAGAAACTGCAGAGTTGCCCAATTCCCAAAGTGGATCAACTGATCGAAGAAACTTAAGGCAGAGTGGCTAAGAAGAGGAAGAAGAAAGGGAATACTCTCCAGTCCAACCACTCCAACTAGATTTTTGTCATGTGGGAGTGATGAGCTAATAAAGACGACATCCTTTTATAATCCTAACACTGTTCATGAACCTTTTTTTTTTTTCCTCCCCCCCTTTCCTCTCCCCCTTCTCCTTTTTTTCAGAACAGAGGAATTCCATGTGAATTAAGCAGCTCATGCCAGTTCTCTTCATGTGACTTCTCTGCTGATCCGAAAAGGCAATGTGCCCCATTGATTTTCCATTATCCAATGGACGAAGCTCTGGCTGCGTAGATCAGGTCTATCGAGTCAAATCAAATAGAAAGACCATATATTTTTTCTATATTGACATGTAGACGGATTGATATCATATGTTCATCATTTCGCAAAAGTATTGTCTGAATAAGTTGTCAGGTTCATCTGACTCGAACGCGATAACTTCATGAAGCCAATATAATCTAGGTAATTGTAATGATATAGATACTCATTCATTCTGACATTTGTTATGCCATTATCTAAAAGTGTCAGTTCAAACTTCAGAGTGTCCTTGATGAGTCCATTTAATAAGCTAGCAATAAATCTACCCCAAACCTCTCCTTCGTAAAACTTACTACTAATCTTCCCATAAACCAACATAAAGTAGTTTAGTTAGCTTGGCATTTGTCCCCAAATAAGAACTCGGGTTCGAGCTTTTTAATGGAGAAAATCAGCGATCAGGACCTCTTGATGGACCGGTTTGGTACGAACCTAAATTAGCCGAAGCTCATTGGACTTTCAGATACCAGTAGTGCTCACCCAGAAAAAAAAACTAATAGATGATTTGGCTCATGAGAATGAAATAATTTTGGAATGAAATTCATTTGGTGACCATCATTTCAACGACATGAGAACTCGTGAGTGGTGATCATATGGATAAATTAATTACACAAAAGTTCGATGAAAGGGAAACCTTTTACTATGTGGGTGGGTGTACATACCTAATTGTCTTTAAGATCTAAGTTGGGAAATAAATATTAGTGTTCATCCATGCATAGTAGTCTCGTGACATTGCACAATGATTAAGAAATGCATAAGATGATCAGACACGCGAAGTTCGACCATAAAGAAAGATTTCTTTATATATACACATATATAATCATTTCTAATATATTACACATATCTGCACTAGAGAAGTCATTGCTTAGAGTGAGCAAAAATATTGAAACAGTGAAAAATAAAAATAAAAATTGTAGGAAGAAAGAATTTACATTAACTTGAATCCAATGAAGTATAGTAGATGATATATCAAATGTAGCTGTATATGTTTTATATACTATATATACGCACATATATATAGATAGACCATTGACAACCTAGCAAGCGTGTCTTTGTCTCGTAGCACTATTAGTGGGATGGGACATGAGACTTCGAATTATTGGGGGAGGCATGAGCTATTGCTCGCACATTATTGTCTCGAATATTATTGAGCCATTGAATAGTTTCTCTTCATACATATATATATATATATATATATGTATATGTGCACTGAAGAGTCAGTGCATGTGATCGATGATTCTTCATGGAATAGAAGAGGACGAACCTTTGACAAACTTCACTGAAGAAGTCACGCTTTGCGTGTACCATGCAAGTCTTTTGACCTTTACCCTCCCCAAAAAAAAAAAAAGGAATCCAAATTAAATATATCAATGTAGTGTAGTGCTGGATTGAGATAAGCTAGGGAGCCAGGTTGAAAAGTTTAATTTCATGAATTGTTTAACGATAGTCCCTTAAATCTCAAAGTAATTTGCGTTTCATGCCTCAAAACTTTGTAAAATTACTCAGCAATTATATTAATATTCATAGCATTTAAATGAAAATGTGATACTATTTACATTTTAAATGTTTTCAAGATTTCAATCATCTAATACTCGTTGCCACCTTCGGGTTTGATTTCTTCAAGGATAGTATTTTTGCTGCCCGTTTGCAATCACGTAACTGTGCAAAGATATCCTAACAAAGCTGCCGCCTTTCTGGAAATTTTGCGGGGAACATTTTGTGGAATACTGCCAATAGAGGACGGTACACAGTTTTTCCGTCGGAAGATACAAGATCACGGGGTTGAATGCACCAACACGAGGAATATAATCTCCATGTTCGCGACGTTGAGTTGCATAGACAAAAGGGGAACCGGACCTCATCGAACGATTTCCGCTTTCCTACAAGGCAGTATGTTTGTTTTCTGGGTGAACGGGAAATTGCATTGGCTAACTGCACATTGTACAACCCAGGAGAGAGATGTCCAGCGTTGGACTTGCTTTTCTTATTAACACAACTGATGAGATCGATGTTGCAACTTGTTTTCCAGAGCCCTATCCCAAACTTGGGTCATGATGCGATTATCGACTCGTGACTAACTGAATATAATGTTTTACCAGAATGGGAATGATAATTTTCCCAAAGAGGAGAAATCCTAAATCAAAACACATTATCTTTTGGGTTCTGTTCCATAATTTTGGTTGCAATCTGCCCGATTATTGTTATGACTGCATTAAGGACGACTATGTGCAAATTCGTTATCTTGTTAATTGTTAAAGCATTTGTAGGTGTATAGACGCTCACTCTAAGAGCCATTTTCTTGGGCCTGATCATTGCAGAAAATTGCTTCAGCCGACTCAAAACTGCAGAACCGGGAGGCTTATCAGGACCAACACAATCATGTTTCGTCCCCTTGGAAGTACTAAACTTTGCATTACTGTAGTTTAAACTTTGAGTTCCGCGTTTTATCGGAAATTTCCAACTTACAATGTATGAAATAACAAGAATGTATTATGTTAGCTGCTGAAGTGTAATGTAGTAATAGCATCTGCCTGATGAAATTGGAGAAAACTTGAAAACTTGTATATTTTTTTGTTCTTTTTATATGAGAAAAACATTCACTACCAAAAAAAAAAAAATGGTGTCTTGAAAAGAGAGATGATGAATTATGGGATTTTATTCTATCATTAATTGTCCATTATTTACCCCGAAATGGGCAATTCTTCGCAGTATCAAGTAACTCCTATCTTATATCCATTAAAAAAAAAATTCCTATCTTGATTGTTTTGACATTAAGGGCCACTCTGTCTTTAGTAATTAAAGAGTTGTGTTGAATTCTACTGAGGTCATGTGCTTTCCAAAGAAAAAGAGAGAGTGATTATGATTCCAGAACGAGATAGAATGTCTTCATCGTTATCGTGTTTTGTTTTTCTTTTGCTTTTGGGGGCGGTGAAAAATGAGTAATGGAAAGCCGAGCAGTTTAAACCACAAGAATCATTCGATCCATTTTTGCTGTGGGTCACTGGATGCATTAGTCTTGATCATTACGTTATCGCTCCAATGGCCCAAGTCGGGTAATATCTAATGCCTATTTCTTCGCATCTATTCTCGAGTGGACATTACATATGATATTTGCCAAAGTAACAGAAGCTGGTGGGTCGGAATGCTCAAGACGAGAAGGGGAAAGAATGGCAGAATATCTGCAATGGTTTAGAAGCAGAATGACGGAATTGCTGTTGACCTCCCTATACTATGAGTTTGAACAATTATAATCAGGTGAAAATCTCGTCTATCGGCCAAAGCTTTAAGGCTTAACGGGGCAACAGCTGCTTAACAAGAGATCACTGCAATCCAAGAGCTAGCAGATGCCAGAACCAAACCAAGACAAGTTCAAGTATCAAATAAAGCTTTTACAGCCTGCAAGAATAGTTCTTCTCATGTAAACGAACTGGGAGATAGACATGAAACTTAGAAAGGGCAAAAAAAAAAGAGTTTTTCGAGTGATAGAAACTATCTATTATCACTGATGGGCATTAAATCGTGCCAAGTCAAAAATCTCAATTACAAGCTCCAATTGCCTGGACTGAGTCCTCAGCCATGGGGTCCTCCATACTCATTTGGTCGGTGTAAATGAAACCCGTACTTCAAGTAATTGGAGCAGCAGATGGATCCAAAAGCAAGAGTGGAGCAGCCGATGGATCCAAAAACAGGAGCGGCCGTAAGGAGATTCTGCTCCTTCAACTCTATCACCAGAGCTGAACAGAGAAGGAGCGGCCTGCTTCAATAAAGCTGCTTTATAATGTGAGGCCGACTGTGTAGCCAGCGAATTTGATTGGTATTAGCTGCGGAAACTCAAAGTTTATGCCGACAAGCTCCACAATCAATGACAGTCTTCTGCAGCTCTGCTTGATGGAATCAGGTACATGAGCATATGGCGTCAAACTTTGTGCAAATCTGCACAGCATGTGTAACAGAAATTGCATACATGTCTCGTACACTTCTTTGTGAACCAATTGCTGTGGAATAACACATTTGCTCCCATATTTGTAACCAAAATGTTTGGAGAGGAGAAGAGAACCACAATGTATTGCTACCACAAGGCCCATTATTCTCCTCGATATATGAGGGACTGAGGAGGGCTATTTGACAGCCAACTTATTATTACTCCTAAGGAATGCGCTTGTAAGAGCAAATCCCTTCTAGCCTATAATCAATCAATCACCAAGCCTCAGGCATAAATCACCCATAAGGAATAGCTCATATGCAAATTTTCAAGGGAGGTCAAATTCATCTCTCTGCAGTTGCATCTTGACTTTGATGTCCAAGAGGTCCGCGAATTATAATTTGAGTGAACACGTGCCACGCCAAGGTCGGTCAATCAGCCACACGAGCACCATCCTCATTGTTCACCTTTCTTCACAATCATTATCCTCGTCCATAAACTCACCATCGCAACTGAAGTCCGAATCTGAAGCTGCCTGCCCCTCCATGGCATTATGGGGCCCCAGGTTCTCTGGTCCATTATCCACATACTCCCTCTTTAGCCGCTCGATATCATCGTGCCCTCTATCTCGTCTATAACTAACCAACTCCCTGTCAACCCTTGCATTCCTCGGGCTCAATAACACCAACTCACCCAACTTCCTCCGTGCCAAGTACAGGTTATTGGGCTTGATCAACTCCCCCCTGTTATAAGCTTCTCTGAGGAACACTGTGTGGAGCTTCCCATGATTACCCCTCGTCGATATGTAAAAGATCCCCTGGTGCTGAAGGAGGAAATCCTTCAACTTCTTGGGGAGATTCATCGCAAGCCTGAAGTGAGCAATCCTCTCCAGAGTGATCTTCTTCTCAACTGTCAGGGATAAGAGCTCGTGAATAGTCGCGACTGCCCTCTTTTCCATCCGTTTTTGGGCCTCGAGGGACCGCAAGTCGTAGCCCGAAACATCCTCGTAAGGGGACCAATAGGGTGTCCGCTGCCACTTCCAAACTGCGATGCGGTAATACTTCCCTATCTTAAACCCGGGCGGAAAGTTGATTAGGAATGAGAACCGGACATCCTCAGCATCAGTTCCCTTCTCTCTGTACTCCCTCTCCCTGACTTTCTCTATAGCACAGACAGCTAATTCGGGATCCTTATCCACAAGCCCAATGTACTTTTTCCTAGTTTCCTCGGCATCGAAGAGTTTAAAGAACTGCGGGTGCTTGAGAATTACCGAGTACTCGAAGTCATCGGGCAGCCCAAACTCGGCCCGTGCGATTCGCACATGCTCGAGACGGAGGCGACCCATATTGGATAACATCAACAGCTTCCGCAGACGGGTCACGGCGTCGGGAAAGACCTGAGCTTGCAGCGCCTGTTTTTCTTGCTCAATCTGTAGGATTGCCTTCCGGGTCAGCCGACAATAGAGAACCCTCTGGACAGGGTGCTCGTAAATCTCGAAGACGTGGGGGAACTTGAGCAGGAAGGCGCCAGCCTCGTGGTTCTTGAACCCAATCCGGCCGGCGAGGGTGTCGAGGCGGGAGACGGGGAGGGTCTGATTGTGCTGTGAGAGGATCAAAGACTGGAACTTGAGCACTTTCCGGACCTTCTTCTCGATTTCCATGTAATTGTCGTAACCGTGGTCGCGGACCCTCAGGAGCTTCTTGGGTATTGAGGTGGACTGCGACATGGGTCTGATGGAATTGAAGCCGTGGAATGGGAATTCGACTGCCATGGGAGGATTCCGGGAAACCCTTCTGAGGGACCTCCATGTGTAACGGAGCAAGATCCTCATTGTTGGTCCGCCAGGAAGGTCTGTAGGGTTTAAGGTCTTGTAGTGCAGAAGGGTAATGAACTTTGTAAAAACAAAAAAAAAAATTATTAAAAGATATTAAATATAAAAACTTTTTTTGGGTGAAAAATATGAAAACATTCATTCATATGGATTTGTAGTTAATATTGATATACAAAAAGTATTTTTACATAATAATTTAACGTAGTAAATTTCAGACACAGAATTATATAAAATATTAACTGAAGAGTTCATAAGAAAATAATTCATGAAATACATTCATATACATCATTTTAATTATTAGTCTAATTTCTAACAAATTAAAATTAAAATCCTTACTTTTATTCCAGGAATAATAATAATAATAATAATAATAATAATAGAGCTTTTATAATTTTAAACTTCAGTGTTTGTATTTTATCCTTATTCACATTCCATATATTAAATTTATTACTCTAAAGATTTTTAGATAAAACATCCTAATTATTTTTATGAAAGATTTACTGAATTGAGCTTTTTTAAGTTTAGATATAATTTTTAAAAAATTATTAGATGAACTTTAAGTTTATGCAATATCAATAAACTAGTGTATGTTAAATTAAGTGCTTAAAAATTAAGTATTTAATTAGTTAAAGAATGAAATATATAAGGATGATAAAAGTTTTGTGAGGAGCAAATAGCACCAATAACTGAAAAATAACTTATTTCATTAAGTCAAAATTTTCTACTTATTTCATTAAGTGATTTTGTACTTAGTGATTATGTAATTTAGACACTCATCTCTCATCTTTCTCTATTTTTTTCATTCATTTTTCCTTATAACTAACTTGTAACTATGTTTGATAACCAAAATTAAATGCTGAAATTAAATTTTCAGCACTTAATTTAATTCAATTTGTTTGATAAATGCAATTTAAGTTGACTTAATTGATTAAGTTAAGTTAAAAATTCTATGAATCACGACTTAATCAATTAAGTAGAAATTTTTTACTTGTTTCTTCACTTAATTCGCTAAGCTGAGGGACCATTTTTTCATTTATTGCATCGATGCCCTCAAAGTTTTTTCATGCATGCATATCAATCCACCCCTATTCTCCCCAAACCCCAAAAGAGATGGGGGGTGATGGTGTTGGGTTGGTCCGCCGCCCTACCTACAGTCGCTGATTCCAGGCGATGATGGTTGGTGACGTCACCTGGCCTGTAGTGGCTTACGACGATCCACTGCAATCGCGATCTCGTCCCCCCTCTCTCTCTCCGAAGAGATAGAGGGGGAAGGAGATCTCAAAAAATTCCGAGCGGTAATGGCCCCGTCGTCGGCCACCACCCCTTCGGCGAGATTGAGAGACCCAGGCAATCTCGTTGGAGGTGTGGTGGCCGGCGATGGGGCCATCACCGCCCAGAATCATCGACGGTAGGCTGGGTGACGCCTCCTTTCCTCCCTCTCTCTTCAGGTTTGGGGGAAGAGGGGTGGACTGATTTGCAAACTCAATAAACCTTTGAGGGTACTGGTATAATAAATGAAAAAGGCCCTAGATGAGTGAAATAAGTCAGAAATTCACCATTAATCGAATAAGATTGACATGCTCTATTAAGCACTTATTCTATTAATTACTTAAAATTTTAGAGCTTAAAATTAAACACTTAATTTTAAGTTCAAACAAATATACACTAAATTTTAAACACTTATTTAATTAAGTTAGAATAAATACACCATACCTCTTAATTTTCTTAAAATTATGGATTTATTCATCGATTAGAATTTTTCATTTTAATACTTCTTTGAATACTTTTTTTCATAACTATTTCATTTGTTCTAGATCCCGTAAGTTGCAATTTATGCAAGGCTCCTAAAAAACCCATCACGTTGACTTTCCTTTTATTTTTTTGACGAAATATAGATGGAAAGCTATTGTGGCATTAATTTTTTTTTATGATATATGATGAAATTGAAGTAATTTGTACTACAGTGTAAAGAAAGATGATGAGCCAAATTGTACGGTGCAATTTTCTCCAGCTAAAAAAAATCACCATTTCTTTTCTTACTTAAAAAAAAATATATATCACCACTTCCAAAAAGTAATAAAAAGAAAATAAAAAACCAAAATAGTTCTTTTCTCGTTCTCATGAGAGAGAGAGAGAGAGTGAGAGGGAGACGGATCAGACTCACTCAGCGCAGCTACTGAGAGAGACAGAGAGAGACGGAAATGCTTGCCGCTAAAAACCCTAACCCCACTCTGCCTCGCCTGTCTCCGCCTCTCCTCAGAGGCCCGTCGAGGCGCTCCCTCCGCCCCCTCACCTTCCCTTCCCCCCTCAAGACCCGCCGCGGCCCGTCCTCCCTCGTCGTCACTAACTCCTCCTCCTCCGCCGCCGCTGAGCCGCGGCTTCAGGGCCAGTTCCGGGTCGATGTTCTGTCCGAGTCCCTCCCCTTCATCCAGAAGTTCCGCGGCAAGACCATTGTGGTCAAGTACGGTGGCGCCGCCATGAAGTCCGAGCACCTCCGGGCCTCCGTGGTTAACGACCTCGTCCTCCTCTCCTGTGTCGGCCTCCGCCCCGTCCTTGTCCACGGCGGCGGCCCAGAGATCAACTCCATGCTGACCCTCCTTGGGATTCGCCCCGAGTTCATCGACGGCCTACGCGTCACCGACGCCGCCACCATGGAGGTCGTCTCCATGGTCCTCGTCGGCAGCGTCAACAAGGACCTTGTCTCCCTCATTTCGCAGGCGGGAGCCACCGCTGTCGGCCTCTCGGGCCTCGACGGCGGCCTTTTCACCGCCCGTCCGGGTCCCGACGCCGCCCGCCTCGGCTTTGTGGGGGAGGTCGCTAGGGTGGAGCCCTCGGTGCTCCGCCACCTCACCGACCAAGGCTTCATCCCCGTGATAGCCTCTGTCTCTATGGACGAGAAGGGACAGAAGTATAACATCAATGCGGACACAGCGGCTGGGGAGCTGGCTGCAGCCCTCGGGGCCGAGAAGCTCATCCTGCTGACAGATGTGCCTGGCATCCTCGGGCAGCGGGACGACCCAGGGAGCCTCGTGAAGGAGATCGACATCAAGGGCGTGAAGAGGATGGTGGATGAAGGGAAGATCGCTGGCGGTATGATCCCTAAGGTGAATTGCTGCGTGAGGTCTCTTGCTCAGGGTGTTCGGACCGCTAGCATCATCGACGGGCGGGTTCCGCATTCCTTGCTTCTCGAGATCATGACCGACGAAGGGACCGGAACCATGATCACCGGCTAAGGAGAACAAAAGAAAACGCGAAGCTTATGTTGTTTTTTCGAGTTCATTTCCCTGAAGAGGCGGAAGAATTGTACTGGAAAAGAGAGCTCTTTTCGGGTTTCTGTAGCCAGCAGGATTGCTATCTCAGAAATTCTAGAGCTTGTAAGTGGAACGAACACTCGAACTTAAGCTCTGTCTGTCTGTTCGTTTTAGAACATTTTTCATGGAAGTTCTTTCCCAGTTCGCCATTTTATTTGGAAACTCCGATTCGAATGGAACTTTGTTCACTTGCTATTGTCAGGGGATTATGTCGGAAAGTCGAACTTGTGCAACAGAGTATACAAATCTACTGCACTGTCTATTGGGTTGTATTCTTCAGATGTATTGACTTGAATTGTATTGACGTGTTCATCTCATTTGCAGTATGCACGTTGCACAACAGTCATTCTGTTGCATCCTGTAATTGCTGGCGAGATCGTATCATTTCGGTTCCTTGTAGAATTTGTGAAATTTTACAGTTAAATCCGAAGGTACAGGCAAATTATATGCCTATCTGATCGAAACTGCGTCCGACCATTTCTATTACTCTGGCTCAAACTCTTAACCACTCGGTGCAACCTCAAAGCTAAATCTATTAACAGCATTACCTCCACGTACTAGAGCATCGCCTCAGTCTAGGGAGCCTCCAGGTTCCCTGAGAAGCCATTCATTGCTTTTGGTTCGTGGTGCATCGAGAATCTACATGCCTCTACTGCATCTTCGATCGATAAGAAGAAGGATTCCTTCCCAACCCTCTCCATGAACTTTGACAAGATCATCTTCTCCATCACCTCGATCCTTGGATTTATGATTGAAACCTGCAAAACGCACGAAGGGATGCATGGCATTAGCATTGTCTGCTAGTGATGAATCTGCAATAGGTTGGTCCTATCGGCCTGTAACTATCACTTCAGCTACTGCTAGTTGACGTCGAGCTGATGAAGTTGAGAGAAGGATCTTTTATCTTGAACAATAAATTGGAAAATTAGGATTGGATATCTTAATACCTTGATCTCGTTCGAATCCAAGCTATTCTTAAGCTCTTGCAACGTCTCGAGCCCTGCGATATCGATTGCTGTCACCCCTGCGGAAGAGCACAACTGATATCAGAACAACGCTGGCAAAAATATCCATATATACGATTAAGATATCTGCTGATGCCCTTTGGTTCCATGTAATGGTTCAGGCGAGGATTTGGAACAAATCCAGCTTTACATTTAGGCCGTATTGGGCTTCAAAAGTCTACGGGTTTAGGTCCATCATTGAAATGAATATTAATTCAAAACAACTTATGGCCCATTTATCCAATATGTGATGGGCCTCTCTATGTTGGTCCAACCCTTCCCGACTCTTCCCTTGTGTGGCAAATGTGATAGAAAGAGATTGACAATTTTTGACACGATCAGACCCCTTAAATACATCGAATGTATTCGGAATGTACCTCCAAAATCTAGGAGCAGATGCTCAACTACGTTTTCTTTGGAGTTCGAAATGCCGTTTTCCTCCCTGATCCACCTCCAAACCCTGATAAAAAAGGGGCCAAATCGAACTTCAAGATCACTTCAATATTCATGAAAAATGAAGATGGAAGCACCTTTTTTTATTTGAAAGGGTATTCGATAGAAAAAATTGTGCTGACAGTTGGAGTCTTGCCTCTCTTTGATGTAGGCACAGTTTGCAAAATAAATAGGGGATCCCAATTGAAGAATCAACATGCCAGGAATCTCATTTGAACCTGGATACTGCTCTATGTCCCTGAAAAGGATAGAATCTGGGACATTTCCGAGCTTACACGTGGCAGGCCTAGCTACGTAGAGAAGTGCCCTAATCACTGATAAACCCACCTGAAGTGAAGGGGAACAAAGGCATGATGAGAATTGAATTCAAAATCTCAGAATTCCATATATATTGTGGTATTTGATTTTGAACGTATATGGCTTATAACAATGCATTAAAGAAAAGATGGAACACTCACAGACATCATGAGCCCGACGTCCATGCTGATGAAGGTGACCCCAAAGAAGGCAGCCATGCAGATGCAGAAGTCGAACTTGTCGACCTTGAAGAGCCTGTAAGCTTCCTCGTACTCTATCAACCCAAACATCGCGGTCATTATGATGGCAGACAGGGCCACCAGCGGGGTGTAGCTGAACAGGGGGGCCAGGAACAACAACGTGAGCATCATGCACACTGCCATCACAATGTTCGACATCGCCGTCCGGCACCCGGCGTTGAAGTTCACGGCCGACTTCGAGAATGGACCTATTAAATAGGAGAAACTAATTAATTCCACGAACCTAGTCGGTTAAAAACTTCGAAGTTGAGGGTGCAATTCTCAAACGTAAGAAAGTATGGGGTGTGACTTGTATGTACCGGTGGTGAGGTAGCAAGAAGTGAAAGATCCGACGATGTTCATGAATCCAAAAGCAATCATCTCCTTGTTCCCATCCGTCTGATAATTTCTCATTATTGCAAAGCTCCTCCCTATTGCTATCCCTTCCTGCAAATAATTAAAATTGTTTAATTGCAAAATAATTGGTCGACAATAAAAGAATTTAAAATTAATCAGTGCAGTCGGGTGCTCATACTGCCAAGGCCAAAATTCCAGAGATGATTCCAGCTTTCAGGGTCACGGGTAGGTATTGGGAATCGAAGTTCAGATATTGAATTGAAGGAGGATTTAACCCTTTCTTCAAGTGGCCCACCTGATATAGAATTAAACGAAAAAAAAAAAAGAAGGATCAGAATTATAATTACAATAAATTAATGCATTAAAAATTAACGCATGAGAGGACAAATAGTAAAAAATTAAGCCCTACACATAAAATAATTAACAAGAACAAAAACATACCACCCGGTCCCATATGCATGTGTATATATCATTTTTCACAAACACACGCACACAGATATATTTAGATATATATATAATATAATATAGGATGCAAAAATGTAAAGGCTTACGGCTAATATTTAATATGAAATTTAATTCAAGAGAATGAAAGGTGCATATGTCACCATTACTCCGCGTGTACTGTGGTTCATTGAGATTAAGTATAAAATATCTTTTTTTTTGGTAGGAAAAAATCAATATCCAAATTGCAACAAGAAGTCGAATTAGTAAATGATAAGAATTGTGTCGAAGTTTCAAGCCAAATCCTGACCAACTGCATGGAATTCCTTGAAGTAGTTTAGTTTTAGTTGCGTAAGTAAGCAAATCCCACTGCGTGCCCCGCGACGATGCAAGAGATGATTTGTCGGAAATTTACGTGGTCCTCGACATTTCGTCAGGTGCAGATGAAAGTGATATATTGAATTTTATTTTTTATATATTCTCAAAAACGATTTTATAACGTCAGACGTTATATTGTCATATATATAATTTTTATGATGTGAACTTGCAATTGTGTACTCCTCCCGATCAGGTTATGCAGTCAACCGATCGAGCTAAGGAGGACAAAAACATGATGACAACGGAACTTACAATTTGGATGCCATGTTTTTCGACATGTGCGAAATAAGCAAACACGCCTCCAACTATGACCGTCACCATTGGGGCTATAGCCGACACCCAAAATAGCCTTGGGTTCCTCTTCCTCTGCAAATTAAACATTAATCATCCTCCACGTCCTTAATTAGTTGCCCATGCATAAATAATTATCATAAAGGAACAATTAGTATTTAGATGTATTAACTATTTTATATATAAGTAATTCAGTGTTTATCCCATGATCAAATGAGAAAACAAAGTTAAGAACCGGTCAAATTGTTCACATATAATAACTTTTAGCAGCTACCACTTTTTCCTTTTTATATTCAAAAATGCCTTCTTGAAATTGAATAAACTTTTGGTTATTATTTAATTGCTAATGCTACATCAACTTTATGTAACATAATCGTTAATGTATTTTAGGTTGGTCGAAGAGGAAAAGAAATGCTACCTGGGCCATACAATTTATTTTTCTTTTCCGAGTGAAGGTCGTTTGGTACTAGCGCAACTACACTCTCTTAAGTCAATTGCCTAGTCCAACATTAGGAAAAAGGAAATTTACTTAATTGGTGATTAGATCTAATCGACTGGAGATCATTTAAATCAAACTCATCAACAAGCTAAAACGATGGTTTCTTAATTTACTCAGTCAAATGAATTAGGTGATGTAATTATGCAGTAAAGATATGTGGACGGAGCGGGGGAGAGAGATCTCACCAAATACCGAGTGAAGAGGAGGAAAGCAAGGAAGCAAATTCCTACAACCGCGGATTCCCATCTCCACTGCCAAAAAAGAAATTAACCCCACCACATAAAATCATCAGTCATTTGCTCTTCTTTTTTTTTTTTTTTCGCTTTTGATTATATGCATATAAGGTAGACAAATTAATTTTTTCTTTGAATTTTTCTGAGCCAAAAAGAATCTTAATAAATATATAAAAAAGGAAGAAAAAGACAATTATCTTGTTTTATCCTCAAAGACAATATGAGAGAAAGACATGATCAGGTTGTGTTTTGGTCACATCACTTTGCAAGAAACGAATCGTTTCATTTATGATAATCTCTCATTTAGATCTTCTTTGATCATTAATCTTATATAGTTGGTGATTTGAAATATCCAAATATTATTCCGAATTCAGAATCATGTGTAGTGAAATAATTTTAAGGTGTGTTTGTTTTTTAAAATTTTTTTAACTCAACTCAACTCAATTCCATTTATCTTCAATTCAATATCATAATCATTACTTTTTTTCATTTTTTAAATTTTTTTAACCATTCAATTCAATTTTTAATATTAAATTCTCTCAACTATTCATTACTTTTTCACAATTCAACAACATAATCATTACTTAATCATTACTTTTTCTCAATTATTTATTATTTTTTCACACTTTTTCTCATAATTTAACAATACAATCATTATAAACCAATTAAAACCAAAACTCAACTCAACTCTAAATCCAAACGCACTCTTAATATTCCATTCAGTATATAATATAATTATTTTTTACAATAGCTTTTTGTGACTTTTGGAATTATTTATTGCAAGTCTCAAGCACTAAACCCCTAAAGTAAATCTAATCTCAATTATATGAATTAACTTCGTAATTTAAGGGGATTATTTCAGGATTTTGTGGAATGGAATGGAACAAATCATGCATATTCTTTTCTCGGAGTCTTGTCATGCCTCGTACTTTCTTCATATAGTTGGTCAATTTTTTGGACGTCTTGGAATGACTACATTTATAATAATTACATGTTCATGAAACACATCAAATCTCGAAAAGAAATGAAAGCGAGAGAGATGTTGCTTTCTTTCCCCTAAGTCGAATATCCGATCAAGCCAAAAAAGGAATAGAAAAGAAATGAGGAGGAAAATAGAATTAATTGAAAAATTGGGTACCTCATTTCTGTGGCTGAAAACTGCATGCATTACGGAGATCAGATCGGTTTTGGTAGTGAAATGTGTCAATCCAAATATGCCCTTCAGTTGCTGCAGACATATTATGATCGCAGTCCCACTCATAAACCCTATTATGGTGGAGTGTGACAGAAAATCCACCAATATTCCCAACCTGCCCCCCAAAAAAAGAAAATCAACATAATTAATTATCAAATATACAGAGTCCATTTTCATATTTATTTTCGACATGCTGACCAGTCAAATTTGTCAATTTTTTTCTTTTTTGGGATAAGGCGTTCGTTTCTTTCATTCCACCAATCAATATTTACAAATACAACACAATTTGTCAGGTTATTATATGATAATTTATTCGAAAAGCTTTTCCATATATGGTTGAATTTATCCGAAAAGCTTTTCCATATCCAAAATTTGTGTTTGGTTTTAGAGTTGAGTAGAGTTGAATTTTAGTTTTAATTGGTTTGTAATGATTGTGTTGTTAAATTAAGAGAAAAAAATGTGAAAAAAGTAATGAATAGTTGAGAAAATTTAGTATTAAAAATTGAATTGAATGGTTAAAAAAATGAAAAAAAAAGTAATAATTGTGTTGTTCAATTGAAGATAAGTGGAGCAGAGTGAGGTAGAGTTAAAAAAATTTTGTGTTGCCAAATGGGATTGACTTATAAGACAAAGTTTTTAATTTATAATTAAGAATATATTAATCATCATATTTGCCATCTTTGGTTACAATATGAATCTTATCTTCGGCCTTGTGCATCAACACACGCACATAAATGGTATATGGCTTTACTTTTCTTCTAATTACCTGAAAATTCCCAGGAGTGATTGAAAAATGCCGGTGAAGAGCGTAGCTGTGAAGACCAGATGGACATATAGCGACGGGTTATCGTCATAAGAGACCTTTTCTTCGATCATGGCCGCAATAAGCAGTGAAGCAGCCGCCACCGTGCCGATGGCGATGTGTTTCGAGCTCCCAAATATGGCATAAATAAGGGGTGGAACGAAGCTGGAATCTGCATTACATACATCGGAAGAATTAAAGGACGGCCTTGAATAAAACAGTCAATAATTATCAATAACTTCCATTAGGGCATTATCCATCATATAATCATTGGTTGAATCAAATGACAACATTGACGAACAAATCAAGTCAGTCCGGTCAAGTATTGTGATTCATGAAACTTACAAAGGCCAATGATGGGAGGGACATTCGCGAGCTTGGCATAACTGATGCCCTGGGGGATGGCAAGGCTAGTGATCGTGATGCCGGCAAGGAAGTCATATCGGAACAGGCTCAAGTTGTACTTGGGGAGCCACTCGAATATCGGGACGAAGTACTGCAATGCCTTCTTGAGGGGCTTCTCGTTCTTGAATTCCTTGAAGGGATCGTCGGGGAATAGGGTCTCCTTGGCATGGGACCTGAAGGTGGTGGCAAAGCTCCTTGGGGTGGCAAAATTAACCTTGTTGAATGATTCTCCCGAGCTATTGATGGCCATGGAAATGAATGGTAGTGTGGGTAGTATTGAGCGAGAATTTAGGCAGGTTTGTGAGAAAGGAGAGGAGCAATTGCGTATTTATATAGAAGAGAGCACCACTATTAATTAATTAATTAATTGGAAATATGTTTACTAATAAAGGGAAAAAAAGAAAAAAAGAAAAATGAAAAAGGAGAAAAGGGCATGATTAGTAGGCAAAAGCTGGACGACTGAGCTCAACACTGGAAAGGAGGGAGACAACAGGAGCTATCCTTTTCTGAGGTTGTTAGGACTTATCCTATCCGAATTAAGTGTCCTAAATATACGTTCATTTTCGTATTAATCCCAATTTATTATTTCATTTAGGATCAGGAAAAATTCTAATTTTCTTTTGATGATATTTTATGACACTGGAAATTATCTACCCCTGGTTTCGCAAACACATTGTTGGCTGAGTTAAGGGGGTTCTCTCAAACATGATTGACAATTTGAAATTCTCCACTTATTATAGTGTTGAAAAGAATAGGTGCGCTAACTAGTTGGCTCGTTGGGCATTGCATCTCTTCTAGGACTTGCACATACTCGATAGTCCGCCTATCGGTTTGAGCTGCTTCTTTTAGTCAATTCTATTGGGTCTCTTCGCCCTGTTACTATACTATTCAATTTTTGTATTTATTTTGGGCTTCAGCTCGTTTCTTCGCAAAAAAAAAAAAAAACCTCATTTATATGCGCGTAAAATATATTTTTTTTGGCCAAATTTAATTGCAAGTGATAAAAAGCAGTAGATACGTGTCCACTCGGGGGATCATGTCATTTCTTCGCAGAAATCAAAAGAGCTAAATGGTAAATCCCGTTCTCTTCTTTTCACAATGCGAAGAGACGTCTACGACTCACTTATCATGTGGTTCCATTAGACCAGACACATGCATATATTTGGTTCTAATGCCATACAATTATGTCTTGATTTTCTTGCTCGACGAATTGTTGGAAACAAAATATTGGGTCCTAGCTAGCGTACAGGCTGCATGTACTACTCTTGTAGAGTTTATGCTTGACAACTATTTTGTTGTAATATGTATATGATTCCTAAATATATAAAAATCGGAGGGCAATACGTTTTAGCGTCAGGTAAGTCAAATTATAAAAACCCTCAACTTCAAGTTGAATCAATCTTTCAATTACAGTTAAAAGAACTTTCACTACATTTTATTCCTATAACATTCAACGAATTTTGAATATTTATTCATATAATTTGTATAGAGTCATAGATAATTAAATAACTTTATCAATAATTTAAATCTCATTTTATACATCTTTTTCATCCACAATAACATCTTACGTAATATTCTCACTTAGGTACCTCACCTATATACATGTTACATTATGCTTGGCTTTCTATATTTTATAAGTTTTTCTAATTTTCTAAGAATGAGTATTTTTTTGCCATTTTAACTTTCACTTACAATTTGCAGGTGCTTGTTATATTGTTTGATACTAAGTATAGTTTTTTACAAATCTTTTTTTTTATATCCATTTATGTGTCATATCTTGTTGATTATCTATTTTTGATATAAATTATTGCGCAATGAATGGATATCGATTAATTTATAATCAAACCAAATAGATTAAAAAGAACCAAATAGCTAATTGAGTTAGGTATAATATCTGCAGGAACTAATTACATAGAGCTAACGTGTCAATTAGAAACTTCATGCTTATTAGCTATCTAATATATATATATATATATAATTATTTAATCTTATCTCTTTTTCAATAAAGAATTGTCACGTAAACTTATTATGAAAATCCTCAGCTCCTCAATGATAGGTTTTTTTTACGTAACCGACCATTTGATATCATCATCCTCGCCCGTTGGGAGCGATGGTTCGAGGGGAGCTTCCCGATATGCAACCCCACCCCCAACACAACCCCCCGTCAATCACCGGCCAATCTGTCTTTCGACTTTGGCAACCTCGCGTATTGATGTCCATGACGCCTCCAACGACCTCTCCTGTGAGGAGGAGAGGTGCTGGCGCCTGATGGGGAGACCCACCATCTGTCCCTAGTTGTTTTTCTTTCTCTTTTTTTTTTTGTTTTTTTTTGTTTTTGTTATTTTGAAAATAATTTCATTTTCACATGTCACGTGTTTGTTGGTTTTCAAAGCGCCATGAGGCACCGTCAACCTCAATGTAGGATTCCCATCATGATTTTTTTTTTGGTTGAAGATTCTCATCATGATTTTGTCAATGAATTGAACGGAATATTTTGTATAACAGGATCGACAATGTTAGACCATTTTATTGATAATTTTTTTTGAATATATATTAAAATGATGGCAATTTAAATATTTGACAACCAAATTGATAGTTTAATCTTAATCTTAATCACCTCACTGTAATGAAGGAAGTGAGGATTTTCCATGACGTTTTCAACCACGTTCTTTTCCTTCATGAGGTCATTTACCAGTCCTGGAAATGGAATTACTGATCGGAGACCATTATCTTATAATGACTTTTAGAGAATTCATGTAAATCATCATTATATACACAACATATAACATATATATATGGGAATACCATCATTATATAAATTGGTAAATATATATACATAATTAATTATGCATGTAAATTACCTATACAAATATATATATTAAAATACACATATCATTATCGGCCTCAATACATTTAGTATTAAGGTGTCAATAACGAGTATATCATTATCACGGAGCCTTTATATTACTAATTTTCTTCGTCTTCATGCCCTGCATTTTGATTAACTATCTGTCCATCAAAGCGAGAAAAAATATGTACAGGTTTGTCTTCATTGAAGGCGACCTTATTCATACCTTTTTTTTTTTGACAAAGCTTGTAAAACAGACTAGCGCCCGCCCATACGGTGCTGCCGGTTAGAAACTTTTCTTCAATTTTTTGATTCGTCATAATCATTTTGTGTAATAATCAATACAATATATAACTAAAACTAATAATAAAACTATAACCTCTCATTAATAGTAAATAATCTTTATTTTCAAGATGTTGTCATGTTATCATATCGACACATATATCATATTGGACAAGAGAGGAAAATAAGAAAAAAGGGACACCGCATTCATAAGCTAAAATTAAAAAAATATTACATATATTGTAATTTGTATATCTAGTTCTTCTAGTTTGAGTTTTTTTTTTTAATTTTCTATATTAAAATTGGGACAAAAGTATTTTTTGGAATTAGTCGACTATAACGATAAAATCATTTGGCCTAATAAATTGATCGGATTACAAGGTACCTTATTCGGGTCATATTTGAAAACACTAAAAGTCGTAACTTGTGACCTAACAATTAGATAATTTGGCGTAATGTATCGACTGAATTATGTGGACCTTATTGCAATCAGATCTAGAAATGCTAAAAAGGTGTAATGCGCCGACCTTACGGTTGACAACCTGTGATCGGATTATGCGGTACCTTATTCGGATAGGATTTGAAAGCCTTAAAAAAAGGGGAGCGGATTTTAAAAAATGAAAATTGCAAAAAATGATAAAAAAGATTATGATCGGATCATTTAGTGTAACATATTGACCGAATTATGTGGTACCTTATTCATGATAGATTTGAAAAAGACGTAGCGATGTAATCTATCAATCAAATCATTTGGTCTAACACGTCGACCGGATTACATGGTACCTTATTCGGGTTAGATTTAAAAACACTAAAAGTCGTAATTTTTGACGTAACGATCGGATCATTTTGCGCAATACGTCGACCGAATCGCTTGGAACTTTATTGGGTCGAATATGAAATCACTAAAAAGGCATAGCGCGTCAATCTTAAGAGATGATCTTTCGGCATAACACATTTAGATTTGAAAATACTAAAAAGCCATAACATTTCGACCTAATGATCGGATCATTTGGCGTAATGCGTCGACCGAATTACGTAGAACCTTATTGGAATCGAATTTGAAATTACTAAAAGGTGTAACGCATCAACATTATGATCGGATCTTTTGGCATAATGCATCAATCGAATTACGTGATATCTTTTTCATATTGAATTTAAAATGCAAAAAGGGAAAAAAAATTAAAAATTAAAAATAAAAAAGAGGAGAAGGAAAAAAAAGAAGAAGAAGGAGGAAGCGAGTGGGGAAATCGTCCCAACTCGCCCCCTAAATCAGAAGGGCCCGTTTTCATTTTTTTTTTATGAAGAAGATGTTTTACTTTAAAAGAAAAAAAAATCCACCGAAAAAAAGGAAAAAAAGAAGAAGGAAAGATACAATGGAGTAACATACTATTATTTTGGTATTGTCAATTTTTAGATGTTCTACTAATTAAAGTCATCACGGAAGTGGGCAACCAAGGTGTTCGAAAGGAAAATAAGATAGCCCCCAACCAAACTAGCTAGGGCTCACCTCCATCTTCGGGAGGGGGGGACTTGTTTGGTTTGCAAATGTGATTTTAAAATTACAACTTTAACCTAATTCTATTCATAATAAAATAAAATAACTCATACAAAGTCAAAGAGTGAATCCCATTTATACCACTTTTTTTCACAACAAAACAAAATAACGCATACAAAGTCAAAGGGTGGACCCTATTTATATCACTCTTTTTCAAAATTAAAATCTGATTTTAAAATTTTACTTTGAAATCAAATACAGCATTAAACACTATCTCCCTTCAACTCTTTGAGTGGAATACGACAAAAGGAAGGAAAATTTATGGACTAACTCCATCATCTTCACCCTGTCGGAAATATAAGATCAACCGAAGACACCTTCAGCATCTAGGGGTCGTTGACCGACCATAGAATTCTTTCAAATTCTTGGGTGCAGGGTTGGGATTTTGCCACAGCCCATAGGAGCGTTAGACTCTGGTTTTTTTTTTTTCCTTCTTCTTCTAGGGAGTAATGAAAAGTCATTCATTACTCAAAAGAGGACATGACAAAATGCTCAAAAAATAGTAATTACAAGATCGGATACAATCGGATGGATCCTCCTTCGTAAACGACATAGGAAAAACTAGGAGAAACAGTTCTTAAACTATCAATCCATGTAGATCTCAGTCTTTTGATATCGACGTTCCGAAGAAGCGTCGGCATGAGAGAAAAATAGGAGAGGCAAAACAAGAGTCAGACTCCTGTCTTACCAGAAAGGAAATTAAGGAAGAATTAGTGACGGGATTTAATTGATATGTTGATAATTTGTAAATTCTTGATTGGTGTAAAAATCAGGTAAAGTCTAGCATAATTTGCGCTTATATTAATTAATTCATCACCTCTCGAGCGAATCAAATTCTTGCCATCAGCCATTCACGCTCGGCCTTAGTACGTAATTTCTTCGGATATATCCATGCGGGGCCTAAACCCTTGGTGTACATTTGTAACTTAGGTTTTAGCGCATGTCAACTCAACTAAAAGCGCACCCCAGCAAATAAACCCTTCCCCAGCAGAACTAAAAAGGCATGAGAAAGAGAATTTCGAAAGACACGCCAACTCCAAGATCCCCCCATTTGAAGACAAACTTTGACTCCTGCCGCCCCATAAGCCGTCTCATGATTGGCCACCTTCGACAGTGGCTCCCACCCAGACATATCCAGCAGCAGTCTCTTGGTTGGCTAACGTAAGAGATGTCTCTCTCTGCCGTCTATCAGGAAATATACGTCGGAAATAGCTTTATCTTTTAGTACTAGTACACCGACCGATTCGACCTCTTTTAGTAAAAATTCACTTGTCTTTCATAATACATATCGAAAATATACGTGTCTTGCCTTTTTCTTATATATAACGAAGGATCTATATAAGCTTAAGAAAGCGAAAGCCTTATCAATGAAAATAAAATCAAAAGTGATTTTTATTTTACCAGTGAAGAGTGGATGTAAGTATACTGGAATCTCCTTACTTAGTTGATTAGCGTTGAGAGTTCACATGTGACCCCATAGCTGGCGCAATAATATTTCGAATGTGTGCTAGTCATTTACATTTTGATGACTTCATATATATATATATATATATATATATATTTTTTTTGGATGAATCTCCATATATATACATGTAATTTTGCAACGTGGTCGGCTCTCTCGGTCTCAAAAGCTGTTTTCACATTATGCATTCGACTTAGAAGTTGGACGAACAGTGAAGCAGTAAGAGCTTTGATTTGACAGAAAAAGGGCAGAATCAGTGGAAAGCGGATAGGAGAGAAAACATATGTGTTGTGTCCTGGGCACCCACTCTTGCTTGCAACTCATGAATTTTTATAAATAGTACGTGCAATGCTCGGGTTATTATAAAAAATGTTTCCTTCCCGATAGATGTAAGGTCTTCTGGTTGAAATTAAAACAATTGTGTTTAAAAATAATGTGTCGCGTACAAGCAATTATTGTGTGTGACTAATTCCAAAAATTATAATAAAGAACCCTCTGTACATATATATATATATATATATATATTATCCACTGATGCTTTGAGATGCAACATACATATACATAAAGGTTCTGCTTAAGGATCGACTAATATATATATATATATACACACATATAATTGGTATTGTGATTTGAAGTATCACATAAGACAACGATGCCATTGATGAGATTAGTAATTGAAAGAGATTTAGAAATGTCTACTTGCAACCCAAATAAGCCTCCCTCAGTTGGACATGGAGTGTTCAAGCTTTGTTCAAGCCGATTGTGCATACACACACACACAATAACATCACAAAGATTTGAAATCTGTCTCGCACACATACACATACACACGAAATTCAACTTTGAAACGCAAGTGCTCATCTTCTGTTGAGAGGTTTTTGATTTTTGCTTACAATGTTGCTGTTGTTGTAATAGTAGTAATAATAATAATAATAATAATCACTCAGAAATTATGTACGAGAATACTCGTCATTGAGTCACATGCACAGCATGTGGTCAGATTGATATATCTCGTGGGCTTGCAGATGAGGGTACACACGTGGACTGTAGGATTAATTGGACGAAATCCAAACACCCACGTTATGAAATAAATAATAATAATAATTATTATTATTATTATAATAATGTGGACGTAACTAATTTAATCATACAACTCTCTTTCATGATCATTTCAACCAAGTCAATTATTGCTTCCACGTCCTAACAAATTGGGGGCGACAATGAATAGTAGTTTCCTATTATCATTATTATTTTCTCTTTTAATTTTATCTTTCTTCTAAAGGGCAAAAAAAGAAAAGAAAAGAGAGAGCAAAACAATAAAATTGATTGTCTTGATCCTCGGAGAGTTCTAGGAAGTTGTTGTGGTTCAATAAAAGCAGGGACGTTTTATTTTTTTTTAAAAAAAAGTTGATGTCTTTTCTGCTTGCTCGTGATGTGCTGATTAGTTGTTAGGGTTTGACAAATCATGCATGAAGAGGCTGAGTTTATCATGAAAGCTCAAACGTCTCTTCTCCCTTGCCAGAAGAAGAGACTAAGTACGTTTTGGAATAATGCCACGATAACTTCCTAGCTAGCTAGGAAAGCTTCCAAGAACCGAGACTTGGAGTGGGGGAATATTTTTTTCAATTATTTCAGCTTATAATATGGCCAACGAATTGGTGGAATAACATGAATAATTGGGCAAATGGTTTGAAATTAAAATCTGGATCGAGCATTAATCCGACCCACGAGACATCATTGTCTCCTGTCATTTTCTGATCAAGGACATCGATGGATCCATGAATGAATCATCCCTTCTCCCTACAACTTACTCGAAAAAAGAAAAAGAAAAAAAAAGGGCATTTTATTTTCTTAAAAAACTCGATCGTTGTATACCACCAGCTTAAAAAAATACATAACAGTATTGCAGGAGTTTGAGATTAAAAGTACTTTGTCGTCATGATAAGTCAATATTAGAGTTAGTAGAATTAATTTTTCGACGTGAACTCAAGTATTCAGAAGCCCAATTCAATCCCGACTAATCCAGTCGAGCCGAGTTGGTCCATTAAATGATAAAATTCTATCAGCATAGATTTTTCGTACAAAGACTCGAACACGAGACCTTATTTAAACGGAACAAACGCAAAATCTCTTGAACCAATTCACATTGGTTAGTAGATTTAATTTTATTCAATAGAATAAGAATACCTTCTCATTTGGATGGGAAATAATCATATATATATATATATATATATCGAGTTTTTAAGTTGAAAGTTGAGTCCAAGCTCGTATAAGTCCAAATGAAAATTTAAAATGGTATCAGAGCCCATGGTAATGATCCTGGAGGCGCGTATGCGCAGGAGCCCACACCACGCCAGTGAAGAGTTCGGAAGTAGAAGTTCGGCTCGTAGTCATTGATCCCCCTCGCCCAAGTGTGGAAGAAGAAGTCTAGCTCGAGGTAGTTAAAGTCTAAGTCCAGAAGAGAGGAGAGACCGGCTTGAGGTAAGTTGTTGAGGGCGGGCAGTTAAGGTTCAGGTGGCACGTGTATGCAAAATCATGAGAAAGACCACACGGTGCCACGTGAGGGCGGGTGTTGGGAATATAAAAAGTTAATCCCACATCGGAAGCATAAAAGAAAATAGAATAGTTTATATGGAATTGAGCTTCACAATTTATCAGGTCAAGTTTTTAAGTTGAAAGTTGAGTCGGATCCCGTATATACATATGTATGTATGTATGAAAGAATCATCATCCACCAATTAATACAAATAATTTAACATCATACACACGGTTGAAATCAAGGAGCTAAAGAAAGAGATAAAAAATGGTTGTCAAGATTCTTCTGATTAAATCTCCAATATATCATATATATTGAGACTGAATTTCTTTATGCATGTCGCCGTGGCGATCGTTGTTGTTATTACAGATTATAATATATTATCGTTCATTACATGTGAGCCTCGAAGCAGCTACGAGTCAAGCTGTCGTCGTTTCGCACCCCACATGGTGATGACCTTCCGATGAGAATCTTCAATGGTGGGATGATGATATATACTACGTGATGCATGCCTTTTGGTTAATTAAAATATTTGAGAGAAGGCAATCTAATTATGGGAATAATAACATATGTGTATAGATAGAGAAGGGGACCGTATTTTATAAAGAAAATGGAGATTTGGATTATCAACATTTCCTTTTCATTTTTTTTAATTCAGGAGATATTCTCATGAAAAATTAATTCTTGTTTGAATGTCAGTTAATTAATTTTGACGATGAGATATTTTTAACAGGATTCGAGCTGTAAATTGCATGTAAAATCCATTTATATCAAGTTTGCAGTTTATCAACAAGAACACATTATGTGGCTGGGATATCTTTTTTCTTTTTAATCCTAATAGCTAAGAAAGGGACACGAATAGTCCCCAACTAGTATCGAATTTAGAACTTTTTGGTTATCAAACATGCGCCGTTGTGCTACACCATCTTTGATAATATAAATAACTGATAAATGAGCATGAGTAATTCTATCGAGTATCAAACTTGGAATCACTTACATGCGTCATTGCGGTACGCCATCTTTTGATAATTATAGATAACTTTTAATCTTATTAGTATATATATATACTAGTTGAATGACCACGTGTGTTGCATGATTTGTGTCTCTATAATTTTATTATATTAATTTATGATTGTGAGTTTTGAGCGTACAATTTCAATAGTAAGCAACCAAATTTTGTAGATTTAATGCCAGTAATTATATAGTGTAAATTACACCATATACCATATGGTTTCACCATTTTGTTCAAATCTATCCTATACTTTTAAAAGTGTCAAAAATATCTCATGATTTACCCTTTCTTTTTCCAAATCTATTCAACCATTATATTTTTCGTTAACGTGAGTAGACTCAAAATCTATCCCACGGTTTTAATTTTTTTCTCAAATATATCATATGGTTTTAATCATTTTCTCAAATCTATCTTATGGTTTTAATTTTTTCTCAAATCTATCTCGGATAAAAGGACCACAGTGACAAGACCGTTAAATGTTGATAGAAGATATAATGAATGGATAGATTTTGAAAAAAAAATGTAAATCATGAGATATTTTTGATACTTTTAAAAGCATACGATAGATTTGAGCAAAAGGTGAAACCATAAGATATATGTGGTAAAAACTCCAATTATATATAGAGTAAATTAATTATTTGATTATCGAGAGATGCATGTTACATCAAATCTGACATCAATAATTTTTTTTTACATCAAATTGAACATTAACATATTAAGTGTATATTAAATGGGCCTTTCGTCAGTCTCCGTGAAAAATGGACGGCATCCGCTGAAGTGCATTTTATTGTTTTTTCGTTTTCTTTTCATTGAAGGACGATGGGTAGGGGCTTCAGCCAGCCATTGCCCTCCCCCCTCCCATCCATGGTGTCAATCTCTGGAGCTCATCGGAACGAGCATGAAAGAACAATTTGGTCAGCTCATAACGTGAAACAGAAAGACGAGCCACAAGAGCCATTGATGAGCTCCGATGCCGTGAACTCCCCGCAAGCTCCATTGCCGTCCTAGCTGCTTCCAACCGGTTTTTTTTTTTTAGAATGCTCGAGAGAGAAAGGGAAGCGGATCGGTGTCAAGTGTGCAACCCCTTCGGCCATCGCCCCCTTGAGAAGAAGATGTTGTCCTGCCACTGGATCGAGTCATTCACCTCGCCCCATCAGTTGGAGACCAGAACTCCGACCTGCTGTTCAAATTCAACCTCAACGCCCCCACCCTCCCTATTCTCTGTGCTCATTCTTCTTCTTCTCCTCCCTCACCAGAAGCAGTTGTTGCTGCTCCATTGAAACCGAAATCAAACTTCTTGTTAGGACCACGAAAATTCGGATTTAAACAGAGAGCGCTTTGGCAGTAATCAATCGATGGAGAAAAAAGACAGAGAGCCGCTTCTGTCTGTAAATCGAAGGAAGGAAGGAAGGAAGAGGAAGAGCAATCGATTTACAGACAAAAGTGAGGGAAAAAAGGAAGAGAGCTCAGCAGCATGTCTGTGTAGAAAGAGAGATAGAGAGAGACAGAGAGCGCTTTGGCAGTAATCAATCGATGGTCGGAGTGAAGGAGCTTGTCATCTTAGGGCTTTGGTTCTGCCATGGCCGGGTACAGGCGACCTCACCGGACATGGGACGTTATAGGCAAGGTTGGCTTGGGGGCGGTGATCGATGGCATTGCCCCACCGTCGGTGTTCGCCCATACCCTCTCCCTCTCTCTTTCTCAGTCATTTGCAGAAGAAAAACTTTTTTTAAAAAAATTTTAAGATATCTTTTTTTATTTTTTATGAGATTAAATAATATAATACATTGTTAAAGAATAAAAAGAATCACAAAAGGAATTAAAAAATAATTTTAAATATTTTTCCATCCATTTTTTAACGGGACATTGACGGAATGGCCCATTTAATATACACTAAAAAATTTCTTGAGATCATATTTGATGTAACATGCATCTCTCGAGAACCAAATTATTAATTTACTCTTATATATGTGTGTATATTACTATTCGTTTTAACTCTTTAAGTTTCTTCGTCGTTTTCTACGGCTGAGATATCATATGCATTTATCTAATGAAAACACATAATTCACAAGCTTTACATAATACTTGCCGGGATTACAGTCTTCGATTTGAAGGTTCATCAACTAATGGACTGAAACTTAATACTATCCAAAATATTAAATAGAGGGTTATGATATTTGAACCAAGTTGCCAATGCCTCCAGTTAAAGAAAAATATAATTTTATTAGGGTACAAAGCCAGTGTTGTCCCAAAATCAAAACAAGTATCATCAAGAAATATAATATTGAAGGAGGGTAATCATTTTTTTAGTCAAGAAAAATTGCAAGCTGAAATATTATTATATTATAAATATGTTGAATGTAACATAATGTAAAGAAAAAAAACCAACAAATATAGGTAAATATATACACGTCCCAATGTATTTGTCAATGAGAAGTTCCGTAATTATTACGTATGGGTAAATGAGCCTTCTTCAATCACGTTATCAACAATGATCCTTCCTAATGTCCAATTTGAATCTAATGACCCTTCCCAATATGCAATTTGAATCTACCGATTCTAGTATGAAATATGTACTTTCTTCTAACAAATTTTCTCATGCGCTTGTTTAAGGTCGCACCTACGTAATTATTATCATTATTATTAAGTCATCACATATAGTTGTCAATGAAAGTAATATACCTTATCTATTACTATGTTAGAAAATCATATTATTTCAGAAAAAAGAAAAAAATGTTATTTTTAGAAAAGGAAAAACAAATATCTGTTACCATATTTACATGTCAAGTGAGAAGAATAACACAAAAATTATGTCTGGCTCACCTCTTTCTTTCTATTTTCTTTTTTTTTTGTCTTTTTCGAGTGACCTCCACTTCTTTTCTTACGTATATGACATCCTTTATACGAGTTCATTGTACAGTTATAGATATACGGGTGTGATCCTTGGAATGGGAATACACGTGTCTTCCATTATTCTTTTGCTTATCAATTAGATTCATGCTGACATGATGAAATCTTTGCCACCATACCACCAACAGTCTCACTCTGTTCATCGTCCAAGGGGGCACTCTCCGAACACACATTGGTGCTACATCGATGACAGTTACTGATCGTTGTAGAAAAGAGTTAATGTGGGATTCAGTGTAAACCAGGATCGATCACGATCGAAGAGATGGAGCACTGTTCAACTTGGTATTCAAGTGACATAGCGCACAATATCGTAACACATTGAGTGAACTGTTGACTTAAAAGAAAATAAGACAGTAGCTCCGATTCCTAATTATGTGAATCGAGAAGAGCAAGAACTCATATCGATCGAATACTCAAAGAAAGCTCAATTTATAAAGTCCTGAGAGCGACATTCTCCATTTGCATTAAAGGCCCCCATTAGTGAAAATAAAGTTACTTTCTGGTTTCCCACCATTTCAAATGGATCGAATTGCTTCTCTACAGGAACAGAAAGCAGATTCAAGCATTATTGCCTCCAGACACATCTATATATACGTATATTTATGTGTGTATTAAATTGAAGTAATATTTCCTGACCTTTGCTGCTTTGAACCCTACCCTTTCTGGTTCATGTACTTATTGACCTTTGGCAACCCGCAAAAGTCGAAATGTTGCAATAGATTATGGTTACTGTTGTCGGGTGGAGTCAGATTATTGAGAATTGGATGTCAATTTGAGGACTTGCTCCACTTCATGTTCCCACACACTACATATTCTAAATCTGAGCATAAATGATTTCACTTTTAGTAGTCTACCTTTTTCCATTGTTACGAACTAATTTAAGGTTTAATGAGGATCTGAGCTGTCTGTACGTCATGCTTTGACTGCCCTAAAGGATTAGAGCATATTGAAATTGTGTCCTAGGCGGAACATGCCGTTCTTACGGAAAAATTAAGGGAAGGAAAGCCCGACATTATTATATAAATGTGTTTTGTCCAAAATGCAATTCGGCCTAATGACTCGACCTTCTTGAGTTTCCAGAAGTTTGAAAATCAGTGTTATATGAAGGGTAATATATCGGCCTTGACCTATAGGTACGTGCCGGTCAATTTATACATAGCAGTTCATCAGTTTAGACTATAGTCTTAGTACGTACCTGCTGGTCACTAAATAGTGCTAATGGCCCGTTTGGTATATATAATAAAGAATGATATAGGATTCAATAGAATAAATTACGCGGTATACTATGGTGGTGGAACCATGTTTACCATTTTTTGGTTTTCCAGCTACAGCAATACGCGATGGGTCTAAGGAGCATTGGTGCGCGCCAGGTGATTCAAGCTGCAGAGTGCATGTGCCGTATATATTTCCCTAGGACACTCGAGTGCAAGTACCGGCCGGTTCCTGGATGTACATGAATCAGTTGGAACATCATGTGTAATACTTGTCCAGGATAACTGTGCTTGATGAATCATTTTTATTTCGAAGAGATCAGTCCAACAGCATTATCATTTGCGAGAAAGATGTATGTTTCACAACTTATCATGATCAACTCCAACTTATAATCTGGTCGCGCAAGTGTACGTATCCATCCTACTTTTGGAGGCCTTTACCGTTTAATCTTAAATCTCTCCTACGTGGATGGATTGGACTCTCTGTTGCCATCGTCAATAAGATCAGCAAATCCTAGGATTGAGCGATTTCCTCCGAGAAGGCAAAATCATTTTAAAAACTTGACAATCCTTGCATAATGTTGATGTTCTATGGTACAAACGTCAGAGATTTTTCTTTGAAAGATGTTGGAAAGTCTTTGTGAATGACTGCCCTGTGACCATAAGTCCAGAAGCCGAGTCAGATGCCACTAAATTAAGGATGAGAATTGAAGAGTGAATCTGCTTTTGTTCATACCACAATTTCAGATCATGTTTCGTGTCCGTTGCTTACCTAATATTTAGCTCTCCTGCCCATCACGACACTTGTTCTCGGCATTAGTCTAGTTTTGTGTGGAGGGAGTATTCCTACAGATCGGAATTAAGGCAGTTGTTGTCTCGGCATATACTATCATATCAGACAGAGATCGAGTTGGTTGTTGTGCAAAATATAACTTGTTTTCAATAGCTTATGGAGACATCTGCATGTACTGGATATTGATTCCAAGCCGAATGTCGTGCTTTGTTTAATCCCAAATGTTGTACATTGAAGCAGTGCTGCAAATAGCCAGAAAACATAGGTTTCCCCACTTGGCATTAATGTTTCCCTTTGTTTTCCATGTTGGCTACTGATTGCCGCAGCTCGTACCGCCCATGAAGTATAAGACAGATTAAAGAGTGGGATTGCATCTATTTGTCTCAAGAAACATCGAGTATTGTTTTCTCTTTTTCTATAGTGAAAGCATATTCCTCGGTTTTTAATTGCCAGTACAAGTAATCGACTGTGAAATACCTCTCATAAACTGCTCAAGTTGCCAATTGCCGAGTTAAGAGAAATTATTTGATCCAGGAGTTGTCATGTCATATCAATAGTTCACCAATGCATACTGAAACTGAACGCCGGACATAAAGATATCCTTTGAGTCGGAGGCGAAGCATGAGTCGAGTCTGTTTGCATTGTCAGCTCCCACATTGCCCTCAATGTAAAAGTGGCAGCAGCAGCAAAGCACATCTGTTCACACGTCGGGCTATGTTCAGGCTTGGTGACTCTGAGATGGGACAAGAAGTCTTGTCCCGGATCATCCTAATTCAATTCTAGCCCTGCTTGAACTTAAATTTGTTTCCAACAAAATACCGAGAAACATATTTAGAAGTTGGTATAATGAGGGTGGAACAGTTATATGCTGGCGGGTGGGCTCATTAGATGATCAAATCCCGTCTACAAATTGCATGTAATAATCCCATCCAAAAATTTGTGTTATCAACAAATTTCTAACGCCTTAAATGATGAACTTTCAAAGTTCCTAGCTCCTTCTCCTATGCCTGGAGGATGCTTCTAAGATCGAGGGATGACATTGCTCATTCCTCTCATCGAACACAATATCAGTGATGGAGAGAAGGTGCTACATGGATTGGTAGATACATCAGAGATGTGGGAAGGCAAGATCTGCAACCTGCTATCAGTAGCTTGAGATAATTAATTTCAGAGAAGAGAAATGAGGTTGTATGGACTGTGATGAGTAGTCCCAGCCAAACATCCCCAAGGCACAGCTTCGTCAGTTGGCTTGTGATTCATAACAAGCGATCAACTCGAGACAGGACGGCTGCTTGCGATTAAAATACTGAATTACATGGGCTCTACTCGTCATTTACAAGGGAAAACAGTTCGGATTTGCTTACCGAGATTGGCATGGCAAGCTTTTGTGTACTTTGTATGGAGAGAAAGGAATGACAAGCTGCATGGAAGTGAAGTGAAACTACCTTAGCAGACATTTGCAATGCTGTTTAAGGAAGAATGATGGGGATCATGGATTTGCGGAACAAAACGGTAAAATGTTTTCTGTTTTCTTCCGGTTTCAATCTGGGTTGTACAGCCTATAAAATAAGTGGAATCTATATACTACGATAGTTTGTTATTAACAAAATGCATCACTACCTGATCTAAAAAGATTGGTTTGATTTCAAGTCCAAAGTGGCCCAGGCCATAAATATTTTATATTGACAGAATAAACAGTTGCCTTCTGAAACTAAGATCATACGTACGTACAAGGACCGACCTCCTATGGATGATTAACTAAAACATTCTCTACAAATCAAAAGGCAAAACATGTTACTATTTGCTTGCGACGATGCTTCTTATGCTTTATGTTAGATTGGACAAGAACCTCTACCATGAACCTCTATAATACGTAAAAGGAAATTTTTCCTTGACCTACTATTGGTGTTTCGTTCCCATGGACCACACTGATGACATCTTCTCTCAGCCCGTTGAAGAACGTCAATTCATCGTCAGAGGTCCGGGAACAGTTCCTCCTTGAGGAAAGGGGCAATCCACTGGATTTGAATATAAGTGATCTCCCAAAGATCATCACCGTCCCTTGGCAGAAGAATGTTGTCTTCCTTCATTTTCGTGATCATCCTGCGCAGCAGTTCCGGCACGAGCTTTTGCAAGCCCGGCTCCCCATAGGGCCCGAGATCAGCTTTCATGCACGTGTCCATCCTCCTCAGCACACCCAACCAGAAAGTCCGGAAACCTGGACTCTCCCAGATGAGATTGAGAAAGTGCAAGTATATATCAGTCAGTACCTCCATTGCCAGCTTTAGGCTTTCCTCCCAACTCCTTAACTCTGACTCCACATTCTCCCTCCGGGAGTAGACGACCACCTTCTCGTGCAGATCATCAACCATTGAGAAGACCACAAGGTTGAAACATTTTATGCAACTCGTTGACGATAAATCAAGGTTGTTGGCTGGGGCGAAGATCCTCCCAAGATCTTGGATCGCATGATTCCTGACTTCCTCCCGCCTGGCCAGACTTGTGTTCTTCAGGAATTCCGCGAGCTTAACAAACATGTTCAATGCTAAATTTGAGGTCCCGAGCGCCTTGGAGTGGTCCTCCAATGAGGAACTACTTGTGTTGCTTGTGGTGCTATAATTATTTCCAGGATCTGAAAACCCGTGCCTGTGCCATTGGATCAATAGATTTATCGTGTCTGTCAATAGCTCGAGGACCTTGATTTTCTTCTCCACGGGACAAGACTTTAGGCCAATGAACCCGAATGCACAATCTACACAACACACGTAGTTGATCCGCGAGAGATGGTTTGTGTCCGATAAGATAGTGATTAGTGTCTCAACTCCTTGGTCAAAGGTCTCAGGGCTTCTACCGGTGACAACTAGTAAATGGAGAACCGACTTCCAGCCGATCTGGCTTTGGATGTTATCAGGGAACTCGACCAGCATTCTACTGATCAACTTGAATATGGACTCAGAGCACGTCTCGAGTATCTCCTTGTCAAGTTTCCACATCAAGGTTATTGAGCGGAAGATGAGCTCCTCAGGCAAGATATCATTACGACGTATAGAGATTAGCCTGAGGCATACCTTCAGTAGACATAGCACGGCCTTCTCCGCAAAAGGAATCGGCGAAAATAATGGGAACTGTGCTACTGCTAGTAGATTTTCATGGAACGCGGGCCAAAACATCGAGAATCGGTGAATGTTTGCAGTTATGATGGCGTTCAGTAGCTCCCAGCAGAAACCAACGGTCTCTTCCTCTTCAACGGGCGTGCTAAACTTTTGGCCTTTCCCAGCAGCAGAAAATATTAGTGACCGCCCAAGATGTAGTAAGCCCTCGTCAGGTAGGTTCTTGCTACCAGCGAATATGTTCCCAATTCGGCATTGCTTGATAATCTTGAGATTTTGCTCGAACTCACTTGCCCCGAGAGTCAGGGAATCTTCCGCGCTGTCCACAGCTAAGAAGTGCGAGAAACGACCGATCATTCCTGAGTTTTGGCGGCTTCCACCAAACTCTGGGTCTTGGTTTGAGAAGATCGACTCCGAGCCCGCACTAGATGATACGTCGGAATCAGTGTCCAGCTCAATCACCGTCTGAGGGAGAAGCTTTAGCCTCTTGAGCTTCAAGAGACAATCAACAATGTTCCTCCATCCTCCACGGATAGCAAATCCAAAGCTGTTTGCAATCGTGAAAACTGCAAGAGTCGCCATTCTCGACTTCAAATCATTGCTAAAGGCAAAAAGTGTTTCCTCTGATGAGGCATAGGGATTCAACAACGTGGTGAACTTGCAGAATGTGGCAAGGAGCTCGTCGAGGGTGTCCTCTAGCCCATATTGTGCGATTCGGCCAACGGAAAACAGCCCTTCAACGCACTCATGGAGGAACTCATCCTCCTCCGCATGCTCGAAGCAGGCAGAAAGGGTTGCCACTGATGGTCCCGCTATCGTGGCGAACATGTCTCTGCCAACTCGCCCATCAAAGTTGCACTGGAAGAAAGGATTAGCAGACTTGGACCGATTCATGAGCTCAAGCCATCGGTTTGGGCCCATCTCTTGTGGCAAGCCCGAATGATTAAAGATCTTGATCTCGTTGGTCGAGATGGAGTGAAAGAGCTCAGAGAGGTACTCTCTTGGCAGATCATTCCCCCCATTGATCGCCCGGTTGTTCCGTATAAAGTCCTCCTCAGTCATCCTCTTCTTCACTTGCGGGTTATGCTGATCGGTATTCAGCATAATTATTGAGTAGCAAAGAACAAAAACTGCATCTTTACTCGCGAAAATCTCCGAGGATTGCTGGTCATAGAATCTATCAGAAAATGCCTCAATAATTCGATGAATCTTTTGGGACTCACCGGGGAGCCGAAAAGTCTGCAAGTAAGTCCTCAGGGCTGTGTCAAGGACCATCCCGGAGAACTCAAATGTGTTCGTGAACTCCTTCAACACTTTAATGTGGAACTCGTCGGGGTCCCCTAGATAGTCCCCGATGGCATCCTTGTCAAGGCCAGGGGTGAACCTAAAGAAGAATGCGAAGCCCTTAGGATCCAGGGCGTCTTCAGAGACTAATTTAGAGAATTTCAAGTAGTCGAGCCCCTTCTTGTCATCACGATTGAAATGATTCCCCGCGATCATAATCTTCCGCTTCTGGGCCTTCCTCAGCCTCACCAAATCGACCCAGTTCTCCTCCTCCTCCTCAGGTTTTTCTTCCCAAAAGGGCCGGTAGTCAGTGATTTCCATAGTATGGGGTTCAAACGAGCTCGGATCCTCCATATTTATGTTATCTGCAATATTGTGGATCATGATCACGAGGCCTTCAAATGCTTGGATTTGTAAACTCGTCATGGGACTCGATGTTGGGTATGCATGCCTGCATAGCAACTTACCAATCTCCTCGAAAACGTTCCGGCACATAATATTGCAATCATAATTCACATAGCTCTCAAGTATGAAGGCAGGCTGTCGGCAGAAGTTTATAATCCCCTCGGTTGCCACTTCTTGAAGTTGAGTCGACGTTCCATGTAAAGCGACCCGAAATAGGACGTACCCAAAGAAGGCTTCTAATTGCAGTCGAATAAACCTGCAAACAGTAACACAATTCTACGCGTCAGTGTTTTTTGTTCCTTTGTTCAAGTGGATCATACTAGTCATTGTAGTCTATGGTTCAATTAAAAAGACAGTAGATTTTTTTTTTCTTTTTCTTTTTTTAATAATTTCGAGGCAATCTTACCTGCGCAGGAAATGATAGATGCTCAAAACAGTGCTGCAGATCATGGCTAGGACGAGTTGGCTCGAAGATGTCCCGTAGTGTATTAAGTGGTGAAAGAGGTCGTCCTGTATCATTCTCAACAGCTTCGGGTGCCTCCCGATCTCATCTCCGCTCAGCTCGATCGCGGAGTTGATGAGGGCGAGAGCGAATATCTGGACATCCTCATCGGCCGTCTGGGATGTGGCTCCATCTGTCTCCACGACCTCAACCACATTCAGCAGGGAGCACAGGAACTGGAAGACATCAACCATGCACCGAACGCCATAGCCAGACTCGGACAAGCTGCACACATCGTCGGTGTCCGACTCCGAGTTGTCCCCTTCTTTGACTTCGATCTCCGGCAGTCGGGAGTATATTATCTGTATGAGCTCATGCATAGCGTACCTGTCAAGAAATCTCTGTCAACCGAAATTTGTAAATTCGGTTGGAAACAACGGACATGAAGTTGAGATGGCCGAGTTGGTCTAAGGCGCCAGATTAAGGTTCTGGTCCGAAAGGGCGTGGGTTCAAATCCCACTCTCAACATTATCTTTTTTTTTTTTTTTTTTTTTGGGGGGGGGGGGGGGGAGGATATACCATTCTCGTTCTTCAATTCATTGGTGGAGTTCGTATTACAGTTCCGAGTATTACCTCGCATTCCGTTGGAGCAGATTCCCCCGGCTAGCAGACTGCTGCACAACCTGGAAGCATGTATTCACAACAGTGGAGACTGCATGGTCGGTGAGGAGGATCGAGGCCCTGTGCCTCATTGTGTTCGACAGGACTTGCAGGATCCTCATCAGCACGGCCTCCTCAAAGCCAGGGTCAGTCTTCCCCAGCCGGCAGTTGACTATCCCGGTCACGACGGAGTTGATGGCGTCCTTGGCCCCTGGGGTCTTCTCGTCAAAGATCCCGAGCTTCAGAATCTTGAGGAGTGCCGAGAGGGCCACCCCAGTGGCGACTGCAGGAACATCATCGCTCTGGACCACATCGAGGAATGGGGACAGGTAGACGGATGGGTCGATCATTCGCCACTCCTGCTGGGGGTTGAATATGAGGGCCCGCAGCGACTTCAGGGAATGGAGGATAGAGGAATCGAAGGACTCCTCCTGGGGGGAGATGTAATGGTCGGAGGGCCGGCGAATTACGGCGAGGACAGCGCCAACCTCAGCGTTGAGCATGCAGGAGAGGCCGAGCTCTTTCCGCCTCTGCTTGGCGATGATCTGGTCATCTTCCGGATTTTGATCTTTGGCTTCTTCCATCATTGAGTGACAAGAAAGGAAAGAAAGGAGAAACGGTTTGGAAGTTGAATTTCGTGTACTTAACTGACTTCTATTTTATGGAGAGGTCTTAGGCTTTCAGTTTTTATGGTTGACATTTGACATTTGAAAGTTTCTACGAACGCTCCTAGTTTTGAGGTTTCAACTCAGAAGATGACGCGTGCTGAAATTCGATAGATAGATAAATGGACACGAGGTTATAGTTAAATAAGTTGATGCAATAACAGTAAGTATTTCCTGTCGTTTTCAACCCGGCCCATATGTTGATTTTCATTGAATTGAGAAAGATGCAATAACAACTGATCGATCACGATCCGGACGGTCAGTGGTAATCAGATAGTGGGGGAGCTCGATCAGGAGTTTCTTCTTAGCTCAGAAGAAACTCGGGTTATCATCCCCTGATAATCAAGTTGATAAGGATTATCTGCACATCTTCCCAAACAAGAAGAAGAATAATGGACCAAAACATGTACCATCTGTGAAGTTGTTGACAAGGCAGATAAAACCGGCACAAAATGGCTGCAGAAGATTGCCTTTCGCCTGTGCAAAGATGGGTAAATATGATATTACAAATATTACCCGAACCCGGATGGACTATGTAAACGGAATGGTTTTGTCATTTCCCGCACAAGCTCTTCATCTCATGCCACAGGCAGAACAAAGTATCCAAGGCATCGTCATCCTCGCTAACACGAGTGCCCCCCTCTCCTGTCTTTGACAAGATGAGCAGAGTCTTCAGCCATTCCTCATGGAGAGACGAGAACACAATCCTCTGTTCACTCGACCTGAAGCTCTCCCCAATTGATCTCTTCATCGCGCGGCCTGCCCTCGAGGCGGACTCCACCACCTTCTCAGGGATCCCCGCCATGGTCGCCACTTGTAGCCCGTAGCTCTCGGGACAGGGTCCAGAGGCGAGCCGGTAGAGGAAGACGAGCTCTTGCTCGGGTCTTCCGGAAGGGGTTGAGGATTTGGACTGAAGGGCACAGGCCATGTGCTGGAGGATAACACGGGGATGGGACCCAAACTCCTTGGTTAGAGGGTGGTAGTGTGTAGCAAAGAGGAGCCGGCAGTTCACCTTCTCGACTAGGTGGCGAAGTACCTGTTCCAATTTGCTTTCATGAGCCGAATATAGGTCACAAGTATATTATACAGCTGAGTGTTGATGAAATTATGATGTCAGAGGAGATCCTAATTATAAGCTCGAGTCACGCTCTATTAAATGCCAGCTCCATGCACAATGTAAGAGGATAGAACAGAAAAGGATGTCATTCGGTGAAATTGAGCCAACAATGAAAGAATACTAAATTATAAGGTGCTCACAGCATAGGCGATGGCATATCCATCAAAGGTGCTAGTTCCTCGACCAAGTTCATCGAGAATAACCAGAGAATCTTCGGTGGCATTTTGAAGAACCGTGGCTGTTTCTGAGCACTCAACGAAGAATGTACCTGTACAGACAAAAGTCTCAACAATCAACATTTAACAATAAACAAACAAAGAGAAGTATTCTCACATTTCTACCAATTAAACTACGAGCATGAGTCTAGACTTGGCATTTATTGCTGCAACTGCAACTCTTTTTTAAGTTTTTTTCAACCTTAGAGTACGTGCAATTTTCTTTGCAACAAAAATCATGGCATGCTAAGTCTAAAGTGTGGGAAAACTTACTCTCTCCTGTCATTATTCTATCCGTAGCACCAAGCCTCGTGAAGATTATATCAACTGGGGAAAGAACACATTTCTCACCAGGCACATAACAGCCAAGCTGCATTCAAACAAAGAATCTTGATAAACATGGCTGGATATCATGGAAATCAGATGATCTAGAATTTCTAGAAAGACGACTTGCCAACTTATCTATAATCAGGGAATGCGCTTGTATGTTTATTATTTCATAAATTGAAAACAGAAAAAAAGAACATTTAATTTTGATTGCAATAATAAACTTCCGACAAAAGCTAACCTGGGCCAGTACAACTGCTAAGCATGTTGCACGCAGAAGGGTTGATTTCCCGCCCATATTTGGTCCAGTCAATAACAACGTGTGAGGGTGAAACCCCTCAGTATCTTCACCGAGGAGTATGTCATTAGGAACAGGCTGCCCTCCATTTTCCCCAAGGGCATAGGGGTGCCATAGACCTGAGATTTTAAGTAGTGGGCCCTTGCCCCCTTGGGCTGAGCCCATGTGTTTTGACTGGGGCAAAACTAGAGGCCTGCACATGGCTCCACATGAAGAAGTTGCAGTGATTGTAAAGGAACGTAGCACATCAATGCAGTTGGTGGCATGAATTATAGCAGCCCATTCAGTTGATTTCTCAACGAATAACTCAATGAGAGCAGAGAGTGTATCAGCATCGGAATCCGTCACATCATGGTTCTGGTGTCAAAAATTTGTCATGTAAATTTAAGTTAGTAAGCAAAAGTAAAAAAAAAAATGAGAATTTTCTATCACACGAAATATGATTATTAGCAGAGTCTATGGACAGAAAACCAAAAAATAAATTAGAATGTGATGAAAACGAATTAATGGAAATATGTCTAAAGCTATTGTATGAGCAAGATAAGGAAACCTGGTAATTTGGGAAATCGCTATCTATGGCAGCATCAAATTGGGTGAGAAACTTATGAATCCCATTGCTACCCTCCAGAATGGGCAGTTTAAATATCTTCGACAACGATATGCTTAAATTCCGATCCTTCATTAACAGTGTTAGCAAATCCAGTGCAATCTCGAGACCTTTCACAAGAGAGCCGAACACTTTTACCTGAGTAAGTACAAGATCTACATATTAGATCATGTTGACAAGAGTTCAAGCAATTGTTCATCTATCAAGTAAAATACATTTTTACAAGAATCAGGGATATTAAATTTCTATCAAGGGCATGCTAATGTGAACCAAAATGAACCCAGAGGAAGTATGACAGATGAACCTTGTTGTCTAATAAAGACAAGATTAAAAAACTAAGAGTTAGAAAGGAAACAGATAGGATAAAGAAGATGTGGAATATTCAGTTGGTCAATTTAAAGAAGAAAGCATTAGGAACTTATCAACATTCTCAACTCACTGTCTATGACAAAGATTCTGAGTAGTTTGTTTGCATGCCCCAAGAACTAAAAGAGCATGTAGGATGAACTTTTTGAGTAAAAGAACAGAATTTGTACAATGTGCAACGAAATTTCATAGAAACCATTTCAAATAGATGCAGAGAGGAAAACCAAAGGTGTGAACACTCACAAGTTGTTTTAGCACTTTGTTGCCTATTGAAGGCAGTAACAGAGAGACTGATAACTGTACATTGGACTTGACCCGCCCAAGCAGTCTATCTAAGTCCGGAAGTTTGCGGAGACTTTGAGCTATAAGTAACATAAATTCAGGTTGAGCAGCTAGATCATCAACAACATTAAGTCTATTATTGATGCCTTCAACATCTTTCAGCGGATGGCATATCCAGTTCCTTAAAAGCCGCTTGCCGGAGCATGTCAAGCAGTTATCAAGATACTTATATAATGTACCTGAAAATCATTAGGCACAAAGAATCTGCATAAAGACCAAATAGGCAAACTATAGAATTGCATGGTATATGGCGCCTTAACATTTTACCAGCTTATTTGAAGTGAAGAATGAGGCGAAAACTTACCCGAAGCACCCCCATCAGCATTGTTACTGAAAATCTCAAGATTGACTAACGTTTGCCCATCCATCCGGAGGCAACCCTTGTAGACTTGATAAGGGGAAACGTCCCCATTCCTCAAAATATCATCTAGCTGCAAAAGTGTATGTGCAAATCGTCAGAAAATGATAACATAACCAAGAAACCACTCAGCGCTTTGATGTAAACTGGCCCTCAAAAGAAACTTTACCATTAATCGTGAAAGATGATCAATAAGACCACCCATTGCAGATAATGCAAGGTCATGGTGTGCAACACCATCAAGGGCAAGGTTCCACAAAATAGATGACCTCTTAAAGTAGCCCTTGGATTTAATTGAATCCGTAACATCAGAGGCATCGGGAAAAGCAGTGGCTGGTAGCACTGGAGTCAATTGTACGGCCATAGTACCTACAAAATTTATCCAAAAGAAAAGGAAAACAAAAAATCATAAGGAAATGAAAAAAATAAAATAAATAAAACCCATACAAACCCTATGTGAATCACTAACATGAACCACTATCATTTGCATGGTCACTACAGCAAAAACAACTTTTATAGTTTATCCTTACAACAATTTCAGCATCTATAGTTTCGATAATCTTCAAGAAACACATCATAGTCAGCCAGTCCTTACCCGTAACTGAATATTTTCGAACTGCCTTCTGAGCTGCTTTCGATAAACCTTCAATAATGCAAAAAATATTTACTGACATCTCTCAAAGATTTCTCAATCAATCAAACATATAAAAAAGAAAATGAAAAGAATTGTAGAATGGATTATCACACAATGTGCAGAAACATGCCAGCACATGCATATGCATAGTGACTGAGAGAAATTACCTCTGTTCTCATAAATAACTTCCTTAGGTGCTACCTGCAACAAAAGCCATGTAAATGTTTTGAATAGAATCAGATGAGAAATTTATCACTTTTTACCTGCATTAATAAAGCTCCCAAAGCAGCACAGGAAGAATCATCGGTAATGGAACCAATCCACACTCGCAAGGCAGCACAATCAACGAAAGCAAATCCATAACCAACTGAACTAGTATCTGGTCCTGGTTCCCCCTGAAAGAGCAATACAATCAGATATAATGGAAAATGAAGATTGGATGATACAAGAAAAGAAAAATAAGAACTATAAACTTTTCAGGTTGCTCCCACTGTTTGATTGCTCTTATTGATCTGACAAAAAGTAAATATAATAGGCCAGTAAAGTGTGGGACTTTATGAAGCATAAGATGAATATGAAGTTTGAATGCAAGTACATGGAGATGAAGCTGAGGAAGGATGAAGCAATACCAACCTCTTTTATAACAAGAAGGTGAATAGCATCAGGGCCAATATTATTATCCACTAAAGTTGACGGAGTAACTACAGATACCAATTTCCTTGATATCACCTGAAATATAGTAATCCAGACATTAGAATGCAGTATGTAAAGCATTAAGTTTCTAGTTTCATCTGTGCAATAAAAAGCACTCAACGTTGAACATGTGAAGATGAGAGCAAACAAAATTTACAAAGAAAGGGTAAACGAACATAAGAAGATCACCATCCGAAGCAAAACAACTTTGGACTATAACATCCTTTAGGGTCCACATCAAAAGAGAGAATACACTCACTCCACAGGGGAGAATGGAAAAAGAGAAAATATCAAAATACTCACAGAACTTCCACCTCTGGCCTTCGCTTGACCAGATGTCTCCGACTGCTCCATCCGACCAACCTTGTATCTTGAATAAACAAACAAAATTTCTAAGTAAATAGACTTGGTAGAGAACAAGGTGGCAAATATTTCAAAGCCATAAAATGTTGAGCTAAATCAAAATCTCATTGAAACAAAAATGTAAAAGGGCTAGATTTTCTCACCCTCGAGAGACCAGCTTTTGCACAGCATCATCAATTCCACTCTCAGAGATACCAACCTAATAAATGATCCATTATTACGCAATGAAGATTATTTTCAAGAGGTTAAGACTTAACTTGAACAAACTAGCTAAAATTAATACAATTAAATTTCCAATCAGAGTACCTGCCGACATTTTCCCACACCACTTAATGTGATTTTCCAGCCAAGCTCCTTATGGCCAATTTCTGCATCTAGCTCATACAGCTCATAAAATTTCCCCTGTAAATATAACAGAATAAAATGAAAATATAGCATATGGTAATATTAAGCACGCAACTGGAAATATATTTTAAAAATTATGAGGCAGGAAAACCCGAAGCATATAAGGAAGTGCATGTAAGAAGAAGATAATAATTTAAAACCTATAGCCTAAGATGGGCATTAAAATGTAAGAAGCATTCTCAATGCAAAGTGGAATTAATGTCGATGACATGTGAACTAACCACTTTGAAGAACAGCACCACATCCATGTATTTACATTTGACGCTCCAGTATTGCTTCTGAGATGCAGACATTTTGTTTAAAGCCTCAGGTGGTATATAGAGTGTGCTCTTGTCATAAAGAGGATCTTCAGGCCTCCTCCTGTTAGCGTCCCGAATTCGAGAAAGGTTAAGCCAGTCAAATTTGCTGATCGAGTCACATACTTGTGCGTCTTTCTTGTTCACTACTGGATCATCATTAAGAACTTTCATTCTTTTGCTGGGATGCGGTAATGGATGATCATCCTCCGCAATCAACTTTGGGATTTCCTCTTGAATACGCTTGAAACGAGGGACAAGCGGTCTGGTTCCTGGCGTTTCTGGGCCAATGACATCGAGAAGTTTAGAATCCGCGAAGCCTCCTTGATTAACTGTCATGCAGGACTCAAGAAAGTTGTCCTTTTCAGGGAATTGAGAAACTGCAGAAACTCCAACTGCGCTGGATAATGAACTGACATTCAACGCACCAGCCTGTGCCTGATTCCTGCACCGTTTATCAACTCAAAAAATACGAGAACGAAAAAATCATCTGAACACGAGCTGGAGGCAAATGATATAGGTGAAATTCATGTATCATGGTTATATCGTTGAACAAATCACATCATCTATTTGTCGTAAGCTGCAGCTTCTTCACCGAGCGAGCTGGATGCAACTGACACAGTGCAGGCAGATAACAGAAAGGCTACTGAATCACGAAAATCCGAATATTCAGCAAAGAAATGAAGCGAAAACAACCCTTACCTTCCATTTGCCTTGTCATCGACCTTCACAAACTTGTGCATGATGCTCGAGAACAGAGAGGAGCCTCCGTTCGCGGATTTCTGCGGGAAAATCGGGCGCGGAACCTTCTCCGGGGGAGTATCAGTGCCCCTAACCTCCAAAGACGAGTCCATTGCGGAAGCAGCCGTGGATTGACCGGAACCGTTGGCGCTCTGCTCGTGCCGCTGCGCTGGAAGCCGCTTAGCCGACGGATTCTCGCTGCCGGAGCTCCGATCCCCCGTCGGAGGCCGGAGAAAGGAGAGAATAGACTTCTGCCGCTGCATTTTCGCTTTTCCGGGGAGAAAGAGAGAGAGAGAGGAGAAGCTGGAAAAGTGCGAAGTGAGAGAAGCTCACTCCTCGAAGTAGCGGGACCACTTTCGCGCCACTTTTTTCATACTTGGGCCTTGGGTCCTATCTTCGAAAAAATGGGCTTGGGCCTGGGCCTCAGAGATTACCGTGGCCTTAATTTCCGGGGTCGCCCATGTACTTTTGTGATGTCGCACTTTACCCCCCGATGTGTTAATTCTCTCTCCAGTCGGTCCAAATTGCAAGAACAACCCAAGTTGGCAAATTGGGAATCAGCCTCAGGCCAAGCGAGTTTACCGGACTAGGGGGTCTAAGGCGACATTCAGCTCACTCGTGTATTTTCGAGTGAAGCTCGAGGCCGGAGACAAAAATATTCTTAAAAATCAACTTATATATGATCGTTACGCAACTAAATAATACCATCATGTACTAGTTGAAAGGAAAAAAAACCATTTGTCATTATTGAATGTCCGAACTTTTATTAATGTACAGAATACAACTTACAATATCAACCTTCAAATGTTGGTAAAAAGAACAAAACAACATAAAATGTTTCTGTCGAATTCAAATGTTGATGACACGCAATTTTGCATTTATGTTTGCTCAGAGCCAAGGAGAATCATGCAATGGGGTCACAACAGTCTTGACCTGGAGATACTTTTGGAGGCCTTCGAGCCCCGAATCTCGGCCAAAGCCGCTCAGCTTGTATCCTCCATATGGGAAGTCAGAGTCAAATTCAAAATAGCAGTTTATCCAGATGATTCCGGATCGGATGGATCTCAAGACTCTATTTGCCACGTTCAGGTCCTTCGTCACGATTCCGGCGGCAAGGCCATATTTACTGGAATTGGCCCTTTCAATTGCCTCCTCAATGGTCCTGCAAATTGCCCAGCAGAACATAATTGAAGACAGTATCTCTGCTGGTAAATGTAAACTATTTCCAAAGTACAGCAAATTCAGTCAATACTGGAAGAAATTGATATGAACTGAATGGCATTGTTACCTGAACTTCATGAGAGACATAACTGGGCCAAATATTTCATCCGTCGCGATTCGCATGTCTTCCTGATCAAATATTTTGAGACATTAATAATTCTAACAGTTGAGGGTTTTCCTTCTTTTCAGTTTGCATGAACGGTGGACTCATACCTTGACATCAACGAATACAGTAGGCTCAATATAGTACCCCTTAGACCCCCAACGCTTACCCCCAGTTAAGAGTGTTGCTCCTTCTTTCATCCCGATATCGATGTATGAAAGTACTTTTTCAAACTGTCTCTTGTCAACCTGCAAGTAGAAATGGATTACTTACTTTTCTTCGAACAAAGGAAGAGTCTGATTTTTTTTATTTATTTTTTTTACTTTTCCCTATGGAATTAATCACGAGCTGAGATATACCGTCCATCGGACATAGTTTGTTCCCATTCTTGTTTTATCTCATACCTGTGGTCCTTGACAGGTACTAGGATCGAAAGGATCGCCCAACTTCCAAGCTTCCGCTTTCTCAGCTAATTTCTTCACGAATTCGTCGTAAATCCCTTCATGAACATAAACCCGGGAGCCGGCCACACATATTTCTCCCTAAATAAACCAAGAAAACAATGTTCTTCAGATTGGCCTTACGACTGATTTCAGGAAATTTCTATATTCTCGTCTCATGTTACCTTATTGAAAACCACAGCGTTTAGAGCCAGCTCCGCAGCGTTGCCCACATCAGCATCGTCGAATATGATAAGAGGAGACTTGCCCCCCAGTTCAAGTGAGACCGTTTTCAAATTGCTGGTTGCAGCTGCCTGCATTATTAGCCTTCCCACCTCGGTAGAACCCGTAAAACTTACCTGATAAATTCATAAATAGATTCAAATTAAGGAAAAATTTTCATAGTAGTCTTATGATCTGAGGATATATATATATAGACTGGGTTAAAAAGCTTTAACCATGTCGATGTCCATGTGATTGCTGATAGCGGCGCCTGTGGTACGTCCAAAGCCCGTTACAACGTTAAGCACTCCGTTCGGGATACCAGCCTGTTATAATTTGCATAAGAATTATATACTCTGTAAATGATTAGTCAGTTTTTTGGAAGTAAAAGACTTTGTAATTATATTTTCCCACATCTAGGCCATTACAAAGTCGCTGAGCAGGTCCTACCTGCTTGGCGAGGTTGGCATAAAAGAGGGCCGAGAGAGGTGTCTGCTCGGCAGGCTTGACGACCATGGTGCAACCCGCGGCCAATGCTGGGGCGACCTTCATGAAGAACATGATTGTGGGATAGTTCCACGGGATGATTTGGCCCACCACACCGATCGGTTCCTTCAGAGTGTACGCGTGAAGCGATCGCGTAGACTTGAGGACGTCGCCGTGGATCTTATCCGCTGCACCAGCATAGTAACGAAGCATCCCCACGGCTGAAGGGATTTCCACGGCCTTGCCCCTGAAGAATAGCTTCCCTGCATCGATGCAGTCCAGGGCTGCCAGTTCCTCGGCGTGTTGCTCTATTAGGTCCGCGAATTTATGCATGATCCTTGCTCTTTGCTGGTGATGGTCGCGAGATCGTAGTCGTACACGCGCATACAGTCAAGAATCATAATTTACATTCACTAACATAACTATTGGAACTCGTACCAAAACTGTATATAAAGAAAGCATTATGGATGTAAAAGTTTAAGCTTACCATATAATTGCACATCGAATAGTATTTACTACTTAATACTATCGTACATGTACAGATTGGGAACATTATTTTGTTAATGGAGGGGAGGGGGGAGGATGGATTGGCACATATGCTGTCACTATGAGGACTTGATTGAGAGAAACAAAGTTGAGAGGGACCAAACTGGGAAACGAAAGTAAGTAGACATACAGAGCCGGGCATCCTGGGCCATGGGCCGTGATCGAATGCTTCGCGGGCAGCCTTCACGGCCACGTCGATGTCATCCTTATCACCCTCTGCGATTCTTGCAATGGCCTCCCCCGTCCTTGGGTCCAACGTCTCGAAGGTCCTCCCTGCAATTTTGGCACCAAACATTAACCCAAAAAAAAACAAAAAAAGTTAGAGGAAGGGGCCGTAGTGTCACACATAGCCGACTTGGAATCAAGAGATCCCGAATGGTCTCATCGATGAGACTTATATATTGTTCAAATTTATCTTCTGAGCAAAAAAAAAAAAGACATATCATTCATTATTTCAATTTATTTTCCATCCTAAACTCTAACAACACATAGTTTACACGAACTACAGTATATTATTTTGATTAAATCAGTTGTAAGTATGGGTGAAAAATGGTGGGTACGGGTGGTTTTTTTCAAAATATTTCGTTTCCTATTGAGTTCGAACCCTTTTCTTAGAACAAAAGAATCACCCTAAAACCATTTAGAATACGAAAAAACGCTCGCCCGTGGTTTCAATTTTTTCAAGTGGTTTTTTGGGACCAAAAGTGAAAAAAATTATAAGACCAATTAAAAAACTTTCGAAAACAATCCGGAATCACAAAAAAAATATATTGTAAGTTTTCTTTCTTTTGCCACACAAATGAATTTAGGTGTATAATAACACTACAATATAATTATTTCTCAAAAAATTCAGCAATCTATGAATGAATTTAGTGAAAATATATATAAACACGTGTGTATATATATATATATATATATATGTATGATTTTTCGGGTGGGTTACCAGCGGAATTTTCAATCGATCCCCATTATTTTCGGGTGAATTTTACAGACGCTTAAAAACCATCCATAAGGACTTTTAGGGTTTTAGGTTTTCCGAATTTCCGGTTTTTCGCTTTATTTTTATTTTTCTTATGTCAAATATTAACCAGAGAGAGCTGTGGGTGGCGTTGGGCGAGTTTTGATTTGGAGGAAATTTTAAGGAAAAAGGGCAACATAAAAAAAAAAAAAAGGTGCGGCGGAGCCTCTAGAAACGCATATACAATTCGTGATTTTCTTTCCTTTTCTCATTGTATGCATGAGATGGAATTAATACAAGACAAAGGAATTCTTAAAATGACGTCTTTTTTTTTTCAGCAACTTAAACTTTGGAAAATATTTTTGTTAGTGAATGAATAAATTAATAATCACTGCATGAATGAATCTTGAGAAAAACCGAGAAATTTTCGACGCACAAAGAGCATCGGAAAGGTTTCGAATAGTCATATCCGCAATAAAACTTAAATCTGATAGTAGATGATTGTTATCGTTTTAAAGGCTTTTCAGCGTTATCGCGAAAACTAAGAAATAATATATAGTCAGTTTTTAGAGTGCCTCATTAACCTATCATGATGAAATAAAAATTATAATCATAATAGTTAATAAAGGAACACGATATAAATTCACGGTGACCCGGGCACAACACTGACCATCCTCTTTTATACAGCCAGTTATGAAACTAGGAGTATATTTGATTATTCAAACTTAATTTTTAACTTTCAGAAGAAAAGGAGACTTAATTTCCATTTTCATGTGTCAAGAAAGAAGAAGGTCAAAACATATTCTAAGGACTAAGGAGTCTCCTGCGGACGGGTCCACCCGACAGGTTACCACTCATAGTAATAGTAGCAAACAAGACCAAAAAGGTGGGAAACTCTATGTCTTCCAAAGTCTGATGGAGGACTCGGTATCAAGGACCTAACCCTGTGGAATAAGGTATGCGTACTCAAAAACCTTTGGTCTCTCCTCGTGCGTTCAGGGTCTCTTTGGGTGGCCTGGGTTGCTAAATATTTAATCAAAGACCGAAGTATTTGGTCTTTAAGGATACCTGGTGATTGTTCTTGGAACTGGAGAAAACTTTTGCAGCTGAGGACTTTGATGTCTCCCTATATCCGCTATTGTGTTGGCCCTGGTACGAATGTATCTTTCTGGTATGACAAGTGGTTACCGGTCGGTTCTTTAATAAACTATTGCACCAGGGGGCTCCAGTGCTTTCCGTCGATTAGGGAGCACGCAACAGTTAGTTCGATTCTGGTTGATGGATGCTGGCATTGGCCTAGAAGCTCGGATCTGCAAGCTGGCCTGCTCCGTGATCTCGCTAATGCAATTCAACTCTCTGATCGTGATAGGGTCACATGGACGGCTCACAAATCCGAGACATTTTCTGTTGCTAGTGCGTGGAAATGCTTTAGTCCCAGAAGCCAGAAGATGGAATGGAGGAACGCAATCTGGTTTGAGGGGCAGTTTCCTCGATCCTCTTTCATTAGCTGGCTTTGTATTCATAATAGATTGAGTACAAAAGATAGGCTTATGAGTTGGAGAATCTCGATTACTGCACCCGAATGCGAATTCTGTAGTTTGGAATTGGAGACCCGAAATCACCTCTTTTTTGAATGCCCTATCACCCAAGGGATTTGGAGAAGTTTATTAGACCGTGTTGGAATGAACAAACACAATGTCGACTGGAATACGGAACTTTGCTGGGTCTCCTCTCTCCGTGGAAAGAAGCTGGATATTATTTGTCTTAAACTTCTCTGGACTCACTACATTTACTGCATCTGGAGGGAGAGGAACGCCAGGCTCTACCGGAATCAAGTCTCGCCTCCAACAATTATAATACGAAGGATCTTCTCGGATGTGAAAGCAAAGTTGTCTGTTCTCCCTCGATTCTCATGCAAAATTGCACACTCTATCATTGCGAGGCATATGTTTCACCATTTTGATACTGCAACTAGTTGACTTGGGAGTAGCTCTTGGGTATTTTTTATTTTACTCCGTATAGAGGAAAATGGTATTGGTTTCTGATGTAAATTCATCTGTTATCAATGAAGTTTCATCATTTATCCAAAAAAAAAAAAAAAAAAAAAGGTGGGGGAGAGGAAATACCATTGGCTAAATTACCTAAATAATGAGTAACATCGGGTCCACCCGACAGGATGCTCTTTTTTTTTTTTGGGTGAATAGTAGCGTTTTATTGAAAATAATCTTAAATTACTTGTTTGGCCACGAATTTACTTGTTCATGGAAAAAAAAGGAATTAATAGTATTTTTTCGGTATATTGATACTATATGATCGTGATGGTCTAGTGTTTGCATATCTATATATATATAGATGAATATTCTATACTAACGTATCCACTTATTATTTTCTAACAAACTGAGCAGAAATCAAAAGATAATCATTTTCCTTTCATTTCGACCCTCTCGTGATAATAATCAGAAGAGCACAATTCTAGCTTCTTATATGGGGGGAAATGAAGATGAGATAAAGAAGCTTTGATATGGTTAGGTATGTATATATGAGATGTGTATAGACAATATGACCTTTGATGGAGTGGACGAATTCTCCATTGATGAAGAGCTTGGTGAACTTAATCTCCGGTATCTCGATATGGATCTCTGCGCTTCCATTGCTGCTCTGATGGTGATTTGCCATCTCTTGCTCTCGATGGTCTTACTACTCTCTATTATTCTTCCCCGATCCCAGAGAAGTGTCCCTATATATACACACACACGTATTATGTCTTCTTCTTGACTATCAAAAGAAGGGGGAAGAAAACAAAGAAGAGTACTTCTCTTCACTCGATTGGGCCCACTCTAACCGCATATTTAATAGCATTTATGTCTTCTTCTTCTTTTTTTTTTTTTCGGCTTGAATTAATAGCATCTAGGTCAGATTCAAAAATCTCATTCTCCCTTATGACTTGTTAGCATCCCAAAGAGATTGGGGTGGAAATACTATGGATCGGATTGGTGGGTCGGCTTACCCCCGTTTGGAACTTTATTTCATTTAATTTTATTTATTTTTAATTCAACAATATAATTATGATTTTTTTTATTTTTCTTCAATTTTTTTAATTATTCAATTCAATTTTTAATACTAAATTCTCTCAACTATTTATTACTTTTTCACAATTTAACAACACAATTATTACTTTTTTTCAACTATTCATTATTTTTTCCACAATTCAACAACACAATCATTACTTTCTCTTAACTGTTCATTACTTTTTCACACTTTTAACACAATTATTACAAATCAATTAAAACCAAAACTCAATTGTATTCAACTCTAAAACCAAATACAAATCTCTTACCTTGTAGATTGCAAAAAGAAGATCGTGGCATCTGTTAGTCGTGGCATCTGTCCATCCAAATGCTGTAGAATGGAGACACAATGTACTTTGCCACGTCGTTGTTTTTGTTAGCACGTCTTTTTTTTTTCCGGAGTTATATGGATCGTATAGGAAAATAAAAGTGAAGTGAATTAGTATTGACATATGGGGCATGAAACGGGAAGCTGATACCAAGTCCTAGACGTACGTACGGTTCGAAAACCATGAGAAAAACATTAATGGTAGTGAAGGTTGCCGTTTGAAAGATATTTGATTCAAAATGTCACAGCAAAACTGCAAATTAAACTTTATGGACGTCGTTGATGTGTTGCAGTGGAATTAATATCGATGTGTTTGGATCCAGCATGATAAAATAATGCTGTTTCGAACCCTAATTCAAAAGACTGCCCGATGCAAGAATAACGATTTCTCGCTTCACTTGGAGTTATTTTCGATCCTTAGTTTCATTCATTCTCGTATATTACGTACGTAACATCCATTAACTGCAACATCATTTGTATGATTAAATTAGTAACATTTAATACCGTAGAACTGGAATGGGACTACGCGGCCACGCAAAATGACAAAGGGATGATCAAGAAAAAAAAGTTGCATAGATCGATATAAATATGAGCTGCATAGATATAAACATGCCAGGCCCACGAAAATTTAATTGAACTTTTACTTTTGATTTACCTAACTAGATTAAATATATAAATAAGTCAACGAGAAGTTATTAGGTGATTATACTTCGTCACATGACGTGATGAACCACCAATTAAATTGTATAAAATAGAGAAATCGATACTTATCATTTGAATAATTATCATAATTATTTTTTATTAAATAATTTTTATTGATTTTTCTTTGTCACTTTAGTGTGAGTAGTATTATTTAAAACTCTCTCCAAGTCAACCGTTTGTTCCGATAATTAATTTGGCCGGCCCCCCCATTATTAATTATCTTTATAATATTACTACTATTATTAAATGAAATATATGTGATCTGCTCGCGAATCCTGCCCTTCAGGACAAAAAAGAAAAACAGTGACTTTGATTTAATTATTGTTAATTACACGTATTAAATTAAGAGGTAAAATCAATGATGATGTTGACAGTTTTAATTCTTCGGGGATATTATCAACTCAATAATGATTTTTGTGTATATAATAAAAAGGGGAAACAATGTATAATATATATTGGTGATTTAATCACGTGAAGAAATGAGTACCTGTGTACTTCATTAGTACGTAGTTTACTGTAATTAATCCTTCATTTATATGTCAAAAGAAATATCATACAAAAAACCCGCTGTATTGCATTTACATATATACATATATTATTTCTGGGTAATAATTTATATATATTTATATTTATACGATTATTATACATATATGTAAGTCCAATAGATTCAAGCACCAGAGAGCGAATCCGAATCATTAAATGCTTTTTAGGGGGGGGCGGGCGGCGGGGGAGGAAAAAAGGACGGAAAGACAAGCAGCAGTCCCCGAATTTATATATGTATATGTATGCTCGATTAGGTGCAGCTGTGTTCTCATGAATAATTTTAATTTGAACCGCAAAAAATTAATTTGATTACCAGAAAAAGAAAAAGGGATTGTTATAACTACTAACTACCGAACATAGAGAATATATGAATGAAAAAAAAATTAACATGATATTTTTATTGAATCAATTTATTTAGCCAACCGAATGTAATACATTGCCCCCTAATTGTGAGGACGAAAATGATATCATTTGGTGAATAGATACTCCATGCTACGTACAAATCGAGATAATTAAGTTAGACTAACCCATATATATGAGCCAAAACGTTAATAATGATACTCATTGTATGAGAAACTGGTACCGAATTAGAAGCCGTCGGTGTATGACTAGCTACGTAATTAAATAACTGCTGAAGTGAGCGCAAATTAACTGGAGCAACCACATTATCGGAATCAAAGGAAATGCTAATGCAATTGAAATATCATAATATCACCATATCGAGCGTACGTGTAGTCTTGTTTGCATATAATTATTAATTGCATTGACTATAGAAAGGGGGGGTCTTTCACCATCACATGTGTTTGTCCTATCACATTGAATTATTGATATGTCAACCGGGCAAGTCTGTCTTCAGCATCGTTTTTCTTTTATCCCTTCAATTCGTCGCCGCAAGAAGAATCACGATATGGGTCTTAAAACTGGGTATAACTGCTTAAATATGGACCATACTTCGTACATGTCAAGGCACACGCGACACGCTACATCTTAAAACACGAGAAACTAACATAGGAGGACATTGGAGATCTGGGACGGATCTAGAAATTCAATTTAAGGGAGCGAAATTAAAGAGAAGGTGAAGAAAAAGTATATTCGTAAAGTTAAGGTGACGAGATATAATAATTTCATAAAAAAATATCAAATTTACTAAAATATATTAAAAAATTGTAATTTTTTTCAAGTCCAAGGAGGCGACCCCCGGTGCCCCCTTGGATCCGTCCCTATGGAGATACGTATATATATATATATATATATATATATGTATGTATCTTATGCAAATGAAAGGACTAAAGCTCTTAACTGTTAAAGACAATTAAGCCACATCGTAGTGAGCTAATTCCAGAAATATTTTTATTTATAGACCTATTATAGACATTTGATTGCACAGTGCATATATTAGGAACTGACAATGTGTAACGCGCAAATTATTAAGTGCGTATGCATATATAGAATCTTGAGTTTAAAAAGAAAAGAAAAAATTAATATTACTTATTTTACGTAATTGACCTTCCAATCAAGTATTTTTAACATCCATAGATAGCAAATCAACACATCTTATAATCGAAATTATGAGACCGAGAAATAATATCAGTTACGCGTATATATGACAAAGTTAATTACACTATAAGATAATTACGCTATAAGTTAATTACACTAATTTAATCTAATCTATAAGTATTTCAAACAGTCTGTGCAGCACATAAATATTATCTTCGATATCCTAATAATATGGCCAATTATCTAATCAATTTAGCAAGAGGACATTTTCCATATAACACACGGATAATAAGTTCAATGTCCTATTAACGGATGATATGGCTAATTATCTAATCAATTTAGTAAAAGGACATTTTCCATATATATATTTAGTTTACAAATATATATTAACCTAATATATTTCCTAATTTACAAATATATTAATTATCCTAATATATTTTCCTACTTTATACATATAGATTTACAAATATTTTCCATGTATATTATTCCTAATATATTAGTTATCCTAATATATCTTCCTACTGAATACATATGGATTTACAAATAGAAAATAAGGAAGGTCACTGTCATTGTGCATGGGTGATATATTAATTAGAAAAATAATGACATTAATAATGAGAAAATGCTGCCGACATAAAAGGAAGAGAAAATTCATCAGCCACAACCTCGAAAACCCTAAAGTTTGCCCTAGCCTCTTAAGCAAGTGAAACCTCAAAGACAACAGAGCAAAGTAAACGACTGCGAAAATCTCTCAACCTCGGTCTTATGTTCGGCCTTCCATGAAGAGAATCAATGGAGATTCAATTTCTGAAACACCTCACAACAATCCAAGCATCTTTCCAACCGGTCAACATTTGAAGAGACAGAGCAAATGAGATGAACGAAGGTATGAAAGCACTAAGATTCATGTGTATTTATTGGTGGTGGATTCTCATCGTTTCTAGACTTGTGATGACGATGGATATATAAGATGAGATGATGTGTGTTAATATCCCACAATTTTACCCGGCAGAAAAAGGATATTTGGTCTTGCTCCTGCCCTGCAGAAAAGGATAACTGGTCTTGGTCGTGCAATTATTACGATGTCATCGTTTATGAAATACTTCAACAAGTGGGTGAAAACTCCATTTTCTTTATATAAGTTTTGGAAAGTGAAATTACTGTGTTCATTAGCTATAAAATCAGAAGCTGATTATGCCTTCCTCTGTAGCTATTAATTACTATGTTTTAGTCTCATAACTGTTATTAACTTCTTTGATTTATTTTTGTTAGCAGAAAAGTAATCAGGGAGGACTGTACGTATCAGAATTTTCGAAATCATGATCGAGATGAAGAATATCTAAGAGAAAGGGCAATTCTCACCCCAGTGAATGATAGTGTAGACGAAATCAATGACTACATTTCTCATCTTCTTCAAGGGACAAGCAGGGAATACATAAGTTCAAATGGGATCGACCGGGCATTAGAGAATATCGCCAATCAAGAAATTATGCGCGTCCTATTGAATTTCTAAATACTCTTAATCTCTCGGGAATTCCAAATCATTGTCTGCAACTGAAAGAAAGAATGCCAATTATGCTTCTCAGGAACATCAACCCTGCATTAGGAATGTGTAACGGAACAAGACTCATCATCACGTAGTTGGGGACTTGGATAATTGAAGCAAAGATAATTAGCGGAACCAATATTGGTGCAAAAGTGCTCATCCCGCGAATAGTTTTGACAACAAAGAACTCCAAGTGGCCTTTTGTTTTGCGGAGGAAACAATTCCCACTATAGGTTTGCTATGCAATGACCATAAATAAAAAGTCAAGGTCACTCTTTGAATTCTGTCGGATTGAATTTGCCAAAACTTGTATTTTCTCATGGATTTACATTGTCAAGGGTAACCGCCCCTCAAACACTCAAAATACTCATCGTGGAGAATGATGAGAAATACACAAGCTACACTAAGAATATTGTGTACATCAAAGTATTCTCTCAACTTCCATAACTTCATCATCATTAATGTTTTTTTTATTTACAACAATAGATATGAACTTTTTGTTTATGTTGTATATTTCTTCTACTCTTTACTTTGTCCAAATCATAACAATATATAATAGCCCCTTAGTACATATGCTCGGATCACAACTCGATTATAGAGGCGCAAATTATAGACTGCAATTGCAGGTGATGTTGACTTCGTGTGTATCAATTGATAGGCGTATAACACATGCAGGCCTAAGAACATCGGTAACATTTTGCAGCAAAACTTGAAGGAAAAAAACGTACTTTTGAAAGGCCAAACCTCTATGTCATGCAAACAAGTAATGCAGCGTTTAGCATATCAAGTGCAGACAGAAGAAGAATTATTAAATTAGACTAAAGATCATGTCTGGCTCTTGCTTTTTTCAATTCACAATCATATATTCTTCTTTGTTTAATGATAACGAAGAGAAAAAGGGACAAGAGAACCAGTTTTCTCTATTGATCTTGAATATTCCGAAACAAGACTTCTTTAAGAAAGAAATGTTCAATCCTGCCGATTCAGCTGATGCAACAATATTTTTCAATTGTCGGTCATAGTTCTATGCCGGGATGCAGCTCATGCTCATAATAAAAGATTTGGATAGGAAAAGAGAGAAGGATATTTTGTTTGACTAGACAGCTAGAGAAAACCTAGAATTCATATACATAATAGTCCTCATCGTGCCTTCCATTTTGGTGGTATTCACTACAGACAATATATGCAGTATATACTTCACATATAATCTTTTGCTCAGTTGAAATCATATTTGGTTTATTAAAATAATTAAAATAAATAACTCGATGTATGAAAATGTAGATTGAGCAGCAATGACAGTCTAAGCAGAGAGCATCATGCCTAAATCAAAGTAAGTTTACCTGTGAATGTGATAAGTGGATGGGTATAGATAATGATGATAGTTCAAGACGTTCTTTAGCACCTCTGAAACAATGACCTGATCCCACCAACACCGAGTCTGAACTTTGATATTAAATTCTTTGACCAAAAACTTCAGAGCAGTCGAACATAAACATGAAATATACCCGTTGCACGGGCGAGATAACCTGTGAGGAGGTAAACCAAACAACAGTCGAGATAACCAGTGCAGGTCATCAGTCGATTAAAATTCGGACAACGGCTGTTGTTACGTGCTCCCTTAGAGCCAGGGAGAATCGTGCAAAGGGGTCATAACAGTCTTGACCTGCAGATACTTGTGGAGGCCATCGAGCCCTAACTCACGGCCAAAGCCACTCATCTTGTACCCTCCAAAGGGAAAGCCAACATCCAAACTGGAGTAGCAGTTTATCCAGATGATTCCAGCACGAATAGATCTCGAGACTCTATTCGCCACGTTCATATCCTTCGTCAAGACTCCCGCTGCAAGGCCGTACTTGCTGTTGTTGGCCCTTTCAATTGCCTCCTCGACGGTCCTGCAAGTTACACTTCGTAAGCACGATCTTATCTTTGGTGTGCACCTGATATCCGAAAGCTCAATTATGTCCGGACTAATCTAATCGAGCCGGGTCGGCCCACTAATAAAACTCTCTCATAGTGAATTTTCTCTATTTACAAAACTCGAACTCGAGACCTTGCCTAAGGGGTAAAATTAGCTATATATATGAACATAGAAAGGTCTATATATACTCACTTGAATTTCATGAGCGACAGAACCGGTCCAAAGATTTCGTCCCGTGCTATTTGCATATCCTCCTGGTGATTTCATCAGGTTAATTATATTTGTTCCCAAAAGAAGAGGAATATATAATTGGTATAAAAATGCCATGAACATTAACTTATATACCTTAACATCCACGAAAACTGTTGGCTCAACATAGTATCCCTTGGACCCCCAAGGCTTACCCCCCGTCAGCAAGGTGCCTCCTTCTTTCACCCCAATGTCGATGTAAGAAAGTATCCTTTCAAACTGCTTCTTATCGACCTGCGCCAACATCGAGTTATAACCTGCAGCATTAAACTGATTCGAATTGAAATTGTTTTGATTCAAATTCTCATACATTATTATACCTGTGGTCCCTGACGAGTTTCTGGGTCAAAAGGGTCACCCAGTTTCCAAGCTTTTGCCTTCTCAATCAATTTCTTCTCGAATTCACCGTAGATTCCTTCTTGGACATAAACTCGAGAGCTGGCTGCACATACTTCACCCTAACAGAATAGATTTTTCTCAATTAACCATCAGATAGTTTCGAGTTAGTTTAACATCAGAATTAACAAGCTATGGATTGACCATATCTTCGGGTCGGAAATTTGAAAATTCTCAATTATGAAGCGTGCTTTGGTTACCTTGTTAAAAAGGATACCGTTTAGAGCAAGCTCAGCAGCTTTGTCCACGTCAGCATCGTCAAATATGATAAGAGGCGACTTGCCCCCCAATTCAAGTGAGACCATCTTCAAATTGCTGGTTGCAGCTGCTTGCATTATTAGCCTCCCGACCTCAGTAGAACCCGTAAAACTTACCTGAAAAATCACCATATTAATGAGGTTTGTCAAATGATGATTAAGGAACTCTATTACTAGGTAGATAAACAACATTGGACTACCATGTCGATGTCCATGTGGCTGCTGACAGCAGCACCGGCTGTATGTCCAAAGCCCGTTACCACGTTAAGCACTCCATCCGGAACTCCAGCCTGAATAATTATTGATAAGAATCATTTCCTAAATTAGACAAGGAAGGATCTTGGAAAGTTGAAGAACTCCAAAAATTCTCCGTATGTGTTGAACCACGGCCGTTTGTAGTATTGAGGAACAAGTTTAGTTGCGGATGGTTTTGATGACCTGTTTGGCAAGATGAGCATGAAAGAGCGCTGACAGAGGGGTCTGCTCAGCAGGCTTGACAATCATGGTGCAACCCGCAGCCAAGGCCGGTGCGACCTTCATGAAGAAGTTTGATGTTGGGAAGTTCCATGGGATGATGTGGCCCACCACCCCGATCGGTTCCTTTAGGGTGTACGCATGGAGTGGTCGTGAGGACTTGAGGACCTCTCCATGGACCTTGTCCGCTGCACCTGCGTAATACTGCAGAAGCCTCGCCCCGAAAGGGATGTCCACAAGCTTGCCCCAGAGAAATAGTTTCCCGGCATCAATGCAGTCCAGGGCCGCCAGTTCCTCTATGTTTTGCTCGATTAAGTCCGCAAATTTCAGCATGATCCTTGCCCTTTGCTGGTTAGAATATTTTACTAGTGATTAGACTCAAACATATACGGATGTTTGAAACATATTTTGATGATTCACTCCAAAAAAAAAAAACATTTTGATTGGGAATACAGCTGATTAGATAATTTAATTATGGATCGCTGTATATATGATATGGAGTAGAATTAAAAAATGGACATTCGATATGAATTACAACAGATGGCATGCATGGTATATATATGTTACTGAGAAACTAATTAAACTTGATTCCCATTTTCTTTCTTTTTTTTTTTTGGTGAATTAGGGGCTGAAACCCAAGTTCAATAGAAAAGTAAACCTGATTCCTAATTTCTGCATACGCCCTGTTACTCGCAGGGGAAGGTTGAAGATGCCATAACAGTGATAATTGTTTTTTTCGGTAAATTCTTTATTTTTTGGGTAAATGATCATTATTTAATTTCTAAAGCCAAGCACCCTTTATTATTTAGATATATATAATTTCTTCCTTTTTAGAAAAGAATCAATATGATAAGTTTGGTAGGACTTTATTTATAGTTTATGAGGGAAGTGTCTGCCATGAAACAATTAGACCACCAAACACAACATATAAACATTGAATAAAGGATGCATAAATATATTATATGATTATTGCCTAAGCGAAAAAAAATATTATTAATTATTATTGGTTACTTTAGAAAACCTCACTGGAACGGAGTCAGTCCAGATAGGTAAGATTGTGAAAGGTAATAGTAGACATACAAAACCGGACATCCTGGGCCATGGACCATGATCGAATGCTTCTCGGGCGGCCTTCACGGCCGCATCAACATCTTCCTTATCTCCCTCTGCGATTCTTACTATGACCTCCCCTGTTCTTGGGTCCACGGTATCGAAGGTTCTTCCTATAGTTTTGGACGAAACCTAAACATTAGAAAATATAGGGAATGTATGTATATATATATATGTTTTGCTGAAGTATGTGTACATTTATATAGCTGAAAGACTGACTAGCTATATAAGAATCAAATTCCACACACAATCAATCGATCTACCAATAATGCATGATCGACAACTGGGGAAAAGACTCGTATTTCACAAGGCCAGTGACATAAATTATTGATCTTCTTGGCCATGGGCGTACTAGAGAGAAGATTATTAGCGATGTAGAATAATTTCTCATTTTTCTTGTTCGAATTCGAGTTAATAATAAACACACGATTCTCGGTTCGGAGAAATATATCCGACTCTTGAAAAGCTGATATATGTCGAGGGATGCTTCTTACAGCACGTCTAAATCATGGCACCTTTCATTGCTTTATCGATATATAGTGAACTAATTAGTGTTAATAAGGATTTTTGAGTAAGATTTGAAGAAGATCGAGAAAGAAAAAGAATAGATCAGATCATCAACCAAAAACATAAAATAGAGGGGAAGGAGAAGAAATGATGCACCAAAACTTATGACCGTTATCGGCCCCGATTTAGCTAATACCGGTCTTAAGCCGACATATTGGAATATCTCTGGAGAAAACCCAGAAAAAAGGAATTTTCTTCCATGGAATTAATGGAACTAAGTTATCGAAAACGTACATCTTTGTGCAGACAATCGATCTGACCTTTGATGGAGTCGACAAATTCTCCATTGATGAAGAGCTTTGTGAACTTAATATCTGGGATCTTGAAATGGGACTGATCTGCGCTTGTATTGTTCTGCTCAAGATTTGCCATCTTCTTTCCTCTATGCTTATCCCAACTCTTTTCTCTCCAAGTCAAGAGGACAGCGTCGCTAAATCTATATATCCACACACACACACACATATATAAAAGCCTTCCGGGGGCTTCTCTTAATAATGGCTAATAAACCAATAAAGTGTTGGTTGAGTGGCAAGCAGTTCCAACTCCATAAGGAGAAGAACGCAAGTTTGAGTCCCGGAAAACTTACTTGTTGAAAGTGAAAATAACCTTTCACGTTCGATCTCCCTGAATTGCAAGAGCAATGTCTTCCATTATTTTATTCTTACCCAAAAAAGGGCTGATAATGATATAATTAATTGCTTTTTCAGGCTTTCAGCCGCGCATGCAAATATCTCACCTTTTGCTTAGTTATTTATAGATTTGCACAATTTTTTTTTAAAAGACTCCTTACATGACAGGCGATCACTGTAATTTTCTTTTTTATATTTTGTTGAAAGTTGTTAATCTCACTTAAAAGATAGAAAGAAATCCTTCACAATAAGATATCGGATACATAATTTATTAACTCGAGTTTTTGCATTGGAAATGAGCTTGATCGCTTGTAGATCAAGTGAAATTCTACATGGTATATCATAATGGAATATGCTTCCGTGTGGGCTCATAACTCTAGTTTCAAGACAGCCAATGTGCGCTTCAAGTTAGTTAACCTTGATAGTGGAATTCGTGATCATTAATCAGTTCAAGTGCGGAGAAAAAAAAAATGCCTGGGTCATCAATCATCTCCTCCTATTTGCCGGTGCTTTTGGATTAGAGATGGCATCAATCGCTTGTAAAGCCTAGTGTAAATGTTGCACTTTCATTATTTCTGATTTTATTGCACATTGCATATATTGTGCAGACCTCCTGAATATAGTGGTAGACGGAGCTTGCAAGATAGGTTCCTATTTTCTCATAGTGTTACATATGTATAGAGACTTCTTTCCCTACGTGGATAGTGGATCGTGTTGGTAGATGGAGCCTCAAAGGGCAACCCCGGGAAAGCGAGTGCTGGAGGATGAACATGGAAGGTGGTTGGGAGGATTTGCTCAAAACATTGGGATTACGACCTCTATAGCTGCTGAATTATGGGCGGTGAAAACCGGACTCGAGCTGGCTTGGGAGCTCGGACTTCGGAAGTAGATCCTCGAGGCAGACTCTGAGGTACTGTGCAACTCCTTGCGTTCGAATCCAACTCAATTGGGCGGCCATGAAGCTCTAGTCCATGACATCCAGGCTCTGGTTCATCGAGACTGGGCGATAGCGATCAAACATGGATATCATGAAGAAAACAAGTTTGTGGATTTATTAGCAAATTTTGCATTTTCACTACCATCGGGGTCCGTAAACTAAGTACTTGTCCTACTGGGCTTGATTTTCTTTTGTATGAGGATATCATAGGAGTCATCACACTCGTTTATTACTGTTTAGATTTATTTTTAATGCAATTGGGCTTCGATCCTTATTCACTAAAAAAAAATTTGAGGAGCTAGCTAAATCTGATTTCAGGTGCATTGTCGATACGATATATAAAACAACCCCACTGAGTGTTTTCAGGAAAGTTTTGAGTTTGGAATTTATGTGATTTTAAGTCAAACTAAATGCAACATCCGTCCTAGCGGAGATGCGGGGAGGTCGATCGGGCCGTCAACTTGCCTGGTCAATAGGATGTCGAAAGCTTATTATTAAAGTCGATTCGTCCACTGTTTGTCACCTTGGATCTCCAAATGTTCGACCTATTCTTGCTGAAATCAGAGAGCTCATTGGAAAGTTGAGAAATAGCCCCGTTTGGATTCAGAGTTATCGAATTTTAACTTTAACTTTAACTTTAACTCAACATACTACACAATAAAAATACACATTTCCCAATTCAAAAATTTCAACTTTTAACTTTAACTCAATACACTATACAATAAAAACACACGTTTCCCAAGTCAAATTTATAATCACATCTCATTTGTCTTTTTCCACAATCAAAATTAAAATCAAAATTAAAGTAACTTTAACTCTGAATCCAAACGGCCCATATTCACATATACCGGGAGGGTAATAGCTGTACGGATTGCACGAAGAACTTCATCTTTTTCACTTGAAGTACATTATATTGATTTGGCTCTAACAGCCTTGGTCATCACATATTAAATGATATCATTAGAGCTTCCATATTCCACTTTTGTATGCTTTAATTTTCTATTTCGATTCTTACCCTTTCCCCTACCAATAATAATAATAATAATGATAATAATCAAACCAAATGCTGCAAGAAACATTCAACCATTAATAGGAATATATTCTTGTTGGAGCTTTTTATCATTTTTAGAAAGAGAAATTAGTCTAACGTCGCGCATCCTTACTTAAGTATCTTAGATATTATAAATTGAATTCACCAAAAATGAATTGACCAAGATATCATAAATTGATTCACTTTTTCACTCAATGAGAATATCTGAAGCCTTTTGTTAAGAAAATTATCTTCTTGTATTATATTTTGAACCTACTCTATAATTGAAAAAAGAAAAAAGAGTGTCCTAGAATTTCCGTTTTTCTTTGTATAGATATGATATGATAGCGATGGACAACCGATTCCCATTATTTTATTCCCCGACTTGTCCAATTTAAAAGAGCTACGACATTGAGCCTGTCATGATAATTGATTTCATATTATAAAGATAAAAATAAATTAATAGCCTCGTTTTCCGGGCGATATAAAGTAGTAGCTAACATATATAATTTCGATTTCAGTATCTGATGTAGATTCGAGACTTTGATGATGTAGGAATGGCTACGGGTCTATTTGATGAATAAAAATAGTCATTCTGGCCAAATATATATATATATATATATAGAAGTTGAGCTATGAAGATTATTCATCCAATTCACATATGGTTAAGAATTGTAATATCATTTTTCATCTATTTAATGGAATGAATATTCTCTAAAAAAATTAAAGAAACTTTCCACCAATTCAATGGATTTTGAAAACAAAATAAAATAGATGAATTATTTATTTATTTATTATGTTTAGAATATTATTATTATGAGAAATATGTATAAGTGTTTTATTAACTTTCAATCATATTTTCTATATCAATTCAAAAATCACCATTATTCTCTATTCAACCGTACCAAACGGGCTTTATCAAAATAAATATAAAATCTCTTGCTTTGGGGCGATATGCTCTTTTCCTTGCGATTGCTTTTGCTTTTCATTGCAGATCGACCTTTTTTATTGATGAATGAATAATACGGATTCCAATATTGGTTCAATACTTAATCTGGCACGCGATCGCCTTTGTCATATTAAAGTATTGATCCCTGTATAAGATAATGAAGTGAGCAATCGTTTGGTAGAACCTCCACGCGTAAACAAACACGACGTTTGATGGTTCACCTCCGTATTTTTCGCTTTCGATTCTTCATAAATTATCATCCACTGCCGTGATTTCATCAAAAGCCCATTTGGTCTTATCGCGGGTAAGAGAATCTCTACTTCTGTTTGACATTCATTCGTCGCAATCTTAGCATCTCATAGCAGTTGAGAAATGAAACGACAGAAAGCTTATTCGTATATGAAACTACTGAAATAGAAACCACTCGATTCAAATCCCAACGATGCTCTATGCCACTCAGAGCCAAGGAGAATCGTACAATGGGGTCGCGACAGTCTTGACCTGCAGATACTTGTGGAGGGCATTGAGCCCTAAGTCTCGCCCGAAGCCACTCATCTTGTAGCCTCCATAGGGGAAGTCGATGTCAAACTCGAAGTAGCAGTTTACCCAGATGATCCCTGCACGAATCGATCTCGAGACTCTGTTGGCCACGTTCAGGTCCTTCGTCACGATTCCTGCTGCAAGGCCGTACTTACTATTGTTGGCCCTTTCAATTGCCTCGTCTATTGTCCTGCAAATGGACCGTCAGAATTTGATAAAATCGGTTTTGTTATTCCTAATAACGACTACACCTGTGCAGTGATCAGGTGATGATCTTACAGCAATTAGCTAGAACCGAGTGATTTTTATGGTTAGACATGATACTTCACTATACTTGCTTCGTAAGCACGATTGCACCGGTAAAATTAGCCATGTGATCATCAGAAAGGTGTGCTCACTTGAATTTCATGAGGGACATAACCGGTCCGAAGATTTCATCCCTTACAATTTGCATATCCTCCTGGCAATTTGTTTGACATTGTTGACAATGAAATGGTTAATTGATTCGTTCACAAAATCAAAGAAATGGATAATTGGCATAGGATGACATGAACAGTTATATGTTATGTACCTTAACGTCCACGAAAACTGTAGGCTCAACATAGTATCCCTTGGATCCCCAAGGCTTACCCCCAGTCAACAAGGTGGCTCCTTCTTTCATTCCAATATCGATGTAAGAAAGTATCTTTTCAAACTGCCTCTTATCGACCTGCACCAACATCGAGTATAACCACATAATACCCCGAACTAACAGCTAGTTAGTGACCTATTAATTGTCGATACTACCGGGCAATCTTTGCTCTCGAATTCTCATATATCTACCACCTGTGGTCCCTGAAGAGTACTCGGATCAAAAGGATCGCCCAGTTTCCAAGCTTTCGCCTTCTCAACCAACTTCTTCTCAAATTCATCGTAGATCCCATCTTGGACGTAAACTCGAGAGCTCGATACACATACTTCACCCTAGTATAATAGGTTTAAATGAGAATCGAGCAAGAAGTTATTTAACATCATTCTTTACACTTTTAAAATTCATCGAGGGCGATAAATATTATTTTTGGGAAATCTCAACACTTTTTAATCGATAAGCATGCTTTGGTATTACCTTGTTATAAACGACACCGTTTAGAGCAAGCTCAGCAGCTTTGTCCACGTCAGCATCGTCAAAGATAATAAGAGGAGACTTGCCCCCCAATTCAAGGGAGACTGTCTTCAAGTTGCTGAGTGCGGCTGCTTGCATTATTAGCCTCCCTACCTCCGTGGACCCCGTAAAACTTACCTGGTAGATAAAAATTTCACCATTAATCAAATGATTATTATAAAATTTCAATTTGTTATTTACTTGATTAATGAAGTGATTATCATTAATTTTCTTCGTTTGTAAAATGATTTAAGGATCTCTACTAGGTAGATAATTAAACAATATATAATTAAATACCATGTCGATGTCCATATGTTTGCTGATAGCGGCACCGGCTGTATTTCCAAAGCCTGTTACAACGTTGAGCACTCCATCCGGAACACCAGCCTGAATAATTCACATAAGAGAAACTAGCCAGATCGACATTTGTGAAGAACTTGAAATTAAGTTTACTGAAGAAGATCTAAATAAAAGCTATAGTCGGGGTGTGGTTTTTACCTGCTTAGCAAGATGAGCATAAAAGAGGGCAGATAGAGGGGTCTGCTCGGCGGGCTTGACGATCATGGTGCAACCTGCGGCCAAGGCTGGTGCAACCTTCATGAAGAACATGGATGTTGGAAAGTTCCATGGGATGATGTGGCCCACCACCCCGATCGGCTCCCTTAGGGTGTATGCATGGAGTGATCGTGTGGACTTGAGGACCTCCCCATGGATCTTGTCCGCCGCACCCGCGTAATACCGTAGAAGCCTTGCTCCTCCAGGTATGTCTGCTAACTTGCCTCTCATGAATAGTTTCCCGGCATCAATGCAGTCCAGGGCTGCCAGTTCCTCGGTGTTTTGCTCGATTAAGTCCGCAAATTTGTGCATGATCTTTCCCCTTTGCTGTTGATCAATGGTTTACAAGTTGTAAAATATATATATATATATACGTGCGAAGAAACTTATATGCATGTATACATATTTATTAGGTCTAAAATTGATTGAGAATAATCACAATGGATGTAACACAGTGGTATATGCTCTCATCTGATAATCAATAGGTCTCAACTTTGATATTTGATGAGACTACCTATTATAAAAAAAAATTATTTAATTATACTAGATTTATGAGTCTTTTTTGTGATGAAAAAAATTGATCAAGAATAAAGTGAGTGGAAATCATCATTTGTTACAAGTTGTATTCGGTAATGGTGTATTTTATGAATCACCAAATGATGAGTTGAATTAGAATATAATTGGACTTCTAGATCATAAGATAGTAATTTATGTTTGTTTGCTGTAGGGTGTAAACCCCCCCAACCCCAACACACCACACCAAAACAAAAAAACCAACCCATGAGGAACTCTCATTGATACGTCCAACACTGTCCTTTACATCTATGACAATGTATACATATATATATATATATATATATATGTTTATTTGTTTCTATTCTTAATTTTAAGCAGTATATATCAATAAGGTTTGGTACAAAAATTATATAATTCATGAGTGACAGCTGTTGTCAGCCATCAAACAAACAAGCAAACACAATATATATACATCCTACCAAAAAAAAAACAATAAATAAACGTGATGAAAGGATTAATTTTTGTCGGTGGTAAAGTCAAGGGGAAAAAAAAGTGTTTGTCGCACATTGATTGGGGGAGGAAATTCATAATAAGAGGATTGAACTCAACCATTTGACATAGACTTTTGAATTGCGAATGAGAGAATTACTTTCATCTACAATATATAAACATGATGAAAGGATTACCTTTTGTTGGGAGTAGAGGGACAAAAAGGTTTGTCACATATCGACTTGGGGAGAGAAAATTCACAAATTTATAGGGAGATCAGATCCAATTACTTGTTTTAAACTTTTGGATTGCGGATAGTCCAATTTCAAATAAGCATATGGATTTCCCAACACTTTTTGTTCTGAATAATATGAAAGGATTACTGTATATCACAATTTGTGCCACTCAATAAAAAATTTATTAATTAATTAGCTTATACTTCTGCCTTAATTTAATACAATTTATTATTACTAATGCAGGTTAATATTTTAAGTTTGAGTCTTATTAATATAAAAAGTTTACGTTGAGAGAGTTTTACCCCTTAGTGAGTTGGTCTGGTGCAATTCTAAATTAGTTAAGATCTACTGAATTTTCGGATACGAATGGAGCTAGAATTTTCTTTCAACAAAGGCGAAATAATGAATTGACATATATTAGGCATATATTACTCATGCATAGATTGTATGGTAAAACTACATTAAAAATATTTACATTAATGAATAGGAGGTTTTCATAAAACTTATAGAATTTTAGAATTATCCCTTGATGAACTTCTCATTTTGAAAATAATAAATTAATAGAGTTAATAGAATACGATATCGTTGAAATAGACTAAAAATGCTTATAGTGAATGACCATGGATTTTTCTTAATTGGAGTTAGCGAGAAGTTATCAAACCATAAGGAAATAGCTCGAGGATGCAATTTCATGTCTAGATATTGAGGATTTATATTTTAGGAAAAAATTGATAGAGAAATCATGGCTTACATAAAATTTACTTATATTGCGAATTAGTCTGCATTGAAGCCTATGATTTGAGCCTTATAAATACTAATAGTGTGTTTGGTTTCTGAGTTAAAAGTAACTTTGATTTTGATTGTAGAAAATGACAAATGAGTTGAGATTATAAATTTGACTTGGAAAACGTGTATTTTTGTTGTGTAGTGTATTGAGTTAAAGTTAAAGTTAAAATTTTTTACTTGGAAAATGTGTATTTTTATTGTGTAGTATGTTGAGTTAAAGTTACAGTTAAAATCAAAGTGATTTTAACTTTCAAACCAAACAGGCCATAAAATTTTAATGGCAAATCTAAGACATGTGAATAATTTTGCTTGGGCTAAATTTGAAATATTAAAGTATAGCAATCTAATATTTTTGGGGCAAAATTAAAAGGTTTTCCATGTATATTGAGAGGTGGAAACCTTCTTAATATGGGGCAAAATTTTGAAACTAACATTTTTGGGCTAATATTATGAAGAATGATAAATTTTAGGGGGGCCAAAATATATCTAGATTTGGTCAAAATTTTAGAAATTAAATTTTTGGGGCTAAGTTTTCAGATACCAAGCAGTCAACACTGAAAAATATAATCTAATAAATAGACACGAGTAGTCTGACTTGAATATCAAATTTGAAATATCTTAATTATTAAGTAATGACATGCACTATTGCGTTGCACCCTCTTTGATCGAAAAATGTAATTTTTAACCATATGCATCATTATAACTCAGAGGTTGCCATTAATCAATCAGAATTCTTCGACCTGCTGACCATATGCATTATCATTTATTCAACCATTCAATATTTTGGGTAACATATCACCAAAAAAATTGTGAAAGATAAGTACACGTACAAAGCCCGACATCCTGGGCCATTGCCCGTGATCGAATGCCGTGCGAGCCGCCTGCACCGCCACGTCGACATCTTCCATATCGCCTTCGGCAATTATTGCTGTAACCTCTCCCGTCCTTGGGTCCACTGTGTCGAAGGTTCGTCCTACATACACACACACATATATATATTACCCAAAATTAACTTATTTAAAATTAGTATACGTACTAATTGTTTTTGGTAGAAAAATATGTACACATATGTGTATATGTAATTATACATGAAAAACTGATTTGTTACAATTGAAAAGTCGGATCTCGAGTTTAACTGTAGCTATTATATTATAACACTCATGTGATATTCCACAGAGCCAAACCATCTATCAATCAATATAATAATTATTTCGAGCAAAAAAATATTAATCAATAATTATTAATAAACGCATTATGCACGCTCGACAACATTGGGCCAACGTCCTATTTTTTAGGATGACAAGTGATGTCCCTACAATTGTATTTTTTTTTCCCTTCTTCGCCTTAATTATAATCACGACTATTGGGGGAAAGAATTGACTCTTGAAAAGTAAAGTCCCAGATTGGAGTCGTATGAGTGAAAAAAATTCACGTTGAGATAACTTTATTTTATAATGCGTTGATCCGAATCAAATTGAATTAATTGAAACATGTTAGGTATTCAAATATTAGGATACACACCGAAAAAATATATATGTCAAGGGATGCTTAGTGCGGTGGCCGACACTCCAACTTTGTGGTAAAGGATTTTTGGCATCATATATGACTTGTTTAATTTCGGGTTTTTCCATGTTAAATTTGTATATTTTATTCGTTCAAACTCCAATCTTGGGAAAGAATTTGAATGGCTTCGGAAAGGGGGAAAAAAAGTTAACGAAACATTCATAATAATTATTGTGCAATTCTAGACAATTTGATGAACCACATGCAAGTGTAGGAAAAATCAAATTAAGGAAATAACCCAGTGGCGTATGTCCTTATTTAATGATCAATAGGTTTTAGATTCGATACTTAAATGAGATTACTCATACTCCTTTATTAGATAATGACATTTTTATTTCATTGTAATAAGCATGTGCGCACCCGAATTTCATCTCGTCGGGGCACGCGTGCGCGCGCCTATGCAACGCGGCTTGGGAATGTCCACCTTCCCGGGGACGCGCGACGGACGCACGTGAGAAGGAGTCGCCACTTGCCATTTTACGACCCGAAAGGTCGAGGGCCGGCAAGTTACCCGGGTCTAGGGGTACGGGGTACACCTAATTGTTAAGGCATATGGTCTGCGAAACCTGAGGTTCCGAATTCGGGGGTTCTGTTACATGCGAGCCTATATCTCGCATGCCCTATCGGTACTCTAGCTTGTCTAGGCTTGCCATTTTAATTTAATTACCGCTTAATTAGGTTCCGCTCATCTTACGCGTTTTGACACCGTAAATTCGAAGGAACACTCCGACCGTCCACTCTCCGACCGGGATTCTTACATGAATCAATGTACAACATAAATCCTTACATTGTCCTCTCAAATAAATAAAATACAAATTACAGCAACTGAATCCCGGTCGAATCGCGTTCGGTTATTATTCCATTCGTGCTCACCGTGTGGTTTGAAAAGATCGGAATTGAAATTAAGATGCGCTCAGTGTTAGGGGGGGTAGACCCCGTGATCTACGGTGGGGCGTTGGATCCCCTATGGGTCGCATCCTAAAGGATCGGGCTCGATCCGCATAACAAACAAGTGCAAGAATGTTAACAAGCGGACATAAATAAACAATGGGATCTTGTTATTGCCGAATTTACGTGAATTAACCAATTATTAACCGGGGTATCTTGGCATACAAATCCTACCCTAAAACAAACAAAGTAGGTACAAGGTGTGAATCGATCAAGGAACGCCTCGGGAAGGTATTTCGCATTTGGCATTATTTTATGAGGACCTGACGTACGTGACGTCTGTTGTCAAGCCTCGTGTTTGTGGGTTATTTTTAGGGTTGTTCTATGTTGTGACACTACGGTTGTTACAGGTTATTACCAAACATTGATTCCGCCTGTACATCCTAAAACGTAGTGCCTATCCCACTATTGCCCATTTTGTCTTAGCCGAGTATACAATTAATTCGGTATTTGTATTTGTTGGGAATTGGTGTATGTCCTAGATGCAATCTATCATCAGTTCTGTAATATGACATGTATTTCATTATATTACGAGGCATATCTGTTATTGTGTAGATTGCGCTAAATATGATTTTACACAATAATGTCATTGGAATAGTAGGTTCAATAGGCATCAAGTGTGACTTGATTGTGAGATCCTATAATTACTGAACATTATTCCTAAATGTCCATAGTCAAAGTATTATCGTTAATTAGGACAACGATAATACGGTTAGATTAGTGTAAGTGTTGATTGATGATCAAATCTCATAGGTCATGGATATGGAGATATCAAATCACACCACATGTATACATTAAGAGTAATGTGTATAGGACTGATCCGCCATGAGATTGCTACATGGGTTGTTATGTGACTGTCATTAGCATATCTCAAAGTGACTATAGTGTAATGGTCCTTTGACTTGAGGTCACCATAGATTCCTACATGTAATGTCATATACTTTGATACTGTCAAACGCCACTGTAACAGGATGGTTATAAAGACAGTTATTGGGTATACCACAGAGCATGGAGAGGAATGTGAGTGATCAAGATAGGATTTGTCCCTCCTACGAAACGGGAGCGATATCTCACGGCCACTTGGTGGTTAAGTCTAAAAGTGTATGCATACCCAAATGAGTCGATATAATGATATCGAGCTCATTTGTTCTGATAGACTTACCCGGTAAACCAAGAAAAAGAGATATTGAGCCATACAAGGATGTCATCGACCATGCCTTGGGCTCAATAGAGATATAGAGGACAAAGGGATTATATTACACGGTAACGGAGGTCACAAGGTTCGTCGAGAAATTGACTTTCCGATTACTTGAGTAACAGTGATGCATTGCTAGATGCCACTCACTGTTTGTAATATTGAAATAGAGATTTTGATATTACTGTCAACGTAATTGGGAACCTACAGGGTCACACACTACGACTAAATTGACGAGATATTTTGAAACAATAAAATCATCTAATAGAGATTAGATGATTTATGGTGCGACTAATTAATTGGATATTTAATGAGATTAAATTTGTCGATTAATTAGACTCGATTTATTAGATTAAATGGACCAAATTGATGCACGATTAATATGGTGACACATGGCTTTTATGTGGATTAACATGTGTAAGGACACATGTCATAAGGGAACCTTAATTCCCTAAATCCCACATCGGTTGGGATTTCATCTTCACCCCCCCATATTGCTTATAAAAAGGGGCAGTAAGCATGATTATATATATATATGCTTATATATAAAAACGCACACATTATATATATATGCTAATATATATATGTACGTGCATATATGTGTGCATATAAAATATATATATTTTGGGTTGAATTGTTCAACTCAAATTAGGTCCATTAGTCTGAAAATTTCGGGTGTCGCATCGGTGTTTCTTTCGAGTGTTGGTCGCTAGCACCGCCGATCTCGAAGACTCGTCGACAAAGTCGGTGTGGATTCCAGTAGAGGCGTCACGCGTGGGACGCTCGGTCGACAACTTTAAATATTCCAGGTACGTTTTTATTTACTCTTATTCTTCTAGTAGGTCTTGGAATTAGTTTCACGGGTAGGAAATTTTGAATTTCTGTTCCTTTTTCGCTTCCGTTGCGCCCCGTGGAACTAGCAGTATTTTGAGCTAATCCACCCGAACTAACTACCCGAGACTATGCTAGAATAACAAAAACTCATCGGTCGGATAGGGCGGGCTATGCAGATGAACCTGCGCCTAGATAGGTAGCCCATCCCTACCCTGATACCGCATGTTTCTCTTATTCTAACCTTAGGGGGGTGTCGCTAGGTTGCAAATAGACGATTTTGCCCTCGAGATAAAAATTGTTTTCGGGAAAGAGAGATTACGCGGTGCGGGCCACCTCGGCCTGTGACCGGCGCTAACCGATCCCCTGGACCTTCCAGGATTGTCAAGAACCCTAAAAGAGCTAAAAGATCGGTTAATCTATCCGGAAGTGATCTAAGAAGAACTTCCACGTCCAGACCTGAGTTTCCTGAAATCAGGTGAGGCCTCGAGTCAAGACGCGCAAGTCCTTCCTAGACATCCATGTCACATCGAACTACGTGTCTCGAGTTTTATAAAATTTGCAAGTTTTGAGAAGGGCACCAACGCATGTTTGCAACCTATCGACGCGTGTTACCGGTTTATTACCAATTCATACAAAATTATTAGGGCCAAGTGAATTAATTAATCGTGTGAACGTCCAATTACCCCGTTAGTGAAATTATTGATTAAATTAATTAATGTTTTGCCAAATGCTCTAAATATTCGGGTTTCGGACCGTCGAGCCGATCATTGATGGACCGTCCGATGCGAATCCTAATTCCCGATCGCCTTAGGATTTAAAAATTAATTTTAAGTCGAGTTTGCATGATTAACCCGATTCATGAGAGGTTTCGATTTAAACGATAAAGCATTTTAAGCACAGATCAAGAGCATATCACCACATCAAGCACGGCGAACATACAAATTTATATAACCGGTGCCGCCATGATCATGATAAACACATACAAACATACACGCAAACACGATATCAACGAAATCGATAAAACGGCACCGATTCATGGAAAGCGGAAAATCATGCAAAGCACACACGTTGTCATGCCGTATACATATAATTACAAGAATAAAATATTTAAACATGGCGCACGCGCTGTCGGTCGGTGATCCAAGTAGGAAGGGCCGGATGTCTTTGGAAAATGTTCAGGACTGATTTGAAAATTCCGAAAAGTTAAGGGACTGATTTGCAAATTCCAAAACGATCAGGGACTTATGTGAAAATTCTAAAAGTTCAGGGACTAATGTGAACATTCCGAAACCTTCAGGGACTGATTTAAAAATTCCGAAAGGTTCAGGACTGATCTGGAGATTCCGAAAAGTTCAGGGACTGATTTAAAAATTCCGAAAAGTTCAGGGACTGATTCGAAGATATTAAAATGACCGGGACTTGAACCGAAATAATTCAAAATTCAGGGCTGATCTGAAAAAGGCGAAAATGACCCCGGGACTAAATTGAAACAACTTGAAAAGTTCCTTGGAGTGCTTGAAAAATTCGAAAAATTCCAGGACTGAATGGGAAATGGTACAAATGACTGGGACTTGGCTGAAAGGAATTTTAAAATTTGGGACAGATCTAGAAAAATAAAAATGCGTCCTCTGGACTGAAATGAGACTAAATGAAAAGTTCGTAAAATCGAGTTCGCAACAAATCCGATCACTCGCACGACCCAATAACGCTCATTTCACATCATATTCGTCCAAGCAAGCATTAATATTCAGAATCGGAGCCCTAAACATGCCACTAAGTCGGAGATTTACCTAGTTCGGGAAGTTGAGGGGTGATTCTGTAAATAAAAAAAATAAAAAATTAAGAATTCGCCGGGGAGTTGGGCTGCTGAGGGAGAATTGGGCCGGACTGGGCCCTTGAGATTTGGACTGGGCCGATTGGGTTGTTGGGTGCTGGACTGGGCCGTCGGTGGGTCGGGCCGTGCCGAACGGGATTGTTGCTGGGCCGGGCTGGACGGCTACCGCTGGGTCGGACCGAATGGCTGGGCTGCTGGGCGGTTGGGTGGCTGCCTGTGCTGGCCCGGAGAGGAGGAGCCGACGGTTAGCAAAAATAATGAAAACGAAGGAGAAGAAGGGAGGAGGTTCGGGGCGGCTCGGGTGGCAGCTCGGGTGAGCTGAGGGCCGAACGGGGAGCTGAGGGAGCCGAGGTGAGGGAAAGCCGGAGAATGTGCGGAGGGAGGCGTGAGAACCGGGATCCGAATTGCGGGGGTTCGAGATCGGGAGCTGCGAGCGTCCGGACCGAACGGGCTCCGGGTTTCCGCGAAAAATCGAGCTGCGGGCCGTGAGCTATGGGAGACCGCGTGTGAGTTGAGGGATTTTTTCGTGACCTCCCGGCCGAACTGTGAGCTGCCGAGAGGGAGAGGGAGCCGGTGAGCCGAGGTACGGGTTTTAAACGAGAGAGACACAGAGAGAGAGAGAGAGAGAGAGAGAGAGAGCCGGTTTGGTAGTTTCCGTGCGAGCCGGAGTTAACGTGTGCAGAGGAAAACGTTGGAGTGTGCAGAGGAATTGGCGTGTGGCAGGCCTCTGACGCCGCGCGGTCACGGGCTCGGGTTCGTCGCCGTCCAGGAGCGGAAGGAGAAAAGGAAAAAGAAAGAAAGAAAAAGAAAAGAAAGGAAAGAAGAACAAGGAAGAAGAAGAACAGGAGGAAGAATGATGAGAAGTCAGGCAACGGGACTTTTTTTTTTTTTTTTTTTTCGAATTTCAAGATCGACGGGCGTACAAATTTAAAATCTCGTCTTCTTGATCGGACGTCGGAAAATAATTCGAGACCACCATCACGCTCCGAAAAATTTGATGATCGATATTATGCGATGAAAATATTTTCAATCTCGAATTTTGTCTCGAATTTTAAAAATTGACGTCGATGTACGCGAAATTCAAAAGCGTCCCCAAATAGTATTATTTTTTGAAAAATTATAAAATTGGTGTTAAATCAAGAAAATATCATTTTCAAAAAGTCGTGAATACTCAAGTAGTTAATTGGAAATACATCCCTCACGGGTGGCAAAAACGACGATTCTGCCCCTCTGAAGCCAGTGGACCAAAATTGGGTGCTGACAAAGCACATAGCCTCTCTTGTAACCGAAAAAAAAAATTGAGTAATAGGAGTGATTGAAAAAGAAGGGAGGAGCAACCAAGAAGAAGAAGACTGGAAAAAAGAACAGAAGAGCAACCAAAAAACATAGATTACAGGGAACAAGAGACGAAAGGAAGCAGCAAAACCATAACCTATATTCATCCCGATTGAGCAGATCGACTGATCTATACCGGTGGTATAAATTCGAATATCTGAGAAACTCGGAACAAAAAAAGTTCCTCCAAGGAAAAGGACCGAAGTTCTTGTTTCGAAAAAGAATGTGTATAGTATAGAGAATCTCGATTCTGACCTTTGATGGCGTCGACGAATTCTCCATTGATGAAGAGCTTGGTGAACTTAATCTCCGGGATCCTGAAATGTTTCGTCTCTCCGCTTCCATTGCTCTGCTGCTCTTTATTTGCCATCTCTTTCCTATGCTTATCACTCTCTTTCCTCCCCAAGCCAAGATAACAGTGTCGCTATATATATGTCTCTCTCCATATATACACACATATATAAGCGTTGCGGGCTTCTCACGACAGGCTACGCATATTTTAATGGCATTTGCATAAAAAAAAAAAAGCTAAATAAAACGCCAAACAGAAGATGACAATCAAACTCAAAATCTCTGGATTACAGAGATCACAGACAGTGCTTGATCAAGTCCCCTTAGATATATGACCATTACTTCAATTTTCTCATGATCGAGTCTCTTCTAGCTCGGAATTGAGTTGCACTTGGATTTGTGGCTCACTGTTGTATATATATAATTTTTTGAGTTGAATGAAATTTGCCACTTATCCAAAATATATATACATATATGACCATGGCCATCCATAGATCCTTCGCCTTCGGCGATGCTATTGCTTTAGGAAGACGTGCTCACCAGTGGGTTGGCATCTATTGAGAACGCAGAAATATATCGAGTGCTTCTCATGAAGGGATGGAATTAGATACATATATACTTTAAAACTGGGATCGTTTATCCAAAGGTACTTAAAACGGAGGTGTTTAAACCAAAAAAGGCACACAAAATAGCTCAAAAAATGATATGGAAGTTAGTATATTTGCTAACCATATAAGGATTTGCATGTCTGCATTTTCATCGACTCACAATGGCGCCTCAACGTGAGGAAAGAATTGAAACAACAGAAAATTTATTCGTACATGAAAATTCTGAACTGGAAACCAACTGATTCAAATCCCGGCTTTACTTGCTTCTTCTCAGAGCCAAGGAGAATCGTACAACGGGGTCGCGACAGTCTTGACCTGAAGATACTTGTGGAGGGCATTGAGCCCTAAGTCTCGCCCGAAGCCACTCATCTTGTAGCCTCCATAGGGGAAGTCGAGGTCAAACTCAAAGTAGCAGTTTATCCAGATGATCCCTGCACGAATCGATCTCGAGACTCTGTTCGCCACGTTCAGGTCCTTCGTCACGATTCCCGCTGCAAGGCCGTACTTACTATTGTTGGCCCTTTCAATTGCCTCCTCAATAGTCCTGCAAAAGGCCCATCAGAGTTTGATTGGTATCACTAATAACGACTAGACCTGTGCAGTGATGAGGAGATCTTACATCTATTAGCTAGAACAGAGCCATTTTAATGGTTATACATGATAATTCACTATACTTGCCTCGTAAGCACGATTTTACCGGTAAAATTAGCATGTCATCGTCAGAAGGGTCTACTCACTTGAATTTCATGAGCGACATAACCGGTCCGAAGATTTCTTCCCTTACGATTTGCATATCCTCCTGGTGATTTGTTTGACATTGTTGACATGAAATGGTTAATTAATTCTTTGACAAAATCAAAGAAATGGATAATTGGCATAGCATGACATGAACAGATATATGTTATGTACCTTAACGTCCGCAAAAACTGTAGGCTCCACATAGTACCCCTTGGATCCCCAAGGCTTACCCCCTGTCAACAAGGTGGCTCCTTCTTTCATTCCGATATCGATGTAAGAAAGTATCCTTTCAAACTGCCTCTTATCGACCTGCACCGAGTATAAACACATCATACCCCTAACTGATATAGTGAACTATTAATCATTCACACCGCCATGCTTGGTTTGATTCACTATAATATATATACCTGTGGTCCCTGACGAGTATTCGGATCAAAAGGATCACCCAGTTTCCAAGCTTTCGCCTTCTCAACCAATTTCTTCTCGAATTCATCGTAGATCCCTTCTTGGACGTAAACTCGAGAGCTCGACACACATACTTCACCCTAGTAGAATAGGTTTAAATGATAATAATTGGCTAAGAAGTTCGCTAGATCAATATATTTTCTCTTTCGATTGGCCTTCGTTCATATATACAATCCAATTCACGAAGGGATAAATTATTTTCGGGAAATTCCATCATTCTTCAAGCAAGAAGCATGCTTTGGTTACCTTGTTATGGACGATGCCTTGTAGAGCCAGCCCAGCAGCTTTGTCCAAGTCAGCATCGTCGAAGATGATAAGAGGAGACTTGCCCCCCAATTCAAGTGAGACTTGCTTCAAGTTGCTGGTTGCAGCTGCTTGCATTATTAGCCTCCCGACCTCAGTTGACCCCGTAAAGCAAACCTAATAATTCATAATAGTTAATTAATTATCTTTTCAAATTGTTGTTTACTTAATTAAGAAAGTGATTACCATTAGTCTTGCCGTTTGTCAAATGATTTAAGGATAGATAAACAACATATAAATATATATATATATATATATATATATAATTACCATGTCAATGTCCATGTGACTGCTGATAGCAGCACCGGCTGTATGTCCAAAACCCGTTACAACATTAAGCACTCCATCCGGAACACCAGCCTGAATAATTCATATAACAATCATTTCCTGAATGAGACTAGCCAAATCATCAAAAATTGAAGAATTTCAGTGATATTGAATGTCGAACCATGCACCATGTCCATGGTATAAAGAATATCAGAAAAGTTGTATATAGCTGGGGTGGTTTTGACCTGCTTAGCAAGATGAGCATAAAAGAGGGCAGACAGGGGGGTCTGCTCAGCGGGCTTGACGATCATGGTGCAACCTGCGGCCAAGGCCGGTGCGACCTTCATGAGGAACATAGATGTCGGGAAGTTCCATGGGATGATGTGGCCCGCGACCCCGATTGGCTCCTTTAGGGTGTATGCATGGAGTGATCGTGTGGACTTGAGAACCTCTCCATGGATCTTGTCTGCCGCACCTGCGTAATAACGCAGACTGGCCGCTCCTGCAGGTATATCCACTAACTTGCCCATCATAAATAGTTTCCCGGCATCGATGCAGTCCAGGGCCGCCAGTTCATTGTTGTTTTGCTCGATTAAGTCCGCGAATTTTTCCATGATCCTTGCCCTTTGCTGGTGATCGATTGTTTACAAGTTGTAAAACATGTATAAATTGTGTAAATCATTTTGTGCGATTTCTTTTCACTAATGCCGTAACTTATGAGCGACCACATCATTCGGAGTTGGATTAAAATAAATCGATATAATTTTGGTATCACCATTTATGCACTAAAAAAGAAGTTATTAATTAATTAGCTTATATTTTCACTCAAAAAAGAAATTAGCTTATATTTCCACCTAATTGAAAATTATTTTTATCGGTAACTATCCAATATAATAGGTTATGAAGTAATTATTAGAATCTTTCTGACCCTGTTTTTTGAGTAATTGAAGAGTACGGACAATCAGTGAAGGTATCATTTGTTCAACCATTGCATTCAATAATTTGGTAATTCATCATCAAATAAATTGTGAAAGGTCATAGTAGACGTACAAAGCCGGACATCCGGGGCCATGGACCTTGATCAAAGGCTGTGCGGGCTGCCTTCACGGCCACGTCAACATCTTCCTTATCACCCTCTGCGACAGTTGCTATGACCTCCCCGGTCCTTGGGTCCACCGTCTCGAAGTTTCGTCCTATATAATTTTTACACAAAATCTAAAATTAGTGTCTATATATATATATATATGTTGTTTTTCGAATATATATACACACACACGATATTTGACAGACTGTTTGGTTAATAATTAAATAATCATGATCTCGAGTTTATGGAGTGCAATATAAAAATTATCCTTCGAAATTCTAATCGTTGGATATTAAGGCTGCGTTTGTTTTCATAGTCTGATTTTAGAATCATGATTTTGATTTTAACTCTACTCACTACACAACAAAAATATACGTTTCCCAAGTCAAATTTATAATATCATCTCATTTGTCATTTTTTACAATCAAAATCAAAATCAAAATTAAAGTTACTTTTACTTTGAAACCAAACGGGCCATTAGTTCGTGAAAATAAAAGATAGTTTAATTAAACATTTATATAATTGGCAAGTGCCGGAAACAACAAAATTGAGTAATATTCGAGGTTTCGGTGGGGGAAAAAAAGAAAAGGGGAAGCAAAATCAACGATGGGGAATCTTTATATAATAGCTAGAGACGTAATAAAAGGGCCCATTCTTTAATGACTTATGAGAAAGAGTCATATTCTGCATGCCATTTCCAAAGGTACCATACCATAGACATCAGCCCTTTTGGATTCATCCATCAAAAGGAAACAAGAGAGAGTGATTGAATTTCAATTCATTTCTCTGGTCAGAAAAAAAAACAAAATCGTATGAATATTAACATTTTACCTGTTCAAGAAGAAAAAAAGGAAGAAAATTGGATATGGGTCATCGTCAAGCCAAGGCAAGATGACAAATTAACTCAAGCGGAAGGAAGAGAACAGAGGAACGATCAAGAACCGTAGAATGAATATATATATATATATATAGCGAAGAAGATGAAAGGAAGCATCAAAACCGTAACCCGTATTCATCTCTGGCTTAGCCAATCTATCTATATCGGTACTATTCGAATTTCTGAGAAACCCGGAACAAAGAATATTCATCCTCCGAAATATTTTCATCGCCTGAGAATGAAATTCATGTACTGAAAAAAGTTGAAGATGTATATAGAGACGCGACGATGGATCTGCTGACCTTTGATGGAGTCGACAAATTCTCCATTGATGAAGAGCTTGGTGAACTTTATCTCCGGGATCTTGAGTTGGTTCATCTCTCCGTTTCCATTGCTCTGCTGCTCATGATTTGCCATCTTCTTTCTATGCTTATCGTCCCCAAGCCAAGACGTCAGCGTTACTGCCTATGGATGTCTATATATACTTATATAAGCCTTGCGGGCTTCTCACAATGAGCAATAATATTTATAATCACAACATGATCTATGACGAATGTAAATCTCTAGACTTTCCCAACTGGAAAAAAAAAAATCCGAACTTTATTTTCCTTAAAAAAAAATTATTTCATGTTTTCAAATGAGGCAAAATGGATCTAGATAGAAAGTTAAATAAATGATCGCAGATAATCTCATTTGTGATAATCAAATTTAAAACTTTTTTTTACATATACGCCGCTGCATTATACGAGAAAGTCTTACATGTATTGAAGGTATCACGTGACACTGCATCACAAGACACGACAGAATATTTATTTTTTTAACAGCAACATTTCATAAATTTATAACCACTTATACTGAAGTATTTAACATCAGTTAATTTGCGACACATGCTATGTGGTACCTCCGTCACATACAAGACTTTCTCGCACTATACATCCCTTTCTCATTTCTAATTCTCACCCCTACTAATTAGTGTAACCGAATCAAATCCAGTGAAATCCTCTAATTTTGATTCGGTTATATTCAGTTATTGTCACACGGTTATCACAAGAGTTTACCATTATGGGTTATGGTACAATATAGCACAAACGGTACCTAAACTTGGGGATAATTGATTTAGGTTCCATTACGTCAATTTTCTCATGATCAAGTCCTTAAAGGGCATTTGGTATGAGCCAATGCATGTTTAGTCGAAACAGATTACTGATAATCTGAATAGTCAAGGTAATACACTTTTTCACTCAATTGGTAATATACTTTCCCAATTGGGGTGACTATTTAGATTACCAACAAGATTATCAGTAATGTGTTTACCAAACACGGTAATAAACATTATCAGTAATTTTAAAAATGAAAATTTATCTTAGTGGAAATCTAATAAATTACTAGTAATCTGATAATGCGCCAAACATCATTCAAGAGATGCGACCAAGTCCATAATAATTGCCCGGTTAAAGGTCCTTTGGCAATGCTATTGCTCTAGGAAGACATGTATGTTACCAAGTTGCGGCTCATTCGGCATCGACCGGGAGCAGATTAGATGTTCTTCAAAATTAATTGAGAGCCTTGATTTATTCAAATAATTAAAATTGAAATGAAGATACCAACAAAGTACTAGTTGAGTAGTAATTAAGTAGCTCCAACCACACCACCGGCACGGTGGTCTAGTGGTTAAATATCAAGCGCTCCACTTGAACATCACGAGTTCGAACCTCACTGAGGATGTAGAGCTCACCACTATATGGGTGTATTATGGGAAGGCGGTGGCCGGCTCATAATACTTGATCCAATGGGCCTTGGACTTAATTGACTAGTTTGTTGGTAGGGCTGCGGTGACCAAGTTGGGCCAAAGTCTCAGCGAGCTATGGCGAAAGGAACATTCTGTGACGGTTAGGTTCACTTAGTTGGGGCAGCCACAACAAACTAATAATCCGACCTAGCCTTTATACCCATAAAAAAAAAGTAGCTCCAACCATCGTAAGAAGAAGAACATAAGTTCGAGTCCAGGAATCTCACTTGTTGGGAGAGAAAATAATCTTAAATGCTCGATATTTTGGAATTGCGAGAGTAATTCTTTCACAATTTTTGCAATCGAAAAAAAAAATTAAAATGAAGGTGCTTAACCGAAAAAGACACAAAGCCAGTGACCGATTTATTTAGATTAACCCTACAACCGTATTTAATAAAATTAATCTTTTAAAAACCGTATTGAGTAATGAATAGATAAAATCACCCGTATCTAATAAGGTTTAACGTTATTAGACCCCGTACGATGTGGGGTGTGTCTGCGTCCAAATCGGTTCGGTGAACGTGGTCTCTGATCGAGTCCATGGTCCATTCAAAAGCGACAAAGACAGAGAAAATGCTTGGTCGACCTAGTCATTGAGAGAAACCGACACGTTAGGTTCTTATAGGCTCTACAGACATGAGAGGTTAATGTTTTGTCTAATTCAATAGGGAATTAATATATGTTGCGATCATTGAGAAAGATGAACAAATTAATTCTATAATATTGGAGGAATGGGTAGGTTTTGAATATGATTTTCACTAGTGAAACTTATATATTATTCTATTTCGTTTTATTTCTTATATATGTATTGAGCCTTCTTTTTTATAAAAAAAATATAAGATTATCCTTGAAATTAGAGAAATTAAACAATGGATCACTTAACTTTGAAACCTGGTGTAAGTTCAAATCAATTAAATTATTGGACACGCTAGATAATTATTTTTAATCGATTGAAATTTTCAAGGTCCAGCTTGACCGAGCTCGATATATATTTTGAATCGTAAAACACATACCTATATGACCATAAATATATTTATGTCCATAACAATTGATGGCATTTTATATGATGCAAATATATATGACCTTCCCCGATTGTCTCGGAATAGTGTCGGTATAACATATTCATATATACAATTTACAAAGAGGTTTCCTATAATACCCCTAATATTATTTATATATATATATATATGTATGTATGATCCGGCCGATCCATCAGTTACTGAGGTTGGATGTACATACACTATTCGAGCTAAAAGAGGTCTCATAACGCGTTCTTCTTGACACTATAAATGGAGTGACTTCGATGTACGTGTTGCTACGTTCTTGAAACATTGCATGCACCCCTAAACAACATGTCTTGTGCATTTGGTATACCCATCAACACTTGTAATTAAGTCCCTATGTATATCGCATATTATAATGTTGTCCACTCGTCATTTGCATCCATATGGCAAAAGAATTGCTATTGCTTTCCCATGAAATTGATTTGCGAATCCTCGAAAGTCAACCAACAACCAACACTTAACAATATGGTTTTTCTCATTCTTTCGGCCAATGAAAAACAAAAAAAAGAATATCAAAAGAGAGTGTAGTACAGTGACATATGACTTCGCCTGAGAAATAAGAGATTTCATGTTCAATATTCGTTGGAATCACATATGACTATTTATTAGCTATTATGATTTCTTTTTCAATATATTAGGCTCATAGACCTTTTCATATAACCTAGAAAAAAAAAAGAGAGATTTTTTATTTTTATTTCTTACATTATTATATTAGCATTAAGAAAACAATTATGTATAATAGTTTAATTATTCAGGAATATTTGAGTTCAAAATTATGTATTGATTAAAATGGTTCAGCGCTTATTATCTTTAAGATCTTAAATTTAAATCTTATGAATGGTTAAAATATATATTAAAAAAGTTCTATCAACTTGACTTGAATCGAATTAGTTGAAAACTCATGAAATTTTAGAATGTTATGAGGCGTACCGGAAAAAAAAAATTGTTGTTGAGCCAAATTAAAAAACCGCAAGAAACCTCCAATAATAATAGAAGAGATTCTAAAAAGTAGGTGTCCTTTTGCTGTAGACATGTGCGGTGGATCACCTAACAACCAATTCCATTATTCTGTTCCTTCAATTATCTTCCCCTCTCTTTGAATCCAGAATCGAGAAAATATAGAGTAAGGGAAGGAACGACAATTATCGAATATCAACTTTTGAAAATTTCAGACTAATTTTTATTCTCTTTTCCTTCATTTTTCTCGTCCAAAGTAAGGATAATAGAGTCATCTGATCAAGCCGTGTAGGTTGGATTTCCGCGAGCCATGCCGGTGTTCTACCGCCCACCATCACTACAAACAATTTAGGTATTCGTGTTGTATCGTGTAGGTATGCATGCATATATTTATACAATTAAACAAATTTAATTAAACAGGTTAAGTAGGTAGATCAATGTCAATTCGGAATAAAGGGGTTGTATCCAGGTTTTTAGTTTTTGACAAAGTTTACTAAACGCGTCGTGTTCGGATTTAGACATTTTTTACACGAACTCGTTTAGACTCAACCCACATAGACACGACGGGACACAAATAGCCAGACCTATTCTTAAGTTTACTATTTGTATAGGAGGCTAAAATACAAGTTCGGAGGACATATATGACAGAGGCATCTTTTCCTTGTAATTGCTTCTTCTTTTTTTAATACCATTTTTATTCATTACAGTGAACTGTGTGGTGTAAATATGGTCAATGGAAGACGTAAGCAAATATCAGTGCCATTAGCAGGAGAGTGTAAGCAATTCCTTGATCAGTTGTCTTGCCTGCAAAATTACCGAATGATTAGAAATTGTCGGTAAAGAAAAAAAAAATTAAAAGCCAGTTTGGGAAAATGAAAATTTTTGCCTACTATACTGATCAGAAGGGTTTCTTGATGATCTTGTAGTCAGTAAATGTGCACATACCATTGCCGGATATGAAGCCCTCCGGCACCGGAGAAATGGCAATGCTCTGCCCAAAGCCCGATTGCACCTGCAAGAACGTCATTATCAAGATCACGAATACAGCCACCGCGAAAACTTCGCTGATCTTAATTCCAATGGAACTCATCTTCAGGTTCTTCTGAATATCTCAGAGTGGCAAACTCTAGTGAATATGGTTTAAAAAAGAAAAATAAATTGTAATCTGATCTTATTTTCTCATGCAAGCTAGGGCGACGCACATATAATGATGGAAAGTGTTGGGTCACTGACTTCGAATTTTCCAGGAAAGTGGGTTCTAGAGAATGTTAACTAGGGAAGGAAAAGTAGAGGGAGGAAGAGTCGGTACGAACGCGACCAAAATCGAATTTGATTTTGACTCAGATGTGATTGTCGAGTTTGTCTCTGTTTGTTTAGGTATCGGGTCAAATCTTACAGTGCTATAACCACTTCCGACCTTTTATGCGGGCCATCTCTTGTCCAGTCCGATCCATATTAGGCAATACGTGTGGCGTAATGAACGTTCTATCAATGTAATTATTTCATGAGAGCATAATTTCGTACTCTCATATCAGTGAAGCTACATATGAGACACAATATACCTACCAATTCCCACTTAAGCGAGCTACTGAACTGGTTACGCGACGAAATTTCCTTGAAAAGGGCGCATCGAGAATTCGATTCGAATAAAATTCTAGATGTAGTTAAAGTGACCAAAATATGCGTAGGAGAACGGGAACAATGTTTCCATCTTCCAGTTTTTCTTCTGGTTCGGAAAATAGAGAGAAACTCGGAACCCGAAAACCTGTTGTTTTTGTTAAAAACGGAAAACTGGAGATCGTTTTCTGCAGCGGACGCTCTCGTTTTCCGATTCTCAGAATCTGTGCAGCTGGTGAGTTGGATTGGATTACTAGATTGCGTGTAACGGTACTGTTTGGCCGCGTCCAAATAAGGCTCCGAAGCGGACTGGAGCCCCAATTCAGGGTCGCCGCATTTCGTCGACCGAGCCAAACATGACCTCCAAGCGCGAGCCCTCTCTCTCCTCCGTCCCCTACGACGCTCTCCCTCCACAGAACGTCGTCGTCCTCGTCCCCTACCCCCGCCGCCCCGGCCGCCACCGCCTCCTCAGCCGATGCCTCTACGGCGGCGCCGCTCTACTCCTCCTGGCCGTCGCAGTCTTCTTCCTCTTCCCCTCCGACCCCACCGTCCAGCTCTCCCGCATCCACCTCAACCACGTCCGCGTCAATTCCTCCCCGAGCCTGACCCTAGACCTCTCCTTCTCACTCACGATCAAGGTCCGCAACAAGGACTTCTTCTCCCTGTACTATGACTCCCTGCTGGTCTCGGTCGGGTACAGGGGGAGGGAGCTCGGGGTTGTGACGTCGGAGGGGGAGAAAATTAAGGCTAGGGGCTCGTCGTACGTGAACGCGACGCTCGATCTCGACGGCCTCGAGGTCGTGCACGATGTGATCTACTTGATTGAGGATTTGTCCAAGGGAGTTATCCCGTTTGATACGATTTCCCAGGTCGAAGGGAAGCTAGGGCTTTTCTTCTTCAGCGTTCCAATCAAGGTACTTGCTGCATCTGCTACTTCTTTGCACTTTGTGAATCGCCAATTAGCAGTTGAACTGAAGCTATGAAATTGCTGCATTTTCCGATTAAGTGATAGTGATAGCTTGTAGACTCGTTAATTTTCGCTGAATGCCGATGTTTCTAGTCAAGCTCTGGCATTTCAGTCGGAAATTTGTCTTAAATTTAGAGAATCCAATGGAAGAAAGATGGGATTTTGAGACGATCTGTAGTTGTCGTTGTTGCGTAGTTTTCACGAATGCAGGTTCGGATGTTTGTCTAACTTATGAATACTGCAAAAAATGGTAAACCTGTTGTTATTAGTTGTGAAGATCGGTTGTTGGGTTCTTGGGGGAGCTGGGATAGCTCTGAAAGTCCTTCTCTTGAAGGCAGGAGTAGGACAAATTTCTCTCCTCAATCACAAATGCAAAATTGGAAAGCACGAATGAGGTGTAGTGGAGAAGGCAGGACAATGGTAATTCTTGTAGGATCAATAGTGAGACGGGATGTGCAGTATTGGTGGTACGAATTTACTCCAGCGGAAATTTCCTTAGGTCAGTTAAATTATGTGCCAACCTTGTCCTGGATGAATAGAAGAAATGTCAAGACTTACTATGCACGATACGGCTCTGTTGTTATTGAAGCTAGAGAGTGATCGTTAGGTCGTACAATATCGAAATACTTTTTTTTTCCAAGGTAACATATGAATTGAACCTCTAGTGAAAGCTTTGTTAACCAATTCACCCCTAGAACCAGGAAGAAACTTAAAGTTACTTTTCGCTCATAAAAGCTTATCTTCTATTGGGTCTCTGTACCATGATCTAATTTGGAATTGTACTCAGCCAAGTACACATCACGGTGATCAGGTGCTTGTAATGAGTATTGATTTGTTTCAATGTCAATAGCTAGATCGAGCTCCTCTCTGATCAAGTATTTGTGCTGGTTCGCGTTGTATCAGGCAAAAGTATCCTGTGAGGTATATGTAAATACGAAGAACCAGACTATCGTCCATCAAGATTGCTCCCCTGAGGTAAGACACTCCTGGATTAATAATCACTTGTGAAGATGGCCAGATGTTGGCTCAGCATATATTTGCTGTTTTAGTTTTTCAAGTCCTTGGTGTCACTTTGTAAACAAAGACCAGCTGACCGTTCTTTTTCCTCACGTCTTTCATTGGTGCAGTGATGTTGATACCCCTAGCTTTTATGAAATTAAGGGTCCTACAACTCGGCGCATATGGAGGCTTAGGGCATTTTGTAGCAATCTTACACGCACTGCTCACTGGTGTAACTATTTATTGTTCATGCTATGTGGATAATCTCACTCTCAAATTTGAGAATAAAATCGTTTCATGTACAGACAACATAAAGTATAGAAAAACAAGTTCTTGACTGAAAAGTTTCCATCCATCCTTCCTGGTGAATTCTGCAGCCGGGCGTTATTTCCTTCTCATATTCTCTACAATTTTACTCAATTTCGGAGATTGTTTCGTACACGAGTGTCGTCCTTTGCTGGAGGCGCGTGCTTTTATGGGAGATCTATTTGCGTAGAATGTGTTTGTGCTTTCTCTAGTAAGCAATTTCTTGGGCAGAAGCTAGCTTCGCTGCATGCTGCAACACAGGATAACAACTATCGAGCGTTCAGTGGAAACCAATTTGAGCCCGACACAGGGGCGCGGGATTCACGCCCTGCTTTTAGAAACTCCCTCCTGCCATGGATTGCTAGTTTTTGCCGTAACTTCCAGGTAGGTCCGAAGCTGATAATAAGAATCAGAAGAAAATAAAATTGAAAAAAAAAAAAAAGAGTTGTTAATTCGTTGGCCAAAAAGTAAAAAATACTTATCGAATGCAATCTATTGAGCCAAAAAGTAATGGTTCGAGTGGGCATGGATCGCTGGGATGTGGCTGGCCCGAATGGAGCCTCGTCTGGCCCCCGTGTCCTGATGGGTTGGCAAGAGAGCCCCCTTCGTTTACAGCCTCGGCGGTAGATGCCGCTACGTGTTGTTTATATGATTGCTGTAAAGAGTTAAAAAGCTTTCGGTGTGGGGTTCTTCTCCTTGCGATGAGGCCAAATCCAATGAAAAGAAAGTTAAATAGGTACAAGGGGAGGAAAATTAGATCTATTCGACAAAGATGGTTTTGGGCATTCGGACTTCTAAATTTGCCTTGATGTTGAATTCGGTATTGCGATAAATGTTTATATCTATCATCTGCACCGTGTTTTTGAGCTATAGTTCTTCAAAATATGTAGATTTCATAAACTAGTGCTAGAGAGTACTGTAGGACTTCTATCAATCGTCCGCCCGCATTAAGATCTCGAGTTGTTTGTGTAAATGCAGGAATACAACATCAACCTCGATTGTGAATGAAGTTCCTATCAGGCTTAAGTAAAAGATATTATGAGAGAAATGTCACGGTTCCCGCTATACTGTATGGCTTGATGGAACAACGTATTGGAAGGGATTCAGTAATAATGCGACATTCAAATTGTAGTTTCATGCTCCAACTTCGGGATCGTATTTTTTGGGCAAAATATTTGTACTTTTTTTTTTTTTTGGTGAACAAAATATTTGTACATTAATTAGGCCATATATTTATAAATCAAGAGGTGGTGAACACCGCCTCTTGTAACATGTTATATGAGTGTCAATAAGGAAGAATGTTTGCCTGTGCCAAACTCTCCACAAATAGCAGAAGTACCACTGTTCTGTGAAAAATTAAGAAATTATGAACCTAACGTCTCTCTTTGGAAAAGGAAATATATCAATATATATATATATATATAATATATAAAAGTCGAATCACCAAATGTGAGAGCTTCATTTTTTAGCTGGGTGAGACGTATTCAGTTGCTTGAGAGGCCATTATTTTAAAACCCACAGCTCGTGATTTATTGTCTTTTTTACTGTTCAAAAAAATTAATTTTGAATGAGGAGATTCTCATAGCTATATTTTCACATTTCATAAAATTCGAATATATGTCCACTTTATTTGTATATATTGATAGATAATTATGAGTCTTTTATGAATTTGAAGTTTTTGAATATTTTAAAAAAGTCATCAAGGTACGAGATACTTTTTCAAATTCAATAAACTGAAAATTCTATAAATGATAGTCTTTAAAAAATATATTTTTACACATATATTTTCGATTGGCTTTAGTTTTTTATCCACCTTTACCGTGTATCATCTCTTTAAGGAAAATGTAATATATATATATATACAGGAAAATTTTATATATATATATACATATATACACGACTAACGTATATAAATATATTGTTGTATTTTTATAACATTAGAAGAAGTATTTATTTGATTTTTTATTTTTATTTATCCATACCATATTTGTATTAATTATATACATTTGATTATAATAAAAATAAAAATATTACCATGTAAAGCGCCATATAATGATGAAACAAAATAATGAGAAATATGAATCTTCTGTTATAATCATTTTACATAATCCTTTATCCTCTCTTATTTTCTTTTTTCTTCAGTTACAAAAGAGACTCAAGACTTAATATAATGAAAGAAAAATCTCAAATAACTAATAAAATGGCACGGATAGTCCTACTAGGTATCGGACATGCAACAGTCGAAGGCGTGTGCCACTATGCAACATCCCCTTCTATTCCCTCTTATTTTTCGGCTACAAGGATCTCTTTTTTCTGATGTTGGACTTAGTCCTTCGAATAGTTAATTTAAGTAATTATGATTTGACACCTAAATTATTAATTTATCTTACAAACTTTCATTTAGGCATCTCAATGATAATCCTTGTAATTATATTTGGTAATCCTTACCAAATGACCATGTTTCCTGAAAAGCATATGACCATGATTGCTACTTCGCAGAAAATCTATATATATAGCAAGTGGTCGGACACGTTTGTGAAATAACTGACGCACACAGCCCCAATAGTCACCAGCAACATACTCTTATCGAAGATCTTGGATCATTAAATCGCAGAACCATTGACAGCGGTTTAACCGGATCGAACATTATTTTAAGAATTATTGATGGACATGCAAGAACAGCCACGACATTGGAGGTTAAGAACACCATAAGCTTATCCCCTTTCAAGTGCTTTGGCGGGTTACATATAGTCGAATTTACGGTTTGCAAGAAGATGATTGCACATGTAGCAATGATTGCATGGGGATGTGGATCGTGGTATTGTGACAAGGAACCTGTTAAGGAGACCGATGATGCCGATTAATCTGGAGAAGAAGAAAGATACCAGGATATACAGACCTTTTAGAATTTCAAGATCGATTCTTGAAATGAGACGATATCCATCGTGTTGCCCGTCTGGCTTCTTTCTTTTCTCTTGTTCTTCCTTTATTTTCTTAATTTATTAGATATTACATTTGGTTGATAAGGCATGAACAAGATCCAATACTTCAAGAAAGGAACCCAAAAAAAAAAAAGAAGAACTTATATAATTTTTTTCGTTGATATTTGAGAATAAATGATATTGTTGAATCCTGCATTTTCGATACAAAACAAGCATTTGCTGGTATCAAAATTATAAAGCAGAAGGGGAAAAGGATGTAGATACATAACGTTCTGCCGGTGACGTCTCGGAGAAATTAGAGAAAATTATCACTGTCATCCCTTTACTTGCACCTTACCACCACTTAAATTCCTCATCAATTTTTGCCATCAATTTCGCTTAAACGTTGGGGTTCCGTCAATCAATTTAGTCCCAGCCGTCAATGTCACTAACGGATGTCTGACGTGGCTGCCTGGTTGGACAAAACGGTGTCAAAAAAATAATTTTCTAATATGACTTTCTAAAACTGTCACAGTGATCCTTTTACTTTTCTCAAGCCACCACTTTAGTCCCTCCTCAATTTTTGCCACCAATTTGGCCTAAATGTTGGAGTTTCGTCTATTAATTTCGTCATCCTCGTCAATGTCGCTAACGAATGTCTAACGTAGCTGCCTTGTTAGAAAAATGAGGTCAAAAAATTATTTTTAATCAGAGTTTCCAAAACGAAGTCGCTTTTGGTAATTTTTTTTAAAGTTATTTATTTATTTTAACGGATGAAGGGGTAGGCCCACCGGGACCTCCCCAAACCAAGGGGCAACGATCGACCGGGGAGGCCCCGATCGGTCTCCCCTCCTTCCCGAATCCCTCTGTTTAACTCTTTCGGTGAAGGTAATGCTGATGATCGAAGGAAGAGATGCATAAGCTCATTAGAGAAAAGGAGGCTGCTAGAAGGGGCCTACAGTTGAGCTACTACGATGGAGAAACACTTGAAAGAGACTGAAGAGGCGACATGAAGCTCGTTATAGTTCTTAGGAAAGGGAAATTGAGATTAGTCGTTAGAGCTGGACACGAGGCTGAACTAAGAATGACTTCAGAGCTCTTGATACTACTAATCCGTCTCCTTATCCGATTAATTAGTATCAGGAGCTCCGAAGTCATTCCCAGTTCAGCCTCGTGTCCAACTCTAACGACTAACCTCAATTTCCCTTACCTAAAAGCTATAGCGAATTTCAGGTTGCCTCTTTAGTCCCTTTTCAGTGTTCTTCCATCGTAGCAGCTCAGTCACAGGCCCTTCCGAGCAACCTCCCTCCTCTCCAACGAACTAATGCATCTCTTCCTTCAATTAGCAGCATCACCCTCACTGAAAGAGTAAAACAGAGGGATTCAAAAAAGGGGGCGAGACCGACTGGGCCCTCCCTGGCCGGCCACTGCCCCCGTGGTCTAGGGAGGTCTCGCTAGTCTACCCCTTCATCCGTTAAAGTAATAGATAAATAAATAAATAAATTTTCAAAAAACTGCCAAAAGCGACTTTACTTTAGAAACTCTGATTAAAAATAATATTTTGAAGTCATTTTCTCCAACAAGGCAGATAAGTCAGACATCCGTTGGCGACATTGATGGCAAGGACGAAATTAATAGATGGAACCCCTATGTTTGGGCTAAATTGGTGGCAAAAATTGAGGAGGGACTAAATTGGTGGCTCAAGAAAAGTAAAAGGATGATAATGATAGTTTTGGAAAGTCAGATTAAAAAATTATTTTTTTGGCACCGTTTTGTCCAACGAGGCAGCCACGTCAGACATCCGTTAGTGACATTGACGGCTGGGACTAAATTGAATGATGGAACCCCAACGTTTAAGCAAAATTGATGGCAAAAATTGATGAGGGACTTAAGTGGTGGCAAGGTACAAGTAAAGGGATGACAGTAATAGTTTTCTCGAGAAATTAGGATTGATGTTCACAAGAAACTAGGGATGGAAAAAGATGGGGAGAACTTGATGAGGATTTGTTATTCAATCAAGCCTCTGGGGGCATCAAACTAATGGTTAGGATCTTTTGTTTTTAAAAATTTATTAGCTAATTATAATTTGGTAATCTTTTCTTTTTTTGGGTGAAACCCAATCTTCTGCTTCAGATAATACTAGATTCTACCAGCGCGTAGTGCATGACGACCGTGGAAGGAAAAGAATAATTGTAAGAAAATAAAAGTAAGACTTGGTGACAAATTTTTTTTTTTAAGAAGAGGAAAACTAATATGATAAAACGTTGGATTAGGAATTTGAGAGTAGAGAGAAAAAAAATAAGAGAGATAGACTTGTGAAATGAAAGAGAGAGGACGAACAACGTAAAGTTAAATAGATAATAGAATCGTTTAACTTATCTATTTTATTTTTAATTGTATAATATATGAACTAATAATAAAGAATATATTGGATTATTTAACTATCCAATTAATTAGGAAGTAGTTACAAAACTACTCGTTTAAATAATATTATAAGATAAGATTAAAAACAAAATAATCTTAAATTGGAAATAAACTAAATAAAAATAAAAGAAATCTCATCTCCTATCTTATCTTGCCACGCTCGGCATCAGGCCCTAGCAGGCCCTCCTGGTTGGCTGGTTCCGACACTTTAATGTCGCCGTGCGACATTGGATCACAACCCCGCGTCACCAAGCCCGGCAATATGTACTGCCACGTGTCACTAATTAAGCGCTTTAATGAACCAAATATATATATATATATATATATATATATATATCCTATGCGGGATTCTATCAAAATGGGTTCCACTGAAGCAAATTAGATCGACTAAAGAGCATCCATGCTGATTCATTGTAAAATAAAGCTAACACACAGTTTCTCGTACATTGAGCATAAACAAGTTTCTCGTACGATATAGAATTTCCACCCATAGTGCTCATCGGGTTGATCTGCCCATTTTCTTCTTGTCCCAAACGTAGCGATCCGCGTGGTGGTGCCTGCAACGGAAGGATCCATTGTGCCTAGTCGGGGAACACACGCACCGCCCCTTGCTCGTGGCGGAAGCCCCACCGATACCTTTGGCTGCTCTGACCACAGTCTCGACTAATTGCAAGCCCGGTGAGCTGTTATGAGGTCTCGATGTCTGCAAAACGAACCTCTTGAGGCAGACGAACTGCCCTCCTTGTGGGTGGCACATCGATCTATCAGTTCTCTTCTTCGCGTTGTTCTTCGCCCTTTTCAATTTTTATCTAGCTGGGTGATCGATCAGATATGGGGACTCTATATATACGCATTTACATAGTGAAATCGGTGTACGAGGGCAAATTAATTATTATAAATCATGTGGGCTCCATATATAGGATGATCTGATTATAAATGATTCTTTGCTGAGTAATTAATTTATGATTATTTTGATATTATTGCATTTTCAAACGCACGTTTGTTTCATCCTTGTCCTAACAAGACAAGACGATCCATATACATATACATTAAATAATTTCTAGCCTAAGAATCTGATTTTCGAGGGGAAAAAAAATCGTTGATTATTCCATTTAATGCGCGTAACCTGTATTGAGTAATAAGATGTTCGCTCGTGATTTCCTATTGCATTATATGCGATAATTTGAATTTGCGGTGCTATGGAGGAAAATTTAGCTTGTATCGATCATCTAAGGGTAAGAGACCAGAACGACAATTGATCCACAAATGCAATCTTCACGTAACTCTCCTTTTGCTATACGAATTTTCTCGTACTAGCAAAATCATTCTTGTGCTTTACTGGTCCATTAACTACATGTATCATTTCAGCACAAATTTTCCTGCGATAATTGATAATTGATAAGAGACCAGAACGATAATTGATCGATGAATGCAATCTTCACGTAACTTTTTTTATTGTCCTGCGAGATGAAAGAAAGACATGCATGTTTTCGATACGAATTTTCTCTTAGTAGCAAAATCACTCCTGTGCTTTATTATTAGTCCATTAACTACATGTATGATTTCAACACAAACTTTCTTCTCGAAGGAGAGCAGATCAGACAGTGACTGAATTGGGCAGATATGATTCCTTTTTCAGAATAAATAGAGAAATTTTTTGTCTTTATGTTGTCTTTCTTGGAGGAGTGATGACTGGGTGCTGAGTCTGCTCCTCGTCATGTCCTAACTGAGGTTCACTTGCTCTGTCGGTTGGGGGTGTAAGAAAAGCTTGGGCGGGCGGTTCCTTTGTCTTGCTCTTGTGCTTTTACTGACACATTATTCATCCACCTCAAACATCAGATTTGACACATTTCAGCATAGTGTGACGCGGATTCAGGATTTGAATCGGGGTGGGGTCTTTTGTTAATCACGAATACAAATATAATAGTGCGATTGATTTTAGAGTTTGAGTTGAGTTGAGTTGAAATTTTAATTAGATTGTAATGATTTTGTTGTTAAATTATGAGAAAGAGTGTGAAAAAATAATGAATAGTTGAGAGATTTTAGTATTAAAAATTGAATTGAGTATAATAGAGTTATATGTGAGTTTATGTATGGGGTCCGCCTTTTTTACTTTAAAGAGTTGATTTTTGTTGTGTAGTGAGTAGAGTTAAAGTTAGAATTAAAATCTTAAAATTCGATTGCGAAACCAAACGAAGTAATTTTTCAACTTAGAGAAAAATATATGTATTTTCGTTGAAAATTGAGGCGAATGGAGTAGTTTAGCGGTAATCTTTCCTAAACTTAGTTTGTCGATGGTCGTGAATGTGGCATCTATATAAAAGAAGTCTGACTAATAATCAATAGTCTTGATGAAAGTCTCACGTGAAAAACTTAAATAGAAATCACAAGTTTACAAGAGATAGGATATCATAATTGAGTTTTTTAGTAGAAAATTGACCAAATCTCTTATAAGCTTAGAGGGTGAATATTTCACATTGTATTAGAGTACGTTTCACGTATTTGCGAACCTGTGTGAGCTCGCAAAATACCAAGTTTAATGTAGGGCAATCAAAGTGTGTCGATCAATGGCTGGATATTTTACAAGTCTTGATTACTTTTCAGTGTGCGCTATCTAGTATCTAAAAGTCCAATGAGTTATGATTAATCCAGCTTCTAGGCAGGTCGGTCCATTAAAAAGCAAATGTCTTCCGATTGTGATTTTTTTTTATTCAGAAAATTCGAATCAAAGACCATGCTTAAAGAGAGCGGATGCCAAACCACAAGAACTAATTCTACGTTGATTAATCTTGATTATTTTTGGTTTATGAATTCTTTTAGGCATGTCATCATTCCCTGCACTTTTCAATTTTGGAGGTCCACATCTTCTTTTAATGGTCCAAGTGTCCAACGTATTGAGTTAGCCTCATTTTTTCGTAAAATGCGATAAAATTAGCAGGACGGAACGAAAAGATGGAAAAGGTTGTTCGACCAAATGAGTGAATATGATGTCTCTCTAAGATATCATTAAATACCAAAAGTGATATTGTTCGTGAAAATTAGGAGGGATTATATCCCGTCGGCCCTACACATATTCTATAATTAGTAGGTAATTGCTTACGTTGCATGTGAAAGTACTTAATTTTAATCCGGAGAAGGTTATTAGTTTTTGCTTTCTTCTTTATATGTTAATAAATTAAAGCAGATAATATATTGCAAAAGTATTATGAAATTATAAGTAATACAGCTAATGGCACAATATAAAATGTTAAGGAAGAAAAAAGAAGAAGAAATTGGAACATGAATTTCAATATTTATGAATATCAACAATATAGACAAGTATAAATATTATATATATATATATATATATATTACAAAAGGAAATAGGATGACAGTTGGGTAACTTTTCTTATTTTGAAATTGCCCATTTGAGAATAAAATTACAAATTTGAACTATTTAAATTTGGATGAAGTTAAAAGGACAAGATACTAACTTTAACCACCAGTTTTCTGGCTTGTTTGGTTTCAAGATGGTATTTTAAAATCACAATTCTAACTTAACTATACCCACTACAAAACAAAATAACTCATACAAAGTCAAAGAGTGGGCCTCATTTATACAACTTTTTCCCACAACAAAACAACATAACACATACAAAGTCAAAAGTGAACCCCATTTATACCACTCAAAATCAAAATCAAAATCTAATTTCAACTTCCTATTTCTTATTTTCTCTCTTTCCCCCTCACTTTCTCTCGTTCTTTTTTCTCTCCAATCTTTTTATTATTCAATTACTTTAATTAATCATTAAAAACCTAAAAGGATAATTACATTCGATCGAGAATTTTCAACAAAAAGAAGTTATGACAAACTGTGCATAGCATGGACATGCATCTTGTATATATGGAAAAAATTTCAATATGGATGACATGAAAACAACTAATGAGAAAATTCTCTCTCTAGATATGAATTTAAGGCCTAATCATGGGAAATTAATTGTTTGATCCCTCACATCGGCAGATCGGCAGACCAACTTTTTGGCAGAGAAACTATTTTCCTTTGCAAAATTCTTTAAGGGGCTGTTTTCAGACTTCGGATTCGGAAACGGTAATGGAAATGGAATAGGACAGGATTGCAAGCAGAATAATAAAATTTGATTTTTGTTTGATTTTAGCTTAGAATCGAAATTGGATACTTTCTAATTCTTTTTATAAATATCTGTTTAAAATTAATATATTCGTGATAATTATGAGTTGCAGAAGCGGGAAGTTAGTTGAGATTTTCATGAAATTATAGCGTTAAAATTTTGATTCCTACCTCTGATTCCCTGACTATATGAGGGTTTTCTAAATCCGGTTGTTGGGGGAGATGGACTGTTGTATCTAAGGCAATTGGAATCGAATTTTTGGTTAACAAACATCAATAATCAGAATCAATGATTCCGTATCCGATTTCAGGGGATTTTCATAACAAAACAAATGGCCCCTAAGTTCTAACATTAACTTATCCAGTCGGTTTGTGCTCCGATTCATAGACTTCAAGTGCTACAGTGTTTCCGAAAGCGTGAGTTCTTTCCCTTACCATATGATGTCAATGTTTGCCCTACTATTTAAGTCACACACACACACATATATATGTATGTATGTATGTATGTATGTATGAAAGAGTTGGTGTCTTACTGTAGTTACTTTTTGTATAATTTGATGACATTATCCTCAAAATCTCACTCTCCATCGAATAAAAACAAAATAAATCACCAATCTAAAGGATAAAATGATGATATGACAATATAACTTTTGTCCTCTAAACAAATGTTCTCTCTCTTTTATCTAGCTCACCACGTGGCCCTCTTTCACTCTCACTCTCTCCCTGCTTTTTCTCTCGTAATTTTTCTCTTTCGTAAAGCCCCTCACTTTTCTTTACTTTCTTTTAACTCCCATAATTGTCATTTATCAAATTGAGTTCATGTAATCCCATGCGTAGCACAACATGGGTGAAGAGTGTTATATTAAAGAGGAAATGCTACAATGTTTCCCAAATGTGCTCACGAGAGAGATCAAGACGAAGCCAAATGACTAAAGATAAAAAACCGGCAGTTAATAGGAATCCATCTTGTGCAAGTATCCACAAATGTAGAAGAAATGAGCAACCACACGATTGAGAAAGAATTGCCCAAAAAAATTCATTCTTTTCCCATCTTCATTACGGTTAAAATAATAATTACTTAAACTACTATTCAAACTCACTCGCGAAGGGGATAGAGTAAGAAAGGTTTCCTTCATATTACTTTTTCCACTGATGAAGACTCGCACATGGTAAAGCAAGTCAATTGGGATCTCCATCATGACAACATCAAACAAATCATTACAGAAAGAAAAAAAAATGGAAGCTGTCAAACAAATATTCAGGATATCCAAGATGAATGTAACAGCCCACGGTCGATTCGTACAATTTATAGGGATAATATCAATTCACATTACGCCCTGATAACTATTGACACACAATATTAGGACACTGAACACCGTCAAGTAATACAACATCACCTGAAGGAATATCATTCGCTACAAATAATAAATGTTAACATCTATATATCTTCAATTAGATAAAATAATATAACATCTGATGCTCTGTTGAAATAAAAGCTAATAACTTGGTATGCTATTACACGAAATGAAACTGTTATACTGGCAAGTGGAAATTACAAAAAACCAACCTCCTACGACACAAACTGATCAATTTGTCTTGAATCTTCTTCTGAACATTTCACCAAATTGATTATGAAATCTGTAACTTCTTGACCTCTTGTGCAAGTAAATTACACAATTAGCAGATCTAAGAGATAATTCTCCAACTGTAAATCCCAATATCCACTTCCCAAAAGTGTCATCCCTCCGATCATGACCCAAGTGTCCCCCCTAATTCCACAATATATGTATATATATATATATGTGTGTGTGTGTGTAGCCATAAAAGCCTCAAGATCACTAAATTTATACCGTGCTAAGAGATAAATTCTTTAGTGGCTATTGTCATGATTTTTAGTTGAAAATCGCTAGGCTTTGCCTTGGCCAAAAAAAAATATAAATGAAAACATTTTGAGGCCCATGCCCATCCAATGCATGCTAAATGAAACTCATGAAAATACTATAGCATTAGGATAATACTATGAATTGGGATGCATTGCTTGCAACAAACACGAGGCACTTTTTTCAATAATATCATAAGCATGTTTTTGACAGTAGGAAGAAATAGTCTTTAGTAAAATGCTAATGAAATTAGAGGTCCAGGGAAAAACAAAGTTAATCTTTTGGCGGACGACAAGTCGGTTCCAATAATAAGTAATGAAGTTGTACTAATAACTTACTTAGTACATACCACAATATAAATCACATATATCATTGTTATAGAAAAATGCTATAGATAAAAATCAGTCAATTGATTTGGCATATAATGAATATAATTTCCCTACCCTTAAAGGCAAACATTGCAAAAGGCCCTTAAGGTAAATTTTAAAAAAAGAGAGACCGAGATCATGTAAAAGCAGTCAATAATACAGCATACAATTAGGTATCCACTCCTTCAAATACGTATTGGATTACTACACTTGAGTTGGAAAACAAAGAGCATAATTCCATAATTAAAAAGAGCTAATCTTGATCAAGGTAAGCAAAACTAGACTCATCTACAGAAACAATTAAAAAAAAAGGCATCTTGATGCTAAGCAATTGACGGAGATGTACAGAACAGTGATTGAGCAATCTCAGATTTAGAGGTGTAAAAGTCGGATCATATGCTCAGGCCGACTAAGAGAAGCGCGTACCTAAGACTTCAATGAAATCGTGCAAAAGCAATCGGCAGCTGCAGAAATCAACTAGTTGCATACTCGGTCAAATCCATATTAGAATGCTTTACACGAGTTGGAAAATGAAGAGCACTGTCGCAAGACTGTAAGGAACTAATCCCGATTTAGATAAGGCAAAATTGCACAGGTCCACAACAACCGTTCTGAAAACGGGCAGCCTAGAAATGGTTAGCAAACTGACAGTAAGATTAGAGTAAGCTCTGTATTCGAAAGTGAAAATTTTTCATGGCTACTAAGAGAAGCATATCATCGAAAAACTATTGGGCAAAAAATGAGATTTTACGTCGAGCAACAACTATTGCAATTGTGAAGCAAAATACTTATAATAGCCTATTGAATCCACTATTTGAAGGAAAATAAACTATAAATAATATATGTATAGACAGGTTCGGCAGGAGATGACTGCTGGGAGGGCGGGAGACATCTCTGGAGGCGGCAGAATCAGTGATCGGTGTTGTTCCTTCAGTATGGTGCCTTTTAGAAAGAGAGAGGGTATATTTGAAATAATATAACATTGATAGGGACAATTTTGGTAGATAAATGTGGAGAAGCAGAGGAGCCAACCTCGTACTTTTATATTTAGTATAGACATAGATATGGATGATGTGGCACATGACCACTTTTTCTCTTAAGAAAATTCGATGTAACTGAGCATTTAGATTAAAATAAAATAGAGAAGAAAGGACAATAATTGCAAATACAGAATATCGAATGGTAGGCATTGTGATGCTTATAATCAATTAGAACTTAAAAACATTGGACCAAGACCCCTACTTTATGTTCTGACATGATCCATTGTAGGGTCCTTTTGGCATCATCACAGGATCAAGGCCACGTAATTAAGTTCTAATTAGCAAGAGCTTACAATAATTATTTGTATTGGATTAATCCTTCTAGAATTAATAAATAAATAACGGATGGACGTACTGCACACATTTACGTAGCACGTGCGTTGGATTAAGCTATATGAGTTGTGACCAATAATATATAATAACAAGGATGAATTCAGAAGGGCCAGGAGTGATAATCGCTCTACCTAAAATTTTAATATGATATGAAAAATCGTAAATTTTTTTTTCATATTTAATGAAATTATTTATATTCGATACTCTAATTCGGCAGACCAAGGACTCACTCCCGACCAAAATTCTGGGCTCGTCCTTGTATTGTAGGAGATTGTCCCATCAATATTCACTGGTACGTGTTCCTTTCACATCAATGTTCACTGTTACGTGTTCTTTTGTAGTAAGTACGGATTGAAAGCGGACTTGCTGGAGAAATATTATTCAGAGATCTGATCTTTAGGCATTGCTGATTGGGTACTTGGTGCGCCTTTGATTATACAATATAGACTTACATACGATATGCTAGACAAATTCATATGCTATATTATTCAAGTAAAATATTATCTATATCCCATTATGGAACATATTATGTGATATGATTTCAATAATTAAAGGAATCTTTTTATGTTTTAGGGTTAATTTCATAAATAATCATCTAACTTTTATTTTTTTTCAAATCTAGCAGTAATTCTTTTTTTCCTCAAATCTAGCATAGTCCAAATTTAACATTCATTTCTAGTCCTAGTCCGTCAATTTTTCTGACATGGCATGATAATGACTGGTGACGTGACTAATGATTTTTAAGCTCTAATAAGACAACAACACGTGGACTTGTGGTCCCATTAGCTTTTTTAAAAAGACCCTAATATTTCTTATATTTTAAATTTGACCCCATAATCTTGTCTCTTTTCTCTCTTAGCACACCTACTGGTGGAGCTGTGCCCGAAAGAGGAGGCGGAAGGAAGAAGGAAGAGACGTCGGCAACAGAGTCAAGGGTCGAGGGAGCCCCCAGCCGGGTCGGCCTCCCTCCTCTTTCCCTCTGTTTTTTTATTGAAAAACATTATGTTTCAATTATTGGCCCTCGTGTGATTATTGCCTTAGGTATGGAAAACTTCGATTTTTTTCCATCTTCCTCATAGACTCAATATATCACAAAGATCAATTTAATAATTTTAAAAAATAAGTGGGTCCTGAAATTGTTTTAAGCCATTCAAAGCACATCCCAGTTCTTCCTCAGTTGCAGTCCATAAAATGTCGATAAGATATAGTGAAAGTGATATTACACTTAAATTCTAATAAGACCACCTTTTCTGTTTTTAAACTCCTAAATTCTAGAATTATTGATTAGCTCTTTTTTTTTTTGGTGCAATTTAAGTAAACAGTATAAGCATGAGATTATCAACAATAAAGAGTGGGGTCACGGTTTTCCTGTTCATGTGCCGGATTAAGAGGAATTTTCTTTTTCTTATTTTAGTTCTTTGAAAATAGGAGAATAAATTAATTAAAGAGTTTATAATAAGGTAAAATATTAGGGAAAAAAGACGAAAAGGAAAAGAAAAGCGAAGATAAATTAGAAAATAATTGCCCACGAGATAACAAGAAAATTATATATTAATATTAGATTCGATTACCTTATTAAGAAGAATGACGACCTAATTAAATTCAAAATAACTGCTCGAGATATTAGAATTTTCAGTCGAGAATCGAACTTGCCTAAAGTTTCATTTTTGACATTAAATTTTAACTAGATTATATAAGATATGACAAGAATGAAATATGTTCATCGCATATACTGAAGAAATACATATATACATATTTATATTTATATAAATAAAATATTCGAGATGCATGTGATCCAAAGAAATTAATAATTGATGCGTATCATGCTATATATTCCTTTAATTTGAGCTCAAATAATCTATTTACATGCATCATCATTAAAACCGTGGGGGAAAAATAAAATAAAATTCAACATGCATGTACGGAAGGAAACATATAATATTATACCTTAAATAATTCATCATTAGGAAAATAAGAAAAAAACAAAAATCACTGGAAAGCCGTATGTACACATGAATTTACTTGATAACATATCACGACAAATGGTTATTCGACAGGAACGCGTAGCTATATGTGTGTTATCGTTATTCTCCAGTGGATTTAACCTCCGATCTCATGCTGACTCGATGGACTTCGGAGATATCGATGATGAGGAGGAGGAAGATGAGGAAGATGAGGAGGAAGAAGAAGAGACCGCGGTGCCGGAGTTGCCGTTTCTAGCAGGCATCGAATTCGAGCGCTTCATCCAGGCAGATGACTTAGAGCGGTGGAACCGGCACCGGAATGAGCCCTGGTGGGTGGTAGGAGAGCAGAGGCATTGACCTCCTCCCTTCGGCAATTCGGCATCACCGGAGAGGCCCTCCGGGGATGTGTTGACGGTGATTCCGCCTTGTGGTGATGCCATTTGCTCCCCTTTCTTATCCTCCTTTTTTTCTTGGATTGTAGAGAGAGAGATTTTGCAAGGTATGGGAAGATTTTAGCTTCTCTTTGCTTTTTGTAGTGAGAGTGCAAGGGGGATAAAGTGGGAGAGGGAGAGGTCATGAATGGAAAATTGGAATCAAGTGGTTTTTATTTTTATTCTTATTTTTTTGGTAATTTATTTATTAATTCCATACTTGTTGCTTGTCCATTTGCGTAACTACCAGAGAAAAAAAAATCCTTCAATAATTATGAAGGCTAGAAAAGCACTCGCAATTACTAAATTTCTTTTTACTATATATATGATGATTGCTTCTAAAAATATACACAAATCAATTTAAAAGCTTATATAAAACGGTGCAGCCCACCTAGTAATAACTTTTGGATCTCAACTAGATAATTTTACCTTAAATGATATGATAAGAAAAAATTAATAAGAATTCCTTAATAAAAAATAATTATAATAATTATTTGAATTATTAGCACCAAGTGTCGAGTTTCATGTAATTTAATTGGTGCTTTCTCACGTCACATGACGAGATAGAATCAACTAATAACTTCTCGTATAGTATAGTTATAATTCCTAAGTTTCTATTTTTATTTTGGTTATATGATGTCATGGTGATCTGATCTTGTCTTCATTATTGATTGGCAAGAAGGTAAGGCATGTCCACCTCCTTTTCCAGATCAAATTACTGGCAGGAAATTCTTGCAAGTTTTAAATACCAACATAGTCTTAGGAAAAAATTCACGGGTCCACTTCGAACTCCGATTTATTCACAACTCAAAAGTTTAAGTCAATAGATTACTATATCATTATCTTTTATAAACCTATGAATTTCCTTTTAACTTTTTCATGTGAGATTACCTTCAATACCTACCTTCACCATTCTCCATATTGGAGAGAAACCGTCCCAACACATGGGCTCTCGATCTCTGTGGATTGAGCTATATATGTGTACAATTGACATATCAACCCTAGTAAATAAAAATACATAAATCTACATGGATTTGTTTGAGTAATTTCGTATTTGTTTCTCTTAAACAAGATTTCGAATTTGAATATTGTGAATGGAGAAAATCAACGATCGGTAGAGTTTTTATCTCTTAATGAACTGACGTGCTTCAAATTTCGATTTTCTTTTTTGTAGGGCTTCGAATATCTATATTAATCGGAACTTATTAAACTTTCGAATATTAGCTGGTATATATATTTTTTTTAAAAAAACAAGAGATATAGTTAATAGTCATTTAATGTACATCTCGAGTTTTCTATTAGATATAAGTGAGATGCATACGATGGATTGATCAATAAGTGACAAGGAATCTTGTCATCGGATAACGTTGTTTCCATGACAATGATAGAGTAGGGCTGCATATTGCATTGCATGATAGGAAAGTTACCAGCCTTTTGTCATGAAACTATTCGAATACATCAGATAGCCCCTTGCAACAAATGGCCTCCACTCGAGCGAATTATCATGTCATACATACTTTCTATTTGTCCTTTTTTAAAAAAAAATACTTTTCCAATACGCAAAATGAATAGAAGCATTTTATGTTCGCGTGTCGGTGGCTGCATGAAGTGGATGAGGTTTTCCGCGAGATACTGTCGTCGCCAATTGACACGTAGCCTATCCCCTCTTCTTTTTTCCATTAATAAATAAATAAATAAATAAATTATCGTTATCGAAAAAAATTAATTAATTGATTATACTTTAATGTTCGAGTAACATAATTACCATGAGTTTATATGAGACTTTGGTACCAATAAACACTTATAAGTATGAGTTTTTAAGTGGATATGAGTTCAGATTCGCATTAGCCTAATGTAAATTTAATAGTACCCAACATGAAAAACCTTCTTCCACGAGCTGGCAAGATATCATGTGTGTGTGTATCTATACACACACCTTCGCGTGGCAGTTCGAGTCACTATATAACATATGGTAATGAGTCCAAAATAATTGGAGGGCATGGTATGGGCATTTCCCGTGGTCCATGAGTATATCACTACTATCTACTCGGACCGCACCCCTATGCTTTATATATGCTCTCTCCCAACTTGTCATTTTCTCAATAATGGCTTTCTTTGATTACGAAGGCACACATGGCATGATCATAGATAGGAGCAAGGAAATAAAGAGACATAAAGACATCAAAATCCAATTGGGCTTGGATAATATTATCCGGCCGATAACTTATGTATTCTCTGAAGTCTAGATATTATTGTACTACAGAAATATGGGCTCAAGGCGTAGACCCATTCTGTTAGATCATTATTCACGGCCCATAAAAAATTGGGCCCATTTGGGCCTGGACCCGTAGATTGCCATTTCGGGCTCGTCTTGAAATTACGTCTCATGTGCTTATATATTGAACTTCAACAAGTATTATCTGCATCATGTTATGATAAATTGAACCGTGGAAGAATTCTACAAGCAAAAGTCCACGTGTTATCGTAGTCAAGCTTATATCTTACTTGTACCAAATTATGAAATCACGCATAGAATTCTTCTAACAAACGGGGCGTTGAATTATTGAACTATACGCTCATATCGCGCCGAGTTTAGTTCATTATTTATCCGTCAGCTCAAACTTTTGAGTTGAATTTGCCTCTGACCACTCATAAGCTTAATGGAAATTGCACGTATATTTATTATTTCACCAATGCAAGCTACAGTGTTTCCCAGAAGTAGGCAGAGGTAAAAGAATTCTACAAGCTAAAGTTCACGTGTTATCATAGTCAAGCTTATATCTTACTTGTACCAAATTATGAAATCACATATAGAATTCTTCTAACAGACGGGGCGTTGAATTATTGAATTGTTCGCTCACATCCGTCGAGTTTAGTTTATTATTTATCTGTCAGCTCAAATTTTTGAGTTGAATTTGCCTCTGACCACTCATAAGCCTAATGGAAATTGCACGTATATTTATTATTTCACCAATGCAAGCTACAATGTTTCCCAGAAGTAGGTAGAGGTAAAAGAATTCTACAAGCTAAAGTTCACGTGTTATCATAGTCAAGCTTATATCTTACTTGTACCAGATTATGAAATCACATATAGAATTCTTCTAACAGACGGGGCGTTGAATTATTGAACCGTTCGCTCATATCGCGTCCAGTTTAGTCTATATTTATCAGTCATCTCAAACTTTTGAGTTAAATATTCAACTAACCACTCATAAGTCTAATGGAAATTCTACGTATATTTGGTGTGTTTAGTTTTAGAGTTGAATTTTGATTTCAATTGGGCTGTAATAATTGTTTTGTTAAATTATAAGAAAAAATGTGAAAAAATAATGAATAATTGAGAAAATTTAGTATAAAAAATTTAATTGAGTGTAATGGAGGTGTATGTGAATTTATGTATGTGCCTCACCTTTTTAACTTTGAAGAGTTGATTTTTGTTGTGTAGTGAGTAAAGTTAAAATTTTAAAATTCGATTGCGAAAACAGACGGAGTATTATTATTTCACCAATGCAAGTTACAATGTTTCCCAGAAGCAGGCAGAGGTAAAAGAATTCTACAAGCTAAAGTGCACGTGTTATGATAGCCGACCTTTATACTTACTCCTACCAAATAATGGAGTCGCCCGGCAGACCGAGCGTTGAGTTGAATAACTGAACGTTCCATGGAATGCAGCCAACCGGAAAAGTTTGATCGAATCCAACCAGCTGCAGAGTCCCTCCCAAACTCGATCGACGGCGCGTTTCTGATTTTCCTAGTAGCCAAGAGGAGTAACTGTATGTGCATTCCTCTGCTCTCAAGCGATCGACATGGGAGGAAAACATTCGAAATCCGAACATGATCAGAGGCTCGATCAAATTGACAACTTGCAATGTGCTGTTGATCACTAGTGTTGTGTTTTTTACCAAAAGCATCTGAGGAAATTGATGAGGAAGTGGAAGAGGTGGTTATCGCGGTCGAGGAAGTCGTGTCGGACCATTCTCACCAGCACGCTGTTCTCTGGCAGCAGCTCCCCGTAGTAGAGAATCGTCGTGATGGCGGCCACTGGTTGCCCTAGCAGTGTCGCCATTAGCCGGATCAGTGACCGGAGCATCAATGGTGCCACCGTCTGCCCAGAATTGAAACAAATAGAAACAAGGCATCAGCTCGCAAGCATAAGCATAACCTGCCGGCTGCAAACCCGCCAGGTTAGCTGAGGCAAATAAAGGAGCAGAATGAGACGTGGAGACGCATTTTAATGCGGAGTATGGATATATATGGGAACATCGAGTGCATACAACAACTATCGCATCGATAGGAACTGGCATACTTTAGCCTGGCCAGAACCAATAACGTGCTATAGCAGCAGTATGAAGCCCCGGGATGATCAGAACATCTCGGTTTTGCATCAGGCCAGAGAGAATCGAAGGTCTTGCTGCTGTGCTTACCATGGCCGATTTCCGATGAGACCAGAGGCTGAGAGGAAGAAAGCCGGATAAGAGACTGCCAAAGAGGGAGATTCTGGCGCGTTTTGTTAATAAGGTAAGGTCAAGGTAATTCATTTGAGTTTGGGAGAGTTGGGAAAGGGAAGTGTTTACATGAGAAGTTAGGTGAGGGCGTACTGTCAAAGGCCTTCGCTGTCACCTAACATTCCGATAAGCTTACATTAGGCTCGGGGACGACATCTGAAGGCCAAACATAAGAAGCCAAATGGATTACGAGAAAATATTTTACGAGGGCGTTCATTCTTCGCTTATCGTGAATAATACTCATGATATTTACTCAACTCTAATTCGTGGCCTAATCAGGCTTACAGAATTTGCTAAGTTTTGGTTAATCATTTGCCATTTATGCACCGCATGACGAATCGTAACACTTATCCAACTGCTAATCCTTAATTTCATCCAATCCGTCCCACGGTACGTACTTTCTCTAGTTCATTGATTCTGTCATAGCCCTTGAATTGAAATTCTGGTAGTAGAAAGGTAAGGATACGTCACTCTATCTCGTTTGTTAGTTAGCAGCCAATAGCCATAGCTGGAAAGACTGGTGATTGCAGGTGGAGATACTATAATATTCAGTCACACGTCCAATGGAACGTCGAACCCAAATCCGAATTATTAGACGGGAAGGTAGACCATACACATCATGTGGATTCGCATGGCCGGTAATGCGCATAAAAACTATCGGGCCTCCAGAAGGATAGTAACATAAGAAGAAGGCTAGTCCATTCGCATGTTTCCCAATTCTATAACGAGTATATGTTACGCTATTCATCAGTAATCTCCTTGCGTACGATAAATGAATGGTCGACCAGTATTCCTTCGGGAAGAGCAAATTCATGCATGGACTATACACTTATTTGGGGTAGGGGGGGCCTAGGACATGAGGTGGAGAAGACAGGCCCAAATGAGGGCCCATAGTTGACCCAGTAAGTTGAGGCCCAAAAACCTAGGTTGGGCCCATAATTTGGGCCCAGATGACTCATATAGGACGACTGCAGGAGGAAAAGCACACATATGTTGGGCTAACACCGTGATGACAGCGATGAGAATATATTGGGTGAGTAATACAAACTTCACTCGTAAATAACAAATGTTTCACTATATAATTCTTTTTTTTTTCTTATTTTACACGTGTCATTCGGGGATAGAGGTTTACACAACCAAATGGTTGTGTATTATTTACTCAATATTTTCTCGCCAGGGATGTCGGAATTAATTGTGTATAGCATATATACAAATGATTTCCTTTGGAAAGCTTCCGCTTGCAGCGACACATAGAAAGTCAAGAGGACTTCTCTTCAATAGCGTCAAGAGAGAGCAAACGATTGACGAAAGTTACCGATGCTCGAATCTCAGATTTTAATGATCGTCTCCCACCTAGTGGATCGTCAAACAAGAAGGCCACAAAACATTATCTGGACACGATCACACCCATCTCGAGCGTGACACGATCCGGCTTATCCTTATTAAGATACACGAGATTATAATAATATGGTAGTGTAGCTACATGTATTTCTGTGTACCATCTCAAAGTCAACAAAAAATTGAGGCACAATTCTGTCATATCAAACAGAATAAGATCGATCATGTGAAAGTCTATCATATGCAACTTACTATAAATATGGTATGGCAAGCGACAACCCTAAAAGAGTGAAGAGGTCCACACCCGAATTTCCAATTATATATGCTGCTTTTTATAAACAATACAAACCGTCGGTTGAGACACGGAGGAGAAGATAAATGCAAGCAAAATTTCTTCAGTAGGAAGACGGCGTTCGCATGCTTTGACTTGGGGTGGAATGGACATTTATAGCAGGGAAAGGCAACTTTTGAAATGGTCAATATATGCACGCAGAAAGGCACACATGAATATGTATAAATCTATATATATGTGTGCACACTACATATGTCGAATAAATTAATACTGTGTATTGCCTGCTATGATGCCTAGGTCCAAGTCCAACTGACCATTTATTGTCCGACGAGGCGAGGACCTATACACGTTCGATGGTGCCCCTTGGATATAGATCGGGTTTCGCGACTGAGTTCTAATTATAACACTCGTGATTGTTTATCACTTAATCGATTTAGATAAAGCACTCTTGCAGGTTTTGTGGTTGACTCAGCCAATTAATCTACTCGACAAGTACAACCATGTAAGATCATTTATCCAATATACATCCATATATATGTATACGAATATATATATATGTAAGTTCGATAAGATCTACTGGAGCTCAAAAAGGAAATTTTCTTCAACCTGATAGGAATAGGAATGGAATGAATATATAACACGTATATATGTATGTATGTATGTATGTATGTATGTATATATGTATGAAATTAAGAAATTGGGAGTATAAAATGTTCGTGTCGGGGCTGCCGAGCATGATTTTTCAAAGTCAAGCGCACGAGTTTACCGTTTTCTCACCTATTCAATTGCTAATGGCGATGTGATACATGGCATTTTTTATATTTTCACCAACCAATTATTGTTTTATATAGCATTAATTTTAATAAGAAGAATACAAACTCGAATTTTAAAAAACACACTTGTTGAGACATGGAGTAATTAAAGTGCTCCATCTCTGAAATTGCGACTTGTTGGAGCAATAACTTCCCTAATTTTTCTTTTTAAAAAAAAAATTCTATCTAAGAATAAAGACAATAGAGTAGAAAATTTTTCTTAGCTTACAGTTAATTAATAGGAGTTTTCGAATGACGGACAACTACCAAATTGACCAATAGACGTCATCGTAAGATCACTCACCAAGGTCGCCCATAACAATCTTAAGATAGATCGATTTCATCCAAACGAAAAAAAAAAAAGATAAATCAAGAAATTACTCTTTTTCCGATAACTGATCAAGAAATTATTCATATCGTCATATAAGAAGCTTCTATCGTTCAGAAACGGTGGTTGAGTTATTTAAGGGTGACCTTCCTTTTGACAAACTTGTGTCCATGCACTTAAATGTTTGGGTGGGTGAAGATTGTCAAACTCGAAGAGATTTGTAAGGGAGAAAAAAACATGAGATAATAAAAAAGCCATAGCACAACGAATAGTTTGATGATAAGAATTAAATCCGTAATCTCTTGATTGAGGGTGTTCTTACACTGCACCTTTTTTTTCAATGCAATTTTATTTTTAATATTCTATTTCATGACAAATAATATTTCCACCGATAATGATTGATTCAAACGTTTCGACACTTGTTCATTTTAAGTAATGTTTAGGATTTGAGTTTTGTGAATGGAAAAAAATCATTTATTGGGGAAGCCCATCAAAACTCGACTTGAATTGAATTAGTTGGGCTCGGTTGGCTTTCGAATATTAGAGTATGCCCTAAAAAAAAAATCTCCCATAAGGTATAGTTGCCTTGGCCAGAAAATAAGGCAAGTTGCCAATGGAGCAAGATTTGTCCTTGAGCCATTGACTAGTGCATGAGGAGTCCATTGCTTCGTGGGTAACAAGTTCAGATCGAAGACGAAGATGATCAAAAGCTAAGAAGAAGCACGCAGGAACTGATGCAAGCTCTCAGAGCAGTGATCATCTCAATGATCATATCTTCGTCGGAAGCATCAAATGGCCAAAGTAGGGAGCCTGCAGGCTCTTGTCCTCCTCGTCCCGTGTCTGCTCACTGCTTGCCTTGGGGAGATAATGTTCCAGCTCATGCAGGGCCAGCAGCTGAGGGACTGGGAGCACTTGCTCTCCCCTAGGGGCACCTTCAAGCTCGGGTTCTTCAACCCGACCTCCTCGAGCTACCGCTACCTCGGGATATGGTACAGCAAGCTTCCCCACAACCCTGAGGCCATCTGGGTTGCTAACCCGACCAACCCGATCCTCAACTCCTCTGGGGTCCTAAACCTGGATGCCGATGGACGGCTTAAGATCACTCAGAATGGAGGCCAGACTTTCGTGGTGAGCTCCAACCCGCCGGGGCAGGGCAACGTGACTGTGAACCTGCTCGAGAACGGAAACCTTGTCCTCGCGGAGGTCGGTTCCGGTGGGTCCACGGGCCGGGTCCTGTGGCAGAGCTTTGACTACCCGTCGAACCAGTTACTCCCGGGTATGAAGTTGGGCCTTGACCCGAAGACAGGCCGGAACTGGACCCTGACCTCGTGGCTCAGCGACAAGGACCCGGCCCCGGGAGCGTTCAGGCTCGGGGTGGACCCTGGCGGTACCAACCAGCTCGTCGTGTGGCAGCGGGACAAGATATATTGGACTAGTGGGGCTTGGCAAGATGGAAAGTTTCAGATGGCAAGTGAACTGACTTTTAAAGGGGACTTGTATGAGTTCACGTTTGTGTCAAACGAAGATGAGAAGTACTTCTCTTTCACCACCAAGAACAACTTGACTATTTCGCGGTGGGAGATCAACCTATGGGGCCAACTCGTGCAATCGATCTTGGCCTCAGACGGGACTACTTGGCGGTATTCGACCACGAGCTCCTGTGGTTCAAACGGGAACTACTCTAATGCTATCTGCATCGATCAGAAGCCGTCCCAGTGCAGGAACAATTCGGAGCTCTTCGTCCCACAGAGAGGATATTATAATAGAGGCGACTTGCTTTATTCGGATCATAACTCGAGGTTGACTCTCAGTGATTGTCACTCCATATGCTGGAGCAATTGCTCCTGCGTGGCCTTCGGGACTCTCTTCACTGATGGGACGGGTTGCCAGTTTTGGAGTGAGGGTGGGAATTTCGTGGCAAATGACAACTTTGATGTTCTCTATGTGCTCACACTTACAAACAGTCAAGGTAGATTTATTTCAACCGATTACTTCCAACACCATGATCAAGAGATTTGCAGAAATTTGAAGTAGAATTACATGCCTTCTGTGGTTACAGATCGAGCAACAGATGGAAGTTCGCATACGGGAACCAAGAAACGGTGGTGGGTATGGCTCATTCTAGTCGCTGTCTCGGGTTCGGCTGTGATTCTGTTGGGCTGCTTTTTGTACTCGAGGAGGAGAACCCGAAAACATGTACAACAAACAGGTGATTCTTTCAATCTTGCCAGCTCTGGTTTGCAGTTTTTGATGACTTACAATAGTAGCCGAAAAATCTGAATCACTATCTTTTTTTCCCATGCAGGACAGTCAGCAGACACTCCAAGCAATTCATTGCTGGAGTTCAAGCAGCAATTCCTACCTTCCCATCGGCTCACCAACACCTCAGAGACGATCAAACGGGGCAACAAGAAGGGCGGTGAGTTTCAGCTGTACCAGTTTTCTCAGGTTGAGGCCGCGACAGATTGCTTCTCCCCTGATAACAAGCTCGGGGAAGGAGGTTTCGGTCCCGTTTACCAGGCAAGGTTTATGCTCTTCATTGGCTGATATTCCTAAAATCTTGAACAAGCAGTAAGGTGAACTGAATATATATATGTCAAGTATAGATTCATAGTGGGGTAAACCGAATAAAAGAAATGCTCCATAACCGATATCAAGTGACCAATTTTCATCAGAATTTCAGTCAGTAGTATAGTTTGAGCATATTTCCTATTAGGTTTTGTGAAGCAAGGCAAATCAGGATTTTGATGCTTAACTGACATGAAGTTCCATGTGAAGGGAATTTTGGACGGTCAACAAATTGCGGTGAAGAGGCTGGCTAGGAATTCGGGGCAAGGGCTCGAGGAGTTCATGAACGAGATTACGTTGATTGCAGAGCTCCAGCACACGAATCTGGTGAAGCTCTTAGGTTGCTGCGTACAAGGAGAGGAGAAGATGCTAATCTACGAGTATATGCCCAATAAGAGCTTAGACTCGTTTCTCTTTGGTAATGAATTAATATATCGAACCTCGTTTGTTCATCTTTCTTCCATTTTACTAGGTGTCTGAGCCTTATAGGCACATACTTATCATTGCAGATGAAGTGAAGAGGAAAGAACTCGACTGGGAAAGACGACGTGCGATAATTGAAGGAATTGCACAAGGGCTTCTCTATCTGCACAAGTACTCGAGACTGAAGGTGATACACCGGGACCTGAAAGCAAGCAACATTTTGCTGGACAATGATATGAACCCGAAGATATCCGATTTTGGGATGGCAAGGATCTTTGGGCAGAACGAGTCCAAGGCAAACACGAACAGAATCATGGGAACATAGTAAGACCACGGCACATGGATGCACCTACTTCTCTCTCACTGGACGTCCCTTTTAGACTGTTGGAAGTAACAAAATGTCTCTGTTTTCACAACACAGTGGTTACATGTCACCGGAATATGCAATGAAGGGGATTTTCTCGGTGAAGTCGGATGTCTTTAGCTTTGGAGTGCTGATGCTGGAGATCATTAGTGGGAGGAAGAACAATGCCTTCACGGCTTCATCCGCCCCGCTAGGCCTCATTGAGCAGGTAAGCCATGCTAACAGATCAGGATAAAGTTGCCTTGTTTTGAAACAATGGCATTTCCTCTTAAGAAACGGAAGACAACACCAATCGAGTAACCAATTTGCAGGCATGGGAACTGTGGAACCAGGGAGAGATCTTGGAGCTAGTTGACGCGACCCTCGGCTCATCATGTCCCAGGAACGAGCTGCTCAGAGCTATTCATGTCGGCCTCCTTTGTGTCCAGGAGTCTCCCGGTGACAGGCCTACAATGTCTGAGGTTATATCCCTTCTCGTGAATGAGAATGCAGTCGTCCCCGATCCCAAACAACCGGCTTATTGCATCAGTAAGAGTGCGAACGGAGAGTCTTCTAGTGGACCAGATGCTCAGTCAGTGAACTATGTTTCCATAACAGTGATGGAAGCTAGATAGACAACAGAATACGTTCACAAGGCTCTCCTTCCCTTCAAATTGTTTACCTAACGATTAGATATTAGATTATGAGATGAAATTCTGTATATCCTGATTCCAAATATTATCCTATACTTTGGATTTTGAGAGCTCGTCACATGCTGCGTGAACAGTGAACATCTACACACTATGAGAATTGATGCCGAGACACATCGGTGGTGAGATAAAGGTTGAGAGCCACCGCAGAACCCCTTTCTCTTGATGCACTGGTTATGTAGCAGTGAATTCCTGAAAATAACTGGACTAATCATAATAAGCAAATGATGATCTTTTATATCTAAACTCTAATAGATCTTCGGCGCAAAATTTCATCCATCATCAAGAGGACAAACAAAAAGAATACCCCTAACAAACTACAGATCTCGATCCGTACAAAAAGTTAACTTCTACACATGCTCCCCATAATTCTTATGGTCGAGCGAGACATTAGTAATACAAGCCATTTTGCAGCAAGGAGCCGTCAACTTCCCATTCATTCTGTTCTGCCAATTTCTGCAAGTATCAATTTAAGGCATCGAGCCTGAACTTCACCTGCACGGATAATAGCTACTGCTTCTCGGGTTTCTCAGGCTCTTCCTTCTCGGGATCTTCTTCTTCTTCTTCCCCTTTCTTCTCTTCTTCTTCCTCATCCTCCTCTGGAGGATCATATGGCAGCGGTGGTGGTAGTGGAGTCTTCATCGGACTGAACTGGGGAAATATATCTGGTCTTCGACCGGGCTTTGGCCTATCCCACTCCTGAAATGTTCAACACATCAGTTTTACTGCAAGAAATGCCACGAGCTCCACAACTTAAAAAATTTTATTCAACCCAAGAAAGAAAAATCGAGTTCAATCTGAAAATCAATCCTAGCTAAGTGCTTACTTCTCCTTGCAAATTACATTGGATACATATCCTTACTTGGCAATGGAAAATTATCTCGTCTCGGGCGAAAGTTACAATATTCTTAGATCAGCAGTTTAAGCTCAATTTAAGTTGATCCCAGAAGACCACAAAATTCAAGGTCCTACCTATTCTCTCCCGGTTAAACTCAAAATGGAGCTTAAGACAGACATTGCTCACGTTTCATCAGAACCGGCATCCCCCCGGAACCACGACAGTTTGAAATGAAACAACAAATTCTTTTTCATTACTAACGTTGGCATCAGCTGCAAATCATTATCTAAAGTTTATCCTCTAAAAATTATAAATTTCATCTGGACAAAGCACATACCGATGCGTAACATTAAGCTTGAACGGTTCTACCTTCAAAAGTCAAAGGCACCAACTTTCTACGCGCAACAGCTAACTTCAAGCATACAGAAATGGCAGGAACGAGATTGCGGGGAGGAAGGCAAGAGGAGAAGAGAAGAGGGGCATACGATGGGAAAATCGAGGGGATTGCGCCGGGTGAGCTTCTCTTCCTCTGGGGCCATACAGACTACTTTGCTGCGACTGTAATTACAACTCCTCAGGGCCCTTGTCGTTCGATTACTCTGAGCCGACCGGAGAGGATGGCCGGAGGAAGAAGCGAGAGAGCAACCGCTGCAACAGCTGAAGCGGCCGGCATCCGGTGAGGAGGAGGAGGAGGAGGAAGAAGGAGAAGCGAGAGAAGGGGATGCAGAGGCCACTGGCAGGGCTCTCGGGGAGGATGATAGGGAGAGGCAAAGCGAATACGCCATATTTTTTCCAACAGAGGTAAACGGAGAAGAAGACGAGGAATCTTATATAAGCCAGCCCGGAGGGGGCCTACGAACCGCCAATGCCTTTCGCAACGACGTCGTTATCAATATGAAGGAGGTCCAGTTGGGCCGGATCTAGTTCTACTGGACCTTGTGGGCCGTGGCCCAGCTGATATTCCGTCGCCAGCACCCCCATACCGCGAGCATCGAACGAGCTTTCTGACGAGACATTGTCCGAGTACCGCGAGTTAAGGCACAAATGAACGAAGCCGTCATGGTCAGAATGCAAACAATTCAGTGTGGATCCCATGAGTTTCATATAATATAATATGATCAGCCCCTTGGACTACGACCGCAATCGTCTTCACTCGTGGACAGCGACTTAGATCAGTGAACTTATCTATGCCCATGTAAAGTCCTAACTCTCCAACAAGATCAGGAAAAGTAGATATCCTTCATTTGGCTTCATATAAAATCACAGGATCAAATGAATTCGTGAAAGCAACATTGGATTTACAACATACAGCAACATTCATATTAAAGCATCCTGCTCGCAGGAGCAGAATTAACGAGGAGTCTCATCTACTTACCTACATTTTTTTTTTCTTGATGTACTTATCTACAATGTTCTTTCTTCTAGCCGGAACTAATCCTAGAGCAAGAACCACCAAAAACTAAACACAGCTCCAAGTCATGATCCTGCAACATGGAACTTCAGGTGGAAAGAGTGGCCAACAAGTCAGTTAACTGCAGACTTTTCAAGCTTTAGAGTTCCAGTTCTTCAGCCGCTTTCTTCCAAGCAAGCCTTTCCGCCTCGAACAACCACTGTCATCATCTTCACTGTCTTCGCTGTCCAGCACAATCACCATGTCTGATGTGGGCGTTTCTTCTGCTCCATGAAGATCTACTTCCACCGACTTCAACAAATCTTGGCATCCCTTCTCCCCGGAGAAAGGTGCCTGATTTTTCTCGATCCTCTCAATCTCCTGCAGATCAGTTAGAGGGCTGAGTGAGAACTCCTTAGCTATCCCACAATCAGCAAAAGTGTTCGCCGGTCTTGGAAGCTGTAATTTCCCAACTGGAAAGATGTTTTCTTTATTGTCCTTCTCCGTTCTCTTCAATGGGCCCTTCAGTCCCAAGGAAAGCTTCCTACCTCTGGCACTGAAATCCACTTTCTCACATCTCATATCAGAAGCATCATTCACATTGCCCTTTGAATTTTTGGACACGACATCATTGCGAGATTCGATTGACAGCTTCTGCTTGGTCTGACCTAATTCTAACTTTCCACGAGTATCTGTCTCTTTATTATCTCTCTGCTCTCCTTTTGTTCCTTCAATGGACAAATTTCCTTCACAACCAAAGCCAAATGAATGTGGATTAGGCCTCTTCTCTGCATCTCTATCGCCATCTCTTTTTTCAACAGAGCTAGAAGCATCCAGTGACAGCTTCCGGCTCATCCCCCATAACTTCTTTTGAACAGACTTCTGTTCCCCGTTTTCATCTCGCACTTCCTTCGGCATCCGTGCACCTTCCATCTAAACCATGACATTAGTATCACCAGAGAGGGGGGCAAGCCCATATGAACGCGTTATAGATGCAAATATGTACCAACTTTTACATACCATGCTCAGATTCGGGTCAAGTTGAATACACGGTTCACTGCATTTATTCACATTAGCTCCTGCCCTGGCATATTTCTGAGTCATTGATCGCGCCTTCTGGTCGAAAGCTTGTCTGTTGTATTTGTATTCCCTGCTCTGCACATTCATACAAGAGAGTTGTAAGGAATAAGAGAGCCGGCTTTCAGAAAAATTGCAACATTAGGTATATCTACATACTGCTTCACACATAAGACCATCGTCGGGATTAGGTTCACTGAGTAACAGCCCAATGCTTGTTAAGACAGTCGAAATGTTCAATGAAGGTTGCCACGACCCCTGTAAGGATTACAAATGTCAGCATTGTCTTTGTATGTCTATTGCTATAGAGATTTCAAGAAAAGAGAATAAGGCAAAAAGCCACATCCAGTTGTTGTATGGGATAAAGAAAACCAGGAAAATGGAAACAAACACCTGAAAAGGTTACTTCCCTGTATATGAATTCAATCAACAAAGGGGTGGGAATTACTTCATTCCTCAGAACACAAAGTTTTCTCATATTGTGTTTTATCAGATTGGCATGTAATGAGTAACATCAGACCAAATGGTAATTCCCCAAAAGCAAAATAAGATCTTGAAGGTTCTGCAGAATGAGGCAAAAATGGAGCTTCCACAGATAATAAAGCAAACTGATGCGCATACTTTTACACAAATTCTGAAATAGGAAGCACATTATATACATGACTCAATAAACAAATCATGATGGATCTGCAGCTAGAACAGAGGATTCAGCCTGATCATAGACTAACATATGTAAAATAATGGACTCATATATACGAAATGCATTTTCCGTGAAGATATCCAAGACAGAAATGTTGTTCGAAGACTTTAAGGTCACTCCGCTGAGCTCATCATGACATGAACAAATACGATATTTGCACTTTCAATTCTTGCCTAGCATTTAAAGCGCACAACTTCATAGATATGCTGAAACCAAATCTAACTTTACAGACAAGGAGATGAAACTCACTTTAGGAGGAAGATTGAGAATGTCAAGGCAGATCCTTCCCCCACTATCGATATTAGGATGGTAAATCGGAGTCGCAAAGGTCACATTTGGCGGCTGAAACGGGTACCTAAAAGTTCCCCAAAGCAAAACCGCTCCATTACAATCCAATGCACATTTTTTCGGTAAATAAAACTGAGAAAAAATCAACCAAACCAACCGTTCAGGAATCTGAATCTTAATCCGGAACACCCCTTTAGCGTACACAGTATCCTCAGGCCCTTCAATATCTGATATCAAAGTGAATCGCACATGACTTTAGATCGCTCTCAGTTTAATTCTCTCATGATTTCATGGGAACCGAGCAGAACGCGAGTGGGAACGAGTGAACGAATGAAGTGATTACCAGCGTCGATGGAGGAAAGGGAGGAGAGGTCGGAGTCGAGGGAGAGAAGCGGGAGGCACGCGCCGGGAGGAGGGTCGGATAGTAGAAGCTTCAGCTCCTTCTGCATCCTCAGGCTCAGCCTCGCCGCCTGCGCCATTCCTGCCTTTGCGCTTGGAAGCAAATTTGGGAGGGAAGTGAAAAAAAAATGGCGGAAAACGAAGGAAACCGTGAGAAATATATTTTGATTTTTCGGAAAAAAAAAATTTTAATTCGGAAAAGGTGAAAAATAGATTAATGTTGAGAGTGGGATTTGAACCCACGCCCTTTCGGACCAGAACCTTAATCTGGCGCCTTAGACCAACTCGGCCATCTCAACCTGGGATGACGTTGTGCCTAAATAAAACATAGTAAACTCAAGTGTTAACATTCAGAACTCTCTGTTGGGTTGCGTTAATCGTTTACCTTTACAGACATTTTTGTGTTCAACATTTAATATTCTTGTTTGATTTTGTTAAACCAATTGATGGTGTATCTATCAACATTCACAGCGAGATTCGGCTCATGAAGCAATCGAATTTGCACTTAATTTGAACCGATGAGAGCCATCTACACTAAACCGTATTTTATGCTATCTTACTCGTCATTAACATTCTGATCTTGCTCTGTTAGTTTGATACTTTCTGGACTTTTATGGTATTGAGGCCGCCGTATGTATCATTACTAAAGAGTTTATGTACTTAACTTTATACTTTGAATGATGACAATGTGGTTGGCAGATTACCGTTCTTTTGGCGGCAAGTCGTTTCCCTATATTATCAAAGTATACTTTTTTTTGGGTAATTATGTAAGTATACTTCATTATATATTTCACAGTAATATTGCATGCTATATTTCTTCCAATTGCAAACATTAACAACATGACCACCAAATCAACATCAATTTATCAAAAGAGGATGTAGCGCAATAGCGTGTACTCACGCATTGTAATTAAGAGGTTTTAGATTCAATATTCTACAGGACTACTTATACCCTTTTATTAGCTATTAAAATTTCTATTTTATTGCACTAAATCTACGGGTCTCCCTTGTGAAAAATAAATAAATAAATAAACATCAGTTTCTTCTCTATTAAACCGTACCATATTATACATACATACATATATATATATATATATATGTAAATAAGGCCTTCATCAGAACCACCGCCTTTTATTTACCTTTTTAGGCACATCCACTCACAAAAGAATTGTTTTTTTTTTTTCGGTGGTACAAAAGAAATTGCTTTTAGCTTCATTAATTTGTACTAGATTTCCATTGACTATAATGCCATCCAAATACGTCTCGTGCAATAGCTCCCTTCCATTTTATGTAAAACTTTGTAATAACTTGCTAAGATCACGTACATAATTAGTTTTCTTACAAAATCATTAATATCTATAGGTCACAATATACGTGTGTAATTAATTGATAGAGATTTTTCGTTATTATGAGTATATATGTGTCTGCACGTGCCTATGTGCGTGTCTCCTTTTTGGCTTAATTATGTATGTGCATGTACCTTCTAATTCAATTTCACGCGGTAATCTGACTCATTAATCGATCCCTTATAGAGTTGAGACTACATACCCACTAAATATACTCTATATTATATCATTTTCTTGAGTCGCTTCTTTTTCAAAAAAGCACTGAACTGAAGTGTTATTCAATGACATGTGATGACTAATGCCCACTAATTTTTTCAATAACAATTCGAATTTATTAGGTCCCACTCAATCATGAAAATACCTTAATCATATTATAAGAGTGGATGCTCCTAACTTAATGAGTGACAATTAATCTTCTTTGTTTTTTTTCCCCTTATGCACTTTTTCTCTTCTCGTTGCTTTATCAATATTAAATTAAATTTCATAAAAAGATAAGCATCGCTCTTTTTTTCCCTGCCTCGATTGGTAAGAGAGAAAAAATTAAAAAGAAGAATTCTTATGATTGGTACTAATTACAATTAGGGGATATATATACATATGTATCCATTTAGAATATAAGTTATAATGCGTCATGGTTGACGTTTGGTGAAATTTGCCCATATTGCTATATTCTATACTAGCTTGGGTATTGTTTCTAATAAAGTCCAAGCACAAGAAAGATATTTGATCAACGTATAGGACGCAATACTTATATGGAGAAAAGTGAGATTAATCATACCACATCTGTCTATTCTAATCAAAGCAAATCTCAAAAATTTGCAAATATTAACAACTTGCTTGAAAATAAAAATAACTAAATTTTTGTGTCGGTCGTTGAATTTTGCGTCATCATATACGTACTTGATGAAATCCTAATTTGAGAAAGACATGAGAAATTGGGGCTAAGTGAAAAATTGACATGCATCTTAATATTTCCGGTAACTATTAACTTGACATTATGACGTGAGGAGAGACTCATAAGGAGTATTGCGTACTAGTCTTATGTCCCGTGCATTGTACGAGTTCACTTTCTTATGATAATTATTCATATTTTTCATAATATATTAATTCTGACGAATAGTAACAATTTTTTAATACTTATTTCAAAATTTAAATGATAATATTTTATAAAATTATACAATTTATGAATACTCAGTAAGTATTTTGCAATCAATGGTTACAATTAATATTCATTATATATTATTTAATCATCAATAATTCTGATAAATTTATTTTAAAATATTTACTTTATAAGTTCTTATGCAAATTTGATTTTTAACAATATCCTGTTATTAATCTCCCATGACGTTCTTATTTTCAAATATTTGTGATATTTTATTTTTGAAATCCTGTAATTGTGATAAATTAATTTTTATATAATAATAAGTCAATTTTTAAGATAATTAAATCTAAATCTTATGAAAAAATAAGGATTTTGAACGATTAATTTCAAATTGTGAATAACGGTATATTTCAAATAATTTTAACTGGTTTAGTGATAGTTTTAATTTTGCTAATTAATATAATGATTACTTCATTTAAAGTCCACTACATATTTAGTTAACTATCAATAAAATACATTAATATATTAAAGATATTCAAATAAAAAAAATGAGTTTCAGTTTTTGCACATGCATTAAAATTAATTTATTTGAAATCCTTATTTTTAAACTTTAAATTTTTATTCTTTAATATGTCCGTAAATTTGTAAAAGTATTGCATTGTTCATAATTTGTATATATACTTAGTTAATAATATTTTTACCAAAAAAATAGTTAGTATATTAACTTAGAAATTATTCTAATATATCTTTATATATATATATATATATATTGCATCAGTTTATATATCATGTAATCATAATTCTAAATATAATTATTGCATTTATTGATTGAGTGTATTGCAAATAATACTCTATTGTAATATATATATATATATAATGATAATGATAATGATTAAAAATTAATTATCGAAGTAACCAAATTGATTGGGCCACTGCAAAAGTCAAAAGTTCTCCCCTTCTTTTGTGATGTGCTAGTTAACATTATTGCATGGAAGATAATTCATCAGTTCATGTAGGAATTTCACGATATAAAGTACACCTAGAACCATCTCAACTCAATTAGACGCCAAGTAATTATATATATAAATAAAATTTAGTTTGCTTCTTCTAATAAGAAGAATTAAAAGGATAAGTTCAGTACCAATAAATTAATTAAAGTTAGAAAAAAATAAAATAAGGAAAAGGGGGGACAAATCGAACGTGAGCACTTTGCACAACTAGCATTCGCAACATCAATTTATAATTTATGTATTTTGCCCTATGTGGTAGCACGTAGACCCTTTCACCATGATGGTTTTCGAGTGAACTTCCAATATTTAAGTATAAATTGAAAATGGAAACTAATTGAAAGAGTTTTCTTTTTTCCTTTCGGAATATTTCAAGTGAAAAAGGAAAAAAAAAAAAAAAGACCACTAATCATAAATAACTTCTCAACGAGGGTTGAAGCAAAAGATTTTGGAATATTTCCTTTGTGATTTTTTCCGAGGGTTGGTTGAAGCGATTTGTTGTTTAAGGTTTCGCATTCGAGTATTATGAATGAAGAAAATCCTTGATTAAAAGAGTTTTACCGTTTAATAGATCGATCTGACTTTAACTGAATTAGTCAAAGTCTGGTAAACTCCCAAATACCATGATACATGCCCCCGTAAAAAACCACTAATCATAAATAACTTTTCATAAACAAAAGGGTAAATTGCACTGGTGGTCCAAAATATTTTACAAATGTCTTATTATGATCCAAAAAGTTTTTTTGGTACATGATGGTACAAAATGTTTCAAAGTTGTTTCATGATGGTACAAACCGTCAATTCGAGCTTGACGCCGTCAAGCCGACGCTGACGTGGCTACTACGTGTCACCTTCTTGCTGACGTGGCCGAAAAATTTAAAATAATTCTAAAAATTTTAAAACTTTAAAAACTTTAAAAAATAATTTTAAAATTTTTAAACTTTAAAAAATAATTTTAAAACTTTTAAAAATAATTTTAAAATTTTAATTTAAAATTTAAAATATTTTTTATTATTTTAAATTAAAAATGATTTCAATATTAAATTTTCAAAATTTACATTTTTTAAAAATAATTTTAAAATTTTCAAAATTTTAAAATTATTTTTATTTTTTTTCTAAATTTTTACTCTTTTTTGTATTTTTTTATTATTTTTTGTATTTTTTTAAAAAAATTAAAAATTAAAAAAATTTCAAAATAAATTTCAAAATTTTCAAAATTTTTAATTATTTTTTATTTTTTTTCAAAATTTTTACTCTGTTTTTTGTATTTTTTTTAATTATTTTTTGTATTTTTTTGGACTTTTAAATTTTTATTTTCTCTTAAATGACATGACGCATTATGATTGGTTCAATATAATAAAAGTGACGCATAGGACGCGCCACGTCAGCAAAATGTTAACTGCGTTAGGGTCAATTGACGGTTTGTACTATCATGAAATAACTTTAAAATATTTTATACCATCATATAGCGAAAAAAACTTTTTGGACCATAATGAAATATTTGTAAAATATTTTGGACCACCAGTGTAATTTACCCTAAACAAAAACAAAAGGCGCCAAAAGCGAAACTAAATGACAAGGAAAGCATTTCCAATATGGCTGCAATCTCAAATCACACCGACAAAAGTTGTGGTATAAGTATTGATATATATCTCGAGCAACAAAGTTATGCATTGGCTTGAAAATAGACTCATGCAGCGCCCAGCATGAGCGGATCGAGCATAGAAAAAAATTTCCAATATCCATTGTTCCAAACCAAGAAGTGTTTACTTATAAGATATTGATATTTGGATCTCTAGAGAAGGCATCGACAATTTTGATAAGATCATCACTAGGAAACACGAACCCCGTCGCTAAGTTTCGCTACCCACATTCCACAAGATGACAATGGCCCAATATGGCACTATTAAGCATGCTTTGATAAATATTGTTTTTCTAATATATACATAAATACAAATATATATATATATACATATATATAAACTAGGATTGATCTTTATGCGCCGACTTGAGATTTATACTGCAACATGCATGTGTGGTTGGGGTATATCTCTTTTTATAATTAATAATTAATTACTTTTTGGACATTTTTTATGGACCCAAATGAGGAAGATGGCTTTCCATTATAAGCAAATGCTGATACGTATAATTGATATAGTGGAAAGCTTACATTCTCTACTTTTAGTACAGTGGCCAAGAAAATTGTCCTTTCTTAGTATTTCTTTTTCTTTATGAAAACGAAAACAAGAAACATCTTATCGGATGAATTTTCTTTTTTTTTTCTCTGGGAGTATCTGATACCATTTTCCAGCTTTAATTTCCTTCCCTATGTCAGTTGGAATAACTTATATTTAATTGGGCGAAACATTAGTTTCTTTTTATAATAAAAGGAATAAAATAAAATGATTTAATTAATTATATTTGTGTCATTCAAATGCTTCGGAAATCGATTTCCCAGAACCCCATTACTCTTTTAAGTATAGCTGGGGTTCTTGGAATTGTTTTCTGAAGCATTTCAATCGATAAAATATGTAATTAATATATAGATAGAACTTGAGCATTAAAATGGAAAGGTGATAATGTGTACTTGCAATTGGGATCTACATATATAAGAAAATTTATGGACAACAGTTTCTGATGTTCCACTTGGGTTCACTCTCCGTTAATTTCTTTTTCTTTTTTTTTCGTGAAAACAAGAACAAGTTTTCTCTTTTTTTTTCGAAGAAAGTATTTCATCTCATATACATCCGAGTTAATCTTTTTGGTTTTTTTAATCTTCTTTTTAATCGAAAGAGAACAATGAAACCGACCAAATGAATGAATGCATTATATGTTAAGGCTGGCTTCAATGGGAAGTTACCCGAAGGCAAAACCATCCGACGAAGATATAAGAGAACGCTATATTCAATTTGCAAAAGCTTAATTAAGCAAATTATAAATTCTATTAATCTATTAAGTAAATTGATAATTAATAGAAGAAAAATATAATGCTTAATTTAAATTTTGAACTTACTGAAAATCCTAACATTAGTACATCTTCTGTACTATATATACATGCGCACATCAATTAAACTAAGTAGATGGGTAAGCATGCCACTCAACAGCTCAGACTTTCTGATGCAAAATGCACTTTGTTTTCAGTGATATATTGCTTAAACCCACACGAAGCTCAAATCATATTAGAGTGAGAAGGGAGATTGTAGTCCTAACCGATGATTTGTTTACATGTGCTTGTTCGCACTACGCATGCGTTCATCCGAAAGAATGGAAATAATTAAACAAGATGGGAATCACAGTATATAAATATGTAATCGTATTCTTATATATATGGTAGATCAAGAGAATTATTATTGAAAAAATATTTTTTTGCCAGGGAAGTTCTGGAAGCTCTATATTTGCTTCAGAGTTGAGACCCTCTTTTACGTTAGCTATGGCAAAGTTGAAGTTAGGTGGTGTTCAATAAATTACACTTAATTAGTTAATAGAAGAAATGTATAGAAGAAGGGATGAATGAATAAGGATGAGAAAAGTTTTGTGAAAGATAAAGAACACCAATAAGTGAAAAACGACTTATTTCATTAATTCAAAATTTTCTACTTAATGAGTTAAGTGATTTTTTACGTAATGATTAAGTAATTTAAATTTTTATCTCTCATCTTTCGTTCTTTTTTACATTCATTTTCTCTTATAACTAACTTTTAAGCATTTAATTAATTAAATTAAAATAAACACCACCACCTTAGTTCCACCATCAAATATACTATTAGAAACTAACCTTTCGCTGCCTAACCTAACATTTAGGAGAGATTTCAGCTTCAAATACAATATCCGAACGATCCAAGTTCCCGTCCTTCGGAAGTTCAGAACATTTTAACTGTAGATCCAGCTCTCAGGCCTCCGACATGGGTAATTGTTCGACCGGTATATGAGCATAGTTGAAGCGAGGTTTACCTATACAGCATGACTAAGACAATATATAGAAGATACATTATTTGGGTTTTCTGAATGATTTTTCTTTATATCATTGATCATGAGGTTTGACGGCGCAAAAGTTAAATGCATGACCATCAAAACTTTAAAAATATCTTTTCTAAGAAGATTAATTCCACGTACATGAGTTCCTTATAAAAGGACGAGGAAAAAGGAGGTCGAAACCACCTGAAACGACGACTTTGTCAAATCTCGCCTTATTATATACATATATATATATATATATATATACACGCCCACACACACATTTGTTATTATAGCTAATAAATTAAAGTTTTGGAACCAACATCAATTGATACAAATCATTCGACACTTGTTCTTCTTGAATAGAATCTCGGAACCAACAAGTCTCATCAATAAAGAAAATTTATGCTATAAGAGTTTTACTGCTTAGTAGGTCAATTTGGTTCAAACTGAATTAGTCGGAATCCCATTAAACTTTCAAATATTATGGAGCATACCGGGAAAAAAATAAGTTTTGGAACAATAAGATATATTAATTCAATAACAACCATTGCTGCAGTGTCAATTAGAGGAAAACTTCGAAATAAGCATGATATTTACACGATAACGTGGAATATATAAAATAACTTCTTCTTTTTTCTTTCCCGCTCATAAAAAATTTTGTTATTTTTTATTGGGAAAGTCGTTCCAGCATCATCTTCCAATTGTTCTCAATTATTTAAGAACTTATTCATCATAATATCTTAAAAGCATTCTTTGGAATCAAAACAGTGCAGTACGCCTTTTGAATCAAATAATTGAACAAAGAAAATATAGGAAGAATTTATGATGAAGTCGATGCTTGATTTTAAGTATGTTATTATGATAAACGCGTGGAGGTGTTCTTGGTGGGACCTGTGGGAGCTTCTTGCGCTCGAGTACGGGCTCAAGACCTCCTCCTGTTTTTGCTCCTGTTTGGGAGCAAAATTTCCTGTAACAAGACTAAGAACTGCATGAATTATGGCCCGATATCCCTCCTTTCCAGTTTTCACTGGGATTTATGTAGATTGGCAGGGGTATGATTAGGATTTTGGTATTACGTTGACAAGGCCAACTATGATTGTATTGTGCCTTATTGATATGATTTTCACATAGATTTTCCTTCGTAATTAATTAGCTTGAAGGATCCCTCCGATACTTTTAATCTTGTAATTTTTCTCTGGAGTGTTTTACCTTGTACTCGTTTTTGTAGAAATGATAAAATCCTCATTCCGTTCGAGAAGAAAAGAAAAGGTATATTTCGAATTAAGGACAGCGTTAGTGCTATACTGTGCTTATATGTTATAAGGCGTGCAGTGTCATGTCATATCGGCTTGGCTGTTATATTAAGCTGTATATATATGGCAAGTGGAACAACAGTGCATAAATATGCTATGAAGATTGAACATCGTCTGAAAGTACTTCTGGTGAAATTGTTGCGAAAATTAGGCCAAAATAAAATCAAAATGAAACCAGAATGCCACAAAACTACATGCATCATTGAAGAATGTATTATAGACATTTAGCGCCAAAAGAAAAAACCATTATTTCACATAATAATGCATAAACTTATATATGTATTAATTCTTTTTCAATGAGACCATATAGATTTTCAACCTATTGGTTGAGATTAATTTGTTCAGGCAACTTATGATGAGTCAATTTTATTCCAAAATAAATAATCAAAATCACCCAACAGAAAATCACTCTTAAAGTATACCATGTGATCACTCGAAAACCAAAAAATATGAGATACACTAATAAAATTACCAAAAAGCTTTCGTTATATCACATGAGATATACAGCATATATTTAAGATCCAATGGAGCGCAGGAGAGAAAGATGGAGAGTCTCCCTCATTCCACAAGCACTCGAGATTTAGTTTTACGGGGAAAGAATCTTGGAGGACGCCGAGGTCCGGCTAGTATATGGAGCGTGGAGCCGGGAAGTCTATACCTTTATCTCATGAGCAGTCAATCCTGAGGCATATCGCATAATGCTAAATCACCACATACTTTGAACAGAAGCAAGGACATCATGGAATTGTATGGTTGTCAATATTTCGATGGCACACACACATGCGAACTTTCGGAGAACACAGAGCAAGGATATGACGGGATATGACAATGACCCCGTGCGAGCTGAAAGTATCTAATGAAATACGGTAGGAGAAGTCTCTTTATGGCCCCTCCCTGAAAGCTGAAAACAAGCCAAGGGCAAAAGGAGTCCCTTTGATTGTACAAAAACAATGACGATGAATTGTTTTGCAGTACATTTCCAAGGGAAGAGAGTAATACCTGTTGTAATCTTTAATTCACAGCCCCACTGCTGTATACCGCAATTTGCATGCCCACAGAACTCGGAGATTCCCGCTTCCCTTATGGAATCTGATGATCTAGAGAGCACTTACGAGCGATCTTAAAATGGTCAAAAAGTATCGAGGCCGAGTACTTGGGATCGAAAGAGGCGCATTATTGAAGCATTCGAGCTAGCGGAGCCGGAGATGGTAGAGTTTGATTCAATATCCGAAAGTCTGTTGTTCGAATCTGAGCTCGAGCAGACATATGCCCCAAACCGTATGACTCAGAATCTAGTCATGCCAAAATTCAAAATGTAGCATGCAATACTGTGTTTAGATGTTAAGACAAATTTATGTTGTCCTAGAAAGAACTAAATATCTACTATATGGTTTTGGTTTATTCTATTCCTTAAAGTCCTCTTGGATCTCCCGTGAATGTCACTCAAAATGGAGGCTCCATAGTGTTGTCAAAGCATCACGAATTCCACATATCTTCTAACGTTCGATGAGTCCCCCTCTCACTTTCTCTTTCCCTTTTCCTGAACGGGTGTTAAATAGAACAACGCAGCGCCTCACTGCAACCCAAGACATTCCATACTCGAAAACTGCGTGTTTACAAATCGGGGAGTAGTTGGTGAAGTGAACGCGAGAGATGAGAGGGACATCAAGTTAGTTGTTGGTTAACGGCAGTTGTTGATTCTTTTCTCTCTCTGTTTTTTTTTCCCTTTTTTTTTCTTTTTCCAACTATATATACTTAGCCGTGAGTATAGTGACACTTACGGCATCTCACTTATTAATAACAAACAATAGGTTTAATAATAAATCTATATGAATGAATATTATTATTATTTTATATATGCACACATACTTGAAACCTAACACACAATCCGATTCTCCATAGTGAAACGCATCTATCCAATTTCATGCTTATGCTTAGCTCTCTCTCCTCCTCCGCTTTCCTCTCCCATTCAACAAATGAATTGAAGATCAAAATCCTCTCTCTCTCTCTCTCTCTCTCTCTCTCTCTCTTTCTTATATCAAATTAGATTTAAATTCCCTGCAATCTCTCCCAAATCATTTTTCGTGGATAAGGCTCGATCGGGAATTAGTCTCAAATCTCATCCTAATCTTCGCCAACTCACCCAGATGAAGGTCATGATATGCATCAACTAGGTCCTAGTAGTTAGTTAGTTGCTCTCTCTTTGTTTTCGCCTACATTTCTCTCTTTTCTTCATGGACTGCTACCTGAAGGAAGTGGAAGGCAAGAGACTCCATGACCGCCCAGTCGATTCTGTGATGCAGACTAGGCGATTGGCATGTAGCCTGTGGATCCCGGACCCGATCATAGTCGGGGCAGGTGCCTCGGGCCTTGCCACTGCTGCCTGTCTGAGGCGCCAGGGTGTCCCGAGCCTGATCCTTGAGCGCGCCCCCTGCACGGCCGCACTGTGGCGGACAAAGGCCTATGACCGGCTCCGGCTCCACCTTCCCAAGCACTTCTGCGAGCTCCCTCTCTTATCGTTTCCTGACCACTTCCCAACCTACCCAACAAAGGACCAGTTCCTAGCCTATTTAGATGACTATGCGAATCAGTTTGGCCTCAGACCTGTCTTCAATCGGACCGTGACGGGCGCAAAGTTTGATCGGTCACTTCAGGCTTGGACGGTGAAAACTTTAAGCTCGAAGGGGGATGATGAGGTGGAGTACATTACTAAATGGTTGATCGTGGCGAGCGGGGAGAATGCTGAGGAGTTTGTGCCAAAGTTTGATGGGATGAGTGAGTTCGGGGGGAAGATCATCCACACGAGCTCGTACAAGAGCGGGGAAATGTTCAAAGGAAAGAACGTGTTGATAGTCGGCTGCGGGAACTCGGGTATGGAAGTTTGTTTGGATCTCTACAACTATGGGGCTCAAGCTTCGATTGTCGTCAGAGACTCGGTAAGGGGAAAAACTCTCACGCACTTTCTTGACTATATCATCATTTGCACCAACACGTCGAGTTACGACCCAATTATCGATTTTGCCAGGTCGTTTATACATAACTATTGATGGATGGAGTCAAAAATGGCTAACTAAATTTACCAATAAAACCAGCTTAAGAAAAACTGTCCGGTAGTTCTCACTTTCTTGGAATTTGGTTGCATGCGGAAACAGTGATGAACAGCAACCCCCCTTGTTTTTCACCTCCATGCTTTGCTCTTTTTCTATATCTTATTAATTTATTTTTCCGCCCAAAAAAGTTCCAACATTTTACTATATCTTAATCTTAATTAAGATCTTTCTTAATTAGGGTTTCTTATTTATGTAATTAATAATTATTTTTTACTTCGCAGGTGCACGTTTTGCCTCAGGAAATGTTGGGAAGATCAACATTTGGACTGTCCATGTGGTTGCTCAAGTGGCTGTCCATAAAGCTAGTGGATCAATTCCTCTTGCTAATGTCGCTTTTCACGCTTGGGGACACGGCCAAGTATGGATTCGTCCGCCCAAAGCTTGGCCCTCTGCAGCTCAAGAACATGACTGGGAAAACACCCGTGCTGGATGTTGGGACACTGTCGAAGATTAGAAGTGGAGATATCAAGGTCATTTAATCTCTTACCCTTGGGTTGTCCTCGATAGATTCCATGTGTTGGGTATGTACTTTTCTTCGGTCTCAACAGGAATGTGACTGTAGTCCCGGAAATATTCAGGTTTATCGCGGAATAAAGAAGTTCACACATGGTGCCGTGGAGTTCGTGGATGGGAAGGTTGAGAGTTTCGATGCAATCATCTTTGCTACTGGTTACAAAAGCAATGTACCATCTTGGTTGAAGGTACAACTCGGAATCCTTTGAACTTTTTTGTTGGGTAAAGGAATCCTTTGAAGTTTAAGTTCTTCTTTGTTTGGACCATATGTACATGACATTGGGTGTGTAATTCACCATCTAGCCTAGACTCGATTAGTACGTACGGTATTGATTATGAAATCATGAATGGGATCTCTGTGCTTTCTGTGGTCAGGATACTGATATGTTCTGCGAGGATGGGTTTCCAAGGAAGCCATTCCCAGAAGGGTGGAAAGGGAAGAGCGGCTTATACGCTGTGGGATTCACCAGACGTGGCCTTCTTGGGGCTTCCATAGATGCAAGGAGGGTTGCTGAAGACATTGGGAAGCAATGGAAGGCAGAAAACAAGCACGTTGAAGTACGGTCGACATATGGGCAACGAGAAGGATAGTTCAAGTACTCTTCCCATTAAGGAAAAGAGAGTGACCACGAAACAAGTTCGTCTCGAATGGCTTTATGTCATCTTGTGGCGAAGTCGGGTTAGCGATTGGGATATGCTGACACTGAGAATTAAGGGAAGTTGTTTGATACATGAGACCTGCATATATATCCAGCAGCGTTACAGGAAAAATTACTCTCAGCGAACAAGAGAGAATCCGGTTTCTCCCATGGCCACTAGTACCTAAGGGGAAATCAACTATGCCTTACTATGATAGATCTCGGCTGCCGATTATTCTGCATCCGCTGATAAGTCCGATAGCCGAATGCAGCAGAGCGCGCGAAAGGCTCCAAAACAAGAGGAGGTGAAGCAATATCTTGGTCACTTTTGTAAATGTTGTAAATGATTATTTGTCATTAATTATCTTCTCTAGTCAATTAGGGTAGTCCAGATTAATGAGATTAAGAAAGTTTGGCCTGGCAATTAGAATTACTTAGTAGATGGTTTTGTATAGATTTTTTTTTTTGGGTAATAGAATTATCTAATTTTACTTCGTGAATTTGGTCTGATATTTAGAATACAGATCAAATGCAAAATTATAAAGAAGAAAGTATATGTCTTACACATGTTAGATGCTTACTCTTGCATTGCCCGACGGTCCTTTGGTAAAACTTTCTACATTTTTTTTCTTTTTTTTTTCAACTATTCTCGACCATATATATTGTACATGTAAGTTCATTTCGTGAATTTTACTGGATTACTAGTCCTTCGGCCCGCGCTATGCACGGGTACTTGTATTTTTTGGAAATGCGTAAGTCAAACTGTAAATCTATTTGATAAGTTTTTTGGAAAATTCAAAATTCATTAATGTTATTACTCAAGAGTGCTTGTTAGAGAAAGGAGGAGATTAGGGTAAAAATTAAAAAAGTCAATGTAGGGGACGTAAAGGGACAACAAACCCTTACCTCCATATTTACCGAGAACGCTTACTTGAAAGTTTATTAATTAATGAATCGGAGTCTCTCGTTATAAATATTTTAAATTACTATATATATATATATATTTGTCGATCTTTTTTGGATAATTAAAATAAGAAAATTTATCCTTTTTCGATGTGTATAAGATTTATCCTTTCTTCATGACCCTTTCACTCCACAATTAACGTACTCGAGAGTTTTCAATGTCTAACTAGTTAATTCCATTTATCACAAAAAAAAAAAAAGAGAAGAAGTTAAATTCCATTTTAAAATTCCAAATTTAAGATTCACATCTCATTATTAAATTTTGGGTTAGTCTATGACATCGAATTGAAAAATGCATATATGATACATCCAAGTAAATTACTCAGTTTTTTCCTAGTAAATAACTTGATCTCAAGTAATTCATTTACTTTTAATATAGTTTACTAGTGTTATAAGTATGTACTTGAAATTTTCTTAAAAAATATATGTATCATCAATTTATTGGTTGCAGAATGCATGTAATAAACATGCATCTTGATCAATGTATTCTGGAATTTTCACTAAATTTCGGTTCCATCTAATGAAACATCGATAAAACGGCTCTATCAAATTTTTTATACTTAAGATGTTAGAATATTCTCTCAATATTAAAAGACATTATTCTCATCGAAGAAAAAAAAGACATTCTCGTGCTCTCGGTTTGGGACCATCCCATGGCACTTTTGGGGAAACAAAAGGAGAAAGGGAGAAGTCCGTGGAATAGATCAGTTAAGCTAATTATGGGGGGGAAAAGGCCAAATTTATTTTTTTTGGCCCCTTCCTCAGTGACAAGACGTATGGGAATCGCTTCATCCAAAAAAAAAAGACGTATGGGAATCAGATTCCTTCTGGATCTTTCGTAGATCCCCCCATCCGAATTTAATTCCATTATTTAAAAAAGAATTTATTGAGTATCAAAGAGAATATAGTATAATAACACATATTCTCATTTATTCCATATTCGATAGAATTATCTGTGCCCCTATATTAACTATTAAAATTTATATTTTACTGTATTGAACTCGTGAGTTTTCCTTGTAATCGAAAAAAAATTGTTAAATTAATTATATTCTCGCCTCCACCTTAAAAATGTATACTAGAAATTTACTCGTACATAACATGACTTAACCCGTGTATACAACGCTTTTAACTATAATGATTTTTTTCTAGTACAACTTATGAATTGATTAATTTAAAAGAGAAAAAATAAAATTTAGGATAAGACAAATAAAAAATAAGATTTTGAGAAAGAATTTGATGAAAACAAAAATAATATGATAAAACATGGGACTAAGAGGTTGAGAGGAAAGAGAAAATGAGATTAGATTGACACGTGGAAGGAAAAATAAAGGAGTAAATAATATTAAATGAAAAATATTATCTTTCAACTCATTTTTTATTTTAACTTTCTATTATATTTAAACTAAGAATAATGGATATATTCTACTTTTTCAATCACTTCGTATAAATAAAAAGGTTGTTCCAAAATAGATTTTCGTTTGAATAATAGTATAATAGAAGATAAGATGAGTTCACAGTTCCTCATTTTCATGCCAAATATATATAGACATCAATTGAGAATCTTGTAGTTATCATATATTGCAAATTAAGAGAAAATTTTTTACTCAATCTAAAATATTAATAGTTATACACACATCAATGCCTAATTGCAGGGATGAAGTTAGCCGGGGAGGAGAAGGTCATGTATGTAACGGATGCACCTTGATGTTTTCAAGAGCTCCTAAAAGTCATTTGTAGTTTAAAAATTTGGCACCAAATGCTCTCCAAATTTTCCAAAATTGCCCTTTGCTGATCTACATATGCACTCCGTCTGATTAAAATTCCTGGGTCCGTTCTTGCCTAATTGAATTGACAGTGTGTTTATGTGTGTGAGTGTTACATTCTTGAAATTGTCACAAAAGTCCGAGACCTTTTGAATGTTCAGCGGAGAGATAAAGTTTTTTTTTTTTTTCAAGTTACGAAGGAGGCCAATAAAAGGGTATAGATAATTCATTTAGGTACAGGACCTGTGATTTTTAAGTTAACAAGCGAGAGCGTCCGCCAATACGTTATATCATTTTCATCCAACCTTTTTATTTAGTTTAAACGGTAATAATCTATGTTTGATTAATTCCTCCAATTAATACAGAGGGCACCCCAAGGACAAGTTGGGGTTAGCCTTACTAAGGTTTCGTTGCATTGCATGTCTGAATTTGCTTCTCTTCTGCCCTAAAATCTGCAGAGACAGGTACGAAATTCTGCAAGAAGACCGATACTGACATGACCAAACAGCTAAGGACTGTTTTTATTAGCTCTGCAAATACTATACGGGACCGATAAACCGCTCAGTGCGAGTTCTTGATATGACGAAATGCGATATTTGAATCGACCACATGGTGGTCTAGGAAAATACTGGCAGTCGCTAATTTGTTGGTTTCGATCTGCCCGTCCCTATTATTTTGCTGTACAGTAAAAATGTTAATGGTCCATGTATGTAGTGTAGGCACTCACGGGATTATAATCCCTTTGCCATGCCATGCATACATGTTTTAGACAGTCGCGCCCCTGCCTCATGCACAAGCAGAATTTTTTTCTTTGGACCATGTCATTGACAAATTATATGTTGCGTACTTACTCGTGACTTTTTTTTTTTCCTTTTGACTTTTTTCAACCCAACCTATGTATATCTCGAACATATTTATTGTTTACTTAGCACGTTAAGCATAATATATATATTCACAGATTCTTTTAGCTGATATTGCTACTTAAGTCACTACAACAAAGTATTTTATTAGCAATTAATTAAACAATTTTATTTCCAATCATACATATATTTAGCATCATGCCCTTTAACTATTGAGTTGTAGCAACTAATTTGCAACTATATATATATATTTTTCGTTGTTATGGGTTATAGCAACAACATTTTACCTCTTAGCAAAGTGAAAAATGTAATTGTTAAAGAATTCATATAGCAACTAATAAACTCTTTAGCAACTACAATTTCAGCTATTAAAAATATATATATATTTGCTAAAATTTATACAAACTAAAATAATTTGGTTGACATTTCAGTTACAACAGCTTAGTAGCTAAGGGAATTGATAACTATATATATATATCATTGAAATATATTTTAGTTGTTAGATGCGACTTTTTAGCTATTGATCACTTAGTTGTTAATAAATACATGGGAAAAGTACAAAAACCCAATTGTGCATCGAATTTGAGACAAATTGGACTTTATGATTTTTTAGGGATAAATAATATCATGTGATTCACTTTGCGAGACATAATAGATCTCACTGTTAATTTTTCATCACTTTTGGTCTCAAACTTTTTTTTGTCATTATTACCCTCAAACTTTTAACTTTTTTTGTAATTTGATCCTAAAATTCGAAAAAAAAAAAAGAAAAATGGAGGCTTGGGCCACCGATAGGCGACCTCGACCCCACCACCAAGGTTCCGACACTCACAGAGGATGCCAGAAACCTCAAGAGTGGGGTCATGGTCTTCGATTGGTGGTCCTAGCCCCTGAATCGATCGGGATCTCGAACTCGAGATCCTGATTGTTTCGGGGGCGGGGCCACCAATATGCGGCCCTGATCCCATCTCCATGGTCGCAGCACCCTCTGTGGGTGCATGCAACCTTGGTGGTGGAGTCGGGATCGCCGACAGACGACCCCGGCCTTTTCCCACTTTTTTTTCTCGAATTTTAGGATCAAATTAAAAAAAAAGTTAAAAGTTTGAGGATCAAAAGTAACTAAAAAATTAATAATGAGGTTCATTATATCTCACAAAGTGAACCATAATGTGTTATTTGTCCCTAAAAAAACTACACGGTCCAATTTGTCTTAAGTTCAAACTATAAATGAAGTTTTTATACTTTTCCCTAAATACTCTGTTGTAGTGCTCACTTACAAATATTCATGGCATACAACCCTATAGATCATTGTGCGAACTTTTTTTTTTCTCCCGAAAATTGCCATAGATGGCGTGTTTAATATGAGCTAGAGTGGGTTAGAATGAACTTACGCACATTAACTTGTCCATGATGCTGTCCAAGCAATTCATCTATGATCTATAGGCTTATATGCGTAGTTCCCATCTCATGTTAGGATGATTTCCAAGCCCAAACCCTCTTTACAGTTTAGCCCAGATCACGTCTGGGCTTCTTCCTATCTAAAAGCAACACCCCGATCCTTCAGCCCAATCCCACTGGAAGCTCATGTCCGATATTCCAATCACACTATCTTTAGACCAATAGTGGCCACATATCTCTTCCTTTTCTTCCATTTTTCATGTTTCAGTCTTCATATCTATTCTTCGGTTAGGAAGGAGATCCTTTAGTTAGTAGGAAGGCCCAAAGATCATGATGCGATGTTTGAGTGGGAAACCGAAAATGTTAATCCTCTCAGACAAATTTGGCACGCTAATTTGCTAATTTAGGACAGTCTATGCTCCTTGGGTTTAACATGAAAAAGATACTGCAAATGTTCCAATGCTTCATATAAGAGTCAAACATCATTAATCAAAATCCATGATACCTAATACAGACATGAGCATATTATAGCCCTACCGGGTGATCTGGGGTCCGAGGAATGAGATTGATAGTAATTACTAATTAGTATGGCGGAATATGTTGGTGCTGATGCTGCTGTTGATGATGATGGTGGTGTTGAGTGGCTGCAGTTGTCCCTCCGCCGGAGACCGAGCTGGAAGCAGCGGAGGTGCAGAGGCGGCTTCGCTCGGCATGGCAGAGTTGGCGGAGCCTTGTAGGGACGTACCAGACGACAAGGCGGGGATGAGAGTTAAAGACAGCATCGATGTCCCACGAGCCCTCACGGGCTGCAATGGCCACAAGCGGCCTGTAGCAGGCTTGCCTCCAAGCCCCGACGTTCTCCCCTCTCTCCTTGAACGCCCGCCTCAGAGCATTCGAGGCCTCCTCGTCTAGGCAGTGCAACGCGTAGCAGTGAACGTAGTGCCTCATCTTTGGCTTGTTGATGTAGCTCGCTCCTGCCTTCTTCGCATACCGAAACACCTGATTTGTCACCTACATAACATGAAACGTTAATTCTGCAGCATCCACACCTCAATTTTTTTTTTTATGTATATTCATCGCAACGCGATTGTCGTCTAATGGTGTACCTTCGTGGGGCATTTTTCGCCACGCTCTTTGGCAATGTTCTGGACTTGGATGAGGAATTCTCGGCACTGATCGTAGAGGTGGAAGAGGTAATCAAGGCCGTTCTTCTTGCCACGGGCCACCTCCCCGGGCTCTGTCACAATGAACGGATGCTCCCTCTGCCTCCTATACTGATCTTCCTCCTCTTCATCGTCGTCCTCATCGTCGTCATCCTCCTCGTTGTCGCCTCTCCGTCTCCTCGGCCTCCTCCGCCTGTTTCTCCTCTGTCGTGCTAGCTTCTTCCCTATGACCCCATCACCGCCAACATCAGCCGCACCTTCCACTGCCCCATTATTCTCTTGCTGAACTGGCTCCTCCGAGAGGCCTTCCTGCGAGAGGGCATCCATCACCGTGGCGGTGCCGTCGGAGGCGGGGTGGAGAAGCCGCCTACGCTCGGCCCTGACAGCAGATTTTATGCCGTACCTTGTCGGAGGAACAGCCACATATATAATAACATAGTCCAATAATATTACATGTTACATATATTAATACAATATTATCATATGATATGTATGCTAAAATATAATCAGCGTGGACATCATGTACGTATATCTTTACCTTTCTCCGACAAGAAGCTCATAACGGAATATTTGACTGAGGCTGTTCATCATGTCGTCAAGCTCCTCTTCCTTCATGTCGATGAGGGTGTTCACGGTGAACCCGAGCTCAGCGATCTTCGCAGCCGTGAAGTACCTGATCCCGTAGGCCTGGAAGAGCTCCTCCATCCCCACCATCCCCGGGGGCTGCGGGGGAGGCGGCAGTGGCGGAGGAGGAGGGGAAAGGGGCTGCGGCAGGGCTAGGGGATGCGGTGGCGGGACTGGCTCCAGCAGCCGGTTGGGGTCCGGCCACTTGAACAGGCTGGCCGTGAATATGGCCTGGTGGTGATGGTGGTGGTGGTGGTGGTGCTGATCTCCTGGATCCATTATTAACAAGAAAGTGATGATATTGAGTTCAGACCTTTGCTTACTTCCAGCCGGCAGGCAGGCTTTAATTGGAGATCAGAGCAGCCACTTACTTAGAACGACAAGGTGAAAGGACATACATAAACACAGCGATATATATATCAGTCCTTGTTATGTTCCACTGGACCAAACCAATCATAATTGTCGTATAAATAAGATCTAAGACCGAATGAAATTTTCCCTTAATTTCAACGCAAGACATGGACCTCTCGTGATGCGATTTAATCGTTAACATATGATTATTAACACATACGATCATTTTATGTTGCTGCCTACGCATACTAATTCGATGGAAATCTGAGTAAATCAAATGAAAGCTAGTTTTATGACCTCTTATGAGCTTATACCATACCAAATCTAATGAGTTTATAAGAGATTGGGTATCATAATTTATTAGTTTGAGCTTTTGAATTGAAGATGAGCTCAATTGCTTATAGGTCCGATGGATATTTTATAAATTAAGTATAGCGAAAAGTGAATTTCATGTTAGTCTCCTAACTTGAGTTTTGAAATGAAAAGCTCCCAGCTCATGCTAGTTAGCTCAAACACAAAAGAGTGAGTCATAGTTGTGATCCGTTGTTAAAGGTAGGTCTTCAAGCCACGTAAATAATAATAATAATAAACAAGGTAGATTTTTAAGGACATGGTACATCTAAGTTAGTGCAAAAATCGAGGTAGTTAGTCCAAACACTGAAGACTGAAGAGAGAAATCAAACTCGCAATTGGTTGTCGAGGACGCGCATTCAAGAATTTAATATTATGTTTGATAACGAAGTTAAATTTGATTTAATTTAATTTAATTTGATTTGATGAAATAAAAATAAAAATAGTTAGGAAAAGTATATAAGAGAATTTGAAAGAAAAAATAAATAAATAAAGTAATAATTGTGTTGTTGAATTGAGAAAAAAGTGTTGACTTTGAAAAAAAATTATTGAATAGTTAAAAAAATTTAGTATTAAAAAATTAATTGTAATAATATATAATAAAAAGTATGTGGAAAATTTTGAAAAAAAAGATATAAAAGTAATGATTGTATTGTTGAGTTAATAGAAAAGTAAAATAAAGTTAAATTAACTTAAAGTTAATTGCGTAAACATACATAAATAAGTTTTTTTTTCTAGATTAGATTGAACTCTATAATTATGTAGCGAGTAATAAGATTGATCCAAATATCTGGTAGATGCATTGTAGTTGTAATTACATTTCTCATTCTCCGCGCTTGCCGTTGTATAGAGCTTTTTCATGAGACAACTTATCCCTCTCTTCCTCGAAAAAATCTTGTATGCAACAGTGATATCATATAGCAATACCAAAAGTCAATAAGAGTTCATCATTTTAATTTTTAGTATGTAAACAAAAAAAAAATATTATTGACAAAAAAAATATTATTAACAAAAAAAATATTTTTTATGCGTTTTGTGATCTAATTTTACGTGATATTACCATTGCACACAAAATTTTGTTGTTCTTAATTGGCACCTAATAGGAATCTAATATCTTTCCTTTTTTTATTACAATTGAAGATCATGCTTAGTAGGAGATAATTTCTTAAATATATAATATATGAGGATACGAAAATCTCAGTACTAAGAGTTGAATTGAAAATTTCTTAAATATTATATGTATGTATGTGGCTGTATGAAACCTTCTTCTTTAATGGAGTGGAGTGACTTGGGGAAAGAAGATTAACATGACCCTGAAAGGACTTGGGGACAGTACAGTGCTGAGACAAAATCAATTGTACGGGAAAATGGTAAATACGGGGAGGCAAGATTCTCTGAATATTGGTCGCACGGAGACAGCCGTTGTATCCGCTGTGGAATTGGGTGCAGTGTCTTTGTCCTTATTTCCCCAGCTTCCTAGTCCTCATTAAGCTTTGGTTCTGTTCCCATTCTCATGGTCTAGTTTCGTCCTAACAAGTCTGGTCTAGTACAGTACCCGTTTGGTTTGGTTTGGTTCCTCCTCCGCCCTGCTCCGTTGTTCCTCTCTTTCCCCCACATAAGCCGTGCGTCTAGAAAGAGATAAAGAGAAGGGGTGATAAACGGACACGAAAGAGTCCAAATAATTTATAGTCGCTCGTGTTCCATGTTTCGATCACGTCCCAAGTCTTTTGATCGACTTGGAACAAAGGATTACAAGACATCATGTTCATTACATTTACATCCCACACGCCATACTTGTTAGGGAACCTTATTGACATAGAGAAGCCACACGTATATGCTTTGCTGCAGGGAGGAGGAGGAGCGGCACATCTCTGCCCAGGAATTCAGGAACATGCTGGCTGAGTAGGCGTCAGCTACGCGGTGGTCGAACCTACTTAACTAGATTTTACGTTCCAATATAATTTTTGATGTATAATTAAGCAGTTACATATTCAATCCGGCTAAAGAGAGAGCGACCTGAACAGCGAGAATGCCTTGCCGCTTCGAGGGCAGAAGCTTGCTGTTGACAGAAGCATCGGGATTATAGAGAATGAGATGTTGGAGGTCGATGTCGGCGAGGCTTCAATGAACTCCACGCCAGAGTTGTTGCAGAGGAGATCGGGTTCACCAGCAGAGTGGACAACCATCACACCCGCGAATGCATAGTACGGCACCAGCACATGGGCAAGGCTAGCCTTCAGTTCCCCCGACCCTGGACCCACCATTGTTATTGTTATGATAATTCTCGTCAGCGGCAGTAAAGGGGGCGTTGTAGCAGAATAAGAAGGCGCCAAACACTACGGAAAACTGTACTGAAATTTTGAGATGGAATGGATTCATCTCTGGTTTTAGACGGAAATTTTAAAAATTGAGGCGTAAAATTTCGTCTATTATCCAATAAATTGAAAAAAGTTAAAATCTTTGTCTCATTATTTGAGACGAATTAAGAGACGGAAAATACGGTCTCTTAATATGGAGACGACACGTTTCGTCTTTCTCACATAAACGAAATTTTGAGACCGAAATGGGTCTGTCTCAAATTTGAAACTGAGATTTTAAATTGAGACGAAAATTTTCGTTTATTATCAAATAGACAAAAAATAAAACGTATAACATAGTCTCTTTTTTTTTGATGGATTAGGAGACGAAAAACTTCATCTCTTATTAATGAGACATAAATATCTGTCTCAAATTTCAATCTCTATTCACATGAGACGAAAGTTTCTGCCTCAAATTTCCATCTCTAAAAAATATAAATATTTAACCACTCGCATATTAAATGCATCAAATAAGTTATTAATTGCTCATATTAGTTTTAATGTTGAGGGTAAATAAGATCACAAATTGGTAGGTATACGAATATAACTTATAAAAAAAGTCTATATAAAAATTTCAAAAATTATTAAGATAAATTCATATATTGATTGTACATTAAAAGTGCTGTAGATAAAATAATGAATAAATTACAGAAAAGAGATAAATAATATTAGGAAAAAAAATGTACAAACTACGATAAGTGAAAGTGTAAAATTAGTCGGAGGCATTTAACAAATAAGCAATAGAAGTATAAATATTTGTTTTAAAATGAAAATTTGTCATTGTATAACAAGTATAATGAAATGTTAAAATGTGTCGATAAATTAGAGTAGTCTAGGTGTTAACACGCATGCATGCCGGGGTGAAGACCTTGGTTCAAATCTCTACGAGTGCAAAGCCAACCATAAGTAATGAGACACGGTTCATTGGACCCCTTAAGCTCTTGCTCCTTCCAAGCTTCATTGACCCAATATTTTTTTTCTTTTTACATTTTTTGGCGAACTTCATTTTGAAGGAGTGAAACGAAGAGAAAGACAGAATTTTCCCTCTCCAACGGAGATACGAAAAGCTCCATCTCTCTTTTTGTCTTAATCGTGACATGGAAATTGAGACGGTATATTATGTCTATCAGGTTAAGACGAAAAATTCTGTCTCACTCGAGGATGAGATAGAAATTTTTATCTCAACATTTTGCAACGAGGTTTTTTTAGACGAATGCTCTAAGATGAAAAAGTACGTCTCTATATCATGTAGACACAAAAATTTTCGTCTCAATTGCCGGTCTCTATAGGAGCGAATTCTTGTAGTAAAAGTTTGAATAAGGCACGAGGAGATCGAGGTTAGACAATGGCAGCCAATGCTCTTGATGTTGATGAGCAGGAAGCGCTGCTGCCACCACCTCTCTCTTGCTGAGAGTCACCTTCATGGATCTGCACTTTCAATCGACCACAACTTGTTTGCTGCTCTAGAGACTTGACACGCACACTCACACACCTATAAATATATATATGATTAATGTGTATCGTATGGCAGTTCATGTGATACTAGCTAGCTATTATCAGCTGGCTTAGGTAGAGACAAACGTTAACATAGTAGGTTTATAGCTAGTATGTTTATGCATGGAAAGACTTCAAAACCGGACGACCCAAGTGGATGGTTGCTATAACAACCGAGCAGTGGTTATCCGCTGGACAGTTCTAATCGAAGGAGAGTCGATCTAGCATCGGTCAAGACATAAAATTGTTTTTCTGATCGAAGTGGCTGCTCTAGCTATTAATTGATCTCTTATAAGGGTGTTTACATTTTTTCTTCGTGGATTAAGCTAAATGTTTCGGTGATAAATTGGGGGCCTAAGCCCGGATTAAGCTAAATGTTTCCCTTAAAATACCGAGAATTTGGGTGAAAAGTTACAAGCTGATCTTCTGGAAACTAATTAATACCATACCCTTTTGGCTGGGGGGAGTAAGTAAGAAGTCGCAGTCGCAGTCGCAGCACTAAACTTCGCATTTGGACTTATATATGCTTAACTAAATGCTGCATATCTCACATTCACGAGGTATAATGTTTTAACCTACGCCGCGGGCATCATAGATCTAGGGCCTGGTGGAGGCGTACCACTGGGTGTTCACGCCCAAATTAGTCGTCCAGAGTCCACACTACTAATGGCACGACGGTGACTACGAGTATTTTATTACATTAATTATAGTATTTATTTTTTTCTCGTTATAAGCGAGATCCGTGAATCTAGCACAAGAATTAAAAAAAAATTGAAATAAAGATGTGCTGGAAGTTCCACTAATGAGTATCGAATTCAGGATCTCTTAGTTCAAGATGACAACTTATATCACTACACTAAAAATGGAGATCGATCAGATGCAGATTACCTGTTTCTTACCAGGAGGCCCAGCCGATGTAAACTGCTCAAACTGGGGGGAGGGTCTCTTCAAGCCCAACATGATCATACAACATATCGAACCCATAATTAAGTCCAACAGCCCACTAGTCACTTTGTACAAGGAGGATATCATATGGCACTCCGTACGTGAAAAGAGAGATCATAAGACTGCGTACCAAACATTATACGTCATCCAAGATATACATATATTAGATGAAATTTACGTAGAGCACAGTTTGCTAACTGCGTCTCGCATGTAGTTGAAATTTCCAGTTTTTAACCCAACTGTTCCCTTCTCAACTGCTGCCAAAATAAAATTCCAAATCCCGACACGCCTTTTCAAGGAAGGAAATTCTTAAGAATTAAAAATCAATATGGGTTGATTCAAGCAGTTCGACACTTATTCTGTTTAAGAAATGTCTCAAGTTCAAGTCCTTATGAATGTAGAAAATCTTCGTTGTGAGAGCTTTACTCCTTAGTAGGCCAATCCGGCTCGACAGGATTAATCGAGATCAATTGAGATTTCGAATATCAGGGTTCATAGCAAAAAAAAAAATCTTAAAATTTGATGTTAGTACATTTTATTACAAAATATCGACATTTTATTACAAAATTAAGATGCGAAAGTGAATTACCTTTCAGCAAAAATTAAGATGGGAAACTTCCTTTTTTTCAATTTGATTATGGGATATTGTTTTAGTTAGGTTGCATATCCTGACATCCAATTCGGAGCATTATTGCTACTTGTACAAAAATAAAAAAATTCCATCAAGACGACATAGCGATGTATCTTCTCAATAATATCGGGATAGATTTGTCCCAAAAGATGAGACAAAATTATGCTTCATGCGTATGCTCGAAAAGATGCATGGTAGACAGTGATGGTAATTACATGGAAAGGACACACAGACATGCACATGTACAAGACCTCCAACCATCTTTATGTCGTTGGGGTTAGGGGCTTTATATTATCAATTGTGTTTCTGTACCCTTGTGCTAAACTAATATATGTTTTGATAATAATTTAATCAAATTTGGATTTGGTAGATTGTGCATTAGATGTCGACGTACCTAACAATTTAATTATACCATTATTTTTGTCTTATTTATGCACCCGATCAGTCCAGACATATATAAACTCGACCTGGTTTCTTGTTATTGGGGCAAAAGGGAACAATAATTGTTGAATTTTTAGCTATGCCCAGATTTGTTTTAGTTTATAATAAATGCATAAAAATTAAGTTTATTAAACAAATTGAAAATAATAATGACGGACTGTTCTTTGTCGATATATATGTCCTTGATTCACATGTGCTCAGAATTGGACCGGTGCTGAGGTGTGCATTTTTGTCCGCATGCTCTTTGATCTGTACGTGTATATAAAATTATGTTTGCTATGATTTTTTGTTTAATGTAATTGTTAATTCAGACGGTGAAATTGATCGAGAAAAAAGAATTCCGCAGAAGATAAGGGGAAAACAAAAATAAATTAAAGGTTCTAATGTACATCCATAAAGCTGACAATAGAAATTAAAACAGCGGCAAAAAGGACCAATTCTTAAAATACTCAATCAAGCCAACTGCCAGATGCGTGTCGTATAAAGTTGAACCGAATTATTGAAAGTTGTTAATTTGTAATTTCATTTTTCTGTCATAAAAGAAATCAATGTCTCAGTATAAGAATATATATATATATATATATATATATATATATATATCAAAACAAAGAATGAGTTAGAACTTTCCTTGCGCCATATCAAAATGAAAAATGCTTTACCATATCATCACTTATATATTAAAGAAATTTTTTATCAATAGAATACATAATTATGTAAATGTTATATTTGCTTTTAATACAATAAAATATATAATATCATTTTATATTGACAACTATTTATGTGTAGTCGGAAAAAAAAATACATATATATATATATATATCCGGCTATTCATACGTGGCAAGTAAATTAAAAAAAAAAACAATGAAAGTGTTTTATAAAAGTAACACACAATCTTGCATTATAGAAAATACATATATGGTATGATACAATGAAATATGTTTGTAATTTTTACATTGGCAGCTGTATATATTTGTAGCCGTTTACATTATATGAACATATATAGCTGAAGATCTATGTCCGCTGCTTACATCCAAATTTACATTATATATTGGCAACTATATATAGACGGTGTTTACATCGAAACCGAAACCATTGTATTTCCATTTGTAAATATGTGCGGGTATCTTTGTCAACTTATATATATTGTATAATGCGTTGCATGCTCATCTAATATCAACATCGATCTTACGTTGGTCATTTCAAAACAACTTCATCAGGATCTGAGTTTATTATTTTTATTCGATTAATATATTTGACTCAAAAATTTTAATTTAACTAGTGTAACTGCACGTACGTTCCACGTGCATTAGGTGATTGTTTATTATTGAGATAACACATATATCATAGTAGAATTATGTTATTTCCTCCATCACGATTTTCGTGCTCTACTTAAAGAGAGACAGAACGAAGACATGATCGAGGTAAATGGACAAAGTTTCTCATGCAAGGCGAAGAACCCCCAATGAAACCATATGTGATGATGAGATTCAAATAACATGAGTCTTCTTATAAATAATATTTTTTTTAGTACAAGTAGCGGACCTCGACGTGAGGAAAGAGTGAAAACTTTCCAACGCCACATATATGAAGGATAAAAATCAAACAATGTTAATTTAGAGACAAAACCATAAGGTGAAGCATATGATACAAGGTCATTATGGAGGATATAAGATCATGAATGAAGATACTCTGTGTAGCAATTGGAAGGGAGCAAGCGTAATATTTTCCGAGAACAAAGTTCAATCAAATTTTCACGGTACACTGTGTATGCAAAAATAATATCATACAATCAAAAAGAGAAACAAAAGAGCTATTCAAAAAGAGACATCTAAGGTGTGACAGTAGTTATCAGAGGATTGCTGATGCAGTCAGGATGAGAATCATATCTTTATTGAGCTTCCAACAAAATAGCTCGCCCAAAACTGGCAAATAACCTTTGAATATTAATCGGATATCAGCCTACAAATTCCCAGTTCCCTACTCAAATGCTGAAGAATGTATTTAGATTTAGAATTGAGTTAAAATGAATTTTGATTTTAATTAGTTTGTAATGATTGTATTGTTGAATTATGAGAAAAAATGTGAAAAAGTAATAAATAATTGAAATAAATTAATAATTAAGTAATGATTGTGTTATTGAATTATAAGAAAAAATGTGAAAAAATAATGAATAATTAAAATAAAATAATAATCAAATTATTAAATTGAAGATAAATAAAATTGAATTGAATTGAATTAAAAAATTTTCAAAATCCAAACACATTTCATTTTCCTTTTATAACAGTAACAAAGGAAAAAAAAAATCCCCACTTGACTACAAAACTCAATCTGCAGTACCCATCCAATCAACCTGTCCCTAGTACTTAGTCTATCGGTAGACCCGCTCCCCGAAAGTCGTTTTACCCTTCTCTAGTTGTATCATTTCAGCCTTTGCCACCTCCCCACCAGGCTCCTTTAAGCGTTTCACAGAAGTCGGATGCCCTTCCTCCCTCGCTCGTCTCCCAATTGCCTTCATCCTCGCTCATCCTTACCAATATATACATGTGATGGCAAAAATTCTTTTAGAGCAGAACATGTCACTAACAAAGAAATGGAATGAGAGCATTGCGTCGAGCACATTTCAACCATATAGTTATGGCTACACATAATCAGCGTGATTACGTTATAAACCGAAGAGAGAGGCTCACTTAACGGTACTAAGCCAAAGGGCATGGGAGCCGCCGTAGGGGCTCTAACTGTATCAGAGAAGTGACAATAGTGGGAATTACATGCCGGACAATTGCAACTAGAGGCAAACAAGAAAGTTGCAACCCGCAACCACAGGCGAGAACAAGTCTGTTAAAGTGGGAATTACTGGGAGTAGGCAACAAGGACATAAACGAACGTTAATGTAGGATAAGCGTAATCAAGGAATTTACCCAAAAAGAAACATAATCAAGGAAGCGGAACAAGGACGAAGGAAGGGGAAGACGCTGGCAATTACTGTATAGAGGCGACAGAAGCATTTCAAAACAAAGAGGCTATAGGAAAACAAACAAATAAAAAGCGAAAAGGCATTATCGGTGATTAGGACATTCCGGAGGCTTCTTATGGCGTTAGACATGTGAAGGGCAGGGGTATTTTGGGAATAAGAAAGTATTGGAAACATCACATACTTGTAAGGAGAGAGATTATTTGCATGAAAACTATTTTTTTTTTTACTATCTTCTCTTATAACTTCTTATATTTCAATTTTTTTCCAATGAATGTTTAATTCGTGTATATATTTATAAGATATTTTATTTGTACGGTCTAGTGCGATGCATGGGTATTCAGTTAGTTGAAAATAAAGTAAAATAAAATGACACATAAATTCTACTTGTGAAGATTCAATCCATGACCTCTTTAATTCCGAGACATATGAACACTCCAGCTTCCTCTTAATTCATAATTTCTCATGGCTAGAGAATTTCCACATTTATCAGTTCTATGTGTCATTAGATTAAACAACCGTAGATAAAGCATGGAGTAAAGAAAAAATGGTGCACTGTAGTGAAACATTCTCTCATGATAATTTAGAAGTTTTAAATTCGAATCGTTATGATAAAACTACTCGTGTTCTATATAGTAGGTTTTCTATTTTCTCGTAAATAATTCATGAAGCTTCTTTATAAGTAAATAGAAAATGTATGAGGTAAATTAGCACATTTGTTTCCATTAAGGTTCTATTATAGGCCCCGCTTTTTCTACCTCTTCAAATCTTTTAATTGAAAAACGATGTGTTTAAGATTCCCAGATTCAAACTCGAATTTCGACTTAATTAATCTCTATAGCCGTACCACTTTACATGCAGGGCTGGCTAAGCTTGTTTGCGGTTTTATCCGTGGTAAATTCTTGCAAATTAATAAGCTCGTTACGGACTTTTTGGATATGTTCTCCTCCGGATCAAAGGAGACCTGCGGATCCATCATGTGAGAGAGGTCTGCGATACATGTATTGTATTTACGGTCAATCCTATCGGTTCGACGATGTACGAAACCCGAACTTCTCTTGATAGAACAATATATCTATTGATCGAGCCCAAAAAGAGCTACAAAGTACAAATTAAGAGAGTTACGTAGTAATGAAGATTTTTTCAGGACCAGTGAGGGAAGAGAGCTTCCCAAATCTCAGTGAACACCTCAACAATAACTTTGTGGTGATGGTGAGAGTTCAAGGACAGGAAGCATTGGAGCAGGCCCTCGAGTTCCTCGGCTCCGAACATCTCCTTCTCAACGATCATCTCAACCATCGACCTCCTGAAATCCCCGGAGGGGTCGCTCGACTTCTTCACCACGGCGAAGCTGCCCTTGATGTTGTTGTTCTTGTCATCGCTGTCCATGGGTAAAACATTGACTTCCGATCGGCTTCTCCTCCTCCGGCGAGCGCTCCGCCGTCGCCGGTGGGATCCAGAGGAGTCAGAGGAGAAGCTTCTGGAGGAGAAGAGCGTGTCGGTCTCGTCCTCCTCCTCCCTCTGGTCATCGCTGCTAAACCACCGGTCCTCAAACCGGGACAACTCGCACTGCAATACGAATAAAAGACGGTTTCCAATATAAAAAACAAGCGAGAAAAAGATTGCGAGTATATGTTTTTATAACTCACATATCTATACGCACCTTGTGTTTCTTCTTGTTATCGTCGAGCTTATGAAACGGGTGGTTGAGCGGCGAAACGATGGGCGCAGTGGGGCAAACCCGTCCTCTTAAGACGTCGCCGATTGTAAAGGCCGGTATCGAGTCCTCGGGCACCCTTGGGATCGGGAACGGGCCGGGCCTGATGGCAGGCTGGAGTGGAGAAATGGGCTTGCACATCGTGGGGAGGCTGTGGAAGGAGTTCTGGCGGGGGAGAAGGACGGATTTGTCGACGACATCAGAGAGGGTTCGAGAGCTGCAGGAGGCGAAGGATGGACGAAACGTGCCTTGGAATAGCCTCGGTTTCGGTCGAGCGCTCTCCTCCATGAGTGTGAGGGAAGAAGAACAAGTGAAAGGGGAGATAGCGGAGGAAGAGGAGGAGAAGGAAAATTTTGAATGGAGAGACACAGCGGAGGGTTTGGTTTTTGTTTTGGAAGGAGGAGGAGAGATATAAAAGAGAGTGGCACACTCAAAAGCAAGGCGTTGACGTAAGAAATGATGGGTGAGTGGGTGCATATAATAATACAAACTTCATTCGCCCAAAAGTAAAAGAATACAAACTTCCACTTCCCCTTGATAATAATCTATTATTATATTAACATTTATCCACTTATATTGGATAAATTGTAAAATACCGAGTAAACTCTATTTTAAAAGCTGGAATTCATTTTTTTCTTTTACTGAAAATATGGGGGGCAAGATAAAACAAGAGGGTGAGGGAGCACTTATTCCTCCTAAAATTTTAATATTAAAAAAAATATATTATAACGACTCATGCTCTCGCTTGATAATTTAAAAGTTTTAGATTCGATTTTCATGATAGAACTATTCGTATTAAATTTTCTACTTTTTATATTAGACTTATGTGCTTCTTATAATTGAAAAATTTTATTCTAATTGACATATTACATAGAGAGTCGTTTAAACTAAAGGTAGCATGAGTTTCTAAGTGGGTTCTTTATTGATGCATCAAGATCAGTATTTACATAAGAGTCGACAAATCCTAAGATAACATGAGTTTCACTTGAAAGAACGTCTAATCTTGATTGTTACCCTAAGAACTGCCTAACAAAACACGGTATATCACTGAACAGAAAGTGCCTAGAATTTCTATATATTTTGAAGTAGACGATATATATATATATATATATACACCGAAATAAATGCAACGTGACGGAGAAACAACTAATGGAAAAATGTTAACACTGACATCTAAGCTTCATATGAGCTTGCATGTTCTTAGGTTGGGATTGTATAGTCTCTCATGTGAACCACTGGTTATTTTAATCAAACATTATTTAAATGAATAATGCTGGTTGAAAATTGAAAATTGAAAATTTAAGTGCATTAAATAATCATGTGAAGGAGGGTTATGCTGATGTTATGCTCATAATTTTGTCTCTTTCTTCTCTGTCGCGATTAATTACAGAACATCTGGACTTGTGAGAGGAGACGTGTGCAATATAAAAACATAATTAGATCAAATATTATTGAGAGAGATTGTTCAACGTCCAAAAATTAAAGAGAAATTAACGGGATTTATAAGAGACTGGGTATTATAATCTATTAGTTCAAACTTTTAGGTTTAAGATAAACTCAATAACTTATAACCCAGTAAAATTTTACATGATATCAAAGCGAGTTAGACTTCTGTATGCACGTGTGGGGACTCGTACTGCCCCAAACCTGAGTGTGGAACTTGTGGAAAGTGAAGTTCAATTCCAAAAGCTAACTCGTATTTGGTTTGACCCCCCTCGTCCAAGTGTAAAAAAGGAAGCTCACCTCAAAGTAGTTAAGACCCAGTCCGGAAGAGAGAATAGTCTGGCACGAGATGAGTTGTTGAAAGTGGGTGTTTAACTGTTCACGTTGCATGTGTAAGTAACGGGCAAAAAAGATCACACGGTGCCACGTGAGGGTATATTTATTCCACGAGGAAAAAATAAAAAGAAATTCACGAACATGTGAGGACTCGCACCGCCCCAAGCCTGAGTGTGGAACTCATGCAAAGTGAAGTCCAATTCCGGAAGTGGAAACCCAACTCGTACTTGGTTTGACCCCCCTCACCCAATTGTCAAAGAGGGAGTTCACCTAAGGTAGTTAAGGCCCAAGTCCGGAATAGAGAAAAGTCCAGTACGAGATAAATTGTTGAAAAAGGGTGTTTAAGTGTTCATGTTGCACGTGCAGGTAAAGGATGAGAAAGACCACGCGGTGCCACGTGAGGACAGGTGTTAAGAGAAATTGTCCCACAATGAAAAATTAAAAAAAAATCACGAATTTATTTGAGATTAAATTTCATAAACTTGTTATTCAAACTTTTAGATTGAAGATGGGTCTTATAGCTTATAGGCCCATTGAATCGATATTTCAACATTACAGATTCTTCAAAATTAAATTAAATTATCTATAGAAAAAACATGGTAAACGAATTGATAAATATGAGAGATTAAAGGAAATCGTTTCACGGTTTCTTAAGCATGGGAAGTTGCATATTTTATATTGCGACATTCCACTTAAAAAAATGTTGAAATGATAATTAATTTCTTCTATACTCGATTTTGCCTTCTTTTAGGTGCATCTTTCTCCTTTAGAAGAACCTCTCCACCATCCGAACATAATGCCTGGACTAATTAGTTGATGCCCAATAAATTTATATCTGCGGTAATTCCTTTACTAATTATATCTCTCTGAAATATCACCCAATATTTTTTCCCCTATGTCTGACTCTGTAAAATTTTATTTTATTTAGAAGAAATGTGGTTCCTCGTAATCTAACACACTTTTTTTTCAATGAACTGTATAAGATTATTATCGTATTTATAATGAAATGACCCATCCCTACTCCGATCCATGGCTATGCATTCGTTTTTTGTCATCAGAGAGAATCGTGGAATTGTATTTTCTGTTTAATTTTCACGAAGACAATAAGTGTTTTAGTGAGAACTCTATAGGTTGAGCACTCATATAGACTGAAAAGGTGGTTATAAATTATAATATCCATTAAAATGCTCGCCAACGGAATATTCTCATTTGTATGGAAACTTAATAATAAGATCGACCTGCCGAAAAAATATCTGTACATTATCAAATCAATACAAAAGCTTTTTTCTTTCTTTTTCTTTTCTTGGTGATTTAGGTATATCCATGATTTAATCTGCTGGTCGAAATTTTCCTACGAGATCATTACGTGTTATTCTCAATATGTTCTTGAGATAAATTCTTGCTTGGACGTCGATTAATGATCACTTCCGCTGGCCTAATAAGTTAGGTTAATGAATCTTATTGGGGGCCATTTGGTTAGATGTAATCTTCGGATAAGATTACAACCTATTTTACGTCGTTTGGACGTAAAGGATTCCCCATAATCACTTTCCTAAGGTTAAGATTTTACTGGTGTGATTGGGAAAGTTTTTAATATTCTTAAATTACAACCTTTTATCTCATATTTTATTACTGCGTTCAGTTTGTAAGTAATATTTTAAAATCAGATTTTGATTTTAAAAAAGAGTTATATAAATGATTATGTATGGGGTCCACCCTTTGGCTTTATATGAGTTATTTTGTTTTGTTGTGAAAAAAAAAAGTGGTATAAATGGGACCTATCCTTTAACTTTGTATGAGTTATTTTATTTTATTGTTGGTAGAATTAAGTTAAAGTGTGATTTTAAAATCACACTAATAAACCAAACAAAGCAAATATCTCTATGAAAATAAATCAAATATTATATTATCACATAAATTCCCCGTAACCCAATATATTTATCAAACACGACAATCTTACTTTTCGACCTTTTAACTCATATAAAATGATTCCATAGTTCAATTTTCTTTATAATCTTCACATTCCTCGTAATCTAGCAATCGATGAAAGAAACGGCCTTAATGAATTTTCAAGCACAGAATCACGATAATTTTCCAATATAATAAAAATATTCACTAGGATACAATTTCAACGTCATGAAAATTCCACGTTCTACGACGCAATTATCTTCTCAAAGCACATTAGCAAATTGTCGTGATTTCTCTGTTGGGGACGATTTCGTCCATCGGCTAAACGACATCTTCTCCCGTTTCACCCTCGGGCTCCTCCGCCGACAAATTTCATTTTTCAAATACATTAATCTATATCCTTCTTTTTTTTCAAAACCAATTGCATGAGAAGTGAGGAATTTGTAACTCGCTTTAATATGATCGGACTTGTTTTTTTCTATTTTTTAGTGAGATCAGGAAAATGTAATTACGAAGTTCAACGTCGACTATGAAGGAAGAAATTGTCATGTGATTGCATGTCATGTGGACTAAATTAAGCAATAAATATGAACACAAAGACATCATAGAAACAAAATGTTCACTCATTAAAATTTCAAAATTTTTGGATTGATCATGGAGAAGTGGGACATGATATTTATATGGGATTGCTGTCACTGTCACTCGAATTTGCGATCAAATCCCGTAGAGAATAAAATTTCTTGTATTTTCTAGCTAGATATGCAAGAGATGAACGGTTCCTCAAAGAGATTGGAAATTAATTAAACTTTCAGTAATGAAATGCTCTTTTTGTGTCTCAGGCCACTCTTCGCGATAAAGAATCACAAAGTCATGGAAGGTCCCAACAAGAAGAGAACAAAGAAACATATAAAAGAAGGGTGAAATTCTCTTACTGCGTATTCTTTCATTCAAATGTTCCAAACCAAAGGCTACAAGACAGTTTCGAGCGGTATATATTGCAGCTCTCAGCTTTTTCAAGTTGAATTTCTCACTTGTGGACAACTGAAGATGACGATCAATCACCCGTTTACCATTCCCCAATTTTTGCATAGATTTCCTGACCAATCTCCTTCACATAAGTTCAAGGGCCTTCCTAAATTTCAAACTGCTAGTCGAGTACTTTTTTTTTTTTTTGCCCTTATTTGCCCTTGATTTCGTGATCCATCAATTTGATCCATTGCTGCATTTAAGTTCGAAACGCCTTCCTAATTTTCAAATTGTCAAGTCACTAGCTGGTACTTTCTGTGCCTTGACTTCCCCGTCATTCGTGATCCGTGAATTTATATCCTAAGTGTCTTATTCGTGTTTTAATTTTGGTGATTTGACAGAACACATATGATTTTATGGGCAAAGTTGGATTATTGGGTTGTAATCTCTCTCAATAAATAAATATATATATATATATATATATGTATAATGTTGTATCACACGCAATAAATATAGTTAGAAAGGTAATTTTATAAATGTTATAAAGTCATATAAGTAAATGTGTAAATAACATTTAGGATTAAAAATATTATCTCAAATAAATTAAATACTATATTAATGATATATTGAAATGAATTAAATATAAATAAAGAGTGATGTAATTATAAATATATCTATACAATTAGTTCACATATGTACCAAAAAAAAATTATCCTCAAAACTTAAATAATAAATGGGGTAGAATAGTAAATGCCTTGTAATTCATAGATTAATATGTTAAATAAAAATGTGTAAATAATATTCAAGATTAAAAAATAATACTCTCTCAAACAAAATAAATACTATATTAATGATATATTTACATGAATTAAATGCAAATAAAGAGTGATGTAATTGTAAATATATATACAATTAATTCACATATATACCCAAAAAATAAGAAATAATTTTTTGTTATCCTCAAACCTTAAATAATAAATGGGGTATATTAGTAAATGTACTGTAATTCAAAGATTGATATGTTAAATAAAATTAATTTAATAGTGCATATTGTTATAAATAATAGTAGCAAATATGAAGATGAAGAATACATTAATTCGAATCATTATTCCTATTTCAATAGTAAATAAATATTCCTAATCTTAGGAAAATAAAAAATAAATTATACTATATGAATTTAAACTTTATTGAATAATGTTTTAAAACTATTACAAATCTTATAAAAGCTCAATTAAGTAAATCTCTCATGTAAATAATTGATTTCTTTTTTGCTAAACTTATTCGAATTCACGAAATAAATTTAATATATGAGATGAATAATAATAGCACAACAAATAGTAAAATTTGATTTTTTTTAAATAAAAATTATCCTCAAAACTTTTTTTTATAAGTCATCAGATATCTCAATTAAGCGAATATTATAGAGTACTACAAAGATATCAAGATCTCGAGAGATAACAAGAAAGTAAGTGTAATGAAAAAGGTTATAGTTACTATTTTTTTATCATATTAAAAAAATGATAATTTTGAAAACGTTTTACACCACTATTTTTCTTCTACTTCTCCAATATGTTTATAATACATGAATTGATTCATACTCCTAAAGATATTTGAATATAATTAGTATTATATACTATAGAAAAAGGAATATTTTTTCATGAAATTTTACCAAAATAATTAAGTTTGAATTATATAAATAAAAATATATTTGTCTTAAAAGTCTAGTGCAATGCACGGGCAAAAAGACCTAGTTATTGATAAATAATTAGATCATTTTTACCCAAAATAATAATTTATAGGTCATTCAACAGTCAAAAAATTCACTGCATCATACAATAATTGTAGCAGGAATCCCCCAATTTCATGTCACGAGCTGCGTCCACATAGTTTTTGTGTTGAATGAATGCCACTAAAGAATAATCCTCAGTTGAATTATAGGACGCCCACAAGTATTTTGGTTCTTGCCCCTTGATTTGTGGGATTTGTATTGCATCGCATGACCCACCAAAATCTATTTAACCAGCAACTTGCCCTTTGATCCGGGCCCGTGACTACACTATATCTTGAATTGAACTTCAGTCGTTGCCAACTCGGTCGAAAATGAAGTGTTGAAAACCCGTACAAGGAACACATACGCGATATTGTGCATAACGAGTTAGTTTTACCACCGATCTTGCTAAGCACCATTTTGGGTTTCATGGGCTACTAGCGCAGTTGATTCAGATCGAATCATATCAGATGATTCGATCTGAATATGAATTAAGAATATCAGACGATCTTTTCTAATCCAACAATCCAAACCAAATTAAAACGTGCTTAGATTAATCCATTATATTGATCAGATTGAACCATATTCAATGTGATGGGCTGGACATCATCGAGGAGTACTTTGAATTCTCATAGTTCGGAAGCTCATAAGAGGCCCAACACTCTAGTGGTGTATTTGATTTTAGAGTTAAGTAAAGTTGAGTTTTAATTTTAATTGGGTTGTAATGATTGTATTGTTGAATTATGAGAAAAAAGTGTAAAAAAGTAATAAATAGTTGAGAGAAAGTAATGATTATGTTGTTAAATTGTGAAAAAAGTAATGGATAATTGAGAGAATTTAATATTAAAAATTGAATTTAATATTAAAAATTGAATTTAATAGTTAAAAATTGAAAAAAATGAAAAAGTAATAATTGTGTTGTTGATTTTTACTGTATAGTGAGTAGAGTTAAAGTTAGAGTTAAAATTTTAAACTTAATTGCAAAACCAAACGGATCATAGGAGTTTGCTGTCTGGTCTATCTTAAAACATTCAGGCCCAGACTATGTTTCCAATATCCTGGTCGGAAATTCGACATCGAACTTCAAATTCTGCATTCATATGTCATTGGCCTGGTAGCATGTCACCCTGTTATTGTTCCGGGTAAATGTCAGTGCGGAAAGCTTCGACAGGACAATGAGTCGATGAAATAAGTTTATGTGTGGCTCACGTGAATGAATAGAACTATGTGCATCAGCTTACTATGGTGTTTATTTTTCACAACTACGCCTGATCTGTCAACTCGACATTCTTAGAATCGCTTTCTTTCTTATCATCGTCTTCGAAGAGAGTGCCGATCTCTTCCAAGCTCCTGCCTTTGGTCTCCGGCAAGAAAAAGTAGAAGAAGATCGTGCCCAAGACCATCACCCCACATAGCACAAAGAACATCCCTCCAAACGAGATTCGATGTCCTATGCTCAGGAATGACATTGACACCGCGCCGCTCACAAGCCGGTTCACCGAGATCGCCAGAGCTGCTCCCTGGGCCCGAAGCCTCAAAGGGAAAACCTCGGACGAGTACACCCACGTGATAGGGCCCAGCCCAATCGAGAAGAACGACACGTCGGAGCAGACAGCCACTATGCAGACCACAATGGCCCAGATGGGCCTGGGGTTCGAGAGCTCAAGGAACTTGGAGCCTAGGCCCAAGGCGGCTAGCGAGACTGCCATCCCGATAGAACCCAGGAGCAGGAGGGGCCGCCTCCCGAACCGGTCCAGGTACAGGGCTGACACCAGGACGAAAGTCGTCTTCGAGATCCCCATGATCACGTTCACTCCGAAGAGGTGCTTCCTGTTGCTGATCCCGGCAGCCCGGAAAACTTCAGGGGTGTAGTATATGACCGCATCATTGCCCGATGCCTGCATGAAGAAGTTGATACCAATGGCGGCAATCAAAATCCTCCTGACGGGCCTTGATGGCCTCAGGAATTCTCTCCACACTCCCCGCCCGGCCCAATCGTCCGAAGACACCGAGCCTGAAACCGATGTTGAAGCTGCAGCCATTGTAATTTCCCTGAGCCTCATCTCCGCTTCCATCACACAGCTTGATGTTCTGATGAGGACCTCTTTGGCCTCCCTCACCCTGCCGTTCATGACTAGCCACCTAGGTGATTCCGGCATGAGGACGATCCCGAAGCCAATAATGATGGCGGGCAAGGCTGCCAACCCCAGCATTATCCTCCAGTTGATGTGGCCCGGGAGGCCGGCAAGGGCATAATTGGAGATGTATCCTAGGAGGATCCCTATAACGATGAAGAACTCCGGAAGGGAGGTGAGGAGCCCTCGGGACAAGGCCGGAGAGATCTCAGCAGTGTAGACAGGCGCGATCATGAGGGAGTACCCGACCCCAACGCCCGCGACTACCCGGCCTGCCATAAGAAACGGGTATGACGGGGCAAGGCCCATTAAGAGGGCGCCGACTAGGAAGGTGGCTGCCGCCACCGCGATCGTGTAACGCCTCCCAATACAATCTGAAGTCTTTCCCGAGGCCAAGGACCCGATCAGGGAGCTCACATTGAGGATTCCGACTAGGACTTCCACCTCAGCTGATGTGATCCCGAGGTTTTCCCTGATGAAGATCACGGCACCACTCATCACTCCAATGTCTGCAGAAACGATTCCGAGAAAACCCCAACAAAAGGTTCTGATCAAATGAAGCGAAAAGCTTCGGACTTTATCACAAACTCAGATCAACTCGAAGTCCTTGCAACGGTTTCTCCGGAAAGATAAAGGAAAGCCGAGGATTTTTTGGCACTAATCGACTCACCGTAGCCCAAGAGAATGGAGTTCGCGGAGGCCAAGATTGCACAGAAGAGGACATATTTGCTCAACCGAGCCTTCCCGCCATCATCAGAATAAGAAGGAAGAGGCCCTGCTTCTGGGTCTCTTAGGGACTTCACTTCAGTGGACTCCATGGGAGCTGATCTCTCTGCTTGCCCTTCTCCTCTCAAAATCTGCAAGATAAAGAGAGAGAGATGGCAAAAGATTGAATTTTGAATTGGAATCTCAGCTCAGAGGAGAGGTTTATTAGCAGATGATGAGGTTTGTTAGGTTTGGGGAGAAGTTGGCGAAGCAAAATCCATGAAATCAAATCAAAAGGAAAAAGCTTTTTGACTTATCAATCACATAAATGATATGGCAGGCAGTGTGCATTTCAATGCAGTGGAACTCGAACACATAAATGCGGTGGATTGAAGATCATCTCATGCGTGTCATTGTTACCGTGAAAAAGTACCTTTAACAATTAATAAATGCACTTAGTTAAATGTCATTGAAAAAATGGATAAAAAGCACTACTCAACAATTAATAAATGCGCTTAATTACCCGTCGTTGAAAAAATGGCATAAAAAGGACTACGCTTTCAATAGATAAATTTTACTGCTATTTATTAATTGATATGTATGTATGTAAATATTGGATGGCTTTTGTTATGAGCAAAAAAAAAAAAAAAATTTCTTGGGCGGAGATTTTAGGCTTTGTTTGGTAATGAAGTGGAGCCAACTATAAATAATTATATTTATTCGGGGTTATAATGATTGTGTTATTGAATTATGAGAAAAATTGAAAAAAAATAATGAATAGTTGAGAGAAAGTAATTAATTGTAGAAAAAAGTAACAAATAGTTGAGAGAAATTAATATTAAAAATTGAATTGAATTATTAAAAAATTAAATAAAAAGGAAAAATAATAATTGTGATGTTGAATTAAAGATAAATAAAGTTAACAAAAACTTCAAAACCAAACATGCTCTTAATTTGACCTGTGAGAGGAATAAAATATTATGAGCGTAGAACGTAGAATTTATCCCTCGTTGATAAATATAATTTACCTTATTCATAGAATAATTCATAATTTTATTTGTCAATCTATTTTAATTTATTTCGGTGGGTATCTGTTTTAATTTTACTTATGTAGAGACTGAAAATAATATTAATTTTTTTAGAAATAATTAATATGAAAAAATGAAAATGAATTGAGTATGCAGCTGTTTAGATTAATTAAGCAAGCTAATTATAACACAGGCGAAAAGCTTGGAAATTATATGAGGAAGGAAACATATTCATATATTTCAAAATAACCTTTAGATTGTAAATTCTTATGGGTTCATCACCTGAAATTATACAACTTTTTGTTAAATTTTTAATTCTAGCACGACCTTTCAAGAATTGCATAGAAAAGTATGATTTATCGTTTTGGTGCATTTCGGTGCAAATTCTAAGAGATTGTATCTTTCGGTACAATTTCTGAAATGTGATGCTATAATTTAAAATTTGACAAAAGATCGTATTTTTTTTAAGCCATTAACCCTAAAAGAAACTTAATTTTAAAAAAAGATATGATGTCCAAATATAGAAATGTAAAACTCAACAATTTGAGAAATTTTCATTTAATGAATGGCGCCAATATATTTGCTCAAGATATGATATTCATAGCTTATTTTAAGAATTGAATATTTAAATGAATATTTTTTTATAAATATTTTTTTTAGTGTGTATCTTACATGTAAAGGTTATTGAAAAAAGGACAAGATAACTCGTGCATCGCACCGCAAAATACTAGGTGGAAGTAATTGTGTTAAGTAGCGTGCATTTTTTTTTTTGGGTGAATCAAAGGGAAGTAGAGTGCATTCTTTGCCATATTTATTAATGAGTTCCTTAATGGACTGTAACTAAACGTATTTATATATCACCCCATTTGAACCAAACTCTAGGATTTCCTAACTCAGAGATCTTTTACCGATGAGGAAGTCAGGTGGCGTCACGTCAATCGGTATTCTTTGTTTTCTATAACCAGACTGACTCATATTCTCATGTGGATTGCATTTAATCTGAGAGAGTGGCATTCCTGCGGCATTCTATGGTTTTTTTTTAGGAGTTCTTATCCCGATCTCGAGCCCGTTCCAAGGTCAGGTTTCAACCGTTTTCGAGCTTACTAGTTCTATGCTCTCACCTACCCACCTAATGGCCCAATTATTCTTCAAAAGAAATTTAGAATGGAATGAGAATTATGATTTCACATTACTTCCAAGGCTTATCGATATATATCGGATTTCGATATTGGGTACCTGAAACGTAGGCTTTAGATAAGCCTAGTCATATACTTTGAATCCAACGACAAAATCTAAAAGATGCAAAACAGAAAAATGAAAGAAAGGTGGAAAAAAAAATTACATTAACTTGTATTCACAGCTATACGAGGAAAATTACATCAATAAATGGCAATCTCTTTCTTTTCTTTTCCCTCGCTCTAAGTGGGATTACAAAGTACCATTAACAACCAATAAAAGCGTTGGTTGAGTGATAAGCAGCTCACCTCGTAAGAAAGAGAACACAAATTCGAATTTCGGAAAGCATACTTATTGGGAGGGAGAATAACTTTTAATACTCAATCTCTCGACTGAATTAATCAGATTTCATTAGGCAAGGCTTCTGAATATCAGGGTAAACGTCCACAAAGTATCCTCAACAAGACAACAATCTCTGATCCCTTATAAATTATTTTTTTTCTTTTTGGGAGAAGAGTGACTAAAAAAAAAAGAAGAATTTCTACACATCTTTAGTGAAAGTACCTTATTGATTTTCTTCAACTATTCAGTCACTTTGTCTTCAAACAGAGACTCAATCTCTTCTAAGCTCTTCCCCTTAGTTTCAGGCAAGAAGAAGTAGAAGAAAACCGTAGCCAACACCATAACTCCTGCAAGCACAAAGAACATCCCTCCAAATGTTATCTCCCTAGAGATGCTCAGGAATGACATCGCCACGGCCCCGCTAACAAGTCGGTTCACTGCCACCGCCAGGCTGGTGCCTTGGGCTCGCAGTGCTGTTGGGAATATCTCCGAGGAATAGACCCATGTGATGGGCCCGAGACCGATCGAGAAGAACGATACATCAGCGCAGACCGCCACCACGCAGAGAGCGATGGCCCAGGAGGGGTTGTCGGCTGAGTGCTCGAGGAACTTGGAGCCCAGGCCCAAGCCCAACAAGGAGAACGCCATCCCGGTTGAGCCTAGCATAAGGAGGGGCCGCCTGCCGAAGTGGTCCAGGAACAGGGCCGAGACAAGCGCGAAGAAGGCCTTGGCGATGCCCATGATAATTGTCACGCCTAGAAGCTGCCTGCTGCTGCTGATCCCAGTTTCCCGGAATACCTGAGGGCTGTAGTAAACGACCGCATCGTTCCCGGATGCCTGCATGAAGAAGTTCACTCCCAGGGCAGCAATCAGGATGCGGCGGATAGGCCTGGACGGCCTCAGCAAAATTTCTCTCCAGACACCCTGCCCATGCCAACGGGTCCGGCTGGACCCGACCGAACTGGCTGCCCTGGTTATTTCATGGAGCCTCAGCTCAGCTTCCGGTTCGGACTCCGATGTTTTCACTAGCACCTGCTTCGCTTCATCCAGCCTTCCCTCCATCACCAGCCATCTGGGTGATTCCGGCATCCCCAGGACACCCATTCCAACGGCCACTGCTGGGGCCGCTGCTATGCCCAGCATGAGCCTCCAATTGATTTCAGCCGGTAACCCCGAAAAGATATAATTGGAGACATAACCGAGCAGGATCCCCACGTTTATGAACACTTCAGGGAGGGAAGATAGGAAACCACGAGACATGGCAGGGGAGAGCTCAGCAGCATAGACTGGGCCAATCACGAGGGAGTACCCGACCCCAATTCCGGCAATCACCCTCCCAGCCATTAAGAAAGGGAAGGATGGAGCAAGGCCCATGAGGAGGGCCCCTACTAGGAAAGTTAAGGCTGCGAGGACTATGGTGTACCTCCGCCCGATCCAATCTGAGGTACGGCCAGAGGCAAGGGACCCTATCAGCGAGACCACGTTCAGTGAACCGACTAGGATCTCGACTTGGGTGGATGAGATGCTGAGGCTCTCCTTGATGAACAGGACTGCACCACTCATCACTCCAATGTCTGTAAATTCCAGAGGCTCCAGCAATTTAGACACAAAGCACGGAACTTTACCGGTTATTTCAGTTAAAGGAAGGATCTTTACTAGCAAAAAGGAGATCGAGAGCCACAATACACTGGTAGCGTAGCCAGGGTCTCGACTCGGCTGGACACGAGTCAAACCTGCCCGAATCAGGAAGTCGAAGTCACAACTTCAAATATCGAGCTCAACCGACTCTCCAGCGGCACACTTACAGTCGCAGAAAGACATAAACGGACATTATATCAAACAGTTGGTGCTGCCTAAGTGTACAGGAATCCTTAGTTGCTCTGTCTTTCCATTTCCATCATGCTATTAGTCGAGCTTTAAGAGGGACTGCGTCACTCACCATAGCCCAAGAGAATGGAGTTCATGGAAGCCAAGACAGCAGCCCAAAGAGCATACTTGTTCAGCGATGGAGACTTCCCGACACCATGGGCAGCAGGAGAATGACTGTCGCCTTTTGTTGGGTCTTGCTTCTGCTTAAGTTGTTCTTGCTCGGAGAACCTCACCGCCTTCTTCTTGTGCCTTGTTTCCCCATCCGGCGTGCCATTTCCGCCATTTTTGAGGACCCCCGCTGGCGAACCACGAGCAGAGCGAGGAGGAAGAAGAGGGTCATGGAGGTGCTTGTGCTTACGATCAGATGGTTCCTCCTGCATCTCTGGGAATGCTCCCAAATCTTTAACTGCTAGAAATTATTAGAGAGCAGAGAGAGAGGGATGGTGGGACGAGAGAGAGGGAGAGATGTTCTTGGAAATAAAAAGGATCACGACACGACACAAGAGCAGATTATTATATGGAAGAGTCCTCTTCTTATCCTCATGCTTAAATATATATACAAAATATAATTATTACATGTGCTAATGTGCTTATTTGGATAGAGGGACAGGAAAAGAAAATAAACCGTGGATCCACATCGAGCTAAGTTGGTCCAGGAAGAAATAAAACTCTTTTAAATATGAATTTTTTTTTCATTTATAGAAGACTTCAATTCCAAAATTTTTTGAATAAATGATGATGTTATTAAAGACCAAAACATTCACAATTGCACTTACTCAAGAAAAAGCTCAAATTGAGCAAAACAACACCAATTCCGATATTTCATTTAAGAAAAACGAGTGCTGATTACTTAAATCAACTCGAATTGATAAACGGAATAATGAAATAATTTTTTTAAAGCGATTTTGATGGATGATCCGTTGCCTTTCACCTTTTCCAAAAGCCACTTTTATTTTCTTGCTGTCCGGAGTTGAAAGTAAAAGTCATTTGGGCATGGGATTGTGGGCTACACACGCCTCTGCAACTCTTTCCAGTTTCCCCTTGTTTAAAAGTTACATGTGGAATATACCTATCCATAAATAAAAAGAGGGAGTTACATATGCAATCACCCCCTTTATCTATCTATCCATCTTATGTATATTCTTTTCTTTTTGTGCAGAATTATCTTATCTATCTATCTATCTATTCTTATATATTGTTGGTCAAATGATGCGTCCCCGTGCATAATGACATGTGTAACAGTTTGATGTCGTTCAAGAATGAATGAAGATTTCTCAATATTGTAATGCCGTGATTAACCGATCATTCAATCAGAACGTTGTATTTATCAGTCACTTGTCAAGTAGCCACATTAACGTGAGGCTTTTTATTATTATTATTATTTTTTATGCGTATATAAATATTTTTTCCAAGGATGCGAATGGGCAATATGACGATGGAATGTATTAATATTAGTACTACTACCTAGTATGACTCGGGCATGCTTGCTTCTAAAATCTTTCAAGACTAAATCAAGTATACTTTCACCGATACGAATTGAAACGGATTTTTGACGAGATAATCATAACCATGCATTATTGAAACAGTGTTCATACATATCAAGAGAGGATAACTCGTGTGCGGATTGGTTGACGACGAGTGCTTTTTAACTGGCCGAATCATCTATCTCTTCTCAATTCTATCTACCGAACTTAGAGCGCTAATTCTCGACGATATTGTCGTGCCCCTTCATACCCCGCGTCTATCTTCTTAATTTTATTTATTTTTTATTTTTTTGCCAGGCCTGACTTCGTCTTAATTGCCCAATAAATAACAAAAGTAATATAATCAGATAAATATACATGTGCCCAGTGGACTCCCCGTAAGAACCAGCCGTCCATTAGGCGCCACGTCACATATAGTAATTAGGCACGTGCCATGTGTTATACCGGCCGATATTCATCTGCTGTCGCTTTCACGCCCTCTGTCCTTAATAATAATGTTAGGCATGTGTTCATTATTATCAGGCAGCCTTTTGAGGTGGGCTTCACGTTGTTCATTGTCACATATGATGCCGCTTTTCGGGTAATGATCTGAAGGTCTCGTGCATCCATATCGCAAATATCTATTGATCTGTGGCCTGAGAGTCTCTATTATTTCTCGAAAGATATTTATTTCTTGCATAGTTTGCTTAGTTTTATAGCATTGTACGAGAAGGCATTTCGATAATCCATCGCATGGTTTGAAAAGGCAGTCACACAGCCGGAGACTGGGGAGAAATATTTTTTCGTAAAGCTGATTGTATTGTTTTACATACTTTGTCCAATACGACCGTTTTGCTTCTTCTTCTTCTTTTTTTTCGTTCGGAAGGTAAAGGGTTCATTAGAAACTCACGACAGAAATGAATATAAGGACCCAATCTAAAATTACGAATGGAATAAACGTTTTATCTGCAGGGAAAATGACAAAAATAAATAAATAAGTGAATAAATTACTTAAAACAAATACGGTACTCCGGGTTTTAATATACAATAATTTCTCCATATGCATAATCTAGCAAAGGAGCTCGAGCTCATGGATAAAAATATAGATGAAGGCCAGGCCCAGTTCATTGATTAATACTAGGCCCAGTGAAGTTTAGCAGCTAAACTTTTTCAGATTTATGGATTGTAATACAGTAAACAACTAAAAAAATCACATGATTAGGCATTAATTAAGGGGGAAACGACAATATGTAAGGGAAAGATGCCGAGTAACAATTATATCTATGCATATAAATTCATCAATTACCACTCATGAAAGGCTTCATATTTGTAACACAAAAAAAAAAAGGCTCCATATTTTTGTCTTATAACATTTTAATTCTCAGCTCCTCTGTAATCAGATCATCATGACATTTGTGTTAGCATCGACAGTTTACAACCATAACTACATAGGTTTCTATACTTTGCAAATGGTGTGGAAAGAAATAACGCGTATGCGTGGGATACATTAAAAATTGACCATAGCTGGGAGACGTAACTGCATAGGTTTCTATTCTCTTGGTCGTAGTTGCAGTGTAAAAACATTAAGAGTGTGTCTGGATTGAGAGTTGAGTTGAGGTGAGTTTTGGTTTTAATTGGTTTGTAATGATTGTATTGTTGAATTATGAGAAAAAGTGTGAAAAATTAATAAATAATTGAGAAAAAATAATGATTAAGTAATGATTGTGTTGTTGAATCGTGAAAAAGTAATGAATAGTTGAGAGAATTTAATATTAAAAATTTAATTGAATTGTTAAAATATTTAAAAAATAAAAAAAGTAATGATTGTCATGTTAAATTGAAGATAAGTAAAGTTGAGTTGGGTATAAGGTGCGTTTGTTTTCGCAACAAAGTTTAACTCGACTCAACTCAACTTCACTTATCTTCAATTCAACATTATAATCATTACTTTTTTATTTTTTAAATATTTTTAACCATTCAATTCAATTTTTAATATTAAATTCTCTCGACTATTTATTACTTTTTCACGATTCAACAACACAATCATTACTTAATCATTATTTTCTTTTAATTATTTATTACTTTTTTACATTTTTTTCTCATAATTCAACAATACAATCATTACAAGCCAATTAAAATCAAAATTCGACTCAACTCAACTCTCAATCCAAACACCCCTAAGAGAGAACATGCTTGACAATAATAATTATTTAGATTTTTCCATGCTCGCCTGAGGAAAAGGACAGAATTTTTCATACATAGATACATATATATATATATATATATATTATGTATAGATATATATATGAGCTGCAATGTCTAATATTATAATGGACAAGTTGGTTTCACACAAGCAGAAAATCGGTTTATGTTATAATTGTTTTTTGTGCTCCAGCTGGGTCTATATCTTTCACTTGGTGGCAGCTATGAGCTATACCCAAACTCTTCTTTGCATGAAAAAATAGGATTAAAACACTGGTCAAGATTGATCTTACTATCCGTTTGCAAAAATCGATTTTTTTGTGGTTTTACCTTCTTATTTATTTATTTATTTATTTGTAGCATATCTCGGCTCCTCGAAGATAGTCCTTGATTTGAACCGATCAAGATAGCCGCTGATTTGATTTGATTGTTTAGGTAGATAATCACCGGTTTAAATCAATCAAGGAAATTGGACTATTTTGATTTGACTGTTTAGGCAATGGGTTGTTTAGGACTTAGTTTATTGATTAGATCTAGATATTGTGATCTATGAAGGGTTCCTACGCCATATATCAATCCAAGATTCCTTTTAGCTCTGCTTCTCTGTTTCCACAGGTAATAGCAACTTCTATATAGGTTGCACTATGCTCTGCTTTCAGATTTTTACTAGGGTCCATAGAGTTTAGTTGCAAGAGATTGAGCACGGATTACAATAATTGAAAGTATCTCTACAACTGTACCTATGTTCCAATCACATGTAATTTTCTTTTGCAGCGATATCGGTGGATCTTCTGTATATTTTTTTTTATCTCTATATTGTATTCTTTTAACATTTTCTTTTGTATCTGTTTTTATTTATCAATGGACATTTATTGATTATCTAAAAAAAAGAAAAAAACCAAAATAATAAATAAATAAATAAATAAAGATAATGGCATTAGTGGGTCGCCAAACCTCTTATACAGACCCCCTTGAAAATCTGAAGGTATTTTTTTTTCGGTGTCTACCTTGGTATCCAGAAACCCAATGGGGTTTGACCAATTTAGTCAGGAGATCGAGCATCAAAGGTTATTCTTCCTTCCAACAAGTGTGCTTTCTGAGATTCGGACTCGTGTTTTCCTACTTACCACTCAGCCAACACTTTTGTTGGTGAAAATCTGGAGGTATTAGTTGCTACTTCACTAACCATTGAAGAAATACAGTTAATCTGCATTATCTCTCTATTATGTTGATATTAAATAGTAGTTGTCATATCCATGAATAAAATTTGGCTCGTAAATCGTTGTTTTCGCGATGGTACTACCTTGAGAAACTTTTTAAAAGTAATTGTTTGATTTGTGTAGGATTGGCAATCATCAAATGATGAAATGAAAAAAAAGAAAGAATGGGCCCCCAGGTTTCCCAACAAAAAAGAAGAAGAATGAGGTGTGCATAATTAATGTCTTTATGATTTTTATGGTATACTAATTAAGCTTGATTGAATATCCTTTTCAAACAATCCTAAGGAAGGGTTGTTGGGTGGGTTAAAATGTGATCTCGAATGATGGAATTTCACCTTCCTAACAACTCGGGACCATTAGTCAAGTGTGGTATGGGAGAGTAATTGCAATTTAAGTAAATTGCACTGGTGGTTCAAAATGTTTTATAAATATTTTATTATGGTTCAAAAAGTTTTTTTCACTACATGATGGTACAAAATGTTTCAAAATTATTTCATGATGGTACAAACCGTCAATTGGCCTTAACACCGTTAATATTTTGCTGACGTGACGCGTCCTATGTGTCACTTTTGTTACGTGGAACCAATCATAGTGCGCCACGTCATTTAAGAGAAGATAAAATTTTAAAAAGTCCAAAAAAACAAAAAAGAGTAAAAATTTAGAGAAAAAATAAAAAATATTTTAAAATTTTAAAAATATTTTAAATTTAAAATAATAAAAAATATTTTAAATTTTAAATTAAAAGTTTAAAATTATTTTTAAAAGTTTTAAAATTTTAAAATTTTTAGAATTATTTAAAATTTTTCGGCCACGTCAGCAAGGAGGTGACACATAGTAGCCACGTTAGCGTCGGCTTGACGGCGTCAAGGTTGAATTAACGGTTTATACCATCATGAAACAACTTTGAAACATTTTGTACCATCATATAGCGAAAAAAAAATTTGGACCATAATGAAACATTTGTAAAATATTTTGGACTACCAATGCAATTTACCCTTGCAATTTTGACTCACTATCCAATCTTTTTCCTAATTGCAACTCTGACTGATTCAATCTTCCCAATAAAAGCCGAATTTTCGGCCTGAAAGTACAATATTTTGGGAATTGGAGTATTACGTACGATACGATATGCCAACTAATAAGTAACTCGCCATCAAGGTAGTAGTTCAATTGATAACGGACTTCCTCTTCCAATTGGAAGGTCAAGGAGTCGAACCTTGACTTAAACACGAAAATGCTTGCGTTAGTAGACCCTTACTCTCTATTCTATGGGAGCTGTTTTGGTCCACTGTGCATTTTGATTTGGTCATGGTAATTTAGGCGAGCTATATCTTATCGAGCCCTTTACCCATTCGAACAAATAGATCATTTCATGGCGGCTGTGGAGCCCCTTTGGTCTCCAGAGGGGGTTGCTACGCTAGTCTCCCCCTCTCGGTCTTTAATTCAGCGGAAAAAAAAACTCATAAGTAACTCTTGAAATATCTATTTGTAGGAGCATTTTGTTGTTTTCTTTGAGCCTCCGCCGAATATGTATTTCTTATTATATGCTAACTTTATCAGTTATGTCGTCCTAAATTGGTCACCAATAGGAAAGACCTGAACTCTTGATGTATTGCGAACCTTATTTTGATTAATTAATTAATATTATGCGAATTCTATCATAAAAAAAAACTCTTGAAATATCTTAAGTATACATGTTAATAATTCTAAGGGCAAATTACAAAAAAAAATCCAAATTTTGTAAAATATCTCAGTTTTGTCATAAATTTTGTTTTGTAACCAAAAAAACCATAAGTTTTCTAAAATGTCTCAAAAATGACATCCGTTATAACTTCCGTCAATTTTTGCCTACGTGCGACTTACGTGGACTGTTAAAGGGACCCACTAGCCTACGTGTGACCTACGTGGACTGTTAAAGGGACCCACCATCAGCAGCAAAAATTGACGGAAGTTATAACGGAGGTCATTTTTGAGACATTTTAGAAAACTTATGGTTTTTTTTATTACAAAACAAAATTTAGGACAAAATTGAGACATTTTACAAAATTTGGATTTTTTTTGTAATTTACCCTAATTCTAACGTATGTGAAATTAATTCATACTATGGCCGTCAATTTACTTTAAAAAAATTATATCTGAATAATTTTCATCCATCTTCACGATTAATATAACTTGTGATTTTTCCACTTGACTCCCGACTTTGAATATCGTGGATCGTGGTCATTGGGTTTGCATTTAACGTGGAGATGCATGCCAATGAATGGCGTGATTGATGTTCTGGAGAAAAAGATGATGGACTGTCTGTCCTACAGAATCAGTGAAAGCAACAACTAATTTGGGACTTTGAAATTAATTGTTATTGGCGGACAATCGACCATCCATTTATATTTTGAGTTTTCATAAGTCGCATGCCCTATTCGTTTTTTTTTTTTCCGAACAAAAAGATAAACCACATTGTTTTTTCTTTTTCCGAGGATTACACAAATCCATATTTTGCTCATATTTTCGTTGACGAATAATGTTTTAGAGACCTATCTATATCTATCTATATGTATTATGGGAAGTAATCATGCGCGTATTTGTCCCAAATTTGATGCAAACAAAGATGCCTATGATTCGTGGGGTCGGTCCAGATTAGAAATCTTTTGAATAGGGAAAAAAAAGTCATAATCACTTAAATATGTAAATGATTCGACAAACCGAGAAGAAGGAGCATTGCTTAATTATTTCATCGGAGGGAAGAATTAATGTCGATCAATAATCACATGGAGAGTAGCTCTTTTATTCATTTAAAAAGAAAGCTTGTCTGGTATTATCTTTCTGACTAAGACTAATGGCGTTTATATTAAACAAAGATAGGTCTCACCTGCCAAAATCGGTGCGCAACTGCGGCTCGAGATTTAAATTGCTTCATGCTGACAATATCATAAATTAAATAGGTTTTTCACAGACGATTATCGTGTTCTGTTTTTTTATTACACGTTAGATAAAAAAAAGATCGGCACTATATTGTCTGAGTGATAAGTAATATTAATTCCTTAAAGAGAAAAACATATATTTGAATTCTATGAAATGTATTTGTTCCAAGAAAGATAATTTCATATATTTTGTTTATCGGAATTACGAGAGCAAATATTCACAATTCTTTCGCAATGAAAAAAAATGAAAAAAAAAAGTTGAGAGTAATATGTTTTGAATTTGATTATTATCGTGAGATTATCGATGCCATTTTATTTGGTTGTCAATTTTCTTATAATAAATTTATGCCGTGATTTGTAAATAAATAAATACATATGTTGCCTCGAATATATTAAATTTCCACAAAAATAAAGGTTTTGCATTTAACATGAGATATAGCAGTCAGATTTATTGCCATCCAAAATTTCGATCTTACTGTCCAAAAGAAAAGGTGGGAATCTATGTCTATTTTGACTAAATATTCATTTCTTTATTTTTTCTTTTTTTCGTTAGATACATTACCTTTTTTATTACATTGTTTAAAAAATGACAATTGGTGTTAGGAACAGAAATGATAAGCGGATACTATCACCATCCATGATACTGGATAAGACCGAATTGGTCGGAATCATGCAAATTTCGATAACTCTCCTATGCTATTTTTCTGGTACTGCTAACTTAATAAGTCTTTAATGATTCGAAATATGAATAGTATTTCTCTTTAGTGATTCCAAATGAAGTAAATTTTAATTATGTACTTTTTCTTATCCCTGCGGACATTTTAATTTTGCTCAAAGGTAAATTGTTGGGGCAGTGCTTAAGCAAAAGTAGATCCTCTTCATCGCTTTAAATTGTGATATCACCACCAGCAAATGTTAGTGACTATAACTGCATGAGAGGATCCCTTCACAATTTCATGATGAACAATATATACATAGAAAATACTCATATTATATATTTATATTTTTCTATTTCTATATAATATAATAAAAATCAGCGAGTCTATTAAATAAAATTACAACCAGACAATGACAATGGTAATCCCAATCTTCATAGTCTGAGAAAGCTATTTAATATTTTGGCAAAAGAAACTTCAGTTTCTTATTCGGAATGGTCCTATAAGTTTGATCTCTTTTGACATCGAGTTTTATAAGTTTCATTTTGATATTTTCAGTCCTAAACGTATAATTTGTTAGACATTTATGGTCTAAATGGTGTCTCGTCGTTAACCAATGCTGGTGTGGACGTAAATGGCTTTAGATCTTTGCCACTCGTATTTAAAATACTTATGAAATTAAAAGAATAACAATAATGGTCCTAAGAGTTTTCTCGTTTTGGAACTTGAGTCCAAGTTCAACTTCATAAAAAAATTTAATCTAAATCATTTCAAGGGGTAACGATTTTCTTTTCTAATTTTTATGTTTTCTTTAACCTTTAAGAAACTTCTAAGTGGTGTGTGAAGTTGGTCCACATGTACCATGTTAACGGCTAGCCGTAACCTTTTTCATGCCGTTAAGTTTACATCATCACCCATTAACGGCTGGTTACGGAATGAACTAAAATTGTCACTTTTTAAAACTATTTAGGACTATTTTTTTTTTCCAAAATGAAGTTATAGGACTTAAGTTCAAAAAATAAAAACTGTTAGGACTGTAGTTATAATTCTTTTAATTTCTACGTAATTTTTTTAATATAAGTGGAAAAGATTTAACATTGTTTAAGTCAACGGTCAGTTACGATTTGGACATAAGTGTCTAATGGAGCAAATGTTTAGGACTGAAAAAACCCAAATGAAACTTATAGGACTCGATGTAAAAAAGAAGAAGGTAAACTTATAAGACCGTTTCTGTAATTCTCCCGTTTCTTATTTTGGTTGGATCACAAAAAAAAGGCCTTCAGGATTAATTACATTCAATTTATGATATTAGTACCGGATATAGATTATGAGACATAATTAAGATAGTTCGGTCCAAAATATATATATGTCTATTTCGGTTAAGAATTACAGGGAAAAAAAATAAAATGATAGTAAAAGTAAAACCTTTTCTCTTGCCAGAATATTGATACTTCAAACTAAATGACCATTTTTTATCTCTTATGTACAAATTAGTCCCATCTTGATAATATCTTTCATGTTAAGGCAGCCTAAATTGTTAGACCATGAAAATTTGTTTCATAAAGCTAAAGGTGCGGGAACAATGAAAAGTATAGCGCTACATTCCTTCATTAAAAATAAAATATTGAATTGGCCATAATTTGTCTATGTCAAAATAATTAAACTAATTTCATGGCTCAATATTCACTTTAACCAAGTTTATTGATCTTTTGGTTTGTCTTAACTTTTTTTTTTTTGGTCTCCATGATGGTCGAGAATAGTCTTGACGACGGTTCGTGTTACAGTCGAAACGAGCTAGAGGGAGCAAGTTGACAAAGCAAGAAAAACTTTGTGGAGCAAATCGATAATACCTTTTTTTTGGGGGGGGGGGGAAATGGAGATTCCGATCCATGTGAAGAGAATAAAAAAAAATTGAAATTATGAAGATGCCTTGTAAAATAAAATAATCAAAAATTGAAAACATAGGATAGGGAAGTAAATGCAAATTGGGGAAATAATTATCCAAAGGGGAAGGAAAGGGGGGAGCGAGCAAAAGCCGGAGAAATTGCGCGGGCCAGTCGTGTGGGCCCCCAAAACCCACCTCCCGGATTCGGACAGCCAGCAGACAGACACCCTCTCCCTCCTCTGTTCTTCTTCCTCTTCATCTTCCTCACTCTCTCTCTCTCTGCTGTCTTTTCTCTCTCTTCCATGTGAAAGCAAAATTCGCTTGAAATCAAATCAAAGCTCCAACATTTTCCCAAGGCAAGAAAAAGCAAACACGACCCTTTTTCTCGCGATCGTCCCGACCCCCCATTCATTAGCTCCCTCTCTCCCTCCATCTCTGCATTCCTCAGATTCTAGTTGCAGAGCTAGAGAGAGAGAGAGAGAGAGATCGAGATCAAAACGTTTCGGATTCTTGCTCAGTTCAGTAACTGAAGCTTTCCATTGTTCGTCCCGAGTCCTTTTCCGATTCTGGGCTTTGATTTTTTTTTCCCTCTTCAAGGGCTTTTCTGGTCTGATCCGATTGAGATTTCCCGAGTGGCCACTAGCTGTCATTGCGTTAGCTAGTTAGCAATGGCTACGCCGGCTCCCACCTCGCCGCCGACCAACACGACCGCCCCTCCCCCAGCGACCCCCGCTGCGCCTCCTCCCGCCACCCCATCCACTCCGCCCCCCGCCGCGGCGCCTCCACCAACCGCCATCCCATCTCCTCCGCCTCCCTCGGCCACGCCGCCGTCCGCGACCCCATCTCCCCCGGCTCCCTCCACTCCGTCGCCATCCACCAAACCCTCTCCTCCGCCGCCCCCGTCCACTACCCGCAGCCCTCCCCCGCCTCCGTCGAGCTCCGGCACCCCGACTGTGAAGAGCCCCCCGCCACCTCCATCGTCCTCGTCCTCCCCGCCGTCCAGCACCGTATCGACAGGGCTTGTGGTGGGGCTCGCCATCGGGGGGGTGGTTGTGCTGGTGGTCTTGAGCTTGCTGTGCATCTGCTGTGCTCGGAAGAGGCGGAGGAGAGATGACGAGGAGGGCTACTATGTTCCACCACCTCCTCCTCCCCCTCAGGGACACAAAGGTTGGATCTTTACTGAGATTCAATCCTGAATGTTTGTTTCTTTTGGGTTCTGAAAATTATAATTTACCTGCATTAGATCTGAGAATGCTGTCGGATGACGTTATCTGATAATGCTGTCGGATTGGACAAGTTTAATTTCCTCTTCAATTTGCTCCTGCATGCATTAGCTGATTTTGTATCGATATCATGTCTACTACTACTAGTTGATGATCCCTACAACGGTGGTCCACCGCGCCACAGGCAAGAAACTACTCCCCCACCGCCGAAGCCGAGCCCTCCTCCTCCAGCAGCTGCTAACTGGGCGGCACCACAGCCTTCTCCACCGCAGCCGCCGCCCCCAAAACGTAGCCACAGCCCATTGCCGCCGCCGCCTCCTCCTCCACCCTTCATGAGCAGCAGCGGTGGATCGGGCTCCAACTACTCGGGCTCCGAGGCCGTCTACCCTCCACCTTCGCCGGGCATTGTTCTCGGCTTCTCCAAGAGCAGTTTCACATACGAGGAGCTCTCCCTGGCTACCGATGGGTTCTCGGAAGCCAACCTTCTTGGGCAGGGTGGTTTTGGTTATGTGCACAGGGGGGTTCTCCCAAATGGGAAGGAGATTGCCGTGAAGCAGCTCAAGGTTGGGAGCGGGCAGGGAGAACGGGAGTTCCAGGCAGAAGTTGAGATAATTAGCAGAGTGCATCACAAGCACCTTGTCTCTCTGGTGGGTTACTGCATCGCTGGGTCTCAGCGGATGCTCGTCTATGAGTTCGTCCCAAACAATACGTTGGAGTTCCATTTGCACGGTGAGTGCTGGAGCTCATTATGATGTTGTTATAACCTATTCTTATGTTTCAAGGTGGCCATTCATTTTGTCTGCGTGTCACTTTTTGTTTCATGTCTTGTAAGTTGGTATCCTTATTTAGATGCACAGCGGATAATTTATCTTGCAGTTGAGCTTGGTACATGCGTACTCGTTTGTATCATTTCAAGTACGGCAGTCTTCAGTAAATTCGTCAGGTGGGATCCCAAGCCTCCATTTAATGGGTACTTCTAATATTGCAGGGAGAGGGCGACCAACCATGGACTGGCCCACGAGACTGAAAATTGCTCTGGGATCTGCTAAAGGGCTAGCATATCTTCATGAAGATTGTAAGAAATCCTTAATGTGCTTTTCAGCTTTCTGTTTTAACTTGTAGGTTTTCTTTTTTCAGCTAGTCACGATTGAAATTATCTATCATTTACCAAGAGATACTCTGCTATTCAGGTCATCCAAAGATCATTCATCGTGATATCAAAGCAGCTAACATACTTCTGGATTTCAAGTTTGAGGCAAAGGTATGTACTGACACCGAATCACCTATTTTCTAAATAGGCCTTATCTTTGGAATATTCACTAAAATGTTCTGCTATTTTTCTAATTTTTTCGAGTGACACTTATCGACTTATGCTTTCAAAATTATCAAATTTTCTTCTCAGGTTGCAGATTTTGGACTTGCTAAGTTCACTTCTGATACCAATACTCATGTCTCCACCCGGGTTATGGGTACTTTTGGGTAAGAACCCTTCCTTCTCAGAAGCCAACCAAAAAAAAAAAAGACTTGTTTCATCGGAAATTTGAGTTTGCCTTCTGTGGGCTTATCATATCATGTTGGCTCTTGCTTCCTTTAGGTATCTTGCCCCAGAATATGCTTCTAGTGGGAAACTCACAGAAAAATCAGATGTTTTCTCGTTTGGGATTATGCTTTTGGAGCTGATCACTGGACGTAGACCTGTGGACCCCACACATACTTTCATGGATGATAGTTTGGTCGACTGGGTGAGTGATGTCTCTTAGAATTGCAGCGTGGGTGTATTGATCTCAATTTACTATACTAATGTACTTTCGGGTGGACTTACTTTTGGGATCACTGATATTCCCATTGGCCATTTACAGGCAAGGCCCCAGCTCACTAGAGCTTTGGAAGATGGGAACTTTGACTCTTTGGTTGACCCGAGGCTGCAGCGCGATTACAACCACGGTGAGATGGCACGAATGATTGCCTGTGCCGCTGCTTGCGTGCGTCACTCCGCACGACGGAGACCGAGAATGAGCCAGGTACTGTCTCAGTTGTTTGAGTTTAAGACTATATTCTGACGAGAGAAATCCTGTCTCCCCCTTGGATTTCCAATATTCCTAGAACCGAACATATCATTATCTTGATGAATTCTTCACAGTGATGACGAACTAGGGGCGAATTTTATTTCTGCTCTTGCTCTATATTTGCATTGTTTGTTGAGAAAAACCATTAACACTAACAAGAAACGAGCAGATTGTTCGGGCCCTGGAAGGCGATGTCTCTTTATCGGACCTCAATGAGGGTATCAGGCCGGGGCAGAGTGGCCTCTTCAGTTCCTATGGGAGCTCGGACTACGACGCGATCCAGTACAATGAGGACCTCAAGAAGTTCCGGAAAGTTGCACTCGCAAGCACAGAGAATTACGGTAGCAGCGAGTACAGTGAGCCTACGAGTGAGTACGGGATCATCGCTTCCGGGTCTAGTAGTGAGGGCCAGAGGACTCGGGAGATGGAGATGGGGAAGATGAAGAGGAGCAGCCAAGGCTTCAGCTGAGGGTCCCCGGTTTAGGTACCATCTTACTATGGTCACTCTTGTAAAGTTTCTGCTTTTACGCCTGTTTGCGATTCTTTCAATACTCCCTGACTGGTTTTATAGTTCTTGTTATAATGGTTGTTAATACAAGAGCCAATTCTTTCATTTTTTTTTTCCTTTTTTCTTTGTGGCTTGTTGAAATCTGTTGATACGGCTTGTTTTTGGTTTTTGCGATTCGGTTGGAATTGTCTAATATCTTAAACACTACACTGACTATTGTACGTTGGACCGAGGCCGTTAGACAGCAGCATCTTCGAATGCTACTAGTCAATGGGATTCCCGTCTCTCCCTTCTCATTTATTTTGCTTTATTTTTGTCTTGAGAAAGAAAATCTGCAATTCTTCAATGTCTTTACAGCTTGGGTTGTTACAGCTGGTAAGAAGGTTCTTTCCAGGAAGTGTTTTGCTTAGACTTCAAGTCTTCTGCAATATGGCGTTTGAGTTGGCAAGAAAAAAGACTTCGCCATTGGCTTTGACATCTCACCACAGCTGGTGTTTCTTGCCCTTGGGGTTAAACCTTCTTTCTTCTTAGTCCCGTATCACCACCACTTTGTCGGGTTTCGAAACAGATCACTGGTTTCGGGACCGTGACTGATTTGAGATATAGTACACAAAAGACAGAGTCGAAGAAGTTCTCGAATGGTTATCGAAATGCCCATTAGAATAATCGAAAGTGACAATGGGAAAGGGAGGAATGGCCAGCTAATGTGCCCATTAAATGTATTTCATGCACATGGCTTTGCTTGTGAGAGGCAAAGAGAGAGAGTTGACAAGATTTGCACCGGTGGGGTGACCTGTCCGAGTTTGTAATTTTCTTCTCCAACCTAGCCGTTGGATATGTGGGCCCCACCGTCCCCTCGTTCTTTCTTCTTTGATGTAATAATAAAGGAAAAAATTAGTGTTTTTTTTTGGGTGAAGGGAACAAAAAGAGAAAAAAAAAAAGTTAATAAAGTGTATTTTTTTCGTCCCTCCTGCCCGTCAATTTCGTCCCCAACCGCAACCTCCTGTTGGTCAAGTAAGGCCCCTAAAGCTTTGTGCAATTACTAATTTGGTCCTTCAGTCAAGGGGGAGGAGGCACCCAGTCAAGGCCTTGGTTGGCCTTTAGGTGCAGCATCCGCCTTGGTCGCGGCAGAGCTTGGTCATTTGGACTTGATGGGCATGTCCGGATTTGTCAGCGTGAGTATCAAGAGTAATAAACCTAACAATCATGTAGTCTCGTGGAAAACAATTATTCGTGAGTTGAAACTGTTAAGTGGCTAAGTTGAATGCTCACACGTAACCCAAACAATGAGTTTCAGAAGCTTTTAAGACATGCCAATACAACGTAGTTATTCCCAGGTTGTTACATATACTTTAATTTATATTGCATATAGAGATAGGATTTGGGTTTTCTGTCTACATATCAAATTGTTCAAAAATATTATCTCCAGTTATTTCCTCGCAGATATATTTTTTATCTTATTTACCTATTTAAAATAGTTATCAGTTGAAAATATCAATAATCCTTTATAACATTACGAAGTTAAGACTGATGAAATAAATGGTGGAGCCATCATGTATAATATCTAATCAAATTTCTTTTGTCTTGACCACGTCATAGACGGTACTGACCAATAGCACTATCTACTCTTCGTTACCTTTTGCTTGTACCTTCTTTTCTCGTCCTAGTAAATATCGCGCGATACGCGGAAGAATGGAGAAAGCGCATCTTATTCTTACGAAAAATCATTAAGGTTCAATAACGAATTGCACAGCCCCATCATAAAATATATCAATCAAGACTAAGAGGACCAATCTTGCAGGCCCACAAACTTATTGGGCCTATGCTCAATTTGTGATATTTTTTCTAATTTTTTTGCTGAGCCGTTGATGACTTGTGATATATTTATTTTTCCCTCCATTGGACGACAGATAGTTGTTGAAAAATGGTCCAATGATTACTTTTCATTTCCTGACAGCAATCCTTGGATAAGGGAATAATTGAAAATAAAAACGATTAAGTCAAATGGAAAAAAGAAAAAGAAAAAGAAAATTACCGAAAAGAGGAATCTTTAGTTTACGCTGCATATTCTATTTTCGGTGGTCTTAGAAAAATTCGATCTTTTTTTTTTTTGGGCTGCTATTCAACGTCGGAGTCGTCATCTCTCAGGCAAAAGCTTTCCACAATTCAGATTTGTTGAGAGGAGGCGGGGGAGGTTCCGAATCGGCGGTAATGGCTTCGCGGCGGCGCATGCTTCTCAAGGTCATAATCCTCGGTGACAGTGGGTGAGTTTTCCGAGCTCTTGATTGATATATATTTGCGCGCTGGTAGTGTTTATTTTCGTATTCGTTTGTCTCTGTTGATCTTGTGCTCGGTTTACTTTCCGGAGAAATTCGAAGTGGGAAATGGAAGAATAAGTGATTTTGTGTTCTGAGTCCCGGGAGCAGAGCTAGAGCTGAATTCGATGTTTTGAGGTGCAATTGAGACGCGTTGTCTCAGAATCGGGAGTTTCTAATTGTCGTTTGAAGGGTTCGTTAGTGTTGCCGGACAAACAGTTCGGGTAGATTGAGTTTATTGCCGGAAGGATGTTGTGGCAACTTTGTCTGTGTTAATGATATCTTGGAATAAATCAAGCCAACTGTAAGCCGCATCACAAGCTTTAAAGTGTCAAGTACCGGAAAATGAGCCGCACTTCTGTATTCGGTATCGTAGTACTTCACCAGCAATTTCATGATTCTTTTTTCGGTCATAAGACTCGTAACTCTTGTTATCATTAGGGGTTTCTTTAATGACACATATTACTTTGGCTTGTGCTTTTAATTTTATGTTGTGGCTTTGTTACTTGCAGGGTCGGGAAGACATCACTTATGAATCAGTATCCTCGAAATTTTGGCTAATTTTACAATAGGATCTTTCATTTACATTTCTCGCTTGGTTTTCTGTCTGCTGGAGATGTGCTATCCTTTACTCTGCATTTAGGTATGTGAATAAAAAATTCAGTAATCAGTACAAAGCAACAATCGGGGCAGATTTCCTGACTAAGGAGGTCCAGTTTGAGGACAGGCTCTTCACTTTGCAGGTGAACTCTTGTGACTCGATATTAACTTGTCCTTATTTGGTTTATATTTCCAGTACAAGCCTATAATGTGGAAACTGTCTCATATTGACACTATCTTAATCCCTTCAGATATGGGATACTGCTGGCCAGGAAAGGTTTCAGAGCCTTGGGGTTGCTTTCTACCGAGGAGCTGACTGCTGCGTCCTTGTTTATGATGTGAACGTAATGAAATCGTTTGAAAATCTTAACCACTGGAGGGAGGAATTTCTGATCCAGGTAGGACTAGAGTTGTATGGTCCAACTTCTTAGGTATGGCTCCCTGAATCATTGTAATCATAAATGTTCATTGTCCTCTTTCAGGCCAGCCCTTCGGACCCTGAAAACTTTCCATTTGTCGTGTTGGGGAACAAGGTTGATATTGATGGCGGCAACAGTCGAGTGGTAGGATCATTTTCTCTGATCATAACATTAATGTTATTTTTTGAACTTTAGTATCCTCATGCTAATGCTAGTGCAGTAATGCCCTTTATATGTCTGTCCCTCGCGGGGAGTAGACAATGGAGAAGATATCAAATGAAGCTTGTTGTGCCCTACAAAACTCACTTGTCCCATATGTCTATTGTTATATTTCCTAGTGGTTTCTCAGAATGATGTGTCTGCTGCCTTATATCATCCTCCCTATATGCAATTATGATGTTCTTTGGGATTCTTATGGATCTTATGGGCTACCTCTGTAGGTATCTGAGAAAAAGGCGAAAGCATGGTGTGCCTCCAAGGGAAATATTCCTTACTTTGAAACTTCTGCAAAAGAAGGTTTCAATGTTGAAGCTGCTTTCCAGTGTATAGCCAAGAATGCTCTCAAGAACGAACCGGAAGAAGAAATGTGAGTGCTCTTTAAATGGGTCATCGGATATTGGCGTTTCCTTCTTTTTGGTTTCATCTGATCATTATCTCCTTTCATATCAAACGTACTTGGCCCTTATTCCGTTAATAATATGGCAGTTACCTTCCTGATACCATTGATGTGGCTGGCGGACAGCAGCAAAGATCTTCGGGATGTGAATGCTAAAAGGAACTCTTGTTATTTTTCGTAGATTCTTTTTTTTTTTTGGTCTTTTATTTAGTCGAGCAAGAGAGGATGATACAGTCGGGCAAGCGGTTATTGCCTGTGTCACACTGCATCACTTTACGCTCCACGGGTTGTTTTGGTGGAGGGAGGTGGAATGTAATATTCGCATATTGCTAGAGGAAAGGGACAAACACTTTCAGTGTTTTTGATGTTTTGATTTCCGCATTCTCTTTTGTACTCGCGCTATCGTGTAATTTTTCTGGAAATCTTATGGAGGAGATTACTGGTTGTGCAGCGTCTGATCTGATCTTTCTATAAGTGTGCTAAGTCAAGTACAGAGGATCGTGCTAGGAGTGTATCTTGAGCATAAAACTGCAGAGCAAGAGTTCATCTCGACATTAAAGCTCAGAGTGGAAGCTCAACCCAAGCTCGATCATATATCATTTTCAGGACTGAGTTTGGACTGGTTTATTTGGCATGGTGTTACATCATGCATGAACTTTCATTCACTCTCTATACCAAGAGCACGAGGGACAGAAAGTTTGTCACTTGGCTGCTTATCAATACGCAAAACAAAACAAAGTCTAAGAATTCTAGAATTCCGACTTTGAGACGGAAAACTTGATCAGTAGAAGAATATTTCTTGGCCTGCAGAAGAGCATTGGTGCTAACAAAAACGTTTGCTGCAAAACCTATACCTCGTGTACAAGAGCTAACTCTAAAAAGATAATGCTTTTCGTTCCTCGATGAAGAATGATGTTACAGTAAAAAATTGTTTCTACCATGCTGTGATTCAGAAGGAAATCTACCGGACCAAAACTTCATAATATTCAGAGCTAGATATTTCCCAGTCGGCCTGAAGCAGGTCCCTTCCTTCGTCGTCGCCGCCTCTGTCTAATTCTCCAGAAGCTCAGAAACAGCAAAATTCCTAGCAAACAAGCAGATCACGACACAGATTTAGCAATTATGCAAAAATTCGGACAGCTTGCTTCATATTTTTTAAGTACCAGCAGGGAAACAGTTACCAGCAAGAGTAATAACTGCAGGAGCAAGCCAATGACTCGGAACCAGAGGCGCATCAACCTGCAGCATGAAAATCCTTGCAATAAAAAAGTGGTCGAAAAGAGGCATTCTCGTAGAACTGGAAGTCATGAAAGGGAAAATGCACTGGGCAAAATATTCAGAGGCCGTTCAGAAATGTTTCCTCTACAGTGTTTCTAAAACTTGGCTTCAACACTACTTTCAAGCTTCCGGCAAGTACATATACTGTATTTGGAAAAAACTTACAGATAGTTTCTTAAAATATCACCAGTGGACAGAATTTGGCAAACAGTGCTGACAAGATAGCAAGAATATGGTGGCAACTGGTGGCTGGACATATGTAGTATTTGAGTCGAGGTTAGCTGAAATCATAGAACATGCTTTTTGAAAGTGTAGTGTGTTGTTTGAATTTTTTGAAACACGTTTTTTCGAAACAGTTTTGAGAGAACTTTCCAAACAGTCCGAGTTGTGCTTTACAAACCATTCCAAACGGCTCGCTAATTCCTTACCTCATCCCAGTACAGCCCACTAAGATACCGATTCCCATCAATGTTGCCCTTCTCTCTCAACTTGGAACCATCTGATGTGGAGTTCAAACCTCTTCCCACATCAATGACTGGATATCCTGGAAGCACCTTATTTCTTCCCAAAACCTGTATGTTGTAGCCCTTTGTTCCCCAAACTTCAAATCTAGAATCATTTCCGCAAACCAAATCCTTCTCAACAACATGAGAATAGGTGGAGAAATTCACATCAGTCCTACGGGATGGTAACTGGTTATCTTCTAAGAACAAGGGTTTGTCTTGTTTCACGGAAGGGGAGAAGAGGACAGGATCTTTGATGTTTCCATTGGTGAAGTCCAATATCTTGCTCAGAAGCCAGTAGCAGTTTGTGACCATGTGACTGCTGTCCAGACAGTTGGAGTCTCCGTAAACCGCAATACGACCTTGACCAGCACCGATGAGGCCGAGAATTGGAGAATCGCCCTGCATCACAATACAATGATATCATGTCCCATCGTCCTCTTTTACAAACCAAGTTGTTGCATTATTTAGAAATTTTCTGAGTAACTGATAAATTACTCGGAGGACTTATTGTAGCACTTAGGAAATATCAATGGTATCTATAGAATTTATGCACAAAATTACAAACATGAAGCTCCACAGTATTTTGCAGTTATCTGCACATTGCAATCCCTTAGCTATTTATACTATCAAAATCATGTCAAACAGCAAGATATTTCTTATTGGACTTTTCAATTGCAAAAATTAATGGAAATAAATCAGGCTATTTCTATTTTCCACTAAAGCCTGGGAAACAGGAGTCTAGTCTTTCTACATATGATAAGATCTACCATTTATATTAGCATGTCTCCCATAATTTCTGTTTCTTTTGGCATATATTCATGGCCCTGCAAGCATAAGATCTACGACTTTTATACTGTGTATTCATAAAAGAAGTTAAGAATTAACGAACAAGCATACTTTACCATTGAATTTGTCAGCAGAACATTCTGAGTAGCTCCACTCTCAGAAGTATCTTGGAAAGGGAAGCTATGGATGTAGCCACCAGCAGGGAACCTAGCAATGTCAGCTCCAGAAGCATATCTAGTCTGCTCGCCATCCATAGAAAAATCACCATTCAATATCTTATCTCCAAAAGCAATCCCAAATGGAGCCAAAAGGTTGTTCAATGCAGGAATATTAGCGCCTCCTGTAACTGGTGTCCACCAACTGCGAGTGTTATCATCGAAAAACCGCATCTTCACCATGGTATCGACATTATACCAATCTGCAAACACAGCCAACCCCAGTCCAGAATTAATAACATCGATCCTCAACTTCTCTATCTCTTCTTCAAAGTACTCATCTTCAAGATCCACCAATAGAAGAGTCCCATACTGGCGAGCATCGAAGCAGGTAAGAGGTGAACCGAGAGTTTCTATGTAGTATCCCGAGTCACGCAGCATGTTAAACAACAGGTGGAAATTAGTGTGCAGGTGATCCCCATGCCAGTCAAGAATATCATTTCGAACATCCAAAGAGTCTCTAGGAATGTATCCAGGGGGGTATTTAATGCTGTGAAACTGATCCCAGAGAATTCGTTTTGATCTTGGGGGAGTTGGAACCACTTTAAGTTTTAACTGAAGGACGCAAGTGCTCCTCCGAGGGATCTTCTCTCCTTGACCAGGAGGGCTGGACACTTTCACGGTAACATTCCCTTCAATGACTCCAGAGAACTGAGCTCCTTCCTCCTTAATCTGCATGTGAAGTGCTAGATATCCAGACCAAGGCCATATGACCTTAGAGTACGTGAAATGAATGCTTAAGAGATTCCCATCATCAGTTAAAGGGTGCCAGGTTGGTGAACCTTCTAGACGGCCAACTACTCCCATGCCATTCAAAATTGTGGTGTTAAAGATCACAGGCATTGCACCCGCATAGAGTGGTTGACGACAGAAAGGCCACGAGTATGGGCAGTCCGTATGATCCAGAACACCAGGGAAAATACTTGCTCGAGGCTCGTAGCTTTTCAGAATTTCATACGATTCTAACCTGAGAAAACCCAAAGTAGAGCTAACAGCCAAAAGCATAAACATACCGGTATCATAACTTCATGCACAAAGGATATTACAGAACTTACAAATTGACTCTGCCAGCCCCCTGCTCATACATATTTGGTCCAGAGAGCTTTGCTGCTCCTTCAACCAATGCTTGTTTCATGCTAGCCGGGTTTAGAATTTCCTTGCGTTTGCTTTCGGGGATGATACTGACAAGCAAGCAAACTACACCAGCAACAACAGGGCTTGCAACACTAGTTCCTGACAAGCTTTTACAGCCAGTGCTAATTTTAGAGCCCATGATGTCTCTTCCATATGCAACAACATCTGGCTTCACCCGGCCATATCTGCAAGGCACGAGTCCAGCCAGTCACTATTCGGTAAGCAGTCATTTCGGAAAAATATATTATAAAGAGAAAAAGAGATAGGTTAGGACAGTGACTTCAGAATCTTGACTAGACTCTTCAGCTTAAAACTTGTGAACACGAAAAGATCAGACATTAATACCATCAGATATTTGATCCATGAATATCGAACATCAATTGCTGCAACCCCAAAATCTTAGAATTTCATGGAGCTGTCTGAAGGGTCTTATAATGGGAAAGAAAAAGCCTAATTAACGAGATAAAAATGGTACAAATTTACACTCTTCGCCAAGGCTGATAAAATAAAGGCACGAGTACAATAAAAAGAATGCATTCAAAAGGGCACCGTGGCAGAAAAAAGTTTGTGCGGTGACTTTACGTTATAAGATGTGGAGTCAGATGATAAACTAGGGTTGATTGTATTTCTCCTATACGCATAAGTGAACTTTACCAGATGGTCATATCACAGGAAAACTGTGAGCACAAATCCCAAATGAGTGAGAGCAGGTTTATTTTGGGGCAGAAATATAATAAGTATTTCAAAACCAAGGGAATCACAATGAGTTTACAGGTTTTCATTGATCTTGCTGATTAGAGAAAATAAAAAAGTTGGATATTATTTGTCTTAAACTTCTCTGGACTCACTACATTTACTGCATCTGGAGGGAGAGGAACGCCAGGCTCTACCGGAATCAAGTCTCGCCTCCAACAATTATAATACGAAGGATCTTCTCGGATGTGAAAGCAAAGTTGTCTGTTCTCCCTCGATTCTCATGCAAAATTGCACACTCTATCATTGCGAGGCATATGTTTCACCATTTTGATACTGCAACTAGTTGACTTGGGAGTAGCTCTTGGGTATTTTTTATTTTACTCCGTATAGAGGAAAATGGTATTGGTTTCTGATGTAAATTCATCTGTTATCAATGAAGTTTCATCATTTATCCAAAAAAAAAAAAAAAAAGCATGCCCTTGTAAGAGGACCAAGGATCATTTGCAGTGCCAATAATTTACCCATGAGGAATCTCCCAAGTACTCATGCCGCGTGAAGAGAATGATGCTATGTGGTCACTGTAATCTATTCCACCAACTCCAATGACATCACTTTGATCTGCTGGATTGTTGAGGGTGCCATAGAGCGGTCCATCATTTCCGATTGCCGAGACCATTATTATGTTATTTGCAGTCAATTCCCATACCTGGAAAAGGTTTTTTGGGGATTATTAACTCCATTTCTGGCTACAACTACCATGTATTAGTTTTGAAACATCCACAATAGACATTCAAGATCTAAGAGAAAGTTAATAGGATTAAGCATTAAGGAAGTATTATAAGGAAATTCATTATAAAACGCAACTCCAGCTTTCAGTTGGTCAATTTTAATGGACATCAGTTGAAAAAGCAAAGCTACATAATGTTGACACATCCAACATAGGGCAATAAAGGCCACTTAGCTACATAGGTCGCAGAATCAGAAATTCATCTAATCTTAGAGGCAAAACTTAGCAATTATTCTATGTCTATCATCAGCACCATCTTAATAGGTTTGTACATGGTAGATATAAAACTTTATCTATTAGTACGATCACCAGGTAAAGCAGAAGGCAAGCATTTGCCAGAAGAAATTAAGAGAATCGAACCTTCTCCACAAATGGTAGATCCAGGTAATCAGGTCCACCGATGCTCAAATTAAGCACATCCATTTTCATTGCAATTGCGTAATTAAAAGCATCAAGAAACCATGACGTGTATGATACCTGCAATAGGCTGAATACAAAATTCTCATCTTCTAGCCAAAAGTGATAGATAAATAACTAATCGGTAGGAAAATCTATCTTGCAGCACAATGAAATTTATTAAAACTCTATGAATGTCTTCTTCATGTCCAACTCCAGCAAGCATTACCTGTGCATCTGTAAATACACGATAGGCGTATATCTCAGTGTCAGGTGCAAACCCTAAGCACTCCCCATCTATACCAGCAATGACACCAGCAACAAACGTCCCATGACCAAGATTGTCATTTAAAGTGTCCTCATTCGTCCAATTGGTGCGTTCCTAGGAATAATCCAGAATTTAGATACAATCAGTAACAACTTAATCTAGCAGCACAGGCCTCACTGAATTATAAGAAATGTCACCCTTAAATAAACGAAATAATCATGAGATAACACAAAATATTAATACTGAAGGCCTTATTCTACCAGCATTCAACCAGTATACCTTAATATTCCGAAAATGAGGATGATCAGCTCGAATTCCCGTGTCAAATATCGCCATCTTGACTTTCTTACCAGTATACCCTTTTCTCCAGAGTGCATCAGCCCCAAATAACGAGGTAACTTGAGATCTCTACAATAGGTAGCAGAAAACAATTAAAAGATATTGACATAAGATCACGGAGATGATACACAGTGGCTTCCATCTGCAAAAACCGAGAAAACTGTTTCTTCTATTGAAGTCATTGGGTTGTGCTTCTCAATTTATTCTATTGCAAATCGCTGAACTTTCATTATAATAATCACGAAACCTTCCCTTCTCGTTCCATTATCAGCCCCTGTAACAAGATTTTCCCACAAACCTACAACATACAGATCATAACACTAACTTTGACAAGCTTCAGTCATTTAAGTGGCAAGAACTATGAGTACAACAGAAAACAAACTCCAGAATATGAGTATGAGCTTATGATGAACGGTCCTTTTGCCGGCGAAGAGCACACAGCATTTAATGGTTATATGAATTTGCATCTTCCTGCCATTTATTAAGCTTTTGAAGTTGGCGGTTACAAAACTTGCCTGCATCAGTAGATGGCGGCCCCAATGAATGGAGGAATTGCTAATCTGAGAGTGGTGCTCGTCCTCTCCCTCGCTGAACGACATAGAAGTGAAAATCTTTCCCGGCCGCTTCTTGCCATCAACGAATGCGCCAAGCCTGCGTTGACTTTCCTGGAGCACATTCCTCTTATAGGCAGAATCCACATTCACGTCCTTCACGAAGTCCAATCTCTCAATCTCCTTGATCACAACTTCCTTCACGGAATCCTCGACGGACACCAATCCAAAGTCGGTAGGGAATCTGGCGGCAGGATTTCGGCGCTGGATCCACTGCCAGCCCCGGGACTGAACGGAGGATTCGAGGAAGGTCCGGTGATCGCCGGCGAGCTTGTAGCGAGTGAATCGGACGACGTAGTTGGTCCAATTGGAGCGATCAGTTTCGGTTTGCGAGGGAGTTAGATTCACGCTTTTCAGGGAGCTGAGGTCGGGCTTGAGATGGAGGAGAGAGAGGGAGAGGAGAGCTACGAGGAGAGACGGACAGAGATAGGTACCGGCGGCGTACATGGCCATGTTAGTGAGACGGAGCTGGCGACGATGGTACTACAGGTTGATCGAAATGGCGGGAAAGTTCGGCCATTGATGGAGCTCTCAGATAGAGAGAGAGGGAGAGAGCTGAAGCAGAGTTCGTTTCAGCAGAGAAGAATGACCGACGACGGGGCTTCTCGCCGGTGACATTTCATTTTCTACGATGCCGGTGTGGCGGCGGGAAGAAAGGCTTTATTTCAATTTGCTCCCCATAGTTCGTGTATTCTCTTAATATAGCCCCTTCTGATAATCAGCATAGAATGGCATATCACATCCGCCTTCATACTTTTGTTGCCCTTGTAGTTTTGCAATTTTACTTTTACATCCACTTGTCGATACTTCATAAGAAAAAGCCAACCTTTTCTAATACATATATAATTTTCATTTTCCAATAGAGAGGAAAATGGACAACCACCGTTGTTTACCATAATCAAACACTAACTTAATCGAATCAATATGTAGCGAGTTGCCCTTGAATCGAAAAGTTTTATTACTCAAGCTCGAAGATTCAGGACTCCAAAACCTAGTTAGCCATCGAATTGGAAGATGAGATGAACCAACTATACATACAATTTGTGAATGTGTAAACAAAGAGAGAGGTCATTGTATACAAATATAGAATGTTGCATCCAAGGGTTCCTATAGATGGAACTGAAGGCTATAATAAAGTTGTGCAACTCAATTTTTTGATAACTATAGCTTTGTCAATAAGACTCTTCTGCACCCGAGCTTGATAAATTCTCAAGTAGAGTCGTGTACTGCCTGAATTATATCTCCCGGACTCTATTTTTTTTTTGGAAATATATATTTATGGTATTATCATGAGAAATTGAGAGAAAAGACAAATATATTAAAAATGAATTTCTGAAAGGTCATTTCACTTCAAGCGCTCTAACATGAGACAGTGCTTCGTTGCTGGGCCTTTTTAGCTCAATGTCATCACGAAGGGTTGATATTGATTTCAATTTGCTCCCTCGAGTTGTACACTTTTCCTCACCTTCCCCCCTTAGTCTCGATTCTTACAATTTGCCCCTGAAATAAATTTTCTCAGTAGGACCCCGATACTTGCTGGCAATACAAACCCAAGTGGTCGATGCAAAAAGCGTGGAGAACGAGTTCCACCCTCGTACCATTTGTAGTGACTAAAGTGATGTAACCTATAATACTTAATTTTGGACAACTCTAAAAAGGATTTCACGACTCTAGCATCTTATTTTTATACAATTCCTAAATATCATTTTTTTTCTTTTACAAGTAAATCATTATCTATTTGTTCAAGCAGTTTTTATTGAGAGAGCAAATGATCCCTGATTGACTTCTATAAGGATGACTAACGAAGGGGCTTCTCGCCAGTGACATTTCCATTTCTATGCCGGTGGGCGGCAGGAAGAAAAGGTTTATTTTTAATATGCTCCCCATAGTTTGTGTATTCTCTTACTTTAGCCCCTACTGGAACTCAGCATAGAATGGCATATTACATCCTCCTTCACACTTTTTCATTCCATTCAATTTAGCCCTTTTAGTTTTGCAGTTTTACTTTTACATCCCCTTATTAATACTCATAAAAAAAGGGTCAACAAATTCTTTTTAAATAAAGTCAACTTCTTCTTAAACGTAATTTCCATTTCCAATAATAGAAAGGAAAATGGAGAACTACACTTATTAGCCATAATCAAACACATCTAAATCGAACTGATATATAGTGAGTTGCTTGCGTGTGAGTCGGCAAGTTTTATTGCTCAAACTCGAAGAGTCATGACTCCGAGAACTGGTTAGACATTGAACAAGCAGACAAAACGGAACCAATTATACATACAATTTGTGAATGTCTAAGCACAGGGAGAGGTCACTGTATACAAATATATATATATAATGCTGCATCCAATGGCCCTACAGATGGAACAGAAAGCTATAATAAAGCTGTGCAACTCAATCCCTTGATATCTACAGCTCTGTCGAGAGGACTGTTCACCACCTGAGCATGATGAATTCCCAATTAGAGTCGTATACCGATCGACTGATCTCTCCCCAAGTTCAGGAAACCAAGTAGTATTAGCCTCACATGTTTCAGCTTAGAACTACCAGCCTGAATGAACTGATGCCCTGGCCATAAATATCAGTCCGGCTCAGAAGCTGCTTCCTCCGACATGAGAATGGCCGGACCTTGAGCATAGGAGTGTGACTGAGGAGGATCGACTTGGTCCCGATCCACAGATTGTCTGCTGACTGCAAGGGACCTTTTAGAACCATCTGGGATCTTGCCTGGGACGATGATCCATTCTGATTGGACACTGCTCCAGTGTATGAACCCGGGAGGTCGTGTTTCCGATAGATCATCTCCAGGCTCTCCATTGATGCATCTCCCTTCCTCGAACCCGACTTCACCTCAAGGCCATTCCTAAACCCATTGATGACACGCTTAGCCTCACCAGTAAGGCCAATGGCCAGCCATGCGTCGGCAACGAGCTCTATGCTGCTTTGCTCGGGGCCCACACCCTTCTCCTCCATCTCGTACAACAGATTTTCAGCCTGCCATGGCTGTTTTGATTCTCCATATCCCCACATGAGCGTCTCAAATGTCTTCAGGTTTGGGGAGATGCCTGACTCGAGCATGTTGTGGTATACCCTCATTGCATGCTCCATCTTCCCCACTGCGCACCACCCGCTTAGGATGGTAGTGAAGATAACAACGTTAGGAAGAACCCCGACTTTGGACATCAAGGTGAGGATGAACTCAGCCTTCTCGGGCTCGCCAGCCCGGGCATAGCCCTTGGCGAGAATGCTGAATGCATGGACATCAGGCTCTATCCCAGCCCGTATCATGTCATCGAATATCTCCTGGCACTTCTCCATCAACCCTGCAGAACTCCAAGCATTCATGATTGTGCTGAATGTTATCACATCGGGCTTGACACCAAACTCTTCCATCAACGTCAATGCCTGTTCAGCAGAAAGGTGATTATAAGCAATTAAGCAACTCGACCAAAGAGAACTCCAAGAATGTCTGCAGTAGTCATTTATAGCTTAAGAATGCGTTTAAATTCTCCTCCATTCTTCCTCGAGAGAAAAACTCGAGAGACGTATCTTTTGAAGCGCAACAAATTTTGCAACTCAATTACCTTAGGCCAGATTGTTTAATTACCTTAAAATCCATGATTTGGCAAGGAGAATGGAAATATAAGTTCACTTTCCAAGACCACAGAGTTTAATTTGTAAGTTGCAATCAGATGCATTACTTTATGTAATGTAATGTAATGTAAAGTTGTAAGTTGCAGTCTCAGTGCTTCCTGTAATCTCGGTTTTATTCATGAGAAAGAAAACTGAAGTATGCAGACTAAAAGAGGAACCAAACCCAACAAAACCCTTACCTCATCCACTCCCTTGGTATTGGTAACATCCAGAAAACCCTTGATGAGTGCATTAAAGATCACGAGGTTTGGGTGCACCCCAAGATCTCTCATCCTGTGCACGAATCTCATAGCATCAGCCATATTCCCCTCTTTACAGTAGCCGCTAATTATAATCCCGCAAGTCCGCTCATTCGGGGACACCTGGTTGTTCTGCATCTCAGGTATCAATCCTTCAGCCTTGCTGGTCTCCCCATTCAGGGCATAAGCCCTTGCTAGCGTGTTGAATGTGACCACATCAGGCCTCACTCCCCAGGCGACCATTCTGTATACGACGTTCCATGCTTCATTGATTTTCCTCTTGTTGCACCAAGCCCTGATAAGAATATTGTACGTCCGAACATTTGGTTTCATGTTTTCTTCCTTCTTCATGAGCTCAAGCAGCTTTACTGATTCCTCAGGCCTGCCCACAATTCCGAACCCTTTGACCAGAGTATTGAAAGTGCTCGTTGTGGGCTCGCAGCCGCAACCCTTCATCTTATGGAACACTTTCATAGCCTGGTCGATCTTTCCTGACTCGGTCAATGCATTTATGACTGCGTTGAAAAATATCGAATCCGGTTTCATCCCGCTCTGCTCCACCTTGGAGACGAGTGAGAGAATGGACTTGTAGCGCTTCAACAGGGTGAGAGCAGCGAGGAGAGTAGTGTAGGTTATGAGAGTCGGCCTGTGGCCTTCTTCTGTCAAGCTTTTAAATATGGACTGGGCTTCATGAGGCTTCTTTCGCTCGATGAGGAGGCTCATAAGCTTGGTTCGGGAACGGACCGTGCGACAGTTGTTCTCGCTGAGGCAGGCAAGGCAGCACGATTGGTTCCTTAAATTTGCTGGGCTTGTAATCGATGGAAAACTGTTCTCATCACGCAGTATATGTTCCTGTAAAGACAAAAACAGAGCAAAACAATAAGAAAACAGTTGTTTGTACTAATCATTCATTCAGCACCACTTAAGGAATGCAATCAGAAGCAATAACCATAAAAAATTGTAAAAAGCAGATTCAGAAAAATTTCATAAGATGAAGAAACTAGTCGGTTTAGGGCCTCAGACTGAAGGGGAGGGCTTGTATAATCCTTGAAAATCATAACAGAAGGAAAGCCGATTCAAGTAATTCAGTACCATAACAGGTGATGCATCCATCTGCTTGTTGCTCATGACTGTTCCCTCCTGATGTTTGCCCATTTCAATCGATATCGTATCTAGCTAAGCATCCTTCACTGTTCCTCAGAGGCAGATTATTGTGCTCATCATAAAGCAATCATAGAGAACCAAGCTGCTAGTGAAATCCACTTCAAACCCTCAGCCCTAGTCCATGCAAGACTGATCCTGGGAGGGGGAAAAGTGATTAGTAAACCAATGTTTGAAAATAAGCCAATATTTTTTGCAATTCTCGTACTTGCATTCCTGCGGAACAAACATGAAATTATTGTATCAATGTGATCATACAGACTCAGACAATGTGCTGCATCAGTTCCTATTGCTGAAGTCAATTGATTCACGGTAAGGACATAATCAAGCATTGATTTGCTCAACTGCAGACCCTCTTGTAAAGAAGGAAGTAGAAATGGGATGAAACTAAATTGCCATTTAAGATGTAACCATCGCATTCCCCGTGCCAGACACCGCCGAATAAGAAGACAGAAGAATATTCCTATCAATAACGTCATTCAAATTCAGAAATAAAAGGACCTTATAAAGCACCCTAAAACGCAACAGTCTTAAACTAAACCTCCTACGGCAACAATCGTTGCATCCAAATACTGGTAGCATCTAGCAAGGTGCTGACTTCCGGTTTTTGATCACCAGTGCCAGTTGTTGAAGACTACATCACCTCATAAGGATTTAGAAACATCTGGTATTGCAACTTAACAGACATTTAATAAGAAGAGCGGGCTCAATTTTCAACACGAGTTAAACCAATTCCAAACAGCCACTAACGTTCCGTAACACCCAATTTACATGAAGCAAAAGCCCGTTCACGACCAGACATAACTTCCAGAACCACATTCAACAAACTAGCATTGTCTTAAAAACGAAGACAACTTCAGGCCCCACCAAAAAGACAGAGAGAGGGAAAGAATTCTGGTCCGGCAATGGTGGAGCAGAACAGAGTGAGCATGCAATGAAGGATCATAATTGAAGTAGAAACTCAAAGCTTAGCTGGGCCAAGGAGAAATGGGACCAAGAAAAGTAAACCAAAATCCAAGATTTTCTCAAGGATCACCAAGTCGAACTCTTCATTGGAAAAATTTTCAAAAACCATTCAACACTCAAAATTTCCCATGATGGTTTCAGAGAAATTTCAGCTCAATGCCGCAGTGATCACCTGATAGCAGTAGGAATTAGGATAGGCTTTTACCTTTAGCTGGGGGGGAAGCTGCAGGAGCAGCAGCTGCATGCTGAAGAAGAAGAACTATAACATTTATTTATTTATTTATTGTAATTATTATTTTGCTATTATTATTAGAGGAGGGAAGAAAGTGCAGGAAGGAGGGAGAAGAGGGTTTTGGACAGTATCGGAGGAGATGGGTCAGTGGTGTGAGATCAACTGACGTTTCTTATCCACAAATATTATCAGCACCAGATTTTCTTGGATAAATTTTGAGGGTGTAAAAGTCCAAAAAAAAAAAAAAGGGGTCGAAGCTTCTTGCAATTTTATGTATTTTCTATGGTGACAGTAGTGGTGGGAGGCCATTGTTGTTCCACGACAGCTTCATGTGCAAGGTCAAAAATGAAGACACAGTGCTCTTAATTAGGAAATCTCCATACGCCGGTTTTCCCACGAAAAATCTCAGTTTTTTTTTTTGGGGTCTAAAATCTCCATGGAAGACATCGTCAATTCATCATCTTGCATTCCCAAATACTACAGCGTGGATTGCTATTTTAAGTTGTTACCTACCCTCTCAAAGTGAAAAAAAAAAAAAAGAGGCATGAATTCTTACCGAAACAGTACCATTTTGATCTCCGTTGTGTCAAAATTTGATGGATTCACCAAGTAAACCATTTCGCCCTTTAACTTGACAGAATCCAATAAATTCAACTGGTAATGGTGAATTCTGATTTCCACAGGCAATACGGGACGTGGTCTAGTTTAAGAGACAGTTTCAAACAAGATGATACAATGATCGAAATGCTGAATTCCTTTCAAGACTCAGATACACGGTGAAATGAACTCACATCCAATTTGACCATACTAGATAAATGCAATCATTTTGCAGAAGGCAGTCGAGTTTTGTATGGCAACCGCTTTGCTCAAGTATCTAATAAAATTTCTAAGATGAAGTCGGGTAATATGACATCGTCAATAAGTCATTGCACACTAGGCAGAAAGCTTGATTCCATAGCAGTCAACAACCGTGATTAAATGGAGATAAGACTACCTCAATAGTAGTAATTCTCGATTCATGGCCCTTGGGCCAAATGCTAGATCCATCGGGTAACGAGGCCGGACCGATATCATGGAATAAAGCTAGACGAAGGCCCACGACATTGCCCATTGGGCTGCTGTTTGTAATCTTAATGGACCAATAGCCCATCTCCTCCCTTCCCGCTTTTGTCCTTACCAGGGAGAAGGAGATGTGATATGGCGGCATTGTTTGGCAAATGAAAATTTTTTTAACTCTACTGCGTTTTACTACATTTTAATTATAAATAATTATATTTATTTGTAGTTATAATAATTGTGTTGTTAAATTATGAGAAAAGTGAAAAAAAGTAATGAATAGTTGAGAGAAAATGATGATTGTGTTGTTGAATTGTGGAAAAAATAATGAATAGTTGAGAGAATTTAGTATTAAAAATTGAATTGAATGATATTTAAAATAAAAAATTGAAGAAAAAGAAAAAAAAGTAATAATCGTATTGTTAAATTAAAAATAAGTAGAGTAAAGTTTAATTTAGTTTCAGAATTAAAGTAATTTTGATTTTGATTGTGGAAAAGGACAAATGAGATGAAATTATAAATTTAACTTGAGAAACGTGCATTTTTGTTGTGTAGTGTGTTGAGTTAAAGTTAAAGTTAAAATTTTTGACTTGAAAAATGTGTATTTTTGTTATATAATATGTTAAATTAAAATTAAAGTTCAAATTTTTGTGATTTTAACTTGGAAAAAAGTATGCCTAAAATTTTCATTTGCCAAACATGACTAAATTGTTCTTAATTTCAGTGAATTACCTATTCCAAGCAAAATAAAAAAAGAGGAAAAAAAGAAGAAGAGGATCAGGACATGAGCAAGAAGCGGGCTTGGAGGGGACGCAGACATGGTGGCGTCTCTCTCTCTCCATCTCCACTCCCCTCTATCCCCAAAATCTCCAGCTCTATCCCAAAACCCTAGTCCGCTTTCCTCGCACCAACCATTTCTAAAGCTCAGGTCTCCTCCCCGCAGCTTTGTTAGAATCTCAACCCAATCCATCGACTACAGGACCCCAGTTCACCGGGCGAGCTGCAAGAGCCTCAAGGACTCCAATGAAGAGACCGAGGCGGTGGTGGACTCTGGCGGCGATGGTGGAGGGGGAGGTGGCGGGGGCGACAACGATGGGCAGGAGGAGAAGGAGGGTGGAATATTGCCCGAGTGGATGAACCTCACCTCCGACGATGCAAAAACGGTTTTTGCAGCCCTGGCGATATCGCTCGCGTTCAGGTCGTTCGTGGCGGAGCCAAGGTACATTCCGTCGCTGTCGATGTATCCCACCTTTGATGTCGGTGATCGAATTGTTGCGGAAAAGGTACTTCCTTGTTTGCTGCTATGAGGAGTTGACTGGGGAGCTGTAAAAGTTGAAGTATTGTATGTTCACATTAAGACCGCATATGTAGTATTTGATTATATGAGATTGTTTCGGGTTAAAGGATGCTTGTTTTGATTATCTCCCGTGGAAATTTAACATTTTGTGCTGTGAAATTATGTGGTTTCATGTGAACGGGACTGAGTACGGTTGCCAAGAATGCTGCATTGTCGAAAAATCGAAGAATATGCTTAGACAGGGATTAGCTGTGATGTCTTTGAATTCCAAAATGAAGGTGTTTTCTGAAATTCTAAATGGATCCTGTCGCTGTTCGAGAAGATAATATTGGCTTAGTTTGACATGACCATAAGATGCTGGGGATGAGAAATCTCATCTGATAATCTTGGAGTTGTTACAGTTTCTTTATTTCTATCTTTCAGGTGACGTACTATTTCAGGAAGCCTTGTGCGAACGATATCGTGATCTTCAAGAGTCCTCCAGTTCTCCAGGAAGTTGGATACACGGATGAAGATGTCTTCATTAAAAGGATTGTTGCGAAGGAAGGTGATATTGTTGAGGTGAGATTTTGTTCAAACGTTGAACTTTGGACATACACGTACCTGTTGGGATTAGTATATGAAGAAGAAAATGAGCGTTCTGTGTAAGTTTCGTACCAGATTGAGCTGTAGCAATACAAATTTAGTACTCGGGTTCTGTCACTGCTGATACAGATGAGACAATGATAAACTGGGTTGATATCTAATATGTTATAATTCTTGCTTGCTTACCTTGCGAGTTATGATTTGATTTGGTGTGCATTTGCAGGTTCGTGATGGGAAGCTCCTAGTCAACGGGGTTGTGAGAAAGGAAGATTTCATTCTCGAAACACCCTCTTACAACATGACTCCCATTGTACGTTCTGCTTCTTTATCTTAAAGAATCCTGAAATTTTAAAAAAAAAAAAAGTCTGTCATGATGTGGTTCATCGATGTTGCAGCGAGTACCCGAGAACATGGTCTTTGTGATGGGCGATAATCGCAACAACAGCTACGATTCACATGTCTGGTAATAAAATGTCTCCTCATCTACCATATATTCAGGGTCCTTTGTTGTTCGATGTGTTCATTTCAATACATGCTGATTATTCTTTTTCCTCTTTGAAGGGGCCCACTACCTGCTAAGAATATCATCGGGAGATCGGTGTTCCGGTACTGGCCTCCAAAGAGGATAGGCGGGACTGTGCTTGAGAAGGGCTGTGCTGTAGACAAGCAGGAGAGCAGCTTGGTCCCCAAACAGAGCATTCAGCCCACTGCTTCCATTCAGTAAAAGGAATTTTGTATGTTTGAGAGGTTCCATTCATCCATTTTGTTTTTAGCTTACGGGCAATGTAATTGTTTCATGTAACTGCAGTTTGGGATAGCTTGTTTGTGCATGATTTTCATTATCTTGCAAAGAACAAAACAGGAAGAATAAAACTGGTAACTCCGAACCCATACTATATTGAGCCTAATGAGGAAATGTCGAAGTTCGAGAACAAGCATTGGAAAACGGCATGTAAGAAGCTCCAATATAGATAAACCACTCTAATTGTGTACTGAGAAGAAAAACGATCTAAACAAGAGAAAGCTGCCTAGAACCCAGTATTCATTCATCAAACATGTTACATTACAAGAATCTAACGCTAATCTTACACTCTACCCAGTAACCCTTTTCCTACACACCGCACGAATCAACAGAAACTCTGTTCCAATTCACCTGGATGTTGACTTCAGAGAAAAATTCAGGAACAGAAGAATCCTTTTCTGCCTTTTGATCTCCAATCAAAAGCTGACGGTTCTACTCGTCTCCACTCTTGGAGTTCGGGTTTCAATTGTAGACAGGATCTGAGGCATTGACATGCCCCCAGAAACAAGAATTTCTGCTCCCAAGAATAAATGAACAAGGTAAGAGTTCATGGAATCAAAAGGTAGGGAGTATCAAACATGAGCAAACCAGATAAGTCGTTACCAATGCCTTCTCTGACGGACAAATTCGGTCTGATAACATCCTTTGAATTAACCAGCAGTATATCGCCGATGTAGAGATGGTTAGTGGGAACATAAACACAGCAGAGTTCTTCCTCTTCCATATAATTCTGCACAAACCAAAAACTCAAAGCAAATATTTACTCAGATGTCCCCAGGGGCCCAGGTAATTTCAAAAGATAAACTGACCATCATCATCAGATTTACCAATTCAAAGGATAACACATATTCTTTACGAAATAAAAATTATTCAAACCTGTAGAACCACAGATGATGAAGTGATGAAGCCAAATGCATATTCACCAATTCGGGGATGCCGTATTATGGCCACTTCCTTGAAAGCCTGCATGTTTTGATCTGAGAGAGAGAAAAGGATCACTATTGCAATCGCAGTTCATTAAAGGAGTGGACATCGAATCAGATGAGCTATGCATAAATCGATTCAAATGAGGTTTCAATTGGTTGCAATAGATCTGGTAATCAATAAAAAGATGCAAACTTTATATGTGTGTGTGTGTATGAGGAGAGGTACATAGATTTAACCAAGCGCTGGTTGTGTCAATGGGTTCATCAAGAGAACTTTTCAAGAGACATTAATCCAGCTCTTTTATTCCCCCCATTTTTCCCTTCAAGTAGTCCAACTCTACTTCTAAATCTACAAATACAACTACCAGAATTGGAAGTAAAAATTTGTAAGAGAGAGTTAAGGAAAACTTACCAGGAGATATCGCAGCACTAATTTGCTTGGAGGCATTATATATGTGACGAACAAACGGCATTCTTTTGATGAACCATTCACCAAGGCTGAGCACAGATGCACCCAACCACGATGACATGAACACACCAACCAAGAATATAAACGTTATGGATGTTATGAATCCAAGACCTAATTAAGAAGAACGAACAATTAGCCTGAAGAATTTGGACATGACAGCAAATATTCTCATGACAAACAATTGAAGCACATGAGGATGTTTATTCTATGACAGCCCATTTTGCAACCACTACCAATAAACTTCATAAAAGGGGACCAAATTACGCCACCAATATACTTTCGTAACAATAACAGCTTTATTGGTTATTCTCAGGCTTCTCAACAAAAATCATGTAATACATTTCCTTCAGAAAGTGCATCGGAAAGAACACCACTATTTACATGGAGAGAAACTGAAAAAAATAAACATCAACAATAGAAAATAAAATCCATTAATATTAAGAGCAATTGTTTCTGTTTCTAGAACATTGGGATAAGTGTCATGTAACAAAATTCTTACCAAAAACATCGATTCCAAGCTGAGCATAGATTGGAGAGAAAAAGCCGTCAACAAAGTGAATAAACCACCATGTTATGTAGAAGGTAATTGCTATGGGCAACAAAATGACACTGCAAAAAAGGGCAAGAAAAATTGTGGCATCAGATCTAACAACAAAGTTAACAGAAAAGGGGTAACCATGATTACTACGTTTTTCGTTTTCGAATGGCCATACAATATAAGCTTACAAAACTAGCATTATGGATAATCAGATTTTGAAATCCTGGCAAACCCAATAATCTGCATCTACAGCATGACAAATGAATGGCTGGTAAAACTTCAACGTTGAATTACCATCTTTATGAATTAGAGGAAAAAGTTAAAAGGTTTACAACTAAGGTTTCTACAGGCTACTTTATCTCCACCTAGTCATGCCGAACACAACTGAAATAAAGAGAGCAGCTTATTCAGCCTAAGCATCATAAGAAAACAACTCATTCCGGTAATGCTAAAACTGTGCCATTAGTTACACAATAATTGACCCTTATAAAGTAAGTTCACAAGCATCAGCTAGAAGGAACCATACCATCCAGTCATGAACTTTTTTGAAGCCCAGCTCCTAACTACTTTGTGGAAAGCCTACAGCAAAGAATACTACATATCAAGCTCAAATGATCGTTGCAGAACAAAAACGGAGTTAACAAGTCAAAGTGAAGAGAGCACTAAAATATCAATTCCGCAAAAGATACTAGCAGTAGTCGTCTACCCAAACCACAAATGAAGCTTAAAATTTGCAACAAGGCAAAAGAGACAAACTAAGCTATGGAGAACGACCTGAAGGACATAGCATCTTGATTGTCAAGTTTCAACTGAAAATTGGGCGAAATGGAAGAAAAATAAACACTTTAAACAAGAATTGTCAACACTAATTCGGGCTTATACTTCCAGTGCTTCTTAAGATTTACTCCAAAGCAATAATCAGGGAAAACTTCTGATCAGAAAGGATGAATCGAAGGAGCTCAACAATGGATCAAGCATGTGAGAAGTGATATTAATGCAACGACGAGCTAATCCATTTCTCCGAGTAGTTGCAGGAAGCAGGAGATCCAGTCCTCAAAACAAAAGCATCGAGTTTCCCCTCGGAGCAAAGAACAGAATCGATGAGCTAACATGAACACGAGAAATCGACTGAGCATAAGAGATCAAAACACACCTCGCGGCCGGTGAGACGCGCAGACGAAGAAGAGGAGGGAATAGAAGTTTTGGAAGAAGAGGAAGACGAGCCGGCCTCATCATCGCCGGGGGAGCTGTTCGCGACAGGAATCAGAAGCTCCCGATCACGGTCACGGTCTCTATCTCTACTCCCCATTATCATAAGCTCGCTATCGCCCATCGCCGGAGCTCAGCAGAACGGCGCTGTCAAACTCGCCGGAGATCCCAAAGTCATATTCTCTATCGTCTCGTCTCTGCCCCGCTGTTTTCAACTCCCACCCTGCCCCCGGCTTTCTTCTTTTATTATTTCTTTTCTTCTCCGATTAATTTTTTGTGATGCCAAAAATAAAAGAAAGTCCCCAGGAACATTTGCAGACTCATCCCTCGGAAAAATAGAAATTGTACTAATGCACCAACATTTTACGTTATGCATGCCTGCCTCTGTCTATTAGAATAGGACATGCAACCACAAGCAATAACCCGAGTTCTGCAAGCAAGCGAGTCTAAACATTGTGTATTTTTCTGCAATCTATGAATCGGCATTATGTAATAAGTCGTATATTTGTTTTAAAATAGCTATAGTATTCCTTAAATATTTTTTTTTGGATAAATGATGAAACTTCATTGATAACAGATGAATTTACATCAGAAACCAATACCATTTTCCTCTATACGGAGTAAAATAAAAAATACCCAAGAGCTACTCCCAAGTCAACTAGTTGCAGTATCAAAATGGTGAAACATATACCTCGCAATGATAGAGTGTGCAATTTTGCATGAGAATCGAGGGAGAACAGACAACTTTGCTTTCACATCCGAGAAGATCCTTCGTATTATAATTGTTGGAGGCGAGACTTGATTCCGGTAGAGCCTGGCGTTCCTCTCCCTCCAGATGCAGTAAATGTAGTGAGTCCAGAGAAGTTTAAGACAAATAATATCCAGCTTCTTTCCACGGAGAGAGGAGACCCAGCAAAGTTCCGTATTCCAGTCGACATTGTGTTTGTTCATTCCAACACGGTCTAATAAACTTCTCCAAATCCCTTGGGTGATAGGGCATTCAAAAAAGAGGTGATTTCGGGTCTCCAATTCCAAACTACAGAATTCGCATTCGGGTGCAGTAATCGAGATTCTCCAACTCATAAGCCTATCTTTTGTACTCAATCTATTATGAATACAAAGCCAGCTAATGAAAGAGGATCGAGGAAACTGCCCCTCAAACCAGATTGCGTTCCTCCATTCCATCTTCTGGCTTCTGGGACTAAAGCATTTCCACGCACTAGCAACAGAAAATGTCTCGGATTTGTGAGCCGTCCATGTGACCCTATCACGATCAGAGAGTTGAATTGCATTAGCGAGATCACGGAGCAGGCCAGCTTGCAGATCCGAGCTTCTAGGCCAATGCCAGCATCCATCAACCAGAATCGAACTAACTGTTGCGTGCTCCCTAATCGACGGAAAGCACTGGAGCCCCCTGGTGCAATAGTTTATTAAAGAACCGACCGGTAACCACTTGTCATACCAAAAAGATACATTCGTACCAGGGCCAACACAATAGCGGATATAGGGAGACATCAAAGTCCTCAGCTGCAAAAGTTTTCTCCAGTTCCAAGAACAATCACCAGGTATCCTTAAAGACCAAATACTTCGGTCTTTGATTAAATATTTAGCAACCCAGGCCACCCAAAGAGACCCTGAACGCACGAGGAGAGACCAAAGGTTTTTGAGTACGCATACCTTATTCCACAGGGTTAGGTCCTTGATACCGAGTCCTCCATCAGACTTTGGAAGACATAGAGTTTCCCAGCCGAGCTTTCCTCCTCCTATATGCTGCTCAAGGCCTTTCCAGAGGAAGGATCTGCACTTCTGCTGCACCAACTTTATGACTTTCTTGGGAAGAATGAAGTGGATACACCAGTAGCTGGCCATGCTGAAAAGTACTGAATTGATCAACTGTACTCGTCCCGCGTAAGACAAGTGTTTCACAGACCAACTCCTTATACGCTTTAGGATTCTCTCAGTAAGAGCCTCGCAGTTCTTCGTGGAAAGCTTGCCCGAGACAAGAGGGAGCCCCAAGTATCTCACAGGAAGAGTACCTTTCTTAAAACCCGAGCTATTCACCAATATAGAGATGCCTTCCTCAGTGATGCCTCCCGTGAAGATTTCAGATTTCTCAGGGTTCAGCTTGAGCCCAGACCAGTTGTAAAAGGTGTTCAACACTTCCAGAATGGCAACAAGAGACTCTTTGGACCCGTTTGTGAACAAGAATAGATCATCAGCAAAGCAGAGATGGGTGAGCTTGATAGACTTACATCTAGGATGGAAGCCGATTCTGCCTTCGTCTGCAGCAGTGTCCAAAAGCTTTGAGAAGACCTCCATGGCAATAACAAACAAATAGGGTGATAGGGGGTCACCTTGTCGCAATCCCCTTTGGCCGGCAAAGTAACCACATAAGGAGCCATTGACAACCACTGAAAAGTAAGGAGAGGTAATACATCCCTTGATCCATCTGAGAAATGATAGGGGAAATCCCATGACCTTCAAACAGTTAAGAATAAAATCCCAGTTCAAGGAGTCAAAGGCTTTCATTAGGTCAATTTTGATAGCACAACGGGGGGTTATTCCTTGTCTATGGTAGTTTCTTACAAGCTCATGAGCAAGCAAGACATTGTCAGATATTCTCCTGCCCTGCACAAAAGCTGTCTGGTTTAGGCTTATAACATCAGGAAGGACCCCTTTCATTCTGTTGGTGATCACCTTGGTAATGCATTTATACACCACATTGCAGCATGAGATAGGGCGGAAGTCCTTCATGCGATCAGCTTTCTCCTTCTTAGGGACAAGTGCTAATATTGTAGAATTCACCTCTCTGCGCAGCTCGCCTGTCGAAAAGTAATGTTGTACAGCAGCAAAGAAGTCTTTATGAACAATTCTCCAAGCATGCTTATAAAAATACACCGTGAAGCCGTCTGGGCCAGGTGATTTATCATTTCCCATTGAGAACAGAGCTGATTTGATTTCCTCTTCTGTGATAGGAGACACAAGCAGTTGTTGTTGAGCCTGAGAGATCTTCTTTTTGAGAATAGAAGAAAGTTGCGTCGCAGAGGTGCCCGCTACGCTTACATCCTTTTCTCCTAGAAGGCTTTGGTAAAAGTTGACTGCTTCCGCTTTTATTTGATGTATATCTTCCAGCTTGGAACCTGAGTTAGTGTAGAGTACTCGAATGGAGGTTCTTGCATTTCTTATCTTCACTGCCTTATGAAAGAAAGAAGTGTTCTGATCCCCCGCTTTTAACCATGCCACCCTTGACTTTTGTCTCAGTAGCTTCTCCTCTTTATCCATGGCTTCTAATAGCTCAACCCTTATAGCGATTTCCTTTTCCATAATTTCAGAAGACATGCAATTACTTTCAAGAATTTCAGTTTGGATCTGAGCGAGTTGAGTTTGCAAGGCGTCAACTTTAGCATGCACATCCCCAAAGTAAGATCTATTGAAATCTTTCAGATGTCTCTTTAGATTCCTCAATTTCTTGTAAAGCACTGCCATAGGATTACCTTCCTGGACCTCCATCCACACACGTTCCACAAGTTTCAAGTACTCTGGATGCTCAGTCCAGAAATGGAAAAACTTAAAAGGCTTTGGGCCCGCATTCTCTTTGGCACCAAATCTCAACATGATAGGACTATGATCAGAAATTCCGGGAGAAAGAAATTCCACTGTTGAGGCAATATCTCGTTGAAACCATAAGTCATTAACCAACGCTCTGTCAATCTTCCTAGCTTGAAACCCCTCCTGTCTTTTGTTGCTCCATGTGAAAAAACAGCCGGTATAGGGGTGATCCTTAAGCTCCGATGTGCTAATGAAGTCTGCAAATTCTCTTATACTTTGATCAACAACAATTTCCCTCCCAACTACTTTGGCCTCTTCTAATTCTTTAATTGCATTGAAATCACCCATCAACATCCAACTATACCTCATACCCACTGTTAAAGTCTGCAGATCATGCCATAACACCCTTCTTTCCGACAAGTCATTTGAAGCATAAACAAAAGTCAAAGCAACCCAACCAACTCCTTTGGGAACATTCACCAATAAATGGATATATTGACTAGTTTTGCTAAGGAATTGCACCTGCAAGTCCTCTCGTATCAGAATCCACAATCTGCCATTATGGGCATGCTGATAATTTTCCATCAACAACCAGCCCTTCCATTTATTCACTATCTTTAGACAATTGTTTTCCTTTACCCGTGTCTCAATGAGAGCAAAAATCCCTATATCGTGTTCCTTCGCAAACTTAAAGACCATTTTCTGTTTCAGAGGGTCATTTATCCCTCTAACATTCCAAGAGGTAATTATCATGATAGTAATTTAGGAGGTTTACCTCCCTTGCCCGTTCTAGGTTTCCTTTTGCCTTGAACTTTCTGGGTTGATTTCACCTCCTCCACTGTAATGCTCTGATTCTGTGTTGTAACTCCCCGACGCGAGGATACCTCCAGCTCATCATCTGAGCTGATCGCATCAGAACGAGACTTCACATCTTCTAAGAGAACTTGCTTGCTATTCACCTGTGAGGACTCTCCTTTGGAAGGGACTTCGATATTGTCCCCGTGCAAGTCACTCCATTCAGCCACTTTTCCTTGCTCTGATGCAAGGGGGGGAGTGGGAGTAATAGAGTTGGGGACCTCCAACTCGCAAACTCCCTGTCCAGCGAGCATTCCAGCATCAGGAGGGGACAGTTCAGCACGTTCAGCATCAGCTTTTTCACCAGCCCGAGGAGAACTCCCTTCCACAGGGGTTGGTGTCAGTATTGCTGGAGTGGCTGCAGATGGGTTGCTGCAACTGTGACCGAAAACTTTGCATTTGTCACACTTCTCAGGCAGCCATGGGGTGTCCACAAGAACCTCTACTGTGTGTTCATTTCCCAAATCAACATTCAAAACACTTGGAATTTTCTTCCCAAAGTCAATTTCTATACATACTTTAGCATAATCCAGTCTCGAGCGTAGGGCAGTAGCTCTATCCATGTAGAGTGGTTTACCAATCGCACTTGCTAAAAAGCTGATGCCTTTAGGATGGAAGTACTGAAGGGGAATTCTCCGCAATTGGGCCCACATCGGCATCTTCTTCAAACTCAGTTCCTCTTCAGTGAAAGTCGGACTCCATTTTTGCAAGATCAGAAAATTGCGCTCTACATGCCACGGTCCTGTTTCTAGAACCCATGTCATGACATCCTCATTAGGAAACTGGAAAATAAATAGGGAGCCCATGGTGCTAACCGTAACCTTCCCTTGTTTACCCCATAAACCGTTTACAACAGCAGCAATCTTTCCAAATTCGGGAGTCTTGCCCAAGAATCGACCAACAAGAGTGTAGCACCATTGGTCGAGTCCCATCTGCAGGATCTCCGATGGAGGTTTTACATTACAGTGGTCGACTCCTTCAAAGTACTCAAGATTTTGGTTTACCTTTGGAAAAACTTTTCTCCAGTTTAATGGCCCTTTCGGTGCCAATTTCTCACCGGAGATGGGTTGCGGAAGACTCTGGACACCATTTGTTACTGATTGAGGAGCCGATTCCGCCATTGCTGGTGAAGATTTGGCCTCCCACAGGCCTCTCAGCGGCGGAACCAGGAATCAGGCAGGCAGGAAGCAAGCAAGCAGGAATCAGGGGACGACTATTCCACAAGTGCACACTTCTCATGAGCATATCATCGAACACCTTACTTGCACGCAGAAGCAGCAAAATCGAGCTCCCGAACACTGGAAAGAGAACGACCAGACTAAAGCAGAGACGGAACCACCGACAGGAAGACAACACTGGAGACTGAACGACCAGACTGGAGACGACCGGAGAAAGAAACTTCGGATTGTACTCAGTGAGGCATTTCGTCGAACAGGTTGTCGGCAGTGGCTCTATTCCTTAAATATTACAATTACCTGAAATGACATTATGAATTCGACAATATTTATATTTCATATCACGTATTTTTTTTTTTAAATATTAAAAGTTCCGACACTTCACAGCTCTTTTTTTATAGGTAAGAGCTAAGCCATGTTGATTTCATCAACTACAGGACTATGATGCTCTAAGATATGAATGCATCTTAGAAAGATGAAAAAAATTGAAACTCTTTCAAAGGCATAGTATTCCAAAAGGTGTAGCAAAGTGGCGTACAAACCTATTCAGCATTCAAGAGATTACTGATTCGATACTCGTTTTGCGACTACCAGTGCTATTTTATCAATTATTGAGATTTCTATTTCATTAACTATATTCACGGGCTTCTTTTGAAAAATAGAAATATAGGGGTTAAATTAGAATTAGAAAAAAGATGAAGGACTTCAGGTTGAACTGAGAGACAGAGCATCAATAAACCCTTTTGCGTCGTCCCCTCGAGGAAGGTCAGAAGCTCCTCCTCTGTCACTCCAATGGCGTCTTCGAAGGTCCTGTCGAGATTATCTTCCCGATTACAGCCCCTCTCTCTCAGGCTCGGCAAGCCCGCGCTTTCGCCATCTCCTCTCCATTCCCAGGGCCCTTCTTCTTCGAGGCGCATTTCGCGGGCAATCTCTCGGTACCATTCTCAGCCTTGAACTTCTCCTGGTCACTCCCCATCCGTATTGAGGCGTAGTCTATCAGAACCCGGCTGAGTTTCCTGTTTCTGTGCTAGATTACCGACGGAGTTGAGCTGCGTGGCGTCTATGATGCCGCTGCACAGCGCTATTGCATCCGCGAGGCTGAGATCGAGCTTGGCTATGGAGTCACAGAGCTGGGGAATAGTTCCTCAAGGTCTGTAAATTTTTGTTCTTTATTATTCTTGCTTGTTTATCTCTATCGTTATCTGAATTGATACGCAAAGGATTAGACATTTGGAGTATATCTCATCGGAATTTTTGCTTACGGCGAAATTAATAAGAGTTCAAGTGTCAAGTGAAATATGAACCTTAATTGGTGAGCTTTAGTGTTCCGAATGACTTATCGCGAATGATTAGTAAGTTAGCTATATTATAATAATGAATGCTGATGAAGTTTTCTCTTTGAGGTGTTGAATGCCGCCGAGGTTTTAGCAGTTCAAGATTATGTCGACGTTTAAATACATCTCTTCCTTAGCATATCTGGAAAATTGTTAATGCTGCAGCTGTGAGTGTTCCTTTAGTACGTATCTGTTATTTTCTGTCTAAATGATGAAATACCATTGCCATTTTTCATGTGTTCGAGTGTTACGTAGTTTAGAAAGAATTGAACTTTCAGAAACCAAAGAGCAGATGGATTACCATTTTATTGATCACGAATCACGATAGACAAAGTAGTATTACAACGGTAAAAAGCAATTATTTTCATGATGTTACAGACTTATGCAAGCAAATGTATCTTCTCAAAACCGATTTTGCGAGACAGAAAATGGAATCGTGGTATAAGGTTTCAGACTTGCCAGAGATCTCTTTACGAATTTGGCACTTTGGAGTGTATTGCTTGCCGTGTATTCCCATGTTTAGTGGTTGTTCATGTATGCTATGACTAGTTTGAGTACCAATTTGATGGTTCTTGGATTGAAAAGGTGTTGCTTAGTTATGTGGAACTACGGAGGGAAGATGATGTTGTGTGCGGAAAGAGAATGAAAAATTTAATCTATGCCCTTTCGAGTTTTCATATTTTCCTTTGCTGTAGGCTTTATATTGTGGAGGGCATTTTGGATAATCTGTGAGTGATAACTGCCTAAAGGGCAACCTAGTTCTCCCTTTATTAAAGTATATAACAAAATGGAGAAGTGCATAGCAAGGCAGAACATCCTATTAGTTTGATATGCTCTTGACCGAAGCAAGAGAGAAAGGGATATGTTTCTTATGTTGCTTAAAGAGGTTGCAGGAATATCACTACATTGAACCTATTTTTGTACTGAATATTGATATTCTTTCCTTATTCATATTGCCAGGTATCTCGATGCCTTTATAGCACTACCAAACTGCTGCAGATCGTGAGGTGCCCAAAGTTTCTGCTGGATGATAAGACTGATGAACGTTGAAGTTTCTTTTGTTCAGATGAGGAATTTTGGACCATATTAAATAATTCTCCATCAGCCTTTAGGAGCTTCTGCTCTTTTTCTTTCTGCTATCTTCTTGTTTAGAATGTTCTTTGCTTAGGAGGCTAAGATGCACGATGAAGGATTGGATAATCTATGCCGGGGCAAACAAGTTAGTCTGTCCCTTTGTTACTCATTTTGTTTAGGCGATAGCAATGGCATTACTCTTTCTGATAGGAAAACATGGTGGTAGTTTCATGTGTTTCTTAACTGAATTGATTGGATTTAAATTCTTTCTTTTAGGCCATCTTGTGTTACGAGAGAATGGAACGAAATCACAAAACACGACCTTAGTGACTTATTTGGGAGATTATTGTTCTGGTATAACTCTCATGCAGTTGATTCCTGCTCAGAGTCGAGTTTGAGGTCGTGCTTGTTTTGGCAACTGAGAATCATCGTTGCCTTGTCTCTGCCTTGGCTTGATTAAGACCGAACAAGTTAAACCTACTGAGTTGATTTGAATCAATAAAAGCAGTCACTACACTTCCCTGTCCAAACATGGAAGGAAGAACATAAGATGTTACAATCCCCGGTAGAATTCTTTCTTCTACTCGGGTCTGCTACGTACATCGAAAATGCTCTCGCCATCTCTATACATTTTCAACCTACACTCCCTTTACCATCGACCTTTCTCCGGACCCTTGTACCATCTACTTTAACTCGTTATAATTGTCCGGCCGTTGGACTCCTCAGCGGATGGCTGAAGTTCTCGAGCTTCTCTAGGTACGAGTTCATCTTGTTTGTGATATGGTGGGATGATTTGTGTGCAGGAGTGTGAGCATTATCACCCTCATCAGCACCGTAGCTTTGCAGATTGTCCGCCGTGCTGTTCCTCGTTGATTTCGATTCTCCCTTATCCAAACCCCAGCCCATGAAATCGGAGAGCGTCATCGAGTTGGGAGTTTCAGAACAATGTAAACTCTCCTGCTCTTCGTCAATGTTCGAGTTTGGTACCCTTCCTGGTGACAAGGAGTTGATCGAGAAATTCTTCGCCTCAGCAGCTGATGGGTCCTGAGCAAGGGCATCTGCCTCAAGGACATCCTCGATCCGCGACATCACGTTGTAGGCCAAGCTCTCTATCACTCTTGAGTAACTTTCCAGGACCGCCTGTCCTACATCCTGCCAGTTTAAACCAATGAGATCACATTACCTCAGTACGCCTATGTTACTTGTTCTCCAAGTCATTACCGACATCTTGAGTTACCAGTAAGCAATAGTAAAAGAACTATCCAGCTTATATTACATACCCTGTTGTATTGGATCTTGGAGATGTCGAGAGCAGACTGAGGGATCCCGGGGAACCGCTGCTTGAGCAAGAGCAATATAGTCTCAGCCCTCTCCTCGAACAGCTCCCTCTTCTCCAAGCTTATGGCCGATCCCCACGGGGACTTGACCTCCTTGCTATTCATCTTCCTCATCCATATCACGATTGACGCCTCGATCCTGTTCTTGAGATCAAGCACCTTGTGCTCCGTTGACAGATCCATCGTTGACAGGAACTGCTCTGGATCGAAGTATTCCACGGTGATGCTCTTGTATATCGAGTCTCCTAGGCTCGCCCTTCCATTCTGTGCCACCACCGAAATAGGAAAAACAAGCGGTTCTTAGCCTATGATCATGCGATACTGGAAAGTATGATTTAAAGGTCAAAATAGAGTTAATTATCCCGTACCTTAGGGAGGGACTCGATGTAGTCTTCTGGGATGGCCATCTCCGAGAGGACCTGAGCGTTTATGGCCATGGCTGCCTTGAGAACCTGGTTCACGGATTCCTTCTGGAAGAGCAACCATTTCCTTGAAGCATCGGAGAGCCCATTGGGGGGTACCTTGACCGTCGGCATCCACCACCGGTCATCCTTCCGCTGATCCTCAGATTCATCATCCTTTGACGCGTACCAGAACTCGTTTTGGCCCCCGAAGTTGTCCAAGTAGCCCTGTTCAAAACAATTCAAGGCCGCATTTCTTAAACCGTCCTTAGAGAGGATCAGGCCATAAGGAAACGGCTAGCTGTCTATTCTCTTGGAGAAACTTACAAGTAGCATTGCATCGAGCTTGCGAAGAGCCGGGATGTTCATGAGTAAATCGGTCCTTTGTCGGGTCACCATAATCTACGATAAAACCAATACAAAAAAATTATTTCCCGAGAGCGTCGAAGCAAATCTCATAGCTTAAATCAGTCCTGATCCCAAATTCTTCCAGACCAAAAGAGTTACGAAGTGCCATTTCATGGGCATCTCCTCTATCTCAGACCATAAAGATCTATGTTGTTTTTAGCCTTGACACCGGCAAGATGCTTCAAGGTCATAAGCTCTCGAAAGCGATGCCGCATTGCCTGTATCGGGGTGTCAAATAGAATCGAGCAGATAAACAGTTCATTCCTAACGATCCAATCGGCCCATCAAGGAACAGGTAAGTGATTCAATAATCCGTAATATTTGCCGTTAATATGAGGAAGGGAGCAGGGAGTACCTCCATGTTTGTTCCATCCTTGCCAACTTGCTGAGATGGGACGAATTCGACAATGTGATCCGAAACCGAGAGGAGCCAGTCGACCTCTTTCCTCCACCGGGCTTTTCTCTCTGGCAGCATCGGCTCCAATTTCCTCTGTTCTCCGAACACCGAAGCTACCATCATATAATCATTAGTAACTAATAAATATCTAAAATAAGATAAAATTTTAAAGAGGAGTCGATATGACTTATCGACAGCTTGGCATACCAGCAAGATTGGTGATGGCGTTCGACAAGGCCAAAGCAGAAGAGACACCCTTTCCCCCACCCGACATGTCCTCTCCCAGGAGCAGCTTGGCAAACCTTTCCTTCATCAACTCCACATCTGCGTATGTTTTTAAGCGAATTAATTCCTAAGTAATTCGGAATCGATAAATATCAATGAATGGAAGACATGGAAAGAGTCGATGTTATGTCGATATAAATATTTTACCTGAGGGTGCCTTCGTTAGTGGACTCGTCATCGTCCCAGGATCTGCCCCTCCTAGGTCCAAGGCCAGTTCTGTCTCACGGTCAAGCGCAAATCCAACGTGATGGCCCTCCGAGGACTTCTTTAGCTCGGCGGTGCCACCTTGGCTTCTGAAGCCCCGGTTCTCGTCTAAAACGCAGTAATCGCCTTCCTCATGATCACCACTGCCCTCAATGACTTGGCTGTGGCTATGCCTATTGGTCGGGTTCTCGAAGATCCGCTTGAGGTGGAATGACTTCGACTTCTGCATGCTTTTCACGTGCCGTAGCACCCGAACCATCAGTAGTAGTTCTTGTTCCTTTTTTGGGCAAAAGGTCCCAGCTAGTTATACGTTAAAGACAACCAATAAAACAGAAACCAACAATGTTGTCAAGGGAGGATGTGTGCGTATGAGTTGTATTGCCTCTGCCTTCTTTCCCGATTGAGAGGTCAAGTAGACAAAATAAGAAAGAGACAAATTTGTAGTTTTTTGTTTTCTTCGTGAAGTTATAGTCAAAGGTCAAGAGAAACAATTTAGTGTTTTTTTTTTCCACTTTATTATTGATTTTTGTGAGTAAAACGTGCGGTGCATATGTGATCGAGAAAGAAAGAAAGGGTGAAAAATGGTGTAAGATTAGTTTTTCTTCAAAAAATGGAAAATTCTTTATTTGGTGTTTTTGTTTTGAGAATGAATGGATAGGAAGGTCAATGTGACCAAGAAGTTCGGGAAAGACACACAGCATTACCTAATATTATCTGATCTTTTTTAGGATGATAAAAATTCTCTTTTGATTTTAAAGTCAAATTAGAAAACCTCACCCCTAAACAATAGAAGTCAAAAAGGAAACATGATGGGGAATTATAGAATAGGGGAAAAAAACATAATGTCAATAATCAATATATAATAGAAAAGGGAAGAAGATAAAACCATACTGTCAACCGACATATATTGTGTGTGTTCATATATATATATATATATATAAGATCATATGGGCGTGCACCACCTTACTTATAAGGTGACAAGAGGATTTTCTTTTAAAAATATGGAAAATTTGTTGTGCTGTGGTCAATATTGGAAACTAAATATATTTTGAGAATCGGTGGTGTGAGTTATCTGGCTCTATCAGAGCAATAACACATGCTTATGGATCTTTATTTTTATGGAATTGGTGCAATCTCATTCGCAGCAGCATCTAGTTGTTGCTGATTGGTTGAGTTTTGCCCTAAGTAAGAAATATGAATGCCCTTAATATTATAATTGTATTTGATAATGGACTACTACAAATGGGTGAAGCAAGTTAATTGGTCAAATTTTATCTTCATTTAATACGTTCGCTGCAAGATTTGAATTGTAAGTTTAAGGTACTGAAATTGATGGAAGTAAAAGCACATGTTATGTATTTTAGTGTTTGTTTAACTACCTTTTATCGCCTTTTTACACGTACGCCAATATTTCGAACTGGACAGGTTGATTTGGAAATCTAAGTTTAAATAATATTTATTTTCTTGATTAATCATGTTTGAATATTTCATTGATAATTTAATTTTTCCCAATGAACTATAATTCAGTACGCGTTAATAAGAAAACATGTGGTTGAATATAGAGTAGAATCTAAATTAATGAATGTGGCTTAATTTTAGGAATTTAACTAGCATTCACCCCATGCGCACGGATTTATTTTCATGTATTTACTACTCGAAATTTTTACTGATAAATATGCTTATTAAGAACAATAAGAATATCCAAAAATTCATTTCCGGTTTTGAAGAATAATTTATAATATGTTAGACTAATTTTAAAAGTTTCTTAACTAACTATGTAACTAATCGCCTTCATTAGTTTGCTTCACATATTTATTTAATCGCCATTATATTACATGTATTCATTCATGTATAAGGTTCATATTTTTTCAATTTTTTTTGAATATTATATTTTGTAATATCCTTAATATTATAAATTAAAATTTTTAAAAACTTTCTTGGCGACCATTATTTCGTAGTAAGTAATTTATGATTCTTTTTCAAACCTTCACCGACTCAGTTATTTATAGAAAAATTATATTATTCAATGAAAATTTTGCATCTAATCATTTTGTTCCATATGCATTCCATATTTATTTATTTGTTATTATAATAATTGAATTACAAATATTCAATTCAGACATTGTAACTTCATTTTGCTTATTTTCAGGATATTTTTCCAAGATTTTATTCAAGTATTACAACCCCAAATTGATATAATTAATGACTTGTGTTTATGTGTATAAATGTTTAATTGATTATTCTTTGAAGAAATTATTTTAATATTCACTTTCCCTTTATTTATCATATCAATATATTATTTATTACCATAATTTAAAGAAAATATAACATTTATAAATATTTTTTTTGTAAAATAGCATTTATTAACTTTGGTAGTTCATTGTTATCAAATTATATGTTCTTTTCTATAATTTTGAAAATACATTCATTATTACTCTTGCAAGTAAATACATTGCATTTGTTTTTTTTTCAAATGGATTAAGTTTTGCTATGTGTGTGCGCGCATATATATATATATATATATATGAAAATGTATTTTCATAATTTTCTTCAATTAAATATAATATATAATCTCATTTATAGTATATCAACATTTATTAGGATCATTTATTATAAGTTTTGCTATGTGTGTTGCCGACTGTTTGCCACTTCATTTAATTCTGTAGATAATAATGAAATAGTTATGAATCAATATTCGTAGAAATAATGCATTACAATGGCGTGGTTAATATAAGAAAGAGTTGTCTGTATCAAAAAAAGAGAGAGAGAGAGTTGTAATTGGTGTACGTACCTATAGTAGATGCGGTGGGTACTGATGCCCGTTCCTGGTTTACCGAACGTGCTAGACGTCGTATACGCATATTCCCTGTTATAGTTTATTTTTTAATAAGCTGTTAATAATGCAATAAGATGGTAAAATAGGTATAACTGAGGGCACAAAATTTGCATGGGCAGCCCTCGTTAATGTGTCATTGCTAGCACTTTCTTTTTTCGTTGTGTATCATAGTATCCAAAAACCCAATGGGTTCTGACTAATCCAGTCGGGAGATCGAACATTAAAAGTTATTCTCCCTCCCAACAATTCCGCTTCTCGGGGTTCGAACTTGTATTTTCCTCCTTACAGGGGTGAGCTGCTTACCACTCAATCAACACTTTTATTGGTATTACTAGCACTTTCTCTGTGTGCTTGTGCAGAGCGAGTGAAGGCAGCCGTCCCGCGACAATTTGCGCGACTATTGGCAAGATATGACTGTGCACGCTCGGTAGTCATTCTTTGTCTCCATAATCTTTCACAATCTCTAGAGGTGATACGTTGCATTTGATGGGCATGGCTTGATGAAGGTATGTCTCTATTAAGTGTAGGTGAGCCCTAAAACGTATCGAGGAACAATGAAGTACAATAAGATAATCTATATAAATCATAACGGGTACAAGTAAGAACTGAGTTAGCACCCAAAAGAAAACAAGACTTGAGTTCTAATTGAGAGACAGAGGAACGTAATAATTTGGTGCTCCTCTTTTTGGGTTAATCTTATAATTTGGCAGCTAATATCATATCATTAGCTGATGTTTGTATAGATTAGTAAAAGATATTCATGTCGGCATGCATCAAGTTCTGTCCCTTATATTTTCTTTTTCTTATTTTTATTTTCCACGTCTCTTTTAATCTTCACCATTTAAAATATTTTTTTGCTCAATGTAATGATTTGGTACCTAATATTATGTCACTTCTCGTGCCCGGGGCATTCATCACGTTTTTTTCCCTTCTATTTATTTCTTTTTCTTATTTTTATAATCTTCCCTGGTCTTTTTTATTGCTCAATCTTAAAATTCTAATTTCTCAATCGTCCGGAAAAAACTGTGTTTTGTTAACAAACTGGACATTCGTAGATAATAGGAACAATTGAGCAAATAAAAGATATTGAAGTTATCAAATTTAGAACACGAGGTTTAAAATGAAAACCTTCTCTAATCCCCATTCCAATGAGACACAAAGATTAACACAATTGTATTAGATATAATTTGATGGCTACAGTAAAATAGAGTAATATGTAACGTATACTATAAAATTTTGGAAGCGGATTACACCCCGTAATATGTAACGTGTACTCTACATACATACATACATACATATATATATATATATATACATGTCTGTGTTGGTGTTATTGATCGGTAGACAGACCATAATTGGAGCACTCTAATTGTAACATAATCTTTTTCATTCAAAAGGTGTACCCCAAAGCTTTATTAAATTACATAAAGGGCCAGACAATGGGCCAACGATTGCAAAATTTATAGAAATACAGGGACGTATATATATATATATATATTATAAGTCAATGTTCCGAGACCACTGAGTCTCCGTAACCATCCAACACGTGTCCTTTACCCGACATAGATTGACCTACAGAATCTTGTACGTTAACACTCACCTCGTAATTGCTACACTGGTGCTCTCATCCTCTACCCACTCAACGAGGTGTATTCGTACACGTGGCACTGTCCGACATGACAACTGAGTTTTCAGACACAAATCAGCGCTTACTCAGCGCCACGTAGATGTAGGCACGCCCGCACGGAAGCATGACCTCGCCATCCTCGTATTAGTGAGCCATCAAATTCATTTTCTATTAATAAAGAGAGTTCAACAATGCATGAATTTTGTGAATCCACTCCCCAAAGGTTACACCTTCTTTCAGTTTTACCACTTGTCGTTTTACCCGTCCTGCTTCAGCCTATCACGCCATCTTCATCGGTTGTAATCTTTATCAAAATCATCCAAGACGATAACACCCGAGTCAGAATATACTCTACGATTGAGCGAATAAGCTTGCATTTGATTTTCTAGTAGGATAATAATTTAACTCAACTTGATTTTGTATAATGATGACAAATGTATTGATATGTGAGAATATATATATGTACGTATGTAATATATATATATATATGTGAAAGTAGATAAAAAATTTATTATTATAAAATTGACTATAAAAATGATTAAGAAAAAAGTATGAATGTGAAATTATTATTAAATGAAAGAAAAAGGAAAAAATATTAACATTATATTGTTGAATTTGTAAAAAGATAGAGTTGAATTGGGTAAAATTGGATTAGGATTAGAAAACCAAAACGGAAACTTTCCGTACCTATGAATGTCATGGCAATTATTAAATTATACTGTAAAAAGGACGGTGAAACTTGATCTATTGATGGGAAGCGAGGTAAGTTACATTCCCATCCCTATCCGTACCGATGAGAAATATCCAGTGACCTGCAACATCTAAGGTTAGCCTGATCGATGAACGCAGAGGGCAAAAATGAGACAAATGAAAAACTTCATGGAGTAAACCAAAACTCATCCTTTTATTTGTGGCGAAATTACAAGTGATGTCACTCTGTTCGTCTTTTTCTTCCTCTCTTCTTCTTCCTCCTCCCTCCTCCATCGCTTGCTTCTGATCAAAGCACCGTTCTCTCTCTCTCTCTCTCCCCGCCCCTGAAACTTCCGGAAACCTCTCCTATTGAAGAGAAACTCTCGCCATCGGCGCACGATAACGTCTCCGAGCTTCCTATATCTCTGGAGCTGTCTCCCGTTAATTGCTTTGCAGGTGAAAAGACCTCAGTGCAGTGACAGTTCGCTTGAATTCTCTGTACGGTTTTCTCTTTTCTCGGATTCACCGGCTCGATCGTCGGATGATCTCTGCGTGCTGAGGTATGCAGCTTCTGTTTGGCTTTTTTTCGCCGCTGTAGATCAGAATCAGCATGAGTCGAGCTCTGTAATCAGAATCAGCATGATCTTTCTGTGGTCCGAAGCATAGTGATAATGGTTTTGCTTGTTACATTTCAAGTCCTATGAGTGTTGAAGCTCATCTGTGATATGTGCCGAGGCTGCAGATGCCGAGCAGACTATAGAGCAATTACTTTGAGTATTGCAAATTGTCTGTAGATTGAATTCATGGGATTTGGCTGCCGAAGTATGTTCAATTGGTTTGCTCTTTTCCTATTTGGGGTTGTTTGTCGATAAATTTGTAAACTTTGCCTGGGTTGAGCCTTACTAGTATTAGGATAAACTGGTCTTATTATTTGTATTCGTCAATTTTTAGCATACTCAGATATAGGAGAAAGGAAAAAGCAAAGAAGAAGGAAGGGGAAAATAAAAAAAAGGAAAGAAAAGAAACCAGTATACAGCCTAGTAAAGGTCGGATCTTTTTATGGTCTTGCAGTTTGATCCTCAATTATTTCTGGGTTGTACGAGCTAGAAAGGAGTTTGGCAGGAATTTGGCATGTGGGGATATCAGAGTGAGGCCTCATCAATTTACAAGCGTATGTCTCCGTCGAAAGATAGTTCAGGTTCAGTGGATGGGGAAGCTAACTCAGGTAGTTTCAAAACTTCCATCTGGCATTGTTTCTGGTTTCACTTTATTTGCAGTTCCATTCATGCTGTATTGCGGTACTTCATAAACACATGGATAGTGGTTTGCTCGACGTAGGGTTTCATATATTTATCTGTTTATATGAGTTTGCATTTATAAGGTTTACATTTTAAGGTATAGTTCTAGATTATCCTGATTCTCATGTAATAGTTGCTTCAACTGCCATTTTTCTAGGAATAATTTAGTCGCTCAGTGGCGATTGTGATTGTCTTTTAAGATTGGTAGATATATACATCAGTCGTTAAATCTAGCTTAATTCTTCTATTTTTCCTAATGTGTAGGTTATATGCAAGATAACACCAGTTTAGTAACTGCAGATCCTCCATGGAGACATTCCTTGCCACATGTGGTGGTGGCAACAATTATATCTTTCCTGTTTGGATACCATCTGGGGTCCGTCCACTGCATAAAACCCAGCTACTAATCCTTTTCACTATTTCTCTATTAGTTTATGGTTTTTGATACTTTAATCTTCATAGGGTCGTTAATGAACCACTTGAAAGCATAGCTTTGGATCTTGGTTTCAGTGGAAATACCCTTGCAGAAGGTGGCATAAATGGATCCTTATTCTCATTCTCTGTTCCATTTTTTTTTTTTATTGTTCGGCTCAATCTGATTTGTGTACATTTCGTTTTTTTTTAATGAAGGTTTGGTGGTAAGTACATGTCTTGGTGGTGCTCTTATTGGGTCTCTGTTCAGCGGCTGGATTGCAGATGAATTTGGGCGTTGTAGGGCTTTCCAGTTGAGCGCATTGCCAATGATAACCGGTGCCTCTATAAGGTGATATCGTCGGACCTGAGTTCAATCTTATTAACTATAGGATCTCAAATTTTGCATGAGTTATTGAATGGTCACTCATCCCTCTTGTCTGATTTTGTTCTCATTTTTTATATTATCTATGAACCTTTTCAAATGAAAAAAATGGAATTATTTGGTAAATGGCGAAGATACACAGAGAAGTACTCTAATACCTACTAGCTTCACTGTTTATGGACTTTGAACAGATATGAACTCACTGAAGCACTTAAGAAATCGCACATAAATGCTGTCTTCAAATGTCTGTACCTTATATTCATCTTTACAAAGTTAGAACCTAATTCTAGAACCTAAAGCAATTTTGTATTGCAGTGCAATATCCAAGACTTCAGTGGGCATGCTTCTTGGACGGTTACTGGTTGGGGTAGGATTGGGTATAGGGCCCCCGGTTGCATCTCTTTACGTGACAGAGGTTTGGATGTTCTTAGCTATGCTTTAAGAAGGAATTTTCTATACTTATTATCTAGAGTGAGATATTGTCATTGATTGATCATATTCTGGCTTCCTATCTAAACAGGTCTCTCCAGCTCATGTAAGAGGGACTTATGGGAGCTTTATACAGATTGCAGCATGTTTAGGGCTTATGACAGCTCTATGTATAGGGATCCCTGTTAAGGAAATTATTGGCTGGTAATCTAATGTATACATTTATTGTGCAGTTGCGATGTTTGTAACAACTTTTCCTAAGTATCTTTTACATTTTATGTGGTCAGGTGGCGAGTTTGTTTCTGGGTATCTACAATTCCAGCTGCAATACTTGCTCTAGCAATGCTAGTTTGTGCTGAGAGCCCCCAATGGCTGTACAAGGTACTATTCTCATATTGCTTTTCCCTTGTTAAGGTTGACTTTATGCAGACTCTTTCTATTTCTGATCTCGGAATTTCATAGTCATCTTCTCATGGTCTGCGACTCCAAAAGTAACTGAATGTTTAAAACCTGTATTCTCTTTCTGATGGACTTCTCTACTGGGATTACATGCACACACAGATACATTCAGATATTAATGTTGAGTGTTACAGTATTTATTTACAATGATAGACTTATATGGTGAAAATAGGAAGAATATTGAATGTCACATCTCGAACGTGTTACTAGATTGCTCAACATGAACCATTGGAATCTTATGGCTTGTCTTGAAGGCTGATACGATTTCCTCCTTTTTTGGTGTAATATAGCAAGGAAGAATTGCCGAAGCGGAGGCGGAACTTGAGAGGCTAGTAGGACCATCACATGTTAGGTTTGCAATGTCAGATTTGTCCAGATTGGACAAATCGGATGCAAATGATACTGTGAAGTTGTCAGAGCTGCTTTATGGACGTCATTCTAGAGGTAGATTTCGGTTGTCCACATGTATAATAGTTACTCAAATGAAAGTTACTCTATTTCTTTTGCATTTGCCTCTTCCTTACTGCAAGGAACTCAGTTTGCCGAGTTTGATGCAGTTGCAGACTATCCCTTTTGATCCTGCGTTTCATTTTTTTCTCTTTCCTTTTGTGCATTGTCATTCACATCTTGTTTTTGCAGTGGTTTTTATTGGATCGACTCTGTTTGCTTTACAACAGCTTTCTGGGATAAATGCTATATTTTACTTCTCCTCGACTGTCTTCAAGAGTGCGCGGGTACCATCAAATCTTGCAAATATATTCATAGGAATTTCCAACTTGACAGGCATGGCTCCTTTCTCAAGCTAATTAGTTTTCGTAGTTCAGAAAATTTCATTGTTTATTCACTTTTCTGAATTTTCAAACGATTGACAGGGTCTATAATAGCAATGGTCTTGATGGATAAATTGGGAAGGAAGGTCCTCCTTCTTGGGAGCTTTCTTGGCATGGTAATTTCCGTGTTCAACCTCTTCTGAGCAGATACTGTTATGAGCCAGTGCAAAAGATTTAATATATCTGCGTAAAGATTCTCGTTAATCAGAGACTATTAGATCGTGCACTGTTGTTAGCTTCATGCATGCTGGTTGAGGGCCATTGCTGACAATTTAAAAATCCATCCAATACCAGGCAATATTTATGGCTATTCAAGCAGTGGCAGCAAGCCCTTCTGTCCCAGCATATGCAGCTTCATACCTTTCTGTGGGAGGCATGTTAATGTGAGTATTCTTCGAAGTAAATGATTGAAACTACCAGACAAAGGGCAATAATACACTGTTGATGTTATCCTCATCTTTTTTATATCTTTATTATCATAGCCGAGATGAAAAATCATCGTACTTTCCTGAGCTAATGACACCTGGCCTGTGATATCATCTCACCAATATCCACCCTCAATTATATGAACCCTTTTTTTTTTCCCCCCTTTCAGTGCTTGCATGCTTCAAACATCAGTCAGCTCATTCATAGAGTTGTCTTAACCTTGAACCTGCATGTGCAGGTTTGTCCTTGCATTTGCACTCGGAGCTGGTCCAGTTCCAGGTCTTCTGCTCCCAGAAATATTTCCCAGCAGAATCAGGGCCAAGGCCATGGCAGTTTGTATGTCAGTGCATTGGGTAAGATATGTTGCATCCTTTATTTTCGTTACTCAACTCTTTAGTCCTTTTGGTCTGCTTAATGGGATCATAACCACGACCTCCATATGTTAGTAATGAGATTCTTCCAGATAGGTGGATTGCTTAAAGAACAGTTAACTCAGCAATGTTGATTGCTGAAGGTGGTGCCATCACAAGTGGGGCAGAACCTACCGCAATTAACAATCAACAATTGTTTTTTTAAAATCTGTCTAGAAGGAATCGCTTTTGCATTCAGCAAATGTGGCAAGAATTTCTGCTTTATATTTTTCCCTTTTCTATTATGGACCTACCCAATAAGAAAGAATGCGAAAAGGTAGGGATAGACTTGCGCAATGTGATGAAAAAGTAGTTAACCTATAAACTGTAGCTTGATTTTTTCCCATCTGACTCGATTTGAACTGGGAATTTTTCAGGTGATAAACTTCTTTGTGGGCTTGCTCTTCTTGCAATTACTGGAGCAGCTCGGACCTCATCTCCTGTACTCCATATTTGCAACCTTCTGCCTGATGGCAGTGATATTTGTGAAACGGAATGTGATGGAAACCAAAGGGAAGTCGCTCCAGGAGATTGAGATAGCCCTTCTCCCGCAAGATTAAAGGTAGAAGCTGTCATCCTCATGCTGCCTGATTTGGTTGAGATGGAGTCAGAAAATTTGCTGTCTGAAATCTCGGCATTGGTAATTGTCCGAGGGAGGTTGCAGTTAGAAGGATATACACACAGCCAGTTAAAAGAAGAGAGGTGGAAGAGATGGTTTCCTTTATCCATAAGATAGTTTTCCAATCTAATTTGGTTATTTGGCTCAGCATTAGTCGTACATACTTGTATGTAGTAGACCATCAAGTTCGCACCTTGGAGTCTATTCCCATGTATTTATCGGGGAGTCAATTGTCGGCAATTCCCATTGAACTGCAGATCCATCTGAGTATAGCTGAAAATTCATGGTCTTCTTGTCGTAAGTATTTCATAGTTCTTTCTTGTTCTGCTTTTTATGTGCTTTGCCAAGATGTACGTGGGCATTATGGGAAAATTGTTCTGATAGTCCGAACCTTGTGACTCTCGATGCTTTCCTTTGTGAATAATGTTTAATTCGGAATTAAATGTATGTCTACAAATGAGCTTTCCGTAATATGTCGACTGGTAATGCAATCAGTCTGAGATAGTGGTGACAACTCTGTTCGAGGGTTCGACTCTTGATTCGCTTGCTTAAGAAATTTCATACCGCATCATTAGCATCCTTGTGATTCAACCCGAGGGACGGACGGTATTCAACATGATTTTAACTCTCAAAGTATCAACCCACTCCCTACCAACTGAAAATTCAATGTGGTAATGTACTAATAGCAAAAACTTTATTTCCATTACCATTATTATCATGACAACTCGGATAAAACTATGAGTTATTTGACACCATCATCGATTGTGCTCTGCGCAACCAGTTTTACTCAAACAAAAGGACACTAAGCCAAAACACAGCAGGCCAAGGTGGTCGTTCTGGTTGGTCGGGAATCGTATTCAGAGAACCTTGAGGATATCATCGGCGCTGGAGATGGTGAATCCACCCCCAGACTCAACATAGCCTGCAGAAGCGGGTCCCGAGCCCCTTCTCGCCCAGGTCGAGCTCGTGGGTTTATTTTGCCGAGCCGTCAGCCAATAACTTGACGTGCTTGATCTCGTGGCGTGCAAGCGTCCTGATTGGGGTTGTCTGACTTGGACTTTTCAAAATTGTGGGTCTGACCGTGATTTTTCCCGAATTGTGGATCTTGACTTCGACTTCCCAAATGGAGCCGTTCTATGGCTAAGGCTTTGTTCATTATAGACGAGAAGATTTTTTGGTCTATAGACTAGAAGATAATGTGGAAGGAATGGAAATTCATATTAGGCCTCCTTCGACAGAAAGATACGACGTGAGCTAAAGAAATAATCTTATGGTCGAATGCTCACAAGGCATGTGACGAAGAAAGGCTTGACTCGAATCGACTGTGAACGTATGGGCAGCGAAGAGACAAGTTTTTGTTGAATAAAGGAAGGTGGTATTATAATCGGAAAAAGGAAGGTGGTTTGATATTTAATAAAGATGCGTGCTCTTTCAGTAAAATAGATAGAAGTGAGATTGGATCGACCTCGCCCGAATAAGAAGCTGAGAAAGAATGAATAGCATATTTCGTTTTCATACATTCAATTTGATCAAAGACGTACATTCAATTCAATCAAGACATGGCAACTTTCTTTTCAATTTTCACCAGAACGCTTCTCTTTGGATCAATGAATGACAACATTCTTTTAGCATTATTACATTTTTTTGCCAAGCATATTAAAAAAAAAAAAATTCGAACACCTTCAATTTATTATGTGAAAAACAAGAAGAAACTACCATATATGCAATTATGCATTAAACATGGGATAGTGTTGGAGTTCCATTGTGTTTCCTATCCGTTTCTTCCTCGTTTGCGTCTCTGTCTTCGTCACTCCAAATGTTGGACTCCTCACAACTTCCATAAGCCCAACTACACACCAAGTAGTACAAGAAATTGATCAAACTCATACATGTAAGTACCCAATAGTAATAATCATAGTGGCCCTTGTTAACGTTGCTATCTACCCAACTCACATTCCCTCCCCTCTTGGTCACTTTATCCACTATAGTCACGATTAGGCTCCCGGCCAGGCCCCCGACCCCCATCCCGAACATTATGAGAGCCACCGCAATACTTGACATGTCCTTGGTGAACTGCGAGTAGTAAAACTCGATCTGCCCGATTGCGTTGAAGGCCTCTGCCAGCCCGAGCAGGCAGTGCTGCGGGACCGCCCACATGGCTGTCATCGTGGTCACGCCCCGGGGGTTGTTTGCGAAGCCTTCGTAGATCGCCAATGCCCGCCTCTTCCTCTCTACCAGCGCTGACACCGCCATGGCCACGGTCGTTAGGACCAGCCCTATCCCCATCCTCTGCTTCAGGCTTAGCCCTCTAGGATGGCCCGTCAGGCCTGCCAAGAATGGGGCCAGGATACGATCATAGATAGCGACCCATATCGTCAGGGTCAGGAGCCCGAAGACGCTGAAGGAGCCTGCGGGGATCTTTAAGCTACCGATGAAACGCCGGTCCATGGAGCTGACCTGGATCACGGGGAATGACTGGTTAATGTTCACGGCGGCCATGATTCCGGTGGACCATATGGGCAAGACCTTAATTAGGGCCTTTAGGGCTTCCACTTGCTTCACGGTGCACAGCTTCCATGGATCAATTGCTAGCCCATTAGAGTCCAAGTCCTTCTCTGGGCTCCTAATAAGGCAGGCCTTGTTTATGAACCTAAGGAAGATCCAACACATAAAATCAAGCTTAGCAAATTAATGGCATAAGCTATTGCACTTTTAAATTATAGTAGTCTCGATCGTTTAACCTTATAGTCAAATTACTTCTAGATGAAAATGATCATCTAGAGATTGACGTGCAAATATGAGAAGGGTTAAATTCACCCGTCCAATATTTAATTGTTGTTGAATGTAAAAGTCGACAGAGAAAAGAATGCAAGATATTTTTGTACAACTTCCCAAGATATCATTGCTTGACGGATACGATTACTTCGAAGCACAATGGACAAAGAGTGACGGCAAATGCAAACTAATTTTAATGTCCCGAAGCCAATCCGTTCGAAGAATCCAAAACTGTTGGATGGGGACCTATTCCTCCCGATAAACGGGCACCCCATTCAAACAGTTCAGGATCTCCTGGACGGTCCGGCTCGGAGACCATAGGGGCTACTGATAAATTAGTACCTTAATCTTTCAGTTGGTGCAATTACTTTCGAGTCTTTGCCGTGATAATACTGTCCATCACATTCAGAATTCTTAGGAGGCAGAGCCAATCGCCTATTCTTGAAGGCAGCAGCAACCACTTGGGCAAAGCCAGTGAAGAGGCTCTTGTTGCCCTTCACCTTGACATAGAAGGGGGACCCGATGAGAAACAAAACCGCTGCCAAGAACAGGAGCCCCAGTGGCACCCCAAACCCGATGACCCACCCGGCCTTGTCCTGGATGTAGACGATGACCGTCACAGAGAGCATGACTGATATCCCAACCGAGGCGTAGTACCAGTTGAAAAAACTCTGGAGAACCAGTTGGTTCTTTGGGTCCTCAGGGTTGTCGATCTGGTCTGCCCCGAATGCTATTGAACATGGCCTGATGCCACCAGCCCCGATGGACATGACAATAAACGAGCAATAAAGGAGCACCCTTTGAGCAATCGTGGAGGGTAGGCAATGTTCCTTTAATATATCACAGGCAGGAGGCCTCGTGTTCCGGAAAAATGCCGTACTCCATAACATAGTAATCCCCTGCGATAAAGCGGGCATATTTAACTGGTTAACATGGAGTTACATTTGAATGAAATAGCAAAAACAGCATGATTCCACACGGAGAAAAGAGTGATCATCAGAGAAATGTGAATCCAGGAGTATTCCATCAAACTGATTATCACGATGAGAACAATTAGAGAGTCAAGTTCGCGGACTCACGAGAAAACTGATCAATGATCCTAAGGCAATGACCAGAAACCGGCCCAAGTAGGAATCAGATAGAAAAGCTCCTAACATGGGTGTGAAATTCGACGCGGCATTCCATAGGAATAGTATATTAGCTCCGGAGGCAGCACTGAAGTGATACTCAGACATCAAGTACAGGATCATATTTGCTAGCAGTCCATACCCTGCAACCTTTTCGAACGACTCATTTGCTGCACGAATCAGAGCGAACTTATCATCATCAGGTACAATAATATTAGCTGGTCCTCAGTTTTGTCATTCCCCTCCGTTTACGGTAAATAGACACTAACCAAGAACAACAGCAAATATATATACATAGTTTCGATCTAGGGATTCATACCTATGATAAATGGCATGGTCCTTAGACCGCCCTTCTTTCTAGCGACCTGCGCCGGCTGTTCTGGTTTTTCTGGAGGAGCCTCCATTGCTAACAGATCTTTGAAGTAAGGATGGAGAGAAAGCTTCCCTCATATAAAAAGGAAGAAGAAGAATATCGACACATTCTATCGTTCCCTTTTAACCATTATCAGCTTGGATTACATGATAGGAAGCCGCTTCAATTATCCTTTTCTTTTCCCCCTTTTTTGAATATTTTTTCTTCTGGAAATGTAATAATGTTACTGCAAATTTCCAATTGGCAAAATGCCAAACAAACTGCTGAGTCGGGTTAGAGAATTGACGTGACAACCAATGGTTTGCCCTGCCCACTCTTATATACATATACATAAGCTCACCCCACAACCCCCCCCCCCCCCCCCCCCCCCCCCCCCCCCCCCCCCCCCCCGGGGAATTAGTTCTCACGCAACATTAATTGGGAAAGTAAAGATAGTAATTTAACAGAAAAAGTCTCGTGTGTTAATCACGAATGACGCACCGGCATCGCTGCTTCATGAAGTATTTTCTGCTTGAAATGGATGACTCGAGAATGAGATGTGCCCGAAAGACAATTATCCCAAGGTTTCTATAGGTTTTGTCTTGTAAGATTAAGTCGTCCCAATATATATCCGTTTGAGAGGATGATTTTAGGCGTTTCAATTAGCAATGGCACTATCTAGAAGAACGTTACACTCTGGAAATAAGGATGAGTATGAAAGGAGAGGCGAGAATAGACGGAAGTTACTGAGAAAAAGAAAAAGAACATGGAAAATGAGGCGAACTTCCGGAGCTAAAGGTGGGAGGAGCCACCCTGTTGTTTGGGAAATCCCGATTTTCAGGTTGGCTGAACTAAAATTTATCATAATTCGGAGGCCACTTGACTGAGATTTTGCCCTCCCCGGACTACTTAATGACAGAGAGCTTATAAGAAAACACAGTAAGAATGCATATCAATGTACATCAAGTTCTATCGGGATCCCTTGTGTATCCGTTCCTTCCTCTGCAGATCCGTTCCTTGTCTCCAGCATTTTGTCGTTATCACTCCAATGAGCCCAACAGCACACTAGCAAGTAGTACAAGAAAGTGGCCAAGCTAAGGCCGGCAGGAACCCAACAGTAACAGTCAAAGCGACCCTCGTTCACATTGCTAGAAACCCGGCCAACCTCCTTTCCCTCTTGCAAAAATCATCCACCGATAGCTCACTATCAGATTTGCCACTAAACTCCCAGTCGCCAAGTTCAAAGTGGCAAGCCTGACCGCAATACTTGCCATGCTCTTCAGGAGGTGAGAGCAGAAAAGCTCGATCTGTGCAACTATGTAGACGGACTCAGGTAGCCTGCCCAAGCAAAGTCGGGGGATTAGCCACACAGTCACGGCTGACATTGTTAGGCCGCGCTCCGGTTCCTCATGAGTTGAGCTGGCCTGTGCACCTTTGACTATCCACTAAAGCACAACAGGTAGTAACAACATGGTAGTTCCCGGTGAGATCAGTATGGATCGATGAGAATCATGAGTTGGAATCGAAAAGGTATTTGAACCTGAAACACTGGACTGACCAAGTTGATTCGACTCTCTAGGAGGCAGAAGATTGATCCAATAGCTATACGTAACCCGGAGCCAAACCGAGGTAGAAATCAGATAGGACAGCTCTAAATGTGGGCGCGAAACTTGATGCAGCACTCCACAGGAACAACACATTAGCTACATATGCCCCGCTCATGTGGTACTCACTGGACCAAGTACAATATGATATTTGCCCTTATCTTATATCCCACGATCCTCTCGAACGACTCATTTGCTGACAAAACTTAAATTTTCGTCGCATTATATCGCGGACAGTATAATGATTCAGGACATCATACATACAACACGTAAGAAGTTTACACTGAATGTGACAGATCCTAAACATTAACAAATTACGATAAAGAGAGCATCGGAATCGTAGAGACCATGCCTATGACAAATTTAATAGTCTTAAAGCCACCCTTCTTGCCCGTGAACTGTTTGGTTTGCTCTGGTTCATCTGGTGAAGTCATCAATCCCTCTTTACTCAATAGCTTAGCAATTAAGCAAGCTTTTGGTTCTCGGAATGTGATATCAATGGAGGAGGTATATGTGCTCGTATCATATATCCATGTTACATTCCAAAATTTTCAAGTTATTCTCGAAATATGATATTAGGGTGAAAAAAGTTAATTTTTCTTTTTTGGTTATGATTAATTGGAAACCCTGAAATTTGAATATTCTACTTTAAATACATTCGATATTTTGTACTAAACTAAGTACCTCTCGTGCCATTTGTATATCAATTGCACAAATTCTGTAAATTAGACATTAGCCCGCGCTATTGCGCGAGTTTATTATATATATATATATATTTAATTAAGTTCATACATATATGTTCGTATTAAAATTGTTATTCAATGTACAACAGTTAATTTTGCCAAATCAAAGGTCAAATTCGATCAAAATAAATGTTTTTCATTTAATTAAGTTAGTATATATATTCATATTAAAATTGGTATTCAATGTAATTAGCTGTAATTCTCTCAATTCGAATGTTAAATTTGATTAAAATAATTTTTTTCCATTTAATAAAGTTTATATATTTAATTTTTTTGGTATTCATTGTACAACACCACAATTCTACTAATTCGAATGTTTTATATGGGTTTTTTTTCCTTTAATTAAGTTTATACGTACATTTTTTTTGCACATGTTTTTTTCTGTTTAATTAAGCTTGCATATATGTAGTGTTTTCTCGCACGTCTAAAAATTCCATTTGTGGTAATTTTAAAATCAATAATAAGTAATTCGAATTGGTAATTCAACCAATTTGTTTAATTCTAACAAATTTATTTCTAGAGTTAATAGGCAATTTGGTCCATGACTTACGGGTGTTACATCAATAAAGTCTCCGACTTATTTTTTTTATATCAATTTGGTCCTTGAATTTGTTAATTTGCATCCATTTGGTCCTTGTTACATCATTTAGGTCCCTCACTGAAGAAAAATGCATCAAGTTGGTCACTTTTACAGCAATTAAGTCTCTCATTGAAGAAAATTGCATCATTTAGGTCCTGTGGTTACATCAATGTGGTCCTTTATCACATTGTTGAGGTCCTCCATGGCATTTCATTAATTGTAGATGCTAATGCCGTTAAATGACGGGTCATTTTTACATAAGTTTGGTCCAATGTTATATCAAATAAATCTTTCTTTATTTTCTTTTTTCCACCCAAAAGGAAAAAAAGGGTCTGAAAAAAAAAGACGTCGTTTTGGTAGAATTAAAAGTTTTTTTGAAAAAGAATATTTTTAAAAATAAAAATAATTTAAAAAAAAAAAAAAGATGAACTACGGTTTGTCTTCCTCCTTTGGGTCGCCGGAACTCCAACGAACCAAAGGGTCCTCTACTGCCACACCAAGCCTCACGAATCAGAGCAAACTTATCATCAGGCACAACAATCTTCGCTGGTCCTCAATTTTGTTATTCCCCTCGGTTTACTGTAAATAGACACCAACCAAGAACAACAGCAAATATCTATATAGTTTCGATCTACGGTTTCATACCTATGATAAATGGCATGGTCCTTATGCCGCCCCTCTTTCTAGCGACTTGCACCGGCTGTTCCAGTTTTTCCAAAGGAGCCTCCATTACTAAAAGATCTTCGAAGTAAGGATGGAGAGAAAGGAAGCTTCCTTCATATAAAAAGAAGACAAAGAAGAAGAATAACAACACATCTTGTTCCCTTTTAACCAGTACATGATAAGAAGCCGCTTTAATTATCTTCTCCTTTTCCTCTTTCCTTTTGAATATTTTTTCTCGTGGAAATGTCATAATGTTACTGCAAAATTCAAATTGGCAAAACCTTTTGTTTTATTTTACTATTCTTTTTTCCTAAAATTAGTCTCACGCAACATTAATTGGGAAGCAAAGATAGTAATTTAAGAAGAAAGTCTTGTGTCTTAATCAGGAATGACATGCCAGCATCACTGGTTCACAAAGTCCATTCTCCTTGAATTGGATGGCTCGAGAATGAGACGCGCCCAAAAGACCATCATCACAAGGTTTCCATGCACGGGTTTTCTCTTGTAAGATTAAGTTGTTGCCATATATTATCCAATTGAAAGGATGATTTTAGGCGTTTCAATTGGCAATGGCACGATCTAGAAGAACCTTACGCTCTGGAAATAAGGATGAGCATGAAAGGAGAGTCGAGAGTAGATGGAAGTTACTGAGGAAAGAAAAAGAAGCTGGAAAATGAGGCAAACTTCCGGAGCAAAAGGTGGGAGGAGCCACCCTGTTGTTTGAAAAATTCCGATCTTCAGGCTGGCCGAATGAAAATTATCATAATTCAGAGGCCAACCTCGACTCAGATTTTGACCTCTCGGACTAATAATTGACAGAGAGCTCATGAGAAAACACAGTAAGAATGCATATCAACGTACATTGAAATCATAGAGACTATACCTAGCTATGTTAAACTTAATAGTCTACCCTTCTTGCTCGTGAACTGTTCGGTTTGCTCTGGTTCATCTGGTGAAGTCACCAATCCCCTTTTTTCTCCGTAGTTTAGCATCCAGCAAGCAAGTTTTCGTTCTTGGAATGAGATATCAATGGAGAAGAGGTATATGTGCTCATATCGTATATCTATGTCACATTCCAAAACTTCAAGTTTTTCTTGAAATGGTATTAGGGAAAAAAAAAAGTTCATTTTTTCCTTTTGGAATATGATTAATAGGAAACCTGAAATCTGAACATTGACATTCCGTACTAAATTGTGTACCCCTTGTGCAATTTGTATATCAACTGCACAAATTCTATAAATTAAGAGAATACCATACCGACATATATAGCTAAACGTGCTGTATACTGTACGGCATAAATTATTGTTTCTTAATGTAGTTGCCATACGTATTTGGCATGTTTTGTGTGTAGACTAGGATGGTATTGAAAGGGTAATTTGTGCATCTTCAATTGGGATGAAACGAATGGTCCCTTTTGTAAATACCACGAGTAAAGATGCAAGCTCTAATTTCTGTTTATTTATAATTTTCTGTAAGAGCTTTTGCCCCTTCATTTACCCCAAAAAAAAAAAGAAAAAAAAAAGCAGCTCTGGAATTAAGTACTACGAGACAAAATCAAGATAATGCGTGCATTGACGTGTATATCAGGCCACATCTTGAGAGGACGCCAGATAACTCGTTTGGGGTGGTAACACCCCTACTAGAGATGGCATTAATGGTAGAACGAAATAAATTCACAAATAGTAGCACCACTTTTTAAACTGGTAATCCCATCAAATAGAATTATGATGCAAATATGGTATTAAATTTTGAAAATCGCTATGGTACAGTACGATATGATTTTAAAGAAAATATTGTTGATAAAAAATCACGCCAATTTATTAATTTATTTTTGTATTTATGTACATGTAACTTTAGCCAATATTTTAACCCATTATTCAAGACCATTTTTAGGCCCACTTGATTTCTTAGTTCTTTTTTTCTTGAAAGGTAATTCACTTAGTCCATTTTATAAAAGCCAGTATCCTAGATAGAATAATATATTTAGGACAAGTTTCAATTATTGATTTTGATTTAATTAATTTATTAGATTTTATACTCTCAGTATGCACGGTGCTAAACGCGCTTTTTAAAATTTTAAAGAGAACAAACAAAGAATCATTTGAACAAATTCACGTTGGAGTCTTCAAACATATTCGTATACATACAAATCAATCTATGCCATGTTAAAATTTCTCTGTTTCTTTTATTTGGAAAGCCATCTTCTCTTTATTTGGAACCAAAGGATGTAAAAATCACTTCAATAGATTACTTGAATTTTTTTTTTTCGGTTTTTCGATTACAAGGGATTACTTAAATTCTCTTATTCGACATATCTTGCCACATCGTCCATGAATAAGAGCACGAAAAATTTGGAAATTTTACGAACCCAACAGAGCGACAAATTTAATGAGAGCATCCACAGCATTTTGGGCAGCAAGGTTGGAAAATGTGGAGGCTTCATTGGAGAGGGCGGAGCCGCGTCCGGCTAAATCGGATAGGGACCTCAACGCTATGAACGGTGTCCTCTGCTGATAGCAGATGAGGGCTACCGCGGCGGTTTCCATGTCCACCGTGGTTGCTTTGAGCTTGGAGTAGATGAACTCCCTGTAAGCCCTGTTGTCGAGATAGATATTAGCAGTGATTCCTCTCTCGACTCTCACGACCACCGGCGGCCTTGGCAGGCAAGAAGTTTTGTTGACACAATTCTCCAGCTTCAAGTCCTGGTCTCGACAAAATTAGCAAGTAACAGTCATTTGAAGTGGCCATAGAAGCTCCTTAATTAGGACGCGAAGTAAACTGTTAGGGAAAAAACTGAGGCGACCGATCGAAACCGAAAAGAAGAAAAGAAACAGAAGTGAACCTTTAATTTCTCTGAAACTGCAAAGTAATGCTTGTCAACGGGGACCCAGAAGACATGTTGCCTTTGTTCAGGAATTCCATTAATAGGATAGATCTCTTCTTCTTGGAGCCAGACGTTGTTAAGCAAATTGCTCTTCCCGTCCTTGTTATCACTTCCTTCATTATACTCCGAGATGTTGAGGGCCCCGATTTTTCTGTTGAAATCTCCACTTTGACTCAAATGGTAGCTCGTTGTCTGCCCCATCTCCGTATCTCTACGTAGCATCCAACATCGAGAATCCATCACGATGTGCAACCATAGTCTCATCACGTTTTTGGTCATTCAGTACTTACTTTAGAAACATTCGCATCTTTCAGCGCAAACTCTAGAAACTAACATTCGAATTCCCGGCTTTCCAGGACACAAAATGTGAATACCTGATATCTATCTATATATATATATATATATATGGTCATTTACAGAAAATAGCTTGGTGAGGTATCCGGGTTAGTTTCATGGATACCTGCCAAAGCCAGAGACCACTGTGAGCCCAATAACGAGGGATGGTCACATCGCCAATTTGAAGATCGGGATTTGCATTCCCGGCAATGCCATAGTGTAGAACACCTTTAATTTTAAACAGAGTCAAGAGTAGTTGTGTGGTTATGCCTGCATTCATCTTCAAAATTTAAATGAAATAATAAGTGCTTATGCATAAGAAATCTGATTGAATAAATGAAAGCTAATGAAATAGATAGTGTAAAAGACATGTCTCCACATAATTAATTCATAAACATAATTAGGACAAAGTTAATCCAAGAATTATGCTAAGAATGCTGATGGTTCCTGAAGACTTGTACCATGATTTAATAAAACAAATCAAAGAATAATTACATGCATACACGGGTTTACATGCAAGTAATTGGAGATTTGAATCCTCTTCAAGTGATTATGCCCTAATTAATAGCTAATCAAATGGACTGATGGAAATGAAAAGGGTATAATGTAGGGATACATATATATTTGGTAATTAAGAGATGTCATATTCGATTCCTAGATGGACAATATATAACCTTCTTTTTCCTCGGTAGTAATGAAAATTTTATTCATTAATTACTCAGAAAGTTATAAGAGAAAATGCTCAAGAAAATTATAAGACAAGGACAATAGATGGATCCACCACGAGGAAAATACAGGATGATAAAAGCACACTCGACAAATCTACTCGGACAGTGTTGCAGTGCATTGGTTAAGCCCTCTGAAGCCTTGACTAAAACCTACGGTTGGCCATAAGGATCCTCAGCAAAGCCCTCTAATCGATCCATAAATTTTTCCTCGACCTTAGATCTTCAAGGAATTTCCACAGTAGAGCTAAACAGTGGAGGCTTTGAATATACCTCAGCGGTAACCGGCTCAGCGTACAGTTCACGAGAAGACAAGACGAACGGAAACCTCGGGTTAAGGCACTACAACCATCTGATGGAAAGTCAATGAAATACATTGTCGAGGTAAGGCTGATGCAGGTGGATCTTGGCCATTCTACATCGGAGAAACCCGTGTTGCATTCGATCCAAATCTACATCGGCCTGCAACAAGGCTGGTCTGGGCAAAAACAGCCCCAAATCTTCCAAATTAAGGATGATCGTTTAAGAAAAAACCTCCCAAAATGAATATATCCAGGTCTGATCTTTCGCTACCAGCCTCATAACCACATCAAGGGTACGTCCACAGGCTTCCGGGAGTGCCGGCTCTTTACTCTGTCCGTACCATAAGATTTGATGCAGGAGAATTTCGGCTATTCTCAGCAAGGGATTATTTGACCTATCACGTGACATGAGAAAATATCAATTAAATTGCAATAAAATAAAGGGCAAATTATACAAAAAAAACTTAAGTTTTGTAAAACGTCACAGTTTTGTCCTAAATTTTGTTTCGTAACAAAACAAATCATAAGTTTTCTAAATTGTCTAAAAAATGACATCCGTTATAAATTCCGTCAATTTTATATACGTGGACTGTTAACTTCAGACATAAATTAATAAACAAATAAGATAGGTTAAATAAAAAATTCAAAATTTCAAAAAATTCTCAATTTCATCATAAATTTGGTATGTAATGAAAAAAAACCATATGATTTATCAAATGCTGTGTAAACTTTATAGGTCCTGTGAAGTTCACGTAGGCAAATAGACCGCAAACTTAACAGAATGGTAACGGGAGGTCAAATTTGAGATGATTTTCAAAACATGTGATTTTTTATTACAAAACAAAAATTTAAGATAAAATTGAGATATTTTATAAAATTTTATTTTTTTTTGTAATTTGTCCTGATATAAATAATAGCCGAGATGAAAAATCATCATACTTTCTGAGCTAATGACACCTGGCCTGTGATATCATCTGGCCAGCCTCCACCTCAATTATACAAACCCTTTTTTTTTTTTTAGTGCTTGCTTGCTTTTTAACATCAGTCAGCTCGTTCATCGAGTTTTCTTAACCTTGAATCCGCAAAACTTGCATGTGCAGGTTTGTCCTTGCATTTGCACTCGTAGCCGGTCCAGTTCCAGGTCTTCTGCTCCCAGAAATATTTCCCAGCAGAATCAGGGCCATGGCCATGGCAGTTTGCATGTCAGTGCACTGTGTAAGATATGTAGTTGTATCCTTTATTTTCATATCTCAACTCTTTATTCCTTTTCGTCCGCTTGATGGGATCATGACCACATCTTTCATGCCCCCGTCTTAGTAATGAGATTCTTCCAGATAAAGTGATTGCTTAAGAACAGTTAACTCAAAAATGATGATTGCCGAAGGCGGTGTCATCACAAGCAGGGCGGAACCTACGGCAATTAACAATCAACAATTGATATTAAATCTGTTCTAGAAGGAATTTCTCTTGGACTCACCACATGTGGCAAGAATTTCTGCTTTATATTTTCCCCTTTTCTTCTACGGAACTACCCAATAAGAAAGAGAGCAAAAAAAGTTGGCAGACTTGTAGGATATAGCTTGCTTTTCTCCTATCTGATTCGATTTGAACTGGGAATTTTCCAGGTGGTAAAGTTCTTTGTGGGCTTGCTCTTCCTGCGTTTACTGGAACAGCTCGGACCGCATCTGCTCTACTCCATATTTGCAACCTTCTGCTTGATGGCAGTGATATTTGTGAAACGGAATGTAACGGAGACCGAAGGGAAGTCGCTTCAGGAGATTGAGATTGCCCTTCTTCCACAAGATTAAAGGCGGAAGCTGTCATCCTCATGCCGCCTGATTTGGTTGAGATGGAGTTGGAAAATTTGCTTTCGGAAAGCTCGGCATTGGAAGCGAGGTCGTAGTTAGAAGGATATGTACACTAATATGCACGGCCCAGTTAAAGAAGAGAGGTGGAACAGATGGTTTCATTTATCCATAAGATAGTTTTCCAATCTAATCTGGTTCTTGGGCTCGGCATTAGTCATACTTGTAGTAGACCATCAAGTTCGCACCTTGGTGTCAGATGGTTTCATTTATCCATAAGATAGTTTTCCAATCTAATCTGGTTCTTGGGCTCGGCATTAGTCATACTTGTAGTAGACCATCAAGTTCGCACCTTGGTGTCTTTTCCTGTGTATTTATCAGGGGATCAATTGTCGGCAAGTCCTGTCGAGTCACAGATTCGCTGATTAAGTATAGCTGAAAATTCATGGCGTTCTCATCATAAGTAGTTCATAGTTCTTGGTTTGCTCTTTATGTGCTTTGCCAAGATGTACGTTGGCACTAGGAAAAATGTTCTGCAAGTCCAAACCTCGATGCTTTCCTTTGTTAGTAACAAATTCAGAATAGCCTACGAATGAGATTTTTTATCATATGTATTACATTGACTGGTAAAGCAATCAGTTTGATATGGTGGTGGCAACTCTGTTTAAGGGTTAGTCTCTTAATTCACTCGGTTCATTAGCATCCTTGCGATTCGATCGAATTGACCCGAGGGACAGATGGTATTCAACATGATTTTAACTCCCAACCACTACCTACCAACTGAAAATTCAATGCGGTAATGCACTCACGGCAAAAGCTTTTATTTCCATTACTAGTATATCATTACAACAGGGATAAAACAGAGTTCTTTAACACCATCATCGGAGGTGCTCTGCAAAACCAGTTTAACTCAGAGCAAAAGGACACTAAGCCAAAACACTGCAAGCCAAGGCGGTTCATCTCTGGTAGGTTGGCAATCATATTCAGAGAGCCTTGAGGATATCGTCGGCGCTGGAGACGGTGAATTCACCCCCAGATTCAACATTGGCAGCCTTCACCTTGAGGTCCTCAACGAGGAGGGCAAACCTACGAGAGCGGGTCCCAAGCCCCTTCTCACCCAAGTCGAGCTCCAGGCCGAGGGCATGGGTGTATTTCGCCGAGCCATCGGCCAAGAACTTGACGTGCTTGTTCTCAGGGAAGGTCTTTGCCCACGCCTTCATCACAAAAGGGTCGTTCACTGCATTATAAGAGTGCCAAACTGTCAAACCCCTTGATCAGGTACCAAAACATGTAAAATTCAGGCTTGGTTTACTTTGACCAGGCCAGGGGTGAGTAGTAAGACAATAGATCCGCTGTTGACTGGGCAATGGCGTTTAAAGTCAATGATCACGTCACTCAGAAATTAGTCAACGGTTGTAAAAATTTGGATGGATATAGATATAAATACAAATATAAACAATGTCTGTAAAAAGCAGTCGACTCAATATTCTGTTGAAATATTATTTACTGATTAGAGGCGCACCAGACCAGTGAAAGAATCAACTGAATCGAATTCCCATCCAGATGGATATGAAATTTAATAAATGACTATGAAAAGGAAAGGGAATATGAAATCTAACAAATGAAAATGTGAAGGAAAGGGAAGATAGGTCCGACCAAACCTATGGAACACAAATACGGACTCTATGACATTGCACAGCAAAGGTTGATCTACGCCGAGGATTAACGGCTACCATCACTCATTATTCATATTGTCCTCCTCATCATGTCAAAGTGAATATCTTGAATGATCCATTTATGCAGAATATGCCAAAGTTAGAATTTTTTTTTTTAAAGTTTATTTTGCTGAATGATCCCTTTTTCTTTTTTTTTAAAGTTACAAGTGTGTATATACTCCTGGCCATTGGGGAAAAAAAAAAAGGCTTGGACTTATCTAACGGTGCCAACGCTAAGGACAAATGTTCTCCACAATCCAATGAAACATCACACTACAATCGAGAAAATAGAAGGAACATAGCATGGCAAATGGAATATACCGCTGACGCAAATGATCTCATCAACACCCTTCGATTTCAGCTCCCCTGCCTTCTCGATGAACCCCGGCACATGCTTCAAGCTGCAAATCCATCGACAGATTGAGGGCAAAACGGGAAGAAACTGATCAAATGAGTACCCTTTGAACATGAAGAAACTCAAAACATCAAAGGGGCATGGCAAGTAAAATATGGTTCTCACAGGGGCAATTCGGTCTTAAACAGGATTTAACAAACACTAGGCAAATGATCGGACGTTCTGAGCTCTAGAACACACAACTCCCGGAAACTCGGGGCTCGCCGGCCGGTCAGTATACAGCGAATGGGAGGCCGGAGAATCAGGATAGGGGGAAGCCAAAGCCAGTCAAGTATACCTGCAGGTGGGGGTGAAGGCGCCGGGGACGCCGAAGAGGACGACCTTCTTGCCGGCGGCGAGGGAGTGGATGGACACTTGCTGGAGGTTGTCCTGCTCGTCGAAGTAGGCGAGGGTGCCGTCCGGCAGGGAATCTCCGACTGCAATGGGGGCCATGATCGAACGGCTGAAAACTGGCCGGAGGTTGCTGGATCGCAAGGTGAAAGTTGACTCGATGAGCTCGGTGTAGCTAGCAAGAGAAGTGCGGCCGAATATATAGGGACGCCCCGGACTTGTCCGCCCTCTCATCAACTGGATTTGATAAGAGAGTTTCGCGTCCGGTCTACGCATAGGGGATGGTCTGCATCCGGGCTTACGTGGAGTTAAATGTAGCAATCATCCATGGATCGCCACGTGGCATGCAAGCGTTCTGATTGGGGTTGACTTGACTGACTTGGACTTTTCCGAAATTGTGGGTCTGACCGTGATTTTCCCCGAATAGTGGACTTGACTTCGACTTTCCAAATGGAGCCGGTCCATGGCTTTGTTCTTTATAGGCAAAAAGATTTTTTGGTCCATAGACTAGAAGGTCGTTGGAAGGAGTGGAAATTCTTATTAGGCCTAGTTCGATAGAAAGATACGATGTGAACAAGAGAAAGAACCTTAAGGTCCAATGCTAAGAAGACATGCGATGAAGAACGGCTGGAGTTGAATTGACTGTACACGAATTGGCAGCGTGGAAACAAGTTTTTGTTGAATCGAGCAACGTGGTACCATATTTAATAGACATGCCTGCTCTTTCAGTCTAGAAGAAAATAGATACTCACCCGAAGAAGAAAGAAGCAGAAAAAGCTTTCATACATTCAATTTGATCAAGACACACATTCAATTCAATCAAGAAATGGCGACATTCAATTTTCAATTTTCACCAAAATGTTTTTGTCTATGAATCAATAATGAGAACATAAAGTTATTTTGAAGAAGGGCTGGAGAAAATTTTCCATTAACATTATTACATTTTTTTTCTCGATGAAAACTTTATTGCATTATTACATTTTTTGCTAAGTCTATTGGAAAAATAATTCGAACACCTTCAATTTATTATTGTATGAAAAAAAAAAAAGACACTACCATATATGCAATTATGCATTAAACATGGGATAGTGTTGGAGTTCCATTGTGTTTTCTATCCGTTTCTTCCTCGTTTGCGTCTCTGTCTTCGTCACTCCAAATGTTGGACTCCTCACAACTTCCATAAGCCCAACTGCACACCAAGGAGTACAAGAAATTGATCAAACTCATACTTGCGAGGGCCCAATAGCAATAATCATAGTGGCCCTTGTTAACATTGCTATCGACCCAACTCATATTCCCTCCCCTCTTGGTCACTCCATCCACTGCAGTCACGATTAGGCTCTTGCCAAGCCCCCGATCCCCATCCTCTGCTTCAGGCTCAGCCCTCTGGGACTGCCCGTTAGGCCCGCCAAGAACCGGACCAGGATGCGGTCATAGACAGAGACCCATATCGCCAGCAGCAACCACTTGGGCAAAGCCAGTGAAGAGGCTCTTGTTGCCCTTCACCTTGACATAGAAGGGGGACCCGATGAGAAACAAAACTGCTGCTAAGAACATGAGAACTAGCGGCACTTCGAACCCGATGACCCACCCGGCCTTGTCCTGGATGTTTACGATGACGGTCACAGAGAGCATGACCGTGATGCCAACCGAGGCGTAGTACCGGTTGAAGAAGCTTTGAAGGACCAGTTGGTTCTTTGGGTTCTCGTGGTTGTCCAACTGGTCTGCCCCGAATGCTATTGAACACGGCCTGATGCCACCGGCCCGATGGACATGACAATGAACGAGCAATAGAGGAGCATCCTTTGAGCCATCGTGCAGGGTAGGCAATGTTCCTTTAATATATCGCAGCCAGGAGGCCTCGCGTCCCGGAAGAAGCCCATACACCATAACATAGTAATTCCCTACGATAAAGCGGGCATATTTAACCAGTTAACATGGAGTTACATTTGAAGGAAATTGCCAAAACAGCATGATTTCAGACGGAGAAAAGAGTGATCATCAGAAAAATGTGATTTCAGGAGTATTCCATCAAACTGATTATCACGATGAGAACAATTAGAGAGTCGGGTTCAGGGATTCACGGGCAAACTGATCCATGATCTTAACGCAATGACCCGAAACCTGCTCGAGTAGGAATCGGATAGAAAAGTTCCCAACATGGGTGTGAAATTCAACATGGCATTCCATAGAAACAGTATATTAGCTCTGGAGGCAGCACTGAAGTGATACTCAAACATCAAGTACAGTATCATATTTGCCATCAGTCCATACCCTGCAACCTTTTCGAACGACTCCTTTGCTGCACGAATCAGAGCAAACTTGTCATCATCAATTACAATAATACTAGCTGGTCCTCAGTTTTGTTATTCCCCTCAGTTTTAAATAGTTTACTCTAACCAAGAACAACAGCAAATATATATGTTGTTTAATTCAATCTACGGATTCATACCTATGATAAATGGCATGGTCCTTAGACCGCCCTTCTTTCTAGCGACCTGCATTGGCTGTTCTTGTTTTTCTGAAGGAGCTTCCATTGCTAACAGGTCTTCGAAGTAAGGATGGAGAGAAAGCTTCCCTCATATAAAAAGGAAGAAGAAGAAGAAGAATATCGACCCATTCTATCGTGCCCTTTTAACCATTATCAGCTTGGATTACATGATAGGCAGCCGCTTCAATAATCCTTTTCTTTTCCCGCTTTTTTTGAATATTTTTTCCTTCTGGAAATGTAATAATGTTACTGCAAAATTCCAATTGGCAAAAGGCCAAACAATCTGCTGAGTTGGGTTAGAGAAGTGACGTGACAACCAATGGTTTGCCCTGCCCACTCTTATATATATATACACACACACATACATAAGCTGTTTTTTTTTTGTTAATTCAGGTAAAAGTGATCATAATCAAGTAATAGGATCATATGGGCTGCCAATGCATAAGGAAAATATATCTTTTACATAGTGCATTAATCATATTCATGTAAAAGTTAATACCATGAATTGGCAGAAGTTCCTTCGAGCCCTGCCTGTGGTTATCGGACACTGCTTTGCTGTCTTGCATGCTATAAAAAACAGGTTGTGCACTTTTATAGGGATTTGGAGATTGAAAGGAGCATTGAAAACACTTGGTATCCTTTGTGAAGTTTCGGAATGTAGAGATCACATGTTCTTTTGTTGTGTGTTCTCATCTACAAATATATCTTACAGATCAGTGAAATTGATAAAAGTTTATGGCCTTGCACCGCAGATTATTAGTGGTCTCTATTCAGAAACTCAGTTGGACAGATAGAAAGAGTTTGTGCTTACATTGCAACATCAGAAGAGAAACTGAAGGCAACTAATAAATTGTCTATGCATACAGGTGTTTACACCAATTTTCCGTGTTAATGCAAATGAACAAACCTGCTGGACAAACTAATATCACAGCAGAAGAAGCTCCTTGAAGACTGGGGAGTATCCTTCTAATGATGTTTTTCAGGCCTTTACTATTCGATTAGCTTGCTGTTATGGTTGCTGCAAGTCTTGTAGACTGGCCTTTAAAGCTGAGTTTTGGTTTGTACTCTTTATGTATTTTGGATTTGAGTAACAAAAATCAATTCTGATTGATCGAGAAACGGTGATCGTATTGTAGCAATTGATGTTTCTGCATATGCAAAACGTATGCGTTTAGAGTCCAAACAAGATATTTCGGCATATTTCCCTTTCCAAAGTGACCGACAACTTCATTAAACTAGAGAGGGTAAATCTTATTTCTACTCAAAGGCTTAAACCCGAGCAATGGGAATTCCACATCCGTCAGATCTTGGGAAATTTATCTGTTAATCTGCAGGAACTCAAGTAATAAACAAAGAAAAATATTGTATGTCAAGATTATTTGAGAGCTGTAATATTTCCTCTTTCATTTCCGTTTGAGAGTTTCTCAATCTACGTCATTTGTACAAGTTGAAAACCACTCACTTTCTGCAGATTTGTAGAAAACCAGAGAACAAACTGAGAGAAAAGATAAGAAAGTGAGAGAATGAAGAGGAAACTTTCATTCACTGAACATACATACTGATACAAGCCTTCCTTACATATAAATAGACTCAAACAAGCAGAAAGTAACTGCTACCTACGGCTAATATTTAAAATTCAAGCCAGACAAACATATAACTTAACTGTCAAGAGATAGTTACTTGATAGACAACCAACTAAACAAACACTGGTAAGACACTCGACCTTTCCATGTCCATGAGACACATCTAACAGATAGGACGGCTCTAAATGTGGGCATGAAGCTTGATGCAACACTCCACAGGAACAACACATTAGCTCCATATGCCCTGCTCAATGCTCATGTGATTCTCACTGGACCAAGTACAATATGATATTTTCCCCCATGTTATATCCCATGATCCTCTCGAACGACTCATTTGCTGACAAAACTTAAATTTTCATCGCATTACATCGCAAATAGTATAATGATTCAGGGCATCATACATACAACACATAAGAAGTTTACATTGAATGTATTGGGCCGGTTTCTCTCCTATATGGAGAATGGTGATAGTAAGTGTTGGAGGTATTGAAAAGTTGAGAGGAAATTCATAGGTTTATAAGAGACAATAATCTGACAACCCATTGGCTTAAGTTTTTGAGTTGCGGATAGGCCCGAGTCCAAAGTAGGCCTGTGGGTTTTTCCTAACAGAATATGACAGATCCTAAACATTAACAAATTGCAATAAATAGAGCATCGAAATCTAGAGACTATGCCTATGATAAATGTAATAGTTTTCAGGCCACCCTTCTTGCTCGAGAACTGTTTGGTTTGCTCTGGTTCATCTGGTGAAGTCACCAATCCCTCTTTACTCAATAGTTTAGCAAAAAAGCAAGCAAGTTTTTCGTTCTCGGAATGAGATATCAATGGAGTCGGAATATGATGATATCAATGGAAAAGAGGATGTGCTCATATCATATATCCATGTTACATTCCAAAATTTTCTAGTTATTCTTGAAATATGATATTAGGGAAATTTTCTTTCTGGAATATGATTAATACGAAACCCTGAAATCTGAATATTCTATTTAAATACATTCGATATTTTGTACTAAACTATGTACCTCTCAATTTGCATATCAACTGCACAAATTATATAAATTAATAGAATATCATGTTGAGATAAATGAATTGCCCCACATGGATTAGAGAAAAAAAATAGTTGGATCTATATGAGACATAGGTTCCACTACTTAATAAGTTGAGTTTAAGTTCTGATATTATATTAAATTTTCATTGGGCTTATTAGAGCCCATTTTTCGCCTTTACACATTCAATTCAGTCAAAACAAGGCAACATTTTTTTCAATTTTCACGAAAATGCTTTTGTCTTTTCTTCGGATCAATTTATTTACTATATACACGGGAAAAAGAAGACATTATCATATATGCAAGTATGCATTAAACATGGGATAGTGTTGGAGTTCCCTTGTGCTTTGTATCCGTTTCTTCCTCGTTTGTGTCATCGTCTTCTTCACTCCAAATCTTGGACTGCTCACAACTTCCATAAGCCCAACTACACATCAAGTAGTACAAGAAATTGATCAAGCTCATATTTGGGAGGGCCCAATAGTAATAATCATAGCGGCCCTCGTTATCGTTGCTATCTACCCACTCACGTTCCCTCCCCTCTCGGTCACTCCATCCACTACACTTACGATTAGGCTCCCGGCCAGGCCCTCGAGCCCCATCCCGAACATTATGAGAGCTACCGCAACGCTCGACATGTCCTTCAGGAACTGTGAGTAATAAAACTCGATCTGCCCGATCACGTTGAAGCCCTCCGCCAGCTCGAGCAGGCAGTACTGTGGGACAGCCCACATGGCCGTCATTGTGGTCACGCCCCACAGGTTGTTTGCGAAGCCCTCATGGATCGCCACAGCCCGCCTCTTCCTCTCCACCAGAGCCGACACCACCATGGCCATAGTGGAGAGGACCGGCCTGATCCCCATCCTTTGCTTCAGGCTCAGGCCCCTGGGTCGGCTCGTTAGGCTCACCAGGAAGGGGACCAGGATGCGATCATTGACAGTGACCCATATCATCATGGTCAGCATCTAAGAGACCTGGAAGGAGCCAGGAGGGATCTTGAAGCTACCGATGAAGTGCCGGTCCATGGTGCTGACCTGGATCACGGGGAACGACTGGTTAGTGCTCACTGCGGCCATGATTCTGGTGGACCATATGGGCATGACCTTGATTGGGGCCTTTAGGGCTTCCACTTGCTTCACGGTGCACAGCTTCCATGGATCAATTGCTAACCATTAGAGTCCAAGTCCTTGTCTCGGTTGCTAACAAGGCAGGCTTTGTTTATGAACCTAAAGGAAACAACATATAAAATTCAAGCTTGGCAAATTAATGGCATATGGGACAACACCACTACTAGAGATGGCATTAACGGTAGAACGAAATAAATTCGCAAATAGTAGCACCACTTTTTAAAATGGTAATCCCATCAAATGGAATAATGATGCAAATATTATTAAATTTTGAAAATCGCCATGGTACAATACGATATGATTTTAACAAAAATATTGTCGATAAAAATCACATCAATTTATTTATTTATTTTTATATTTATGTACATGTAACTTTAGCCAATATTTTAACCCATTATTCAAGACCATTTCTAAGCCCACTTGATTTCTTAGTTCTTTTTTTTCTTGAAAGGTAATTCACTTAGTCCATTTTATAAAAGCCAGTATCCCAGATAGCATAATATATTTAGGACAAGTTTCAATTATAGATTTTGATTTAATTAATTTATTAGATTTTGTACTCGCGGTACGAGCGGCGCTAAACGTGTTTTTCAAATTTCTACAGAAAACAAACAATGAATCATTTGAACCAGCTCATTTGTAGTCTTCAAACAAATTCATACACATACAGATCAATCTATGCCACGTTAAAATTTCTCTGTTTCTTTTATTTGGAAAGCCATGTCCTCTCATTTGGAACCAAGAGATGTAAAAATCACTTCAATAGATTACTTAAATTCTTTTTTTTTTTTCCGGTTACAAGGGATTACTTAAATTCTCTTATTCGACATATCTTGCCGCATTGTCCATGAATAAGGGGATGAAAAATTTGGAAATTTTACGAACCCAACTGATCGATAAATTTAATGAGTGCATCCACATCATTCTGGGCAGCAAGGTTGGAAAATGTGGAGGCTTCATTGGGGAGGGCGGAGCCGCCTCCGGCTAAATCTGATAGGGACCTCAACGCTATGAACGGTGTCCTCTGCTGATAGCAGATGACGGCTACCGCCGCAGTTTCCATGTCCACCGGGTTGCATTGAACTTGGAGTAGATGAACTCCCTCTAAGCCCTGTTGTCGAGATAGATATTAGCAGTGATTCCTCTCTCGACTCTCACAAACACCGGCGGCCTTGGCAGGTAAGAAGTTGCGTTGACACATCTCCAGTTTCAAATCCTGGTCTCGACAAAATTAGCAAGTGACAGTCATTTGAAGTGGCCATAGAAGCTCCTTAATTAGGACGCGAAGTAAACTGTTAGGAAAAAACTGAGGCGACCGATTGAAGCTGAAAAGAAGAAAAGAAACAGAAGTGAACCTGTAATTTCTCTGAAACAGCAAAGTAATGTTTGTCGACTGGGACCCAGAAGACATGTTGCCTTTGTTCAGGAATTCCATTAACAGGATAGATCTCTTCTTCTTGGAGCCACACGTTGTTAAGCAAATTGCTTTTCCCGTCCTTGTTATCACTTCCTACATTATACTCCGAGATGTTGAGGGCCCCGATTTTTCTGTTGAAATCTCCACTTGACTCAAATGGTAGCCAATCGTCTGCCCCATCTCCGTATCTCTGCATTGCATCCATCATCGAGAATCCATCACGATGTGTAACCATAGTCTCATCACGTTTTTGTTCATTCGATACTTACTTTAGAAACATTCGCATCTTTCAGCGCAAACTCTAGAAACTAACATTCCAATTCCTGGCTTTCCAGGACACACAATGTGATAATTTACAGAAATAGATTGGTGAGGTATCCGGTATCCGGTATTCGGTATCCGGGTTAGTTTCATGGATACCTGCCAAAGCCAGAGACCACTGTGAGCCCAATAACGAGGGATGGTCACATCGCCAATTTGAAGATTGGGATTTGCATTCCCGGCAATGCCATAGTGTAGAACACCTTTAATTTTAAACAGAGTCAAGAATAGTTGTGTAGAAGAAATCTGATTGAATAAATGAAAGCTTATGAAATAGATAGTGTAGAAGACATGTCTCCCCATAATTAATTCATAAACATAATTAGGACAAAGTTAATCCAAGAATTAAGCTAAGAACGCTGATGGCTCCTGAAGACTTGTACCATGCTTTGCCCCGTGATGACCAATATGACCTTTTTGTCTTCGACACGTCCGAATCGAAACCTCTTTCCTGTTGAAGTAATTTTTAATTGTATATATTACTAACGGCTGAAAACTAACTCGAAAATTTGTTTTCATAAATATCTATCTGTCCTGCATGATATATGGTAGCAAGTATAGTGATCGATGTACTTACCGAAAAGATCCAAGTAAGGGAGCTTCGGGTCCGGTACGAAGCTTGGAGACTGGATAAGAGGGCTCATCTCGAAGGAGTTTGGAATCACTATTCCTAGGAATGCCCCTGCCTCATTTATCCTATCAATCTTTCTGAAAACACTCTCGGAGAGAAACCCATGTGCCCTACTATCGTCCATTCCCGCCAACCAAATCAGAAACGCCATGAGAGTTGTAGCTCCCACCCTCCATTGGTGAAGAGCTGCCATCTCCTGAAATCTTGATTTCTAGCAACAGATCAGATCAATAAGAGATATATATATTGGTGTCTGTGGTAATAGATTTGTTGTGTGAAACAGGGGAGAGGATCCCAAGGGAATTATATAGGAGAAGTTGTTGATGAAGTCCAAGCAAATGTGAAATGCATTCACAAAAAAAAAAAAGAAAAAGAGCAAACGTGAAATGCTATCGATAATTATAATACTCCATGAGAAAAATGCCATAATGTAAGAATAAATTTTAAGGAGATCCGATGAGCTGGCCATATCGGTATATATTTTATATTGTTTGTTTTGCTACAGCAAGTATTAATAAAACAAAACAAAGAATAATTACATGTATATACCGGTGTACATGCAAGTAATTGGACATTTGAATCCTCTTCAGGTGATTTTGCCCAAATTGATAGCTAATCAAATGAACTGTCGGAAATTAAAAGGGGTGTAATGTAGTGATATATATACATTTGATAATTAAGAGATGTTATATTCAATTTCTAGTGGGACGATGTATGCTTTTTTTTCCATGGTAGTAATGAGAATTTTATTCATTAATTACTCAGAAAGTTGTAAGAGAAAATGCTCAAGAAAATTATAAGACAAGGACAATAAATGGATCCTCCACGGGGGGAATACAGGATGATAAAAACACACTCGACAAATCTACTCAAACAATGTTGTGGTGCGTTGGTTAAGCCCTCTGAAGCCTTGACTAAAACCTACGGTTGGCCGTAAGGATCCTCAGCAAAGCCCACTAATCGATCCATAAATTTTTCCTCGACCTTAGATCTTCAAGGAATTTCCACAGTAGAGCTAAACAGTGGAGGCCTTGAATATACCTCAGCGGTAACCGGCTCACTGCACAGTTCACGAGAAGACAAGACGAACGGAAACCTCGGATTAAGGCACTGCAACCATCTGATGGAAAGTCAATGAAATACATTCGATCCAAACCTATATCGGCCAGCAACAAGGCTGGTCTGGGCAAAAACAGCCCCAAATCTTCCAAATTAAGGCTAAAGAACAAACCTCCCAACATGAATATACCCAGGTCTGATCTTTACCTGCCAGCCATAACCACATCGAGGGTACGTTGATGCAGGAGAATTTCGGCTATTCTTGGCAAGGGATTATTTGGCGATCTTACCTCACCACGTGACGCGAGAAAATATCAATTAAATTGCAATAAACTAAATAATAAATGTTAATCACACGATTAATTGTGATAAGTTCTTTTAATTGAAACAAGCTTATTGATTCTTTCTCACTACATCATTATGAGGTAGGATCATTTAAAATTTTTTCGTTATCAGCAGCTCTATCCATACCATATATATGTAATATATAATTGCCAATGGAGAAAGAGAATTAACGCCGTTGCTCCAATCTTCAAATCCTTGACTCCTTATGGCCCGACCATTCACATACCCCATGACATTGATTAAGCATTTTCATTTAGGGTTACTCACCTAAAAAAGCACGACATTCACATTTTTTTGTAATTATAACACGACCTTTGAAAAATAGCATAGAAATGCACGACTTTTGCATTTTTTCCTAAATATAACACGACCTTTAGAGAGTAGTCCAGAAAAGCACGATATTTATACTTTTTCCTAAATATAGCACGACCTTTAAAAAATAGCATAGAAATGCACGACCTTCAAGTTTAGTTGCGCATCTAGCACGACGTCGATTATTTCATCAAATTGTAACAATAACGACTAATGTGGAGCTAACGATTCTACGTGGCACAACATGATTGGACGAATAGACCTCACAGATTTTTATTTAAATAAAAAATAATTAGAAAAATTTAAAATTAAAAGAAAAAAAGGGGGATTCAACTTAATAAGAGGAAAGAGGGAAGGGGCCAATGGTGGCCGCTATCCTGGTGGCTACCATCTCCCAATTAGGGTCACCAGCCGCAGCAGGACCCCAATTATGTGGGTGATGGTCGTAATCGAGACACCAACCGCTGGTATCGAAAGAGCCCCGAAACTATGGGCTTTTTCATTTTGCGATGGGGCCTTGATTGCACCCCCACAATCTACAATCCGATCCTTTCTTTTTTTAGAAAAAAATATTTAAAAAATTTTTAGAATAGTTTTTTGATTAAATAAAAATATGTGGGATCCACTCATCCAATCATATTGTGCCACGAGCCACCATTAGCTGTTACCGTTACATTTGACGAATAATTGATGTCATGCTAAAATCACAGCTAAACCTAAAGGTCGTGCCTTTCCTTACTATTTTTCAAGTTCATTCTATATTCAGGAAAAAAGGCAAATGTCGTATTTTTCTGTACTACTCTCAAAATGTCATGCTATATTTAGGAAAAAATGTAAATGTCATGCATTTATGTACTATCTTTAAAAGGTCATGGTATATTTAGGAAAAAGTGTAAAAGTCGTGCTTTTTTAAATAATTAACCGTTTTATTTATTACATGGTGAACATTTACTAACACGTCACACTAATTAATAATAATAATAATAATAATAATAATAATAATAATAATAATAATAATATTTTGTTCTACGGTTGATTGTATATTGAACAGCAGCACATGATTGACTTACATGATTTACTTATTAAGTTATTCTAATTATACAGATTTGATAATATTATGCGCGGCTTGTGTAGTGTGATAACCATTGTGATTGCCAAAGCTTAAATCAGGGTTGATCCTCGCTATTGGAAACATTAGTCCATCAGAAATCTTACTTAAAAATGTTTCCTTTTTCTTCTTCTTCTTCTTCTTCTTCTTCTTCTTTTTTTGTAAGAGGAAATATAATTTACTTTGGTCGTGAATGGTTCTTACCTGTATTCTTCACTCGACATAATTATTCGTTCTTTGGCTATTGAGAACCAAAACAGAACGAATTATAGTCATCTTTGTAAGGTTGGACTCTTGAATCTGATTTGCTTTGGCAATTGATGACCAGCAAAGAGACCTTGTCCAGTAAAATATTTCTGATTTTATATATATAGTTGCTAAGCAATATTCTTCGTAATTCACATGAAAAAAGAAGAAGAAGAATTTAGTCCTCAACCTTTACATTTTCTTTTAGTTTGCGTTGAGTTATGTGGGTGGTGACGCTATGCCGCGGGTCTCCAAAAATTATTTTTGTCAACATTAATCTTCATACGATCAAAGTATGAGAACAAATATTATTAATATTGAAAAGTAATATTAACAAATTAATATAGCATGACTCATCTTAAAACTGATTGAATACTCTAATTTCAAAAAAAAATTCAGTTTTTGTGAACATATATGAATGTGGAAGAAAAATAAATGAAAATTTCATTATACGATATTATAAGATAAGTACGAAAATTCGAAAGTTTATATGGAAAATTAAAAATTATAATTAAATTGTATTTACATGAAAGGGAGAGAAAAAGTGAGGATGTATTCGATTAGAAATTGCAAGATTAGAAGAAAAAATGAAACAAATTAATGTAGTAATTAGTCATAGAGATTCAAAGAAAATTGTAATAAAGCAAACATTAGAAGGGAAGGTCCACGAAGTGACATGGCTCCTTGAGGTTAAGATGGACCGATATTAATATATAATGAGTAAGATAAAATATATTTTTCAAGTATTAAGTGATTGAAACTCTATCTAAAGTAAATTTTATATTAGTTATGCTTTATATTACAATAGCATGTTTAAAAGGGTAAAAATAGAGAGTTAGAAGAATTAAAATAAAGGAATCAAGCTAAAAAAGGGGGCTAGAAGAGAATAAAGGAAATTGTGTATCTATATTTCTTTTAACCTTATTATATAATAGTGCTATCACAATTTTAGAGTAATGATAGTCACAAATATACTTGGTTATATTAAATATAATATATTTTTCAAGTATTAGGTGACTTCAAATATATCTAAAATAATTTTTATATTAGTTATGCTTTATATTATATAGCATGTTTAAAAGGGTAAAATAGGGAGTTAGAAGAATTAAAATAAAGGAATCGAGCTTAAAAAAAGGGGGATAGAAGAGAATAGAGGAAATTATGTACCTATATTTCTTTTAACCTTATAGTAGTGCTAGCACAATTTTAGAATTATTCTAGTCACAAATATACTTAGTTATATTGAATATAATATTTATATGCTTATATTAAGTATAACATTTATAAATTCATGTCGTTACTTCTTAGATTACATTACTATACTATAATGTTGTTGCTAAACACCTATATTGTCATATAAAGTACCAAATGTAATCTATGAACAAAATTTTGTTCACTATTAGTTAAAATATATGTGGATACTTGACTTTAGAAATAATTTAATTAATTAACTCATTTTATTATATCATATATATTGATTTTCTAAGATTGATTAGTTGCAACTTTATAAATTTATTAGTTATGAGTTATAACGTTATTTTAAATATATATATATACATATATATATACACGAGAGAGAATGATTGATTTAATAATAATATTTTTTTGCTTAAACAAAAAAGATAGACGAAAGGATTGAGGAATTGATTAGAATCAAAGATATTATAATAGAGAAATACTCTACTACTCCAATAGCACACACTTTATCATTATTTGTCCATAAATTTATAGAGACAAACGTTGCGTGTGATATTATTTTGAGAAAAAAATGCGTGTGAATATTAAAATGACACTTTACTCCACTTTTCTAATATGTAACCTGTTTTAGTTAATTAATGTATAAATAGTTAAAATATGTTCATTTTGAAATTATTTTTGGAGGATATAAGAAGAAATCAAACAAAGGGATAAAAACGAAAGACAATCAAAATTGTGGGTCAAAAAGAAGAAGAGAAAAGGTTAGAATGAAAAAGAAAAAGGACACATGTCTAGTTTAGGTTAAGAGTAAGGCAAACAAGAGTATTATTTTATTGTATGATGAATTAAGCAACTTACATATAATATATTAATCCGGTTACATATAATTATCAAGTAATTAATAACTCCCAAAAAGAACAAATGATATATAGCATCATGAGCAATCAGCCTTGGGTTTGATGCTGAGCAGAATGACTGCTCATGATGTTATATCGATTTTCAGGAAGCCCTAGCTATTACTGCTATATATAGCGAAGTAATTAACTAATTGATTTCCACCCAAAAAGTAAAAGAGAGGTGTAGGAAATTATCCTACTTAATTTTATCGATTTATTTATAATATGTTAATAATTAATAATGGAGATTTACTCCACCTCCAAAGGAAGCTGCAGCCCAATAATCAGCTCCAATGTTATTTTCATTCCCCACTTCAAGAGTGCATGAAATTGGGATCAGACATAGCCCTTTGCTCCTCAGGTCCTTCATTTGCTCGATCTCTTCCTCGTAATTCTGTGGTGAAAAATACATTAAACCAACATAAAAAAAAAAGATTCACATTTTTAATGTATTATATATATAATGCAAACCACAACAATTCCTTGCATCATTCACCATTTTCAATCATCAAGGATTGAGAAGCATGCATATATTCCGTCTTAAGAAAAAAGATTATAAACTAAAAGACAAAATAATAATAATGAAATATATAATAGGAAAAGAAAATTTTTACCTGACCAGGGTCTTCAGGGAATATGTAGTTCCGTTCCCCCTGGCCCTAATTTAAAAATGAAAAGAAAAACAATCGCAAACTTAATATTTAATCGCCGATCGATATTTCGTAGTAACTACTCCCAAGTATAATCGAACTAGTAATTATCTAAGTTATCATTTTCTTGGATAGCCTTATAAACATTGAATCTATATAGAAGTTCATGACCAATATATCATCTAATTATCTATCTATATATCATATTATTCTCTATAGCTAAGAAGAAAAATGAGTCTCTATATGATCATTATATATCGCGATTCTCAAACTAAAATGTATATGTGAAGTAAAACTATATATAGCGGGAATTAGCATTGCCATAGGGTCTGTTTTTCTGTATTCTTTGTTCCAATTATTATTATTATTTGGTCCGATAATATGAAAACAATAGCAATTAAAGAAATACAGCATGCATAAGGAGAGATTAAATTCCTCACAGGGTGCCTGAGGTTTCCAGAATCCTTGCCCAAGTACGGTAAGCTCAAGGCCTGCCCATTTCAATAGCGTAACCAAATATTACAAATTTGTCGAATTCTGACAATGATGTTCGTGGTATAAAACCAAGGGGTACATTAATGACGGATCATATGAGAAATCTTATTGAAATATTCCTGCATAGAGATTCATATTGACCCTACAAGAAAATTCACCATTTTTGGGGGAAATTTCCAAGAATAATTAGCAAAATGATGCTTAATTCTAAACCGTATGATAGGTTTTAGTTCAAAATTTGCAGTTTTGTGTGGAAGGGTCTGACGACCACCACGATTGGAATACAAAACTAAATAGCAAGTTGATTGAGTGGCAACTTAGAGAAGGATAGGAAACATTATGGGACAATTTAAAAAGTTTCCAAAAGGGTTGAGGATGGGAAAAATAAAGCAAAATTTTCACCTCAATTTGACCATGAAGGAATCTGATGTAGCCAATAGCCTCTAACAAGACAGAAGCTGTGTCAGTCTGCAAAAACACCACACCACAACCCTCCAAAAGTCATCTCTTTTCTCCTTTTATTTAAATTGAATTATTTATGATCTAATATTTAAAACAAGTGGACATTTCCTGCAAAAATAGGAAATAAAAGATAAATATGCAGAAAGAAATAGAAAGAAAAGAAAAGATGTCTGTCTGTGAATAATTAAAAAGCTTTTTTACCTGATGAAAAGAATAACATTTGTCTTTTTACTGGCGGGTAGGTCCAATCCAATCATTCCATATTCTCTTATTCGCGGAAGCTTAAAGATCAGTGGCATTTCCTTAAATATATTTTCATTATATATATATATATATATAATGACTGTAAAAATCAGCGAATGTTTTTTTTTTCCCTCATTACAACATAAACAACAATTAGAGGCGCAAAATATTCTCTTATTTAGCCTTATTTTTATGTCATTTTTTTTTTGCCTCTGTTGGAATTAGGTGCAATTAGTCCTATACATGTGCCAGGAATGCCCCGATCGATAAAGGTCCATGGTGGCAAAAGTCAGCCTGTAAATGTCGTTCTTTTTTTCTCCTTTGAAACTGGTTTCAGATGTAGAACTTTTGTTTACCTCTACAATGTCCCTTCAAAAGTTAATTTTGTTATAATGACTTGAAATAGAATAATTTATATTTATATTTCTCGATCTTTTTAAAAAGAATTTAAATGGGCAAGATATATTTATGGACGGTGAAAAGGTTTCAATACTTGACTCTCGAAAGAGCTAAGTTTTGTACATTTGAATTACTCGATAGATTATCTTAATTCCATTCTTTTTCATGGCAAAAAAACAGTAAATAATTTAATAACCAGTGACATTTTTTTTGGTGGCTAATTGGTAACATTGTTAATTATTTTTTTCCGATATGAACCCTGGTATCCGAAAGCCCAATTGAGTCTTGACTAAACTAGTCGAGCCGGGTCCGCCCATTATTGGAAATTATTCACTTGTAAAACTTCTCTACATGCATTTTAACTTACAAATGGAGAAACAAGTTTGACGCAAGGCTGGTGATATTACCTTTCCAAACGGAGAAACTATTTGATGCAAAGCTGTGATCCTATCACCTAATTTCTCCTTCCTTACCTGCAATATAATTTAGAAAAAAAAGAAAAAAGAAAGAATATGTCATTTAGTAGAACTTTACTGAAATTAATGTTTGCTTCTATTTTTTCATTAAAAAGATAATGTTTCCTTCTATTTAATGATAAAACATGATGTAACGCTGAAGAGCATAACAGTAATCCAATATGTAGACAATAGAGAAAGACAACTAGGTAGTCACCATGCCCCTAATGCTTGTGGTTGTTATTATGCACACTTGTGCGGAAACAAAGACAGATGTGATTACTTTTTGACCGTATACCAAGAACAAAGAAAACTAAGCGAATCGCAACCTGTGACGACTAGCTCCAACTAGATAAGCAAAAATCTACAACATCAAGGGTTGTGATTGATTCAGTCTAAACAGTCTAGTTCTATATGCACACATGGACATCAAGAGGGAGGGGAGAAGAGAGAGATGGAGAGAGAGATTACTTTGAAAGTAGATTGGGCTGAAGAAGGCTGAACCCTAGCTTTCTTCTGTGCCCCACCATTAGCAATGCTGTTGCACTTTAAGAGGAAAACAAGCCAAAGAGAATTATATTATGAGAGTCCTTGATTAGTTGCACACGGGAATCACTAAATAATCTCCAATAAATCCTGAACTTTCACAAGCCTTCGTCCAAAAAAAGCTGCATATACATTCATACATACGCATATTTTCGTGAAACCAATCTTAAGTTGTTGTGTAATGTGGATAACTTTTAGGCGGATTCAATCTACTGTAGCTACGGACTTCTTTATGTACTATTTAGCCAGGGAGCGGTTCTTTTGGTCATGAATCGATATGATTGTGTCTTTTCTATTTCCATTTGTAATTAGTATCTTTTGAAAGTTGATTTTACTCATAAGTGAAAACTAAGAAAAAGTTACCTCATAAACTCGATCTTTTGCTGGATTCCGTGCACTCCGGTCGTTCTTGGAGTAATCTAGGACGTTGTTTGTTTCGATGCTCGTGGTACAGGAATTGGCAAATGAAGATACAGGAGCCATGGGAGACCAGGCGGATGGCTTTGCGGCAGAGGCAAGTGAAAAATCTTGCTGATGAGTATTTGCATGTCCATATATGCTATTGTAGCTACTCGCTGAATTCTCTTGCTTGACATGATCGATAGCAGATGAACCATTTCGAGACTGCTGATCTTGAAAATGGCTCATATTATTGCCACTTTTATGATCTTCACCAACCAATCCTCCTCCCCTGCATGTGTAAGTTAATTTACATTGATCTATCATCGTCAATCTGTTACACAATAGTATGTAATTTGGAAATCAAGTTCACATAATCAGGCTTTTTCATATTACATCAAAATAAAATAAATTCCAACTAAAACCAGCCAAGAGAAAAACTTCAACTTAATCGTGAAAACCGTACTATAGTCATCTCGTCATTGTATGCGCATAAATCCGATTTAACAAGTGATTACACGCGTGTAGGTAAAGAGAGAGATGTTTACAAGAGGAGTTGGCTCCATGACACTGGAAGCTCCGAGTTATTAATGTCTTGCCAGGATGAGGAGGAGGACGAGGAACAGGATGCAGCAGAAGCAGCTGGGAACAAGTTTGAGGGAGCAGTGCTGCCAAACGAAGTAGGTGGAGCAGCAGCTGGCGCTACTAGAAGCGGTGGAGGCGAGCGAATCCCATTCACGTTCCACCAACAGTTAGGGTTTCCTGACACCGCTATCATCTGCTGCACCGGTGAAGAACTCTGCAACACACCTTTGTTCATAACTAATTAAATCTGATCCCAACTCAAAGAGAAGAAAACAACAAGACCAACGAATCTCCAACTGTCTCTCTTCTTGTTCCTCTCTCGAGGATTTTCTTTTTAAACTGTTTTCACTTGTTGCTATTCTTTTCCACTGATCTCTTTTTGCTGAAGATCCCCAAACAAGCCTTTAAGGAAAATGAGAGTGTCTGTTTTTACTCTCAATAGACAAACAAAGGGAAGAAGAATAAGGAGGAGGAGGTCAAGGCTCAAAGAGATTTAAATCATGGAGTTTTTAGCACACCTCTCTTTGTCTTTATTTCCTCTCTCGGTCTATCTTTTTCTCTCTGCCCAATCTTTTTATTAAAAAAAAATGGTTTTCTTTTCTCTCTTGCTCTTTTCCCTTTCTTTTTTTCCCCCTCCTTTTGCTTTATCTCTTCATTGGGCAGAAAAGGAGGGGTTACTGTCATTTTATTTTTTTTTCCCATCGTGGCCTCAAATATAATAATTCATATTTGAATTGGGTCGGTCCATTTAAAAGTAAAAAAATTTTAATCGTGAATTTTCTTCTTTTATAAAATTCAAACTTGAGACCTCACTTACTTAAGACTTCAGTCGACATCAAATCACCTGACCCTATTGATATTTTATTAATTATTAAGGAAATGTGCAAGTATAATGGGTAAAAGAAAATTCAACACCAATGGGTGCATGGAATAACAGAACCGTATATGTTGTGACATTTCAAGTATAATGCTTTTAATTTCTTTTTTTGGTGTGAACTCTGGTGTCCGGACGCCCAATTTGACACCGACTAATCCAATCGAGTTGCGTCGACCCACTAAAGAGTAAAACTCTTCCAATATAGATTTTTTGCATTCACAATGACTCGAACCCGAGACCTTACTTAAGAAAAATAAATGCCGAATCGTTTGAACCAACCCACGTTGGTAATACTTCTAATTTATTTAAACATAGAAGATAGGTTTAAAATTGATAGATCTTACCTCATGTATCCATCAATTGTTGGAAGTTGGAACTAGAGGTGTAAACGAGCCGAGTCGAGCTCAAGTATAGGCAAACTCGACTTGACTCATTAAAAAAATGGGTATTTACCTAAAATGGCTCATGGTTTGCACGTTTTGTCAAATCTATCATATGCTTTTTTTTGTCAAATCTATCACATGATTTACTTTTTGCATCAAATCTATCTCGGCGTTATCTTTTCCGTCAACACTTAACGGCCGTGCTGACGTGGTGCCTACGTGGCAAGTGTGGCCCACTATCTCTCCACGTGCCACGTCAGCACGGCCGTTAGGTATTGACGGAAAAGATAACGCCGTGATAGATTTGATGCAAAAAGTAAACCATGGGATAGATTTGACAAAAAAAATATAGAATAGATTTGACAAAACGGACAAACCATGAGCCATTTTAAGTAAAAACCCTTTTAAAAAAATGATCTAGCTCAGTCGAGCGTCAATATGGAAGCTCGAGCTCGAGTAATACTCGAGCTCGCCTCGTTAGAGCTCGCTTGATGCTATGGAATTAAAACCAAGATCAGCTCGGTTAAGCTCGGCTCAATGGTAGCTTAGTGTCCCGAACTCACTGAACAAGAGAGAGAGAGAGAGATCGTTTGTATATTATTTATTATTTTATTTTCAAATCTCAATTTCTATATTATTTTATTTGCCAAAAAAAATCTATATTATTTTAAGAGTATGGCTTAAGAAAAGAATAAGAAATCCCCCCCTAATATGTGAATTATGGGCTTAGGCGTAAGTCCAGTAATAAAAAGAGATATAAGTAATTTTATGTAGGAACTCGGTTAGGCTCGCGAGCTGAACAAGCCGAGTACTACCAAGCTCGACTCGGCTTGCCTGGTAAAAAAGCTTGACTCGAGCAGTGCTCAAGCTCGACAAGGCTAAATTGAGTTCGAGTTATAACCAAGTCGATCTCGAGTAACTCACGAGTTGATTCGTCTCGTTTACACCCCTAGTTGGAGCTCGACTTGTACATCAAGAAGCTTTCAAGCATGCAATATGCTTGTTATGAGTATGTTCGTGTTAAGACCATTACGATCTTTTCATATACTTATATCATAAGATTTCTAATTAAACCGAAACACATTGCATATTTAATTTTTTGAGTCCGACTGGCCTCAATTTTTAACTTTTCGGGCATATTATAGGGGCCTCCATGTCTGGCTTTTGTAATGTCAAGTTATTTATTTATTTATTTTAAACATTAGGACTGCCGCCCCGAATTCACAAAAAAAAAATGCACACACACTGCATATTTAGAGACAATGTAATGCCACTAATTAATTTTCTATTTCTGCTCTTTTTCCTCATTGCGAATACGAATCGCAAGGCCTGTGGAATATAATTTTGGAGTTTCCCCTAATCTGCAAAAAATAAATGAATGCAACAACTTCTAAGACACCAACTGGCTAGGGAATATATGTATCTGTAGTTGAGGCATAACATGAGCAATCCTTTGTTAGCTTTCTAGTAAATATAATAGACATGACAATAACGTCCTTAATTACAAGGAGAGCATCCATAACATATGAAACTGGCATCTTTGGCGAGTAATCAAGTGTCTAGCTAGCTTATGGTGGGAAATTAGCTTGTCCTTTTGAATTTCTGATATAATATATGTAATTCGTCTATCAAATTAAATTACGAGGAGAATATCCGTAACATATGTCTTACTGAAATCCCATGATAAAACATGCATGCAATAAAGTGAAATATCATATTAGACAACACAGTACAGAAAAAGTATACTATAAAGTAATTAAGAATATATATATTGTATATATATATATATATATATATATATATGACAAACTCATCAGGGAAAAATGTGACAGGGAAATTCTAACAGAAAACATTATTCTTGTGCAATTAGCTTCTAGGGTTGCATATATTCTCTGTCAGCTTACATTCCCTATATATAATTAACCGCATTTTAAGACAGCACCAAGACAAATACTCCCTTAAATCCCGAGCTGGTTCCTTTTGGACTGACATATAATATAAAACATAATACATATATCATATCAAGAATGGGCTCTATAATATTTACACTATATTTCTTCATAATTTCCAAATAATTACGTGTGAAAATCTATTAAGTTATGATAAATATATACTTTTTAGATGAAAAATATTAATAAATTTGGGATTTTGTGATCCCCTTAGAAAAGTTAAACGCGAATGAATCTCACAATATGATGACTTATATGTCTATTTTCCTATTATTTTCGGTTTCACCTGACCAAATTATTAAAGAATCGGAATAATATTTGGGCTGCCTAATTGATTTGTCCAAACTGCCAAAATCTTTGTCCGATGGCAACATGTCTTTTCTAGCAGACAGCCATCTTTTCTAATTTATGAAATAATTCCGCCCTCCGATATTTTAATGTTTTCGTCTTTCTTGTGCTGCTAAGGAACAAAAATTGCAGCCAACATTTCTCTCTTGTCTTCACCTTCCTTCCCTTATATTCTCTCCTCAACTCCCATAGAAATGTTTTGGTACAAATTACTAAATAGATAGATAAATAAATAAGTATAATTAAAGCAATTATTAGTATCTGTAAGGGAACTAATTGATTAGAAATTTATATATATATTCTTATATTGAGAAAAATTGCCCGTTTGAGTTCAGTTTTACCATCGATTTTATATCTACTTATAGTGTATGGAGTCGAAATTCATTGGAAGTATTGTATGGGTATGTAAGACAAGTTAAAAAAAAAATGAATTAGTCTCAGCCAATAGTAGACTGAGAGCACTTTGAGTTTCAACAAGAATTTGTACATATATATACCAATTGTAAATTTAAATTGGTTTATTTTCTTCTATTTAATTAATTAATTAATATGAGATTTTTGGAGTTGTACATTTGAGGCCCCTCTAGCTAGGTTTGGGGACTTATATATGCTTTATGTAGCGCATGACTTTTGATGTGATTCTTACTTTTATTTTATTTTTCACTTTTGCAAAGACAATGTACACTCCAGTGAAGGATTCGCGTTCGAAAACATAGAAATAAAGTTTGCATAGCACGCATGACACGTGTCTTTCATTCTTTGTCGGTTGGAACATATGTATATTATATTTTTCGTGCGCCCAAGTAATTAATTATCTGTGGAAATATTTTTATTTTTCAACTAATTAATGAAATTGTTTATGTACACAATTATTGGACCAATCTCTTGTGGACACATGAATTTTCATAGTATCTGCCAATAAAAATTCGAGTATTCTTCATCATCAACTAAGATTTTATTCCCATGTGATGACAATTAAAGCATGATGTGTGTTACCTTGAACTTCATTCCATATTTTTGTCTTTTTACCTTAAAAAAACAAACGAATCGCATAATTGGTCATGTTTAATATATCGAAGGCGTGGAATATAATCTAGTTTTAAACGTATTTTATTATTAAGTAGCTGTACTACAAAAATTAAGCAAATTTCATGTGTGGTTATGGGCATTTTCTTGAAACTTGTTATGTCGTTTCTATGGGTGGAATAATATTTATATTAACCCATGGCATCAAAGGATGTGTTTTCTTGTTCCATTGTTGATTACTCGTCTCAGTTCATCTCGGGTTCCTCACTTTCACCGAGTTACTCTAGTATTTTTCCGGTATCTTAAATTCTCGACTCGTTCTCCACTTAGAAGCAATGCTGCTAATAATAAGCTGGAAATTATTCAAAGCAAAAAATAATAATAATAACAATAATACGATAAAAACTAATAATAATATCAAATGTGGGACATCTAATGCAGTAATATTGATTGTCGATCTAGTAGACATGCTCGGCCGAGTATCATCCTCGGTATATCAGATGACACCAGATAGATCCCGAATGCTCAAAGGATCATAATTCTAGCATTTTTGCTCTCATTCTCTGCATTTCTGTGCTCCCAAGATCAAGGCTATAGTTTCAGAAATTCCGTGAAATGAAACCACAGGGATCAATGTCGTGGTGGAGCCTAATACATGTCCGTTTCTTGAGAAACTACTGTAGATACAATCCTTTTGCTTTGGGGCAATGGTTATCGAGGTGTAGACACCATATATACCCGATCGCTGTGCCGGTCAATAAGTGTTGTACGGGTCCTCGTGCTTTCGGGGCTCGGGACAAAAAGCTCACGTGACTGAGAGCCCCAGCCCCAGAAACAAAGCACTCAAGGCCGAGCCGGAGGGTCCAATAACTCCTGAGTCCAAACCGCAAGAAGACGAACACCAACAGGGCAACGAGACATCCCCCCAGCGCAGATATACATCAGATGACCTATACATACATATATGTGTGTGTATATATATATTACCAAATCATATCTTTTTCTCAGGTCCAGGGTTCATTTCAGTGTCCGGGGTAGTAATATATATGTAGAAATTGGATAGTTTCTTTTCCATCCACCGGGGGTTCATTTGTAGGCTCACCAATTGCACGGTCGGGTCTTTTAAGGTGGTTTTTCCATTGTGGAGATTAAAGAGATAAATAAAAAAAAAAATCTGAACGTGTCAACGATTAGTCTCTTCTGGAAAAAATCAACTAGCATGTCAACTTGGAGTCGTGGCGCTGTGTGAAACATTTTGAACGGTGATGATCAACTTTGGCCATTAATTAAATTACTTGAGGGACATCGATCATTAGTCATTCAATTATCAACGAGAGAGTCAATAATTTGCATGTATTTTATTCCACCACATGATTGCGGCGAAGATTCTCCTTATAAGGACAGAAGAAAAATTCTCCATCTCATCATCATATTTAACACTCTAACAAACACATTCCCTATTTTTTTTCTTGTCCTTCCATAATCTCCAATTGTCAACCAATGAAAATCAATCTAATATAATAAACCTTTAGAAAAAAATCTACTGATCTCATCAAGTGTTTCAACAAGATACTCAGTCATTCAAAAGTACATTATATTTCTTTTGTAAATTAAAATGAAAGCAATAAGCTGCATAAATAGAGAATAGCCATTGGAATATTGATTTGTAAATTCTATTACATTTTTACTTCAAATTGCAGTCTTGTAAATCCTAAGGAACATGGACGAAAACAGGATTTGGACCAAGGGGGGCGAGCTCTTTGAAGAGATGTATAAAATAGTAATGCTTTGTAATTAGGGAGCGAATATAAGGATTTTCATCAAATCTCGAATCATAATATGTAAATTTCCTTATAAAGTCAAAAGTTTATGAGGGTAATTGCCGTCCACAGCCCCCTCGGTCCATCCCTGCCAAGTAAGTAAATAGATCCATATTTCTAATTACAATCACAAGATTCAGCGTCTGCAGTCCATTACCTCAAGGCATAACTGACTTATTTGAATCCACAAACTTATAAGGTATCGTTCACAATTCGAAGAATAATTCTCATTTCTCACAAAAATTTAAAATAATTGCAGCCACTAATTATTTTAGCAATAAAAATAGAAGTATACATTATCTCAAAGCAGCCCGCATGCAGGGATTGCAATTTAAAAAAATTGCCCATCATAGTCATAACTCATAAGGAGAGAGGGAGGGGGAGAGTTTTGACCCGGCCGTTTAAAGCAGGTCAAATAGAAAAGGGCAAAGCGGGCCCATATGGACCGTCGGGAGCCGACGGAGGTACAGCGCATTGGCCTCTTCCTTTTGGGCCGTCCCACCCTGAGAACGAAAACGACTCGGACTTTTTTGGACTTTATCGAGTGTGGGCCCTCAAAGTGGTCCACTACACATTCCCCTGTCTCCTCCCCTTTTCCCATTCTTTTCCACTTTAACTTTTTTCCCCCACTCTAATTTTCTTATTTTCCTCATTTTCTTTCTAATGAAGAGAAATGTCCGATTTTTGCTTGGTAACACCTTACAAATTCACGAGATAGGTTAATTCGTCCACACAAACTGTGCCGGCCGTCCGATAAGAAATATTTTCTTGTAAGATTTCATACTTGAACTTGAATCCTTCTAGGAAAAAAAAAAAGGGCATGCTCTTTATACCACCCGTCTAACTTCTTCTTTTTTTGATAAATGAATTAGTTCAACTTTGTTGTATCTATTTTTCTCATTTTTCCACGTCTACCATTAATGTCAATATCTGCGTTGACAGACTTTAATTGAGTCTGGGAATTCGAAATTTTTTCACTAGAATCACTTCACATATAGAGTAAAGAAGACGTCCAAAAGGACTAACCGATCAATTGTCGAAGCGTGTCTCGTGGTGTCATTGAGGAAAAAAAATTATACGACTACTTTTTATCTTTTTATATGGGAAATTCTTGGATCAAGCGGTTGAATATTCGGTCGCTGCGTCCCGTACGAAATGTTTTCATATTTAGAGAATGACGTTTCGTACAAAATAATCACTCGACTGCATGTACGAATCAGTTGATTGATGTTTAGTACGAAATATTTTTATTCTTGACAAATAAAAAATAATATTTCGTATAAAGAGAATAACATTTCGGACGTCCCCAATTGAATATTTAACTATTGGATTCAAGAATGTTCCCTTTTTATATTTTTTTCATTTAGGAAATGGATAATAATTTCTTGAGAGACCGTTTCTTTGGACACCGACCTTGACAACTTTCGCCATCACCACTGTATTTAGGAGCCTCAGGATCAACCTCGGGCCCATCCTTGTAATCATTCACTTCCTTTTCCTTTGTTCAGTATTTATTTATTTATTTTATGTTTTTATATATTTGGCTCGTCCTAAAATGCAAAATCTCTTGATGTTTGCTATTTCCAACGTCATAATTGCGTCATTTGTGACAATAGAGTGATAGGAGTGCAAGTCGTCGTACGAGAAAAACAAGAGAAATAAGGGAAACCCCGCCTGACTCGATCGGTCTAGACCGGATTTTATTTTACCCGACCTGCATGAGATAGTGTCGGGTTTAGATATATTACAACTTCGGTTAAGCCGGGTTCCAATAGTCGGTCATTTCATCAAGTTATGGTAGGGCGCGTCAAGTTTTAAAGTTGATGAACAAAGCTGAGGTCGCAATCCCAATAGCCCCGTCAAGCTATTTCTCCCTTGCGTGTAGGTTTCTCGCAAATCCAGCATATTGACTAAGGTTCATATATGATGTCTTTTCATGCTTTACTTTAGGCTGAGTATATGTAAATAAACAAAGTCCCGTGCACATATATCCTTACCCAATCAGTAGTCTATTCCGCAAATCATATCATTATGTTTGTGTTACTACAACATCGCTTCGATCTAAGCTTCGTACTCTTTTTTTTTTTTTTTTATTTCCCCCCACTCGAAAAAGCTTCATATGCTAAAAGAAGACGATGTGTTCTCATTATTGTAGATTCAAAAGGTTATATGAGACAATTAGGGACAAGTACTATTGTTCTTTTCAGGTGTTGACTTGACCTAGAATATTGATATTTCGTATCGGTATTGCGTACTGAAATCTTCATTTTTATCTTGATACACAAAAAAAAAAAAGAACTGTCTCTTCACATTTTCTAGTTTCATTTTCGAATTCTTGCTAAGAGAATTCATCGAAGAGGAGTTCTAATTCTTTTTTTTCTTTTTTTTTTGGTTTCCACTCACGAAATCTTCAATCGGGTCAATGTTGGTTAAATTGGGATATTGAAACATGGCCTAGTGGACTTGTGGCTGACCACTCCACCTTTTATTAGTTAGTGGGAAAATTTTCAGAACCCATCAAACTTCTTTGTTTAATAAGAGCGAGATCATTGTACTTCATCATTTTATATTGGCTAAAGCACAATATATAAAAACAAAGCAATAGTATAGTAGACTTCTAGAACATCACTTGTTGCCTCTCATTTGACAATGCCCCCATATACATAATTCGCTTCATTGGTATCACAACTCAAGGGGGACGCGTGTCAAGCAGCAGACGGATGGGATCATCGTTTGCTACTAAAACTCGTTTAGTAACCAAGAGATTCAACTGAGAAATTCTTCACCGGATACGAATAACTTTCCTCAATACATGCTCTAGCACCACCCTTACCCCTGTCTCGTTGCTTCGATTGACCAATAAAGAGCACAAAACACGCTTCGAAAACATAACTTGAAGTCCTTTCAGTAGTTCTTCTGGACGAGTGAAATGGATCTCCATCTACTGATTCTCGACTGATCAACATAAACGATTGGGTTCAACGACTCACAAAGTTTTCGAAAAATTGCGAGAATTTTTACATTCCCTCCAAGCCCGAAGTGCAAATAAATATACACATGCATGGGTGAAATCTATAATGCATAAATAACGGAACATTATGAACAAAGAAAAAAGAATTGAATAATTTATTATTGCATTAGATGTATTAATAAAAATAACAATTTTATTTGATAAAAAAGCAACAAATCTTAATTCTATTCTCTAGAAAATAATTCATATAAAAAAAATCTTGATATTTTTCTACTCTAGAAAAAACATAAGTTTGTTTAGTGTATATATATATATTTATTATAATATTAATTTAAAATTGAGATAGAGTAATTTAATTTAATGATGACTGGTTTAGTTATTGAATAACCGTTTGGTTTTCAAATCGAAAAAAATGTGCATTCATAAAAAAGAAAAACTTGGTAAAAAGTGAAAATTAATTTTTCCTTAATTGTGTTTTATATAATTATTTTTATGACTTTCAAATTATTGCATAAAATTACTGGAACGAGAATGTTTATAAAAAATAATTCGCTTTAATTATTAAAAAAAAGAGTTTTTTTTCCTTCCGTTACTGGTCTTGAATGCCATTAGCTAATATGAGTAGCTAATACGAGGCCCATCGCATCAGACCCATCCCTCGGAAGCCCTTAGAAGGCCCGTGTTTGAAATTTTCTAGGCCCAACCCATTTTCCACTGGCCTTCTCTGCCTCTCTCTTCCCCAGAACATGAAGTTTCTCTCCGCTGCGCTGCTCTGCTCTGCTCTGCTCGGTCGTCGGTGGTTGCCGACTGCTGAACCTCCGCAGTTGCAGCTGCTGCCTCCCCTCTCTCTCTCGCCGTCTACGGTTCCTGCAGCCACCCTTTGATTGCCCAGCTGGAAGTCCAAGAGCTCAAAATTTTCAGTAAGTGGGATTAACTGCTGCACCATTGCCGTCCCATCTGTCTCTGTTCCGGATGGCTACACTTGGGGCAGTAACGCGGTTCTTAAGAAGATTCAGCGCCTTATCCATCAACCCTTTACGCGTCTGCATCGTCGGAAGTGGGCCTGCGGGCTTCTACACTGCTGAGAAGGTAACTTTCCATTATTGTCTGATGTATAGACACGTGAAAGCTCCGACCAGTGTGAGAACTTCGAAACTTTGTACCTTTATATGTTTTTCGCTGAATTTAGATTACAATAATTAATGCCTCATCGATTTTTGAGCTTCTGTGAGCATGGTTGAAGGCTGAAAATATGTTTGATTCGGGTGATTATTAGGTGTTGAAAACTCAAGAAGCAGCCCAAGTTGATGTCATTGATCGCTTGCCCACACCTTTTGGATTAGTGCGCTCTGGTGTTGCGCCCGACCACCCGGAAACAAAGGTGAGTAGTATGTTTGTACTGGTTGCAGTGTTATTGCTATTCCCGTCGGACTGTTCGAGATGCTGCAAAGACTTCTTTCTGAAGCCTCGTCTTGTAAATTCAGTTGCTTCCTCGAATAGGTAGTAATACTTGAATGGTCCATGGAAGGAAACTATTTTTCTGAATTGAGCTTAGTTCACCAGATGACTTGAAACAGATTGTTGTCAACCAATTTTCCCGTGTAGCCCGACATGAGAGGTGTTCATTTCTCGGGAACATTACCCTCGGTTCTGCCATCTCTCTGCCTGAGCTTCGAGAGCTATACCACGTGGTGAGTGTTGGTTTGAATGAATTCTCGTGCTTATCAAAACTCGGAATTCGCTCATGATTCTTCTTTTGGCGGGTTTTTCGGCAGGTTGTGCTCGCTTACGGTGCTGAAAGTGACAGAACTCTTGGCATTCCTGGAGAGGTATGTTTTAGAAGACTCAACAATAGCTTTTTTGCTTCTGCCTGTGCTAACTAATTGAGAGCTGTTTTTGATCTTATGATAAGTACTCTAACATTGATTAATTTTGTTTTGAAATCTTCTCTAGGATTTGTCCGGTATACATTCAGCTAGAGAGTTTGTCTGGTGGTATAATGGGCACCCAGACTACAAGAATATGGATCCGGATCTGATAAATACACATACAGCTGTGATTCTTGGTCAGGTACTTTTCCGTTCGGTTTCTAATTATTGGAGTTGATAACTAGATAGATGATATTACAGCAGTCCCAAACGTGTCTCTTCTCCGACTTCTCGTATGATAGTATGGTGTAAAGTTAGAATTTTATTTTTATTTATTTTTTGTGGATTAGTTTCTTCCTGTCTAGCATCAAGGGCATAGCTAGGTGAAAGTGAGCTTGTTCATTTATAGCATCAGAGGCGATGAAAGTAATCGGAAAGTGGAAGCACTTAAATTACTTGGACACATTTAAGTTTCTGCCCCCTTCAGGATCTTTATATTTTTATATTTTTATTTTTATTTTATTTTTTGGATTAGTTTTTTAAAGATTTTGGATAAGTGCCCCCTTCATGATCTTGAGCACTATTTATTGTCGTGTTACTCCCTTTTTCCAAAACTTGGTTCTTGTATATCTAGGGATAAGCTTATTGAGTTTCCCAAGTAATGTGATGAGACATGGTTGCAATAGATCAGCCAGTTATATTAGTGCCTCTAATGTTCATCATGGGTTTAAAAGCTCATAGTGGGTTGATTTAGTGTACTGCTTGGAAGTTATTAGTTACTCTGACAGATGCCTCGAGGTGGATGAATTATTTTTGATCAAATGCTTGCTTTAATGGACATCTCCTTTCATCTCAGGGGAATGTTGCTCTCGATGTAGCACGCATACTTTTAAGACCGACTGAGGAATTGGCAACTACAGATATTGCTGAGCATGCATTGACTGCCCTAAGAAGGAGCTCCATAAGGTTCTTTTTACCATATTTACTTGATTTATTTCCCTGAAAAAATAATGCGAGTTTGGTGATATTATTAGCCCTGCAGGAAAGTCTATTTGGTCGGAAGGCGTGGGCCAGCACAAGCAGCTTGTACTGCAAAGGAACTACGTGAAATTCTTGGTGACTACTATACTCTTACCTGTGTTCGCTGCACCGATTTCAGTCAAATCAGTGACACTTGATTCTTATTTTATTTACAATTTTAATTCTGTATATATTGTGGGATGCGGGCTATTGCTCCATAAGGTATGAACCTTAATAAAAAGTAACTTCACTGCTTTTGCTTCAGGTATCAAAGATCTACATATTCACATACAGGAATCTGACTTGCTGAAGTCCCCTGCAGATGAGGTATTTTCTGCTTTCTACTCATGACTATCTCTCTGTTTGCCAAAGGCTACCCAGGCAATGAGGGATTGAACCACCTTTTGGACTTTCCACAAAGTGTCCATGCATCTTATTCAGTTGCAGTAATCCATGGGGGCAGTTCTCTTGAATTATGATTGGTATCGCCCAATCTTTGTCAGATGGAATGTCTCACGTTCTTGTATTTGGCTAGGTTCCCTTAGAATGAATGATGCATTTCTTTTCAACTGATGATTAATACTTGATGTCTTCATTTGGTAAAGGAAGAGCTGAAGAATAACCGAATACATAGGAGGGTCTATGAGTTGCTCTCAAAGGCAGCCACTACAAAGGCTTCACTTCCTGTAGGAGATCACCGCGAACTCCATTTTACTTTCTTCCGCAAACCAGACAGATTTCTGGAGTCAGAAGATAGACCTGGGCATGTTTCAAGAGTCCACTTAGAAAAGACATGTCTAAAAGGTAAATTTTCTCTTTTCTTGGTAAGGATGTCCTTTTGTATGAGTTGTCAAGGTTCATTGTCTGAGAGACATTGAGGTTTAGCAAAGTGTAATCTTGATATTCATATACTGATATTGAATAAGTGGGTGGTTATTATTTCATTTGTATGTTTGAGGAGGTGTTCTATCAGGGTCCCCATTTTATGGCCCCCCTTAATAATTGAATAGGAACGAATTATTTGATGTTGGTGAGTTTGCTTCTATGTAATGCTTAGTTTGATATGGTTTTAACTTTTTCAGGTGATGAATCTGGAAAACAGATCGCTGTTGGCACTGGAGAATTTGAGGACCTGAAGTGCGAGTAGTCTCCTGCAACTCTAGCCTTTTGCTGTCTTTTGACTTGATAAATATAATGAGGACTACTTTTCCCCCCGGTATACTAAGAAAATAATGTATAAAGTCATTTTATTTCTGGATAATGATTTGACAGTAATTTTATTATCTTCAATCTATGGAAGCAGCTTTATTTATAGTTGCATCAAATACTACCTGAAAGATTCTTCAAGTGACAAATTGATTGTGTAATTTGTTTTTCTTCTTTGTTACCACAGATTTATCTGCAATTGATATAAAATATTCCTGATCAAGTCGATTATTGGGTGACGAAGAACTGGGTTAAGATTGTTGGTTGTAGTTTTAGCATGTATAATGGTTTAAAGAGCATGGGATAAATCGCTGTGTTCTTGCTGTCTCTCGTGTAGGATGGTACTAAAGAGCATCGGCTACAAGTCAGTTCCTGTCGATGGATTGCCTTTCGATCATCGGAGAGGTAAGACAGAATGATCAAATCAGTCTCAAAACTCCCCAACCATGATCATATGGATGCTAACTTGTTGCTACATATAGATGTTTCACCTTAAGATTATTCTCATGCTGCAAACCATCACGAAGATAAATTATATCTTTCTCAGGTGTTGTCCCAAATGTCAGGGGCCGAGTTATAAGCGAAAGCTCAGGGGATTCTGCAGCGCTGGAACCTGGCTTGTATGTCTGTGGGTGGTTAAAGAGGGGACCTACTGGAATTATCGGCACAAACCTTCAATGCGCGGAAGAAACTGTAAGCAGCGATTGCTCTTCTATATGATAATAACTTCTTGTTGCTTTGTTACCTTGAATGCCATCCTGAGGATGATGTGACAGGTTTCCAGCATTTCCGAAGATCTTGAGAAGGGGTTGTTGCAGCCATCTGCACAAAAACCAGGAAGGGACGGTCTGCTCCAATTATTGGATGATCGGAACGTGAGAGTGGTCCCATTCAGTGGGTGGGAGAGGATCGACTCCGAGGAAAGGAGATTCGGAAGCCTGAGGAACAAGCCCCGTGAGAAGTTGGCTTCTTGGGATGAACTGCTGAAAGCTTGTTCCGATTAAAGCCAATGTGCAGTTCCGGTGTATTGTTTAATCAGTTTTGAGAAGCCGAATGACTTGTGTTATCGAAACAATAAGCACCAATATACAGTTCGGGAGGCACGTCTTCTCAAGCCCCTGCCATTGCTATCTGCATCATTAGGCAGATAAACATGCTAGAGGCAGATCGTCCAGTGATCAAATTACAGTTTGATCAATCAATAATTGTATTAATTGATTATCAACATTATAATGGTTCGATTTGAAAGGACAGAGGGTAAGCTTGTGCAGTTAAGTTTGCTGCCTAGATTTTATGCGCTACTGCAGTATAATAATACTTATGATAATAATTAAACAGATAACGGTAGATTAAAGCATTAAAGGATATAATTCAGTTTTCAATAAGATTGTCCATTAAAGGAAATAGCTCTTCTAATCAAGCATTTTCTACATTTACAAAATTTGAAATCAATTTTTTTCTTATTTTTCGGTTATAATGGATATTTACCTTGGACTATCGTCCCCAGCAAGGTCGTGGAAGTAGGTGCCTCTGGCTCTGGCAGGCCGTATGTAGGCATTGCAGTATTCACCATATGTATTAAAAATTATTAGTACAGAACCATATGATAATAAAAATCTATTGCAAACAGTTAACAAAGCTGTATCAACGCAAAAATTATATTCATATAGATGTGTGTACACCTTTATTTTTCGGTTTGTAACTTAATATTTGAAAAAATTCAATGAATACGACTAATTCAATTCAAGTCAAGTCGGCTCACTAAAGGTATAACTCTTTTAATTAAGAATTTCTACATTAATGAGACTCGAAATCAAATCTTATTAAGGAGAACATGTATATATTCATTTATTTAAAAACGAAATTCAATATACATTCCAAGTTCCAACCCACGAAAAACATATATATATATATATATATATTTATTGAGAAGAAAAAAACTTACATGTACATATATACATAGGCAACGGCTTCTCTTTTGCTGAGTTGCTTCTTCATACATTCCGACCCCAAATTAGGGCAAAGAGAGCTCCAGACTAAAGAAGGAACGGGCAAGAAGAAGACGACCCTACTCATTCGAGCTTCGAGTGCGTGAAGGGTAAGCATTGAATTCTACTGATCGAAGAGCTGTTCGTTCAAAATCTCTGCTTTCGGATTTTTGTTTCTTCTCTACCCTAATTTCAGTCTCGATGGAACTTTGCCCACATTGGCTTCTCTGCCCTAATTTCAGAATTGCTCTCATGTCTAGCGATGTTCTTCTTCTTGAGAGTAGAATTGCGCATGTTCTTGGATAACTTTGGAAGGAAAAACAGGGAAATTTCGGTTTTTGTGTTTTTCCAGTGGTCCATATATATAAATGAAACTGTCTGCAGGTTCAGGTTTTGGTGAGGAAAAATGACTCTCTCGGACGATGAGATCACAAGGCTTCACCGTATCCGGAAGACGGTGATGCAGATGCTGAGGGACCGGGAATACCTCGTGGGAGATTTCGAGATAAACATGTCAAGGTATCAGTTCGTTGACAAGTTTGGGGAGTACATGAAAAGGGAGGATCTTGTGATCAACAAAACGAAGAGGAATGACTCTTCTGATCAGGTTTAAGAAGGATTCTGTGGAGCTTCATACTTTATTTGTTGGAAATTTAGACTTTTGCCCTTCAATTTGCAGCTGAAGTCTGTTATGCCCATCAAATTTCTCGACCTGTGCTGCAGCTGCTACCATTTAATTTGGATTCTTGAGCTGACTGCTTGGTAGAATTGCCTGCTTGTTCAAAAGTTCGAGTGTATGCGATGGACTTTATTTTGCCCTGGTCATTGTTCTACCACACGATCCAAGGAACAAGATAGTTTACCTACTGTAATTGATTATAATTATGTGGGTACAGCTAAACGTTTCAAGAATTTAGTCTCTTGATTATGGGATGCTGTTTGGAGCTGTCTAGCTTTGCTGTTCGGCTCTTTTTTTTTTTTGTTTTGAAAGGAAAGCCTAGACCTTTGTTTGCAACCTTGACAGACGGTCTGATACCACGAATTTGCTTCATTTCAGTATAACTGTCTGGTCTTTTGTTGTCAGGTCAATCTTTAAAGATCTTATTGAGCATTTGGTTGGTGCAGATTTATGTCTTCTTCCCTGAGGAGGCAAAGGTTGGTGTGAAGACGATGAAGACTTACACCAATCACATGAAGTCAGAGAACGTCTTCAGGGCAATACTAGTTGTTCAGCAGAACTTGACACCCTTTGCTCGAACCTGTATAAGTGAAATTTCTTCAAAGTTCCACCTCGAAGTGTTCCAGGTAAAGTAATTTTAATAGAAGATCCTGTTGTCTGTTATCTGCCCATTTTATACTCTCGTGTGATCTTATAAAATCAGCAATGGAGAACTTTATATATTGAAATGCTTTTTTGGGTCTATGCAGGAGGCTGAGCTTCTGGTCAATATTAAGGAGCATGTGCTTGTCCCAGAGCATCAGGTGCTCACAACTGAGGAGAAGAAGACTCTGCTGGAAAGGTACACGGTGAAAGAGACTCAGGTCAGTATCATTTTGCCCCTTATGTGGAAGGCAGTAACTTTTGTTCATCTCTATAGCTGCTGAATGATAGCCATGAGGACCTTAGGGGCCTCGAAAACTCTCCTCTAAATGATCATCTATGTTGTCAGTTTTAGTTATATTTCTTAGGATTTTTCTTTTTTCTAGATCTGTCTTAGGTTTTAGATCTGTTTGATGGCAAAAAAAGTTTAAAAGGTACAAATGAGGAGGCTTTACTGCATGAAAATGCAGTCTGATTTCTTCTATTCCGAAATTGTGAGTCCATTCCGACTGACCTTATTGCTCAATTTCCAGCTCCCACGTATCCAAGTGACAGATCCAATTGCAAGATACTACGGGCTGAAGCGCGGACAGGTCGTGAAGATCATCAGATCAAGTGAAACAGCCGGAAGATACGTTACTTATCGATATGTTGTCTAGGAGAGGAGAGAGCTTATCGGAATGAAGGGTTCAAATGCTACCGATGAGTTTGAATTGTAGAACTTTGTCACTGTAAATTGCTGCCTCTAGGTGAAATGGACCCACCGTGTTATGGAAATTTTGTCTACCTTAGTTGCCATATGTGAGACTCACTCTGTTTTATCGGAGCAATTTTGATGGTGCCGTATCTGTTATCAGTTCCGATGTGTACATCTGCAAAGAGAGTAATGGTAACCTGGGAACTGTATATAAACACCAATGCCCTCTCTATATTATTACAAAACGACCCATCACTAAACGGGCTGGATATGACGCTGAGTGTCTGATATGTTGAACGTTGTGAAAGTTTTGCAACACAATGTGGATGAGTGCGGGAAATAAGGGTCCATTCAGGGTTTTCATAACATGACATCGGCTAATGAGCGTCATTGCCGCATCGATAACTGGCATCATGTGTTATAGCTGGCCTAGAACATTCATCAACTTCAGCAATTCCACACAATTATTTTCATCTATAATCAATTTAGAAAGAGTTGGCCGAATTAAAAAGATCCCGTGAATTCTTAATTCCTATTATTGAACAGTTTCTCAAATTTCAGTCTATCCTCTCCAATTTGGGTTAAAGTTGGAATACGAATGGTTGTGTTTGGTTTTAGAGTTAAGTAGAGTTGAGTTTTGATTTTAATTTAATTGTAATGATGGTGTTATTGAATTACGAGAAAAAGTATAAAAAAGTAATTAATAGTTAAGAAAAAGTAATAATTATATTATTGAATTGTGGAAAAAGTAATAGGTAGTTGAGGGAATTTAATTTTAAGAATTGAATTGAATAGTTAAAAAATTAAAGAAAAAGGAAAATGTAATAATTGTGCAGTTGATTATTATTGGATTGTGAGCAGCGTTAAAGTCACACGCGATTGTAAACCCTTTAATTAGGGTTTTAATTAAAGGGGGACAAGAAAAGCTTCGGAATCCTTGGCTTCTCCTCCTTCGTCTCCTCCGTCGCCTTCGGCTTCTTCAGTCTCACTCGTCTTTCATTTCTGACTAAGAAGATGAAGCTGAAGCAATTGGAAGGCCTCTTGGGCGATCTCCAGCAGTTCTCCAATCCAAAGGTCTCTTCCTGTCTGTTATCATCGCACATGTACTTATTCATGTCCGCCTTCTTCCCAGCTGCTTATCAGGAAAAGGTGAAATTTTTGAGCTTGTTCCTTCCATGGGTTTTGCAGATTGAGCTTGAACAGTACCCAACTGGGCCCCACATCGCTTCTCGCATGCTGTACACTGTACTCTCACTCTCCCGTCCTGCTTTCTTCTTGAAATGAGTTTTGGTCGTGCTCTGCAATTTTATGTTCCATCCGTTGGTTCTTGCCGGGTAGTCTTTAGCATTGGGTTACAAATTAAGGTTGTTTGGTGATTTGCTTATCCGTGAAACTGGCCAGGAAAATCGGGAGCATGTCATGACCTTGCTTAGAATGTTAGTTTATTGCGTCCATTGCAGAACAGAGATAGGGTCGTTTATTCCCATTTATCTGAATGGTTATGATAATTTTTTGTATCAGAGAAGGGCCTTCTTGGTCTTTGCTTGGCTTTTCTTGTTTAGTTATCGATTCATATACTGTATGTATTATGTTTGGAAGCAAATTATTCTCAGAAGATAGCTTTATCCAGGAATGGATGGAATACCATTGGTTGGCCATAAATGTCACCTTCAGAAAGCATGTGCCATGTGCACCTATTGCAATAAAGTGATGTTTGGATGACATTTGAGAAAAATACTGTATGTGAATTCTCATGTAATGAACAATGGTGTACATTATTGTGTGGATAAGGCAGAGAACTCATTTGGCGATGTGAGCGACAAGGTAGTGGCTGATTTCGGGTGTGGGTGCGGCACTTTAGGCATCGCAGCCACCCTTTTAGGTGCAGAGTAAGTTTAGTTTACCCATTTCTGTTTTATTCCTCTTCTTTGTTCTGCTCGGCATTCATAACCCTCTGAGAGTTAACCCTTTAATATCATGTTCTTATTAAATGCTTAAAACCGTTTTCTATGATCTTTAAAGTTCTCTCTTTATAAGCAGACATGTTGTAGGGATTGACGTTGATGCTCAGTCTCTGGAAGTTGCATCTTTGAACGCAGAGGAGCTCGAGGTATTGGTCCATCTTCGTTTAATAGCAAAGAGTCAAGTCAAAACCCTGGTGATTCTTTACCTTAATTAATATCAAGTGTCTCAAGCAAAGTGCTTGATTCTTTTTGCTGACGATCTGTTTCGATCCTTCTCTCCTGAAAATGAACGTTTAAATTGATGTTATTACTATCAGCATCTGAAGTTCCAATATCTAAAAGTTGATGCATAATCTATTTTCTGTATCGTTTATTATTATTATTATTATTATTATTATTATTATTATTTTCCGTTGGATGCTTCTGCAGGTGCAAATGAACTTTGTTCAGTGTGACATAAAAAATTTGCAATTTAGGGGTAAAGGTCTTCTCCTTCATTAGTATGTTTTGTTACATAGTGCCTGGTTCTCGCTCTTATGGACAGTGGTCCTTGCTTTAGTTCCTTCTTTCATCAAGGGCTTTCGGTTTAATCTATGCATGCTCGGAATCTATATGATCCTGTCATGTAATGACTGTTTCTCTGTTGTATAGGCCTTACTATAGATACAGTTGTGATGAATCCCCCTTTTGGAACACGGAAAAAGGGTGCAGATATGGTTTTCCTTTCCTCAGCACTTAAGGCAGGTTTTTTCTGTTCATAAAGCTCAGGGACTATAATCATTGTACAAACAAGTGTGCCAATCACTATGACGATTAATGTTTTTGTAATATCAGGTGGCTTCTCAAGCAGTGTACTCCTTGCATAAGACCTCAACAAGAGACGTAAGTCTATTGCGTTACCTACTAAAAGGTCGAGAAAGACTGCAGCATATATAGTTTAGACTGATGTAATTTGTGGAGACTTCTCCAAGTTCTCAGCCAAATCTTTTTATTTATTTATTTTTGTTTTCTATAAACTGAAAACCTAATTATAAAAGTATAAGTTGAGGGTTTACTTCGTCTGCGTTATAAAAGCAGAAGGATATGTGGCCTCTTAGTATGATCAAGCTTAGAGTAAGCACATTAGAGTGATCCTTGACGGAATCAAATGGCAGTGAGTGGGTGTTTATCATACTTAATTCTTGTATGTCCTTTGGCTTTGTGTATCTAATCATGTATGCTATATGTTTCTTTTCATGAACGGTTTGCTGTTTTGTTTCAGCACATTAAAAGGGCGGCTCTGCGGGACTTTAATGCGAGCACCGCAGAGGTATTATGTGAGGTAAGATGGAAATATAAAACTGATTCATAGTAATCCATGTTTTGTACTCGTTCTTCTTCTAGGCTTTACTCAAAGTATTCCAGTAAATGCAAAATCGCTAAATGGAAATTTTGAAAAAATTCGTGAAGGTAGTATCTCACAGTCTCTCTACATGTCACTTCTAACAGAAAGCTGGCAATTTCCAAATCTATTTAAGATACGTTTCTCGCTTACTTCAAATCCTATATGAAAGGCTATTATATGAGGTAAGATGGTCAAAATGTTGCTGCCGATGCAAAGGGACTAAATAAAAAAATTTTAAAAATTCGTGAAGGTACTATCATATGGTTGCTCTACATTTCACTTTTTCCACAAATTTGGCAACCTTCAAATCTATCGAAGATATGTTTTTCATTGACTTCAAATCCAGTATTGAAAGGCTATTGGTACAAAATTTCTGGTGAAAAAGCGCTTATGATTACTACAACTGTACTGCAAGCTAAGCATTGATAGTGCACCCTTATCTCTTATTAATTGATAGATACTGTCCATTTTCCTTCAAAAGAGAATCCAAGAGAATGATATTACTTTTCTTACTTCATTTATACGTACCCATAAACCTTCTTGTTTTCATTGATACCATCATGGTTTGCTTTTGTGGCAGCTTATATACGATGTTCCTCAGCTGTACAAGTTTCACAAGAAAAGAGAGGTCGATATTGCTGTGGATCTCTGGCGCTTTGTTCCGAAAAGAGCACAATAGCAGTAGCAGTAGAGAATGAGAGGGCTAATGCGAAAATGAGAAGAGGTGTCTGTGATTACTTCTTCTTGAAGGACCTTTATCTTGGTGAGACATTACTTACGAGATTTAGCAGTGAGTATTGGCCGCTTCTGCATAGTTATATCATGTTGTTATGTGAAGTTATTGTGGAGCCTGAACAAGGCCGGTGAAGTATGAATATGTTTCTGAGATTTACATGGCAGAGGCTCATTCTCAAGTTAAGTCTATTCCTAATGCATGATGTAACATTCTTCCTTGCCGAAATTTCATGGACGAACATACGTAGCATTTGTTGATGCAAATTGTCAAACATTGAGGATGGAACTTCTCTAGTAAGAAGGCATTAATGGATAACGTTTTGCAAAACTCGTCTTAATCCCAACCGATATGTTTCGAGTTGTGCGAAATGGTCCTCCGAATTGTATAGACATGTGATCCCTCTGTTTTGCCCTCCTAATGTCAAGTCAAATATGAGACATTTGTTGTGTGGATCGTGACCCATTATCCCGCGCAATAGAAGTAGGGTCCCAAGGAAGATTCTAACGGAGATTCCATCTGAAGGATATCATTCTAACCATCTATACTTCTTAGAACTTATGATCGCTGAGATTCTCATTGGTCGATAACGATGATTGATATGTTTTTCTACTTATAAGGTTTTGCTTACGGTGGCATTTAGTGTATTACCATTTGAGATTGTTAATAATAGATTTTCACTGAAATAGATTCTCACTTTTAAAATTAGCGGTAATGTTTATTACAATGTTTGGTATGAACTAGTAATGTTATACATTACTCGTAATATTATTAGTAATCTAGCTGGATACTCTTTGCTGGAAAAGTATATTACTAGCTGAGTGGAAAAGTGGATTACCTTGGAGATCCAGTTAAACATTGTAATTTAGTGAGTCAAGAGAATTTAAAATCAAAACTCAGTAATCTACGTGGATTACCTCATACCAAGCGCTTGGTACTTTCTGCTTGTTATAGCAAGCGATGTGGGGATTGTGACCCATTATCTCATACTCATAGAGGTGGAGTTCCATGGGAGATTCTAATGAAAGGTATTCTGTCTCGAGAACATCCTGTAATGTTAAAGAATGACTAGCTACACTTAACATTCCCAAAACTACTCATTATCTCATGCGCACAGAGGTAGATTTAGTAAGAGATTTTAATAGAAATTCTATCTGAAAGAGGGATCTTATAGAGTTGAAATCTAACCAGCTACATCCTACAATAGTTGAACTTACAAATCGATTGTTACACAGATTTCACGTCGATTGATATCAATAATTGATTGAAGAGAGTAATTAATTAAGGTGAGAATTTGACAAAGAATCTCTTCGATACATAGAATATATATTAAGCAACATGCTAGCTAAGGGTCAGTGCCTCGGACGGTGGTCCCTTCGAATCCAAAAGAAGCCTAAAGTGTGGGAAAATCTCCTAAAGCATCTCAACATGTGGGTGAGGATCTTCTGCTGTGTTGTTCCAAAGGTCCACCCGCCTCCTGTGGGTTTAGATTTCTCTGTCTCACATTATAAATAATAAACACACACACACACACACACACACACACATATATATTATTGAATTAGAACAATCTCCCAATTACATTTTTCTTTTTTTTTCCCCATCATGAGCTTATAATTATTTTTGCATTGGAGTTCCAACCAAAATAATTAGATAATGATTTATCGAGAAAAAACAATTAGATATTGAAGATATTCCTAAAATATTAAATTCCTCAATAATCATGATTCATGACTCCAATAATTTAATAACCTGATGACCGTGTCTCTTTTTAGAGGAATTGTTCGGTGCAATCACTTTTTTGTGAAATCACTTTTTGAACCGTCGAATTGCAAGTATTGTTAAATAAATAAATGATTCATTGATTATCTAACGATCAGAAAACCAATTGTATCATACAAATGATTGCACTATAGATCTTTCCTTTTAATACGCGCCGTCAATTAATACCGTAAATTTTATTCACTTAGGTCCAGTTTGGTGCATGAGAGGAATAGAATGGTATCATCCTTGCACTCTATTTTCTTATATGATATTACTTTTATGAGTTAGAAAAGGTATTTTATTGGAGGACGTATTTTCCTTCAATTTGATAGAATGCTCTTTTCTTTAATATAGATATAATGTTCATTTCACTATTTCTAATAAGAGTTTTATATATCATACATATAACGATATGCTCTCTTAAGGGGAGGAAGTTCGATGTTGTATATATTTTCCAAATTTGGAAGGAGAGGAACAAGCGAATTTTTCAAAAGGAAAGCAAATCAGTGAAAAGTATTGTGCAGCAAGTTGTCTCCTTTGTAAGTTGAGGGCTGCAATCTTGCCAAATTTTTATCTTGAGGCTGTCAATTCTTCTTTTGCTCAGGAGTTAAGCTTCTGAGATAGGTTTCACTTTGATGTATAGGCTCTTGGGTAGGTAGTCCTTTTAAGTATTCCTTTGGCAATTAATGAAATAATTAACCACTTATCCGAAAAAAAAAATCACTGTTTTTCTCTCAATAAAATACACTATGCGAAATCCATGCCATTACATTCCCATGTATCAAGTGAGATTTAAATCATTAATTCCACATGATCCAACAGATTTCCTTGCTTTTTTTAGGAAAGGTTGAAGTATTTTACCTTAATCATTCGGTAATACACCATAGTGATTAATGCAGGATCTTCATTTACTAGCCATCGCGAGGTAAAAGATATACAATCATCTCAAAGTTTAGTCACATGACGTAAATAAAGAGGAAGAATTTTGAAAGTTCTCATGGAGAGTTTTACTCGTTTTGCTTTCTCTCAAATAATTCTACTTTTCTTCTTTTTTTTTCCTTTTCTTATTTAACTTTGCTTCATTTACTTAGCTATGAAGCAAAAAAAAATTCGGTCAAAAGCTATGGGTAATTTTATTCAATTTTGTTCCATAATATATAAAAATTTATCCCGTGCATGCACAGGTTACCACTAGTATAACTAGTGTGTGTATATATATATATATATATATATATATAGCTAACATGCATGATATTGAAAATTTATTTAGTATTGGGCCGTTGGTTAATTTCTAACTAGATTTAAGAGATTTCCATCAAGTATACTATCAATAGCGGCGTATGAAAATTAACCAATAATTGTATATATAGTGGGGCCTGACCTCTTATGCATTCTACTGCTTAATCATATTGGACCTATGCCTAAAACATCAAAGAGAATTAAAAAGATAAAGATATATCTAAATAAAATATTTGAATACAAATTAAACGTGCCTCTTTTGCGACCTAATTAATAATTTTTAGAATTATTTATTTACATACAAGTTACTACAATTTAGTATCTATTCGTTGAATGTCTTATTTTGAAAGCTAGCTTTGGGAGATTAGTATTTATTTTATGAACGAAAATGACCCTCAGAATTAATAAGTAATATTTGAGAAAGAAAAGATTAAACAACCGAACAAATTAGAGTTATTTTTTCTGTCTCTGTCAGTGTTATCAGAACCGGACCGGATGATGAACCGGAAGGGGTACGGGGTCATGGGTTTATGGGTCCAACCGGGGGTTCGATGGGTCGGACCGCTCGTTTATTTAAAATAAAATAAATATTCATATTATTAAAAAAATTATGATAATTAAGATAAAAGTATGATGATTTTAAAGAAATATAACAATAGTATAAGAAAGAATCTATATTTAATATTTCTTACTTCAAAATAAATATTTTATTTTAATAAGTACTTAAAAGTAGAGTTAAAAGAACAAAAAAGTGGTGGTGGCTTGGTTGGTAGTATGCTAATATGAAAAGCAAGAGGTCATGAGTTCAAATCCTTACACAACCAATCAATTTTTATATTAAATAGGAAACCCATAAAAACCCATAGAACCGGCCGGTTTAATGAAATTTTGCTTAAAACCGGCCGGTTCAATGGGTCCGGCGGTTCAAAGCTGCAATTTCGGTTTTTAGGCGAACCGGACCGGACTTGGTGCCGGTTCCCGGTCCGGACGGTCGAACCGGCCGGTCCGGTCCGGTTCTGATAACAATGGTCTCTGTGATTAATTATTGTGATTTTATGTCGGTTTACACAAGTACGGCTTCTATACATAATTATTATTCATGATCGTACATATAAGAATCCCAAGATCTCACTCTCATTTCGGTTGGTTTATAAATTCCGGAAAATGCAAGGGGCGTATATAGATTTGTACGCATTTTCGGGTAAGATCATCTTCAAGGAGCTAATGATATTATGACAAATAATTTCTTGCATAATCAAGCAAAGATCATTTACTAATAAGAAAAGATGATTATGTTCAAACGTGTGTTGTCTGATTCATTACAAGCAATAAACATATATTCTGTATTCTTCCTTCCCCACAGAGATTGAAAATTCTTATAGATCGAGTCGAGATTAAGATACACATTGACCATATCCCTTCTCTTTGCAACAAAGATCTTACATGTCGTAGTTTATTGCATAAGATTAATGGGCATGCTTGGCTTGGGAATTGATCGAGTTGAAAATATATGGGAATCATAACTAATATATATCTAATTGCAATTTCAGCTCTTTTCCAGTTCATTTCCCATTATTTAATGCGTAATTTGATTTTGATAACTCAGGGGATGACGCAAGTTAAAGGAGCTGACGTGGCAATTAATTCCAACATAAACATAGTTGGCAGTCTGTTTATTTTATTTTGGACATGAATTGTGTGTTGAAGTTCACATGTCTTTTCTAAACAATTATTAGGAAATAAAAATGAAAATATAAAGTTATTTGGCTTCTCACTTTCCAACAAATAAACCACTAATAAAATATGACCCCAGGAATCATGCTTTGAACAGCTCGATTAGATTTTATCCTATAAATCTCATATATCATAAACTTCAAAAAAAAAAACCATCTCTATCTTCTGGTCAAAATTCATGAAAATAATTAAGCAATTATAGCTCTCCTAATGTGTTGACCGGCATATTTTATTCTTAATTTTCATTATATAATTCTCTAATCTTGAGTTAGGTTTACCTATACCTCTTCTAGCTAGGTAAAAACCAATTACAGTATAATTGACAAATTACGTTGTATAGTGGATGAACTATATTTATAATATAGACGTTTGAAATTAACTAAAAGTATTTTGTGGTTAAGATAAACCAACACGTACAACAAGATTATGCTTCTGCTCAGCCACCTCGTGGTTTCACTAATTAGAGAAACATCCCACCGTTTCAAGCATCCATACACCTTCAATTACAACCCTTCGATTTCCATGATTAGTGTCAAAACTTAAAACATTCAATAGTAGGAAAAGATCAGTCGGCAAGATTTCTAGAATCTAGAATTTAAATCGTTATTTTGGCCCTAAATTAATTGCATTTTCCAATCCATAAGTTAGCAATTTGGATTTTCCTTTCTTAATTAAGAAGGAGCCGCTTTTGAGATTTTTACTGGTTATTCCTAGGTTAGATCTTTCACCAAATTAGATTATTTGTATCATGATGATGTTAATTATGATTAAGAAAACCAAAATCACATGTATTGGTGGGACCACATCAGCTCAAAATCTTATATTAATATTTTTTCGGTGTGAACCCCGGTATCCGGAAGCTCAGTTGGACTTCAACTAATTCAGTCGAGTCAGGTCGACCCACTAAAGGGTAATGTTCTCCCATCGTGAATTTTCTGCATTTATAAAAACTCAAATCCGAGACTTTACTTAAGCAAAGTAAGCGTTGAACCGTTTGAACCAATCTACGTTGGTATATTAATATTTCATTAATGGAGTTATGGACCTTACCGGGGGGCGACTTACCCGAAAAAAAAATGGAGTTCTGGAGGATCGAAATCTGCCACTGATCAAGCACCAGCAAAAACACATAAAATAGATTTGCATCCGAAGAGACTTTATTTATTAAAGCACAACTAATTAAACTAAAATAAAAGAATATTAATTAATTTCAGGCCTTTATTTTTTTTGGAAAAACAATAATACGTGTCCAGGATATGAGATACACAAGTCCAGCTCGAAAAATAAAAGGAGGACCCTCATGTGCTTAAAAAATAAGCAGTCGGTAGATATAACTAATTTATTAACGATGATTGACACGAATTAAAGATAATTACGTCAAGGCAATATCTGTAGTAGATTATATACTATAATCTCGAAGTGTAAATTAGCAACAGATCAAGCATGTATACATCCCGTGCATTAGTTGCAGAGACGCGATATACTCCTATTTTTCTCTCTCTCATAGTTAATAATTAATATTACGTTTTGTGCTAAACTTAGACAACAATCTTCACCACATGATCAGAATCTAAAAAGCAACATAAAATTTGGAACTCAGCAATTAAGAAATCAATTAATTACTTGGCTTAGACAGAGAGATTATGTGTATCTTAGGCTGGCTAATGTAGATGTGGAAAAGGCCAATGAATTTATTAATTAATTTCAAATATTAATTAATGCCCCAAAAATCCATGCATATAAAAACACAAACCTGCACAGAAATCTAATCCAGCTATGCAAATCATATCATCAAACCAAACCTCAAATATACATACATATACATACATATAGAGGGGCTAGAGAGAGAGAGAGAGAGAGATCTGATTATTTCAACAGCTTCTTCTTCTTCATCTTCATTTCCATTATTCTTGGAGAATTCCTTCCTCCCCACGAGAAGTCTCCATTTCTCTCTGGAAAAGAGAGTATTGATTTTTACATGATGAGTAGCAATAACTTTGGGAAGACAAACATGGGATCATCGTCATCATCGTCGTCGCCATCATCATCACCATCATCGTCGTCAAGGAGAAGCAAGAGGGGCAACCCGGAGAAGCCGAAGCAGCCACAGAGGGGACTTGGAGTTGCCCAATTGGAGAAGATTAGATTGCATGAGGAAATGGGGTGTTGCTTCAATCTTCCATCGACTAACTTCATTCATGTATGTATATAAATCTCTCCCATCCTCTCTCTCCCTTTTTAGAGCATACATGTGATATATATGCAACCCTTATTTAAGCTTAGATCGGAATTAACTCGTGAGGCTGAAATGGATAAGATAGATCTAGAACTTCCACGTGCCCTAAACGCACCACACCGATGCTCAGGCCTACGTACAGCGCTGTGTCTATTTATAAGCATGTAGACAAATGCCCGCGCGCATGCATATATATCATATGGGGACAACATCCTTTTCCGGTTGAACTATAGGGATGGAGTATTTAACCTTGTATCACATGTCCTGTGCATTTACACATTGCTGCTATTTTATTGTTCACACCAGTTTGACTGGTGAAATAGAAAAAGGCCAGTTTGTATAACTAAGAAATTGACCAAAACATTATGAAACTTTGATAAAAATTGTACAACCTCGGCATACCCCAGTTCGGTTCTAATGTTGTGATAGACAAGTAATGTATATTATGTCAAACCCGTACATTCATATATATATATATATATATATATATATCGACACACAGATTGCATTCCCAGTCTTTCTGCCCTCGTCAAATATGCTCATCGATTGATCAATGAGCTAAAGGATCAAAACCCTTTCGTTCATTTTGCTATTATCGACTGTAAGATGATGCAATCTTTTGAAGTTGTTGGTCTTGATGTTGCACACACTGCGAATCATATGTGTAAATGTTGGTCTTCATTTGTCTCTCCTCGATCTGAACGGATAAGTTGGAATATAATTCCTTTCTGGAGCCATGGGTAGTAACAGATAGGGTCCTGAGAATTGGAGTTCATTTAATTTGGTAATAAGTAAGTTTTCGTGTATATGAATGTATGAGTGCTTAACAGATGTATTCACCACAGGGAGCTGATCCGAGAGTTTTGACGGCTTGTTCTTCATCAATGGCACCATCGTCATCGTCATTGACACAGCCACTTTCAACTTCACCGCCCTCTTATAGTTTCCAACAAAACTTCACGGTACGGCAGCATCTAATCAAATCTTTGTTCTTAATAATTAGTTCATTCTTATCACAAATTTATGTTTCCTTTACCTAACATAGTAGTTATGTATAATTAGATAGAAATTGTCAATTTCTATTCATTTCCAAAGTTGATGATAAGAAAGCAACATCTACTAATTAATCCCCAGAGGCAGGCCAGCTATTTATTTTCTCCAAGATTTCGCTATGATCGATAATCGATATTAACAATATACATGTTTAGATTACCCAGAAGAATTGGATAATGAACATTAATTCTTCGATAAACGACTGCCTGCATGCATAATATATGTTAAATTCTTTCGATTTAATTTGGATTAGTAAGTGAAATGTAGTACGTGAATCAGACGACTTCTAATCATATATACACCCTTTTCTAATTTGTTACTTTATCATTATGCAGATGGGACTGACGGAATATGGAACAACAAACATCCTCTATGAAGATCACCCCCAATCGACAAGCACTGCAAGGTAAAGAATCCTTCATCTGGTTACTATCTACATCGATTCGAGCAGACATGTTTAATGACAGATTTCAACTCGGGACATGTAACACAGGGGCGGAGCCAAGATTTTTATCCGGGGGGGGAATTTATACTTTTGGGGCAAAATTTAAAAATTTCAAAGTTCAGGGAGGACAAAGTACTTTTACATTGGCTTCGTCCCTGATGTAACATACTTGTCACAAGTAATTTACATATTCAATTCATGCGGTTTTTCTTTTGAAACAGCTGGAGACCCAACAACCAAGACATGTCGGCATCCTTCCAGTTTTCACAATCCAATATCGATAACAAGCAATTCGTAAATCCAAACCTAGAGGTACATATGGTTTCAAGATCATATCTCTCCTCTTACCATATATATGCATCTATACAATCCAGTATGGGCGAAGTTTCTTCTAGAACTCATACTTGTATGCATCTTGACTGTTTTTCTTGTCAAAATGGATCGTATATGTAAGGGAAATTCATTCCTAATCAGTTCTTGATCGATTGACTTGGCCTGAGATGTTCGAAATTTTTTTCCTCAAATAGTCCTAAACTCATAAAGTTTATTAACGTCGACATAGCCAGAGACCATTACATACAAGTCGAAGGAGAAATATCAGGAAAATGAAGATTTAATTTTGGTGTGCCAAAAGAGATTTCATCGTGTGATCAAATTAATTGTGTTTGTGATATATTATGCAGGGTTCATGGGAAAGGAGGAGCAAGACACGATTGATCAGTGACCCATTTGGCTCAAGCAGTCAGAACTCATCGGAGTCGAGTGACAACAATCAAGAAGTAGATTTGGAGCTCAGACTTTCACTTTAGACTTCAATCAGTCCTAACATCATCATCGTTACATATATAATCAGTTTTTGCTTCCTTCGGCTCATAACCTTGAGCGAAATGGATGCTTTGAAACATGTAAACTATTTTTCTGTTTTTTCTCTCTTTTCCATAAGGAAGCTGTGAGATAATTTTCGTTTTTATGTTTGTATATACGGATATTTCATAATTTCTTTTCTCAACATGTCCTGCCATTGATTATTGATGTTATTATGCACCTTTCACATAAGATAAAGCATAGGGATCCTTTTTGTGCAAGTCATTTTGCTGATCGTAAAAAAAATTAAATGTCTACCCCGAAAATACGAAATTCTTATAAGTTTATACATCCAAAACAAGAGAGATAAGAAGGTCACATGAGAAGCATCACAAAACCATTACAAGCTAACATGCAGCTTAATTCTCGTATTTCCAACCATGGAAATGAACTAACTAATTAATAAACAACCATGAATTTGATCATTATATAGAATTGAGAGTAGTCCTGGTGCAGTGGTTTGGAGTCATTCTCTATAAGGCGCGATGATCGTCCGAATTCGGACTATTAGCAAAAATAAACAGGTCGAACCTTGTTTCTTGAATTTGTTCGAAAAAGGGGAGGGAAAAAAAGAAGAAAAGGAGTTAGTTTTATTTTTTTAAAAAAAATTATTGTTCTTTAGGTAAATTTCAATTTTATTTTTAATAAAAAAATAGAATCAGTTCTTATAACCTTTTTTTTCTTCAATGTTGAATGTGTAAAGATCAATCAACATTCTGGTATATAAATTCTTCAGCCATTTGAAAAGGGAAAAAAAAAAAACTGTGACAACAATATAATCCTATATATTGCATGGGGAAAAAAACACGTTAATTAAGACCGATAATAAAGAACAGAAAGACAGTGGGTCGTAGGGAGCACAGACCTTCGCAACAGAATCCTTGTTGTCTTCAACAGACAATTACCTGAAAATCCAGTGCAATAAAAACATATAAATAATGGCCCCTGTCCAGGAACAAGCTTAGGCACAAACATCCATTGTAGATCATAAACCCTCTCCCAATGGCTGTCGTCTCCATGATCAGACGAACTGTCTTCCTCCTCCCTCTCTTCTTCGTCTTCTCGCAGGGCTTCAAGATTGACTTCGGATTTAATCCCCAGAGACTCATCGATGGTAGGTTCATCGTGTAAATACCATGTGTTGCAACTGCCTAAGCTTTTTCCAATGAATCATATAGCATTGCAGAAGTGTGGGTATATATCCCGACTTAGATGATCCGAACATCTGATTTTTTGTCATGTTGAGTGTACAAAACTCAGAATGATTCATACACGAACTAGCTAGGGCAGCTATAATGCCGAGTGGTGCGATATCTGACGCGTACATATCTATATCTGTATCTATTAATAAACACGATTGTTTACTGCATGCAGATATGAGCAAGAGGTTTTTTATTGGGAATGATGGAGGCTTGAAAGGTGATGCCGGGAAGCTCGAGTATCAGGAGGACGCAGTTAATGGAGAGAAAGGTGGGTTTGTCGTACCGGATGCCTCGGATTTCTTCCAGGATATGGACAAGTCCGAATTCCAAACAAACTATGCCGGTGAATGGGAGTTGATCCTTGACAATTCCGGGGTCTCTGCGATGCACCTGCAGCTGATGCCCCACAATGAGGTGGTGATCTTCGACTCCACGGGTCTCGGTCCATCGAAGCTTGCATTGCCTCCATTTAGTCCTTGCCCTCTGGGACCTGATGGCAAGCCAGACTGCTGGGCCCATGCCGTCGCATACAACATTGAAACGCAACAACTGAGACCTCTCCATGTGAGTTATTACATCTATCCATGCTCTTAGAGGCTCCTAGCTACTGTATATGGGACTTGTATACAGATACTGCGAACTACTCTATGCTTATCCGGGAAAAGCTTAATCAGTTCATGATCTGCATGATGAAGTAGAACTGGAAGATATCATTGATCGATTTTCTTATGTGCGCAGGTCATCACTGACCCATGGTGCTCTTCTGGCGGGCTAGCAGTTGATGGCTCTCTTGTGAGCACCGGGGGCTTCTATTCTGGATTGAAATCCGTCAGGGTCATCGAGCCATGCAGTACCTGCGATTGGAATAAAGACACCGCAGACGTACTCGGAAGTCCGAGATGGTATTATATATCTCTGGAGTCAATATTTTCTATTTAACTCGTCTAGTTACGTTTTCCTAGTTTTTATGTATGTACAACTGCATGCAACCTTATAAACCGGACCTTTTCATTGATTGTAACATCATTTCGATTTTCCAAAGATTCAATATGATCTGATGTTTTCCTTGTAAATTTAGGTATGCAACTCAGGCGAAGTTAGAAGATGGAAGCTTCTTTGTGATTGGAGGCAGGAAAGCATACAACTACGAGTACGTAACCGCAAACGGGCAAGCCAATGGCCAATTGATCTTATCAACCTTCATGGATGAGACCACGGACCTTGACGAGAACAACCTGTACCCCTTTGTTCACCTCCTTCCCGACGGGAACCTCTTCATCTTTGCCAACAGCCGTTCGATCCTCTTCAACCCTCGGACCAACCAGGTGATCAAGGAATTCCCCAGGCTTCGGGGCGGGTCCCGGAACTACCCCGCCTCAGGCATGTCTGCGCTCCTCCCCATCAGGCTGGATGAGAATAACAAGCCCAAAGAAATTCAGGTGATGGTGTGCGGTGGCGCTCAACCGAAGGCATACGGGTTGGCAGACCCGGAAAGAAAGGGTGGCAGAGTATTGTTGAATGCCCTGCAAGACTGCGGACGGCTTGTGGTCTCCGACCCGAACCCCAACTGGATGAGGGAAAAAATGCCGTCCCGGAGGGTGATGGGCGACATGCTCAACCTCCCCACTGGAGATATACTCATGATCAACGGAGCCAAGAAAGGTACTCCACATTTTACAGCTGATACAATATTAGCTAGGGCGAAACTATGTGAATTTTTAATAATATTGGTTGGATCTTCGATGGAACAGGAACTGCCGCATGGAACCACGCTGCGGAACCGAACTACAACCCGGTCCTCTTCAGACCTGAGAAGGTCGGGAGGGAAAGGTTCAAGGTGCTGAAGGCTACCACTATCCCGAGGATGTACCATTCCACCTCCTCGGTCCTCCCTGATGCCACAATCCTGGTCGGAGGCAGCAACACGAACCCGACTTACCAATTCGAGGGCGTCGAATATCCGACTGAGATGCGCCTAGAGAAGTTCTACCCTCCCTATCTTGACCCGGCCCTCCAGCACTACCAACCCGAGATCCTGCAGTTCGACAACAGGATGACATTTGGGAACGACTTCCATATTAGCTTCCGTGTCTTCGGTACCCTTAACGAGGTCCCGATGAGGCAAATCAAGGTCACGATGTATGCGCCGCCCTTCACCACCCATGGCTATTCCATGAACCAGAGGCTCATCCAGCTCGGCTTCACCGACCTCTCGGCTGATCTGTTCGGGGTCCAGCATGTCACGGCCAGGGCTCCACCATCAGGCAGGATTGCTCCGGCTGGGTACTACCTCGTGTTTGTGGTCTACCGTGGGATCCCGAGTGTCGGGAAATGGGTCCAAATCCAGTAAGAGGACAACGAATTTAAAATTCATGCATATATTCCAAAAGGCTCTTCCTGATCTCATTTATAATAGCTAATCAATTCATTCACATGAAATTTGAGTTTCACTTTTCGATCTCATCACTTTGTCACGCACCCAATTCAAGTACGAGTTACAAACTTAGCAGTACTTGCAGGTCGTAGAATCATTTGGCTACAATCTCATTGAGTCATTGTCATCGACCCTACACCGAGAAAGGATTACTATGAGAAAATCCTCGAAGGATTGTCTCTCTAGTATAAACTGTTGGGAAAAATCCATGGGCTTACTTGAGCTCGGGCCCATCCGCAACCCAAAAGCTTAAGCCAATGGGTTACTAGACCATTATCTCTTATAAACCTATGGATTTCCTCTCAACTTTTCCATGTGGGATTACTTCCAACACCCGCACTCACCATTCTCCATATAGGAGAGAAACTGGCCCAACAATTCCCCCCCATTCTCGACTATATGGAGGACTTCGAGCCGGGTTTTTTACTTCCGAACTCGGATACCAATTGTTAGGCCCTTACCATTCTCCATATAGGAGAGAAAACCGGCCCAACAATTCCCTCCCTTCTCGACTATATGGAGGACTTCGAGCCGGGCTTCCACTTCCGGACTCGGATACCAATTGTTAGGCCCATCACTAGCCACGAGTTCCACACTCGAGCCTTGTCGTGGTGTGGGTTTCCACGCATAGCGTGTGCACTTCCCCAGGATCATTACCTTGGGCTCTGATACCACTGTTACATGGAAGTTCTTGAAAATCTCAGTCACCTGATCTTTAGTTCTCATAGGGTAAGCCCAAACTTTCCTGGTGTGATCATCTATAAATGTCACAAAATAGAGAGCACCACCAAGAGATCTATCCGACATAAAACAAACATCTGTATGCACAAGATCAAGTATATGATGGCATCTAGAGGGACGACTTCTAACAAAAGAAACTCTCCTCTACTTACCAGCTAAACAGTGATCACAAGTGCTCAAGTGCATACCTTTAACGGGCAAAGACTGCTTTCTAGCAAGAATTTGAATACCTTTCTCGCTGATATGCCCAAGTCTCCTATGCCATAGCTCGATAGGATAATTCTCAGCAACATTAATTTGACCGGAATTGTGTCTGGCACGCAGCCTGTAGAGAGTGTCGGTCTTCTGACCCCGTGCCACAATCAACGAACCCTTGGAGAGCTTCCATCTCCCATTGCTAAATTCGTTACTGTAGCCTTCATCATCAAGTTGACCCGTCGAGATTAGGTTAAGGCGAATTTCTGGAACATGCCTCACCTTCTTCAAAAACAACTTGCAGCCAAGCTCGGTCTCTAGACAGACATCACCAATACCGACAATCTTGCATGATTGTCCATTCCCCATTCTCACATAACCATAGTCCCCGGTAGTGTAAGATGAAAAGAAATCCCGATGAGGAGTGACATGAAACGAGGCACCTGTATCTGCAACCCAGGTAGAGTCCTGACATGTGAAATTCACATAAGCTTCATCACAAATGATGTAGGTCTCTCCATCACATGCCACTGCTGTAGTGCCTTCTTCCTTCTTGCTCTCACCGTTGCCATTCTGATTTTTCTTCAGAGCTCTACACTCCCTTTTGTAGTGTCCCTCTTTTCCACAATGATAGCAAGTGACCACTTTCCTCGTCTTCGACTTTGATCTGCCCCTCGATTTGCCACGTGAGTTACTATGCTTGGAAGAGAAATTTCTGTTTTGACTTCTCCCCCGTTGTTCAGTAACCAAAGCTTCAGACTGAATGGAAATTCCCGTGCCTTTCCTTCTAGTCTCCTCATTAAATAAACTGTCTGTCACCGTAGCCAACGATAGTTTCCCGTTTGGCGCAGAATTGCTTAATGCAACCACGAGTGTGTCCCAATTATCCGGTAGAGTCCCTAAAAGTAGACAGGCCTGCAACTCATCGGGTAATATTATCTCCAGGTTCGTCAACTGGTTAATAATATCTTGGAAATTACTCATGTGCGCAGCCATATCACCTCCATCCTGGAAACGAAGATGAACCAGCTTCTTCACGAGGAATGCCTTATTTTGTGGTGTCTTCCTCGCATAGAGATTTGTCAATTTATCCCACAAAACTTTCGCATTTGTCTCCTGAGCAACATGATGATAAATACTATTGTCTATCCACTGCCGAATCAAACCAATAGTCTTCCGATTTGTGCGTTCCCAAGCCTTGTCATCCTTATCTTTGGGTTTCACGGAATCCCCTTCAATAGGATCGTACAAATCCCTACAAAATAGAAGATCCTCCATCCGAGACTTCCATATAGAGTAGTTGGTTGCATTCAACTTGAACATGGATCCTGTAGACTCCTCCATCTCGAAAACACCGAAAAAAACTCAAACTTCTCTAACCCGAATCTCTGATACCACTTGTTGGGAAAAATCCATGGGCTTACTTGAGACTCGGGCCCATCCGCAACCCAAAAGCTTAAGCCAATGGGTTGCTAGACCATTATCTCTTATAAACCTATGGATTTCCTCTCAACTTTTCCATGTGGGATTACTTCCAACACCCGCACTCACCATTCTCCATATAGGAGAGAAACCGGCCCAACATAAACAATTGCTCGATCGGGCCTTCCTGGCTGGCTGAGACCATCTTTGGGGACATATGGAATAGAAGCGCAATTGATGAAATTAATCGGCATATAAAGTGCAACTATTCCATCTGATAATTAGTATCAACTATCAAATATCATTCTTTACTTCCCCATCACACCAATCAAACTTTGATCCCTAACCAACGCACGATTTCTCAAGGAACTCAAAGTTGAGTTCTTACCATCACCAGCCCATGCACAATATTTCCGAAAATCGCAGCAAATCTACCATCTGGAAAGTACAAATCTCGAACCGGAACGATTAAACTAGCTTGTTTGATGTTGTTTAATAAATTGCAACTCCTTTCCTCCAGATAATGGAATTGGACTCGTGTATTGCTTCCCTACTCCACAGCTCTGTATATCGTATTAAGGTCCAAAATCACAAAGTAAGTCGTCTCGCGTCACTTCTATCTCATCGGCTAATGGAAAGTGCGCCTTCACCTTCCTTTTCTTACAAGAGAGATATGGCCGATTGAGTTAGTCATCACAAGCAATAACACTGACAAGATTCGAACGGCCCGGAGTCTCTCCGGACAATCTATCACCTAGCGGACCAATCTCATTAACACTTGGGGAATGTCATATCCGGTTTTACGTTCAATGGATCCACATTATTGTATTGTTCAGATTCCACATCTAAAATATCGATCATATGACCTGGCCAAGGACCATATATTATCGGGCAATTCGGAATGAGCACAAATTGAGGGAAAGGCTTTGCCCTATTTCAGTTCACGTCTAGCTAGGACCAAAGATCAATTAGTCTCAAGCACGACCAGCATTGACTGTTGCCTCTTCTCCCACCACCAAACGCGTAGACACATAGCTGGAACTTATTATTAAATTCTACATGTATGGAAGTATTCATATTTATCATTATTTATTATGCACTTCCCCACAAAGTAGAATACAACTATCGGAGTAATACGATACATTCATATATATGTGAATATATGTATATATATGTCTCTTTATAAGTTTATTATAATATATTTCTGTGTTGGACTCTTAATCTCATAAAGAAATATCCTATCGACCATTAGAGGGTTGTCCAAGGTTTGTTTTGCTAACATTCATGATCGGCATTTCACATGGTCGAGTTAAACCCATATGGCACATTGATAATTATCATCCTTAATTAAGTCCCTCTCTGCTCCTATGTACATAGAAGTGATCAGATTATTAGCGAGTTTTGGGAAACTAATTCGACGACAAAAAGAAAGCACAGAAGCAACATGATCAATAATGAGTTCCTAGGTTTCCTGGGAAATAAAAACCTGAATAACAATTTTTGGAAAAAAAAAATCTAGACTCTGAAAAACCCTGAGAAGGTCAATGCATTAAGAAACAAAAAAAACCCCATTTTTAAGAATTAAAAAGATTAAAAAGAGAAAAAAAAAATTGTCAAACCAAAGTTCATGCCTGGGAGTTAGGTCCTATTTGCAGGTATATAAGGCCCCAGAGACGCAACCAAATGAATCCCATCTCAAGAAGAACAATAATAAGTTCACACACCAGAAGAAGGGCAAGAAGTAGCGAGCATTTCAAAAATGGCTAGTTTCCGGATTCTAGTGCTTGCCCTCCTCTTCACTGCATTTGCTCTTGACCAAACTGGAGTCGAGGCCAATTTCATCGATAGCACATACTTCACCTGGGGTGCTCACCACTCCCAGACACTGGACTGGGGGAATCACCTTCAACTCGTCCTGGACAAAACTTCTGGTAATTACTTCTAAACTTGATATCTTTTTGGCATCCTCTGATCAGCTAGTTTGATACTTCTGAGCTCCATCGAAGCCCCAGTATTGCTTCTCTGATCTTTAATCGTCAAAAACCGTAAAAGTCAATATTTTGATAATGTTAGGAATGCAATGTCATTGTGAGACAAATTAAAATTCCCATGTTTGATAATATGCACAAGTACAAGATATTGAAGCTGAAATTTCACGCAGAGCATGTATGTAGACTCGAGAGGTTTAGTGTAGTGATACTAGAAAGTCAACTTATCACAAACATCCATCAGACCAGAATATGCAAGCCATGGATACGTGATATCAGTAGTCTCATCAGTTAACTTATCTCCCAGGCTCTGCTTTTCAATCAAAAAGCGCATATCTCTTCGGAAGCTTTGAAATGCTGATTAAGCTCGTGCCTGGAAACTCTGCTGGAACAGTGACAGCCTACTATGTAAGTGCATTAGAGCATTTTCCTATAAAATTTCTCAAACTACAGAAATCTTCACTTCACATTGATCAATCTCATCTTTCCAAATTTAGGGCAATCATTTTTATAATAACTTTGGCCCTGCTTTCAAATAAGTTTTCATAATAATACCTCGGCCACTGACAAACAGGAGATATATAATGTACACACTAAAATATATTCCTCTAACATTGCAGTTATCTTCAACTGGGAACTGGCACGACGAGATTGACTTTGAGTTCTTGGGCAATATCTCCGGACATCCCTATACCATCCACACAAACATCTTCTCCCAAGGAAAAGGAAACAGAGAGCAGCAATTTCACTTGTGGTTTGACCCCACAGCCGATTTCCACAACTACACCATCCATTGGAACCCAACTGAAGTCGTGTATGTTCTCTCTTGCGGGTTATCTAAATTTTTCTCCTTCCATAGAATGAGGATTATTCTGTCTTTATCTATTTAATTCATCTAGTTTGTTCATTTACATCCATTCCTCTCAAAATTCAACTTCTTAAGATCAGTTATGCATTTGTTCCTTTTCTTCCTTATCCCAAAAAAAGAAGAACAAAAAAAAAAAAAAACTTTGCTGACCTCTCAGAATATGGGCGAAAATTTCAGGTGGTATATCGACAGTATCCCCATCCGGGTGTTTAGGAACTACGAGAAGGAAGGAATTCTGTACCCTAACAGACAGGGGATGTGGCTCTACTCGAGCTTGTGGAATGCAGATGACTGGGCAACCCAAGGCGGTCGGATCAAGACTGACTGGAGTAATGCACCCTTCATGGCCAACTACCGTAACTTCAGGCCCAGGGCTTGCACATGGTTCGGCCCGGAGAGCATTGCCAAGTGTACGGCCCACACGCCGAGTAACTGGTGGACGTCACACGTCTACAGCCAATTGAGCAATGCTCAGCAAGGCCAAATGAACTGGGTAAGAGACAACTATATGATCTACAATTACTGCCAGGACTATAAGAGGTTCAACTGGAACATGCCTCCTGAGTGCTTCAAACCACAATACTAATGCGAGAAATATCAAGAATTTCCCCAAGACCAAACTCCTAATGGTCTCTAAGGACTAAGGAGGATGACAACATCAGGGGGTCTGTCCCACTTCTTTCGCTATACCAGCTTATTATCTAAGAAAGATATCTTTTTGTTTGTTTTCAGTTCCAAACATATATGATGATTTGTCTACACCATATAACTGCTATTTGAGTTCCTGCACTTTTCTTTTTTCTTTTTTGGATAAGTGGAGTTTTTGTATTTCAATATGTCGAGAAATAAATATATTCAATACATTGATTGTTCTCTGGTTTGAAATGTCAACGAGAAGCCAGCTAAGCCGAATAGGAAAGTTCAACCTGTACCAGCTAGAGAACGGTTGAGGTTAGCATGTCATGAGTTGAAAAAAAAATATTAACATGAAACATGAATTCCTTAATATTTTTTCTGATGTAATCAAGACAACTCCCCAATTAAACAAAGAAAGATATCAACTCAAAACACAAATTCAACAAAGCAGGAACCACGGCATATACCCAGAAAGGATCATTTCCTGTAGCACACACAAGTAATGGTTCTCAGTGGAAAGCCCCCGATTTTAGCACAACCTATAGCATCCCTCGAAAGGCCGGTCATCTTCTTCTGTATAATATGACTCTTGACACCCTCAGTACTAAGCAACTTGCAAAGCATATTGAAGATCCTCCAAAGAATATTTCTTTTAGCAGAAAATTGCAATATTCCAGCTCAAAAGTTTCACTATTTCAGCACACATTTCCAGAGATTTTGCCCGAACGGGTGCCCAACACAGTAATTAAGCAGAGAAAGACTGCATATCAACAATGAAGTCACCTCATCGAATTCATCCAAAACGTAAAATTGAGATTTGAGGGAGCAGAGGGATTACATTATATGATGCACAGCCAAACACCGAGAACAATGATGGCGGTTCCCAGCAGGGCGTGACCGAGACGGGTCTCTTCGCCAAGGATGACACCGAAAACGGCGGTGGCGGCAAAAGTCGTGGCATTGGTGACGGGGACGGTCAGAGAGATGGGAGTGTGGCTCAGGATGGCGAAGAAGGTGGCGGAGGCGGAGAGATTGATGAGGAACGGGACCGAATACTGCCAAATCAAGAGCAGATTCAGCCAGTTTCTGAGTGAAGCGACGAGCTTTTGGAGGCGATTCGACGGCGGCGGTGAAGATTCGAGGGACTTCAGCTGGCGGTCCCAGAGGACGGCACCGCGGCGCATGAGGGCGTTGGTGGCGCCCCAGACAAGGCCCACCGCCACCATCTTCTCGGCGTCTCCGACGATCATTGCGCGGTTATTTCTGTTGCCGCAGCTTCAGGTCAGCTCAGTCAGCAAGGGTACAAAGAAGGGAACTTCGTCGTTTTCAGTGACTAATTTCTCTTTCATAATTTATCGGAGCGCCTTGATTTGAGATTGATTTTGATTTTGATTTTGATTTTGATGGTGAAAAATGATAAATGAAATGATATTATAAATTTGATTTGGAAAATATGTATTTTGTTGTGTAGTGGGCAGAGTTAAAATCAAAATCATAATTCTAAAATCAAACTCTGAAACTAAATGGACTCTCAGTGTGCACTCTACTATTCATGAACTCTAAACAGTTTCTCATTCATAAACTCTAAATGGTAGTTCTATTTCACTTTCTCTTTCTAACATGATACATTTTATCTTCTAAACCCTAAATACTAATTCCGCTCTCTATTTCACTTTTTTCTCTCTAAGATGACATTTTCTCTCTAATAAAACTTAACTAGTAATTTGGCTCTCTCTCTTACATGACATTTTTTCTCATAAATCCTATATCATTCTCTATTCCACTTTCTTTAACATGATACTTTCTCTTTTATAAACCCTAAATAATAGTCACACTCTTTATTTCACTTTCTCTCTTTAATATGACATTTTATCTCGCTTAATCCCTAAATGGTAGTTCTATTATCTCTTGCATAACATTTTCTTTATCATAAATTCTAAATTATAGTTGCGCTCTCTATTCCACTTTCTTTCTCTAATATTACATTTTTTCCCGTATAATCCCTAAATGATAGTTCCGCTGTCTATTTCACTTCATCTCTTTAGCATGACACTGTCTCTCATATAAATCCTAAATAGTGAGAAAATTTTAGGTGATCCTACTTCAAATGACGCGGTGAGGAAGAACCAATAAAAATTATTTAATGAAAAATAATTATGGCAATTATTCGAGCGATTAGTACCAAATCTCTTGTTTCATGCATTTTGATTGGTACTTCCTCACGCCACGTGGCGAGATAGGATCACCCAATAACTTTTCTTAAATAGTAATTGTCCTTTCTATTCCACTTTTTCTCTAATATGACTCTTTTTTCATGGCATCTATAATTCACATATATATTGTTATAATATATTATATGCGATAATATAGATGCCTTGCAGTACTTTTAACTATAGAATTTTCAAAAATGTTTGGAGAATCACTTGAGCTATATATTTGCTACATATTTGATCATATACTTCATGATATTATTCCATCTATGTAGCTGCTGATAAAAGTTAAAGATATTTCTTTATTAAAGAAAATCAATATTTCCTTACATATAACGTGATGTATCTTTTTAACAAGTTTATTATATATCATATGTCTAAATCTAACAGTTATAAATTGTAATTTATAATCAATAAAATATTTTTATTAGATATATGACTATTGTTAGTTGAATTTCACAAATAAAGTTAAAAGACATACTACTAGATCATATGTATTAATACTCATTTATTTTTTTGGTAAATAAATACTTGTTTGTTTTATAATTATCAAAAATTGTTTAGATATTAAACTTTTCTCAAGTTTCCAAAATATTCTATAACATCAATATCTAACAAGAAAATAATCACTCAATTTCAAAAATTCAAAAATTCAATAAAAGTCTATATTAAAGATAGTCGCATGACTACATATCTTTAATGCTAATAATATTTATGTGGACATTACATTTTAATCTTAAAAAAATTTCAAGACTTTCGAATACTATATACATAATAAAATATTCTTAAAAAGTTTTAAAATATTATGTTATGTCAATTTCTTTTAAAAAAATATTCATGATATTTTCAAAAAATCGTAATTTATTAAATATAATATCATGTAATTAATAGTATTGTATCAAAAAATTAGAAAAATATCTTTTAAAATTTTCTCAATATAGTTTAATTGAGAATTGTAATTAAAATATAAAAAATCTTAGAAGACAAAGAAAATCAGATCTTATCATAAAATATTTTTTAAAAGTTATAACAAAATAGTTTTAATTATAAAATAATATCATAATTAACAAATTAACAAAATCGAGAAAAATTCATTCAGAAACTGAACATTCTTGGATCATCTGGACGGGTCCACCATACTCTTAAGCCTGCGTGTTGCGCGAGTAAAACGTGATGTCTTTTTTCTTTTAATAGTTTTATTATATATCACATGCTTAAAGCTAACAATTATAAATCGTAAGTTACGATCAATAAAAATATATTTTATTAGATATGTGATTATCGTTAGTTGAAAATCAACAATAAAGTACGCAAAAATACATAATTAGATCACATGTATGAATAATCCGTTATTTTTTCGATGAATAAATGCTCATTTTTTCAAAATTATAAAATATTATGTGGATCATAAAATCTTCTCAAAAAGTTTCAAAAATATTCCGTTACATCAATATGTAATGAGAAAATAATCATTCAATTTTGGAAATTCAAAAATTCGATAACGCCTATATTAAAGATAGCTGCATGACTACATACATAAGACACACACATGTATAATATATATATATATATATATATATATATACTTACTCTAATACTAATAATATTTCTATAGATATTAAGGTTTTATCTCAAACAAAAACTCAAGATTTTTTAATACTATATAGATAATAAAATATTCTAAAAAGATTAAGAATATTCTATTATGTCAATTTCTTATAAAATATATTCATTTTATTTTCAATAATTTGTAATTTTTTAATAATATTTTGTAATCAACAATATCTTATCCAAAAGTTAGAAAAATATTTTTTAGAATTTTCTAAAAATAGTTTAATTGAGAATTATTTTAAATATATAAAAAAATCTCAGAAGACGAAGAAAACCGGATCTTATCATAAAATATCTTATAAAATTACAAAAATCATTTTTATTAAAAAATATCAAAATAAAAAACTCAAAAGTTTGAGAAATTTTACTAAAAAATCAACTGTTTTAATGCTTTCTGGCCAAGCACGCCATGTCAGCCGCATGACTACTTATCATAACACATGCACGCGAGCATATACTTATTTTTATCCTAAATATTTATGTGGATATTAAGTTTTTTTCTTAAACAAAAACTCAAGAATTTCGAATACTATATAGATAAGAAAATATTATAAAAAGTTTAAAAATATATTATGTTATGTTGATTCTTTTATAAAAAACAAAATATTCATTTTATTTTCAAAAGTTCATAATTTATTAAATATAATATTATATAATCAACAATATTTTGTCATGTATATAGATTTTGCTTATTCTTTCCACCAGTCTAGAAAAAATATTATGAATGGAAGTTTGAAAGAAAAATTGCATCGCTTAATAGAAATATTTTATCAAATATAGAATCATAGATCAAATCAGGCAAAAGCAACAAAAAAAAAAGATAAAAGATTTAAAAAAAAACAAACTTGACAAGAAATTTTTTCAAAACTAAATTAAGAGAATACCTTAGGCCTGGTCAAAAAACTCAGCAACCTAAAGCGCTTAAGTTTGCTGAACATCTCAAGTTGTACAGTTGGTTGAACATCTTATGCAGTGCAGTTGATTGAAAGTCTTCGGACCACAAAGAATCTATAAAATAATCCAATTCTTTTATAATTTCAAAATATTTCACAACTGAAAAATATTTGATCACATTGCCTTCAATTGGAAATCACCCAATATCTAAAAGATTTTTAGGTATTTTCGATTTTTTTAAATGAAATACTATAACAGAAAATAGTGAAAGATTTTTTTGATAATTTTATAACAAAAAATAATACATTTGCACCAATTTTAAACAATTTTCAATAGTTTGTGCCAGAAACGGTACAAAGTGTACAGTTAGTGTTTTTTTTGGATAATTAACCCCATATATAATGAATGAGGAAAAGTAAATTATATTTTTAAATTGAAACGAAGTTTTTAATTTTATTAAATATATAAATATAGATATGTGGACTGACACATTATCTTCTCGATTTAAAAAAATCAATTTTTTTAAATTGTTAAAACATATAAAAATAGATTTGTAGAGCCAATTGTTATTTTCTCGATTTATTGAGCTACTTTTGAAAAACATTTTTTAAAATTCTTATTTTTTAAAAAATTTTGAAAATATAAATATAAACTTGTGGGACCAATTGTTATTTTCTCAATATATTTAACTTTTTCAAAAAATGAATTCTTTTTTATGAAACATATAGATATATCTACTGAAAATATATATATATGTGTGTGTGTGTGTGACCAGACATTATTTGCTCGATTTTAAAAAAAATTAATATGAAAAAAAAAATTATGAAAGAATTGATTAAATAAATCACGTAAAATTATATTTACTTTTCAAAAAATAAATTAGATTTTTTATATATTTATTTTTCATAAAGTAAATCATATCATTTTTTATAGATATAGATACGATGTGTTATTTATATTATATTCTATTCTACATGGTATGTCATAATTAGAAAAAATATTTTTTTCTAAAAAAAACACGTTTTATTTTATGCAACGCACACACTTCACAACTAGTTATAAACATTCTTCAATCACAAGAGTCGAATTCAAGACTTCTATTATGAACAATATGCAACAAATTGATTGAACCAACGCAAGTAAGTAATTCTAGAAAATTAAAACAAGAACAAACTCCAGTAGGTAATTTTTTTTATGTATAATTTGATTTTCCCTATTTCTTCGTTTTTTTTGTTCTCTCTTTTGCAAAAATAATAATGACCGATACCGATTAACATTGAAATTAGAATCACAAGAGGACACCACCGCAATATTATTGTCCAAATATAAGGAAATTTTAGTTAGGTATACAAAGAGATCCTTTTCCTAATCATCATCGCGATAGCTCATTGCAGATCGCACATAGGTGCAGTTCATGATGTCCATGTCAATAAAACGTAGATTGCTTAGTCAATTACGTCCCTCAAGCGCACGAAGATTGTTTGAATGTGGTGAAGAATCATCAAGAGCCAATTAACCATTACATGACTCTTATCAAATTAGTAACAATTCGTATTCGAATCAGGAAAGAAATTTTGAGCATAAGGGAGTTATGTCAAGTGAACCCGGAAAGAACCTATGCTGCTCAAGCTCAAAGCAAGAAAGAACCTCACTTGTGTGGTAAGATTTCCAAAAAATAACCATAACAATGACCAAACGAACCCATCCTTTTTACCTCACCGAACACAGCTGTTTAGAACTTGCCTTCACGGGAATCGGGTGTGGGAGATTTTTAACTTTGATCGTACACAAGGAAGTTCCCACTGCAGTAGATGTCAACACTACACAGAGTACAAGAAATTTTGAGTAATGAAACTTGACCTGAGAGCTCAATTAGAACATCAAACTCCTCCAATCTTGTCTGCTGCTGAAGACCTTTTGAAAGGCAATATCAGGTTGAAGAATTGGCCCTTCAGATGGCATCCCTCATCTGTTTGTCCTCACTGAGACAGAAAAGAATCCAAAACTTAAGGTAGAAGCTGAATATCCATTCTTTTACCGAAAGAAATTGCAGGAGAAAACAACACTTAAATAAGTCTATCGGAAGATCTCAGAAATGTCAACGGAGGATCTTATCATCTCTTATTCACAATGACAACCTTAGATGAATAAAATAATAACCATCCAATCCCATTTTGCATTACAGAAATCTACTGATACAGAGCTATATACACGAAAGAAAACCGAGGTGCTTCTCACTGTATTGGGAACCAACAATGCGATTGGGGTCACCTTTGGAAAAACAGTTACAGGAAACACGCAGGATCTTGATCCATCAAACGAACGGCATGTTGTCTTGTAGTACCGATAGATAATCCATGTCAAAGCCTCCATACACGCATCCAAATATCTTCTGCTAGCAGTCATCAAACCAATTCGCAGAAGGAATCTCCTCAACCCAAATGATCAGCTGAAAACAATTGATGTAATATTATCAGCACACTGTTGTATACTAGGTATAAAATGATCTTCAACCATCATTATCAAATGCGAAATGTCCATCGTCTTCAGTGCGATAAGATGTTAGTCGATAAATGTACATTTTCTTACTTCCTCGAAGAAAAAAATTGACATGATATGTGACTCACCAGATGATCTATTTCGCAGATGAAATTCGCTGGAGCGAAGATATCCAGCTGCTAGAAGGACCGTTTCTGCTGCCAGACCCATGTCCAGGGTTTCCACCTTCAGTAGGGGGTTGAGCTTTCATAGAACTTCTATTTGTGCCACCAAGCACGAATGAAGTAGATGGCATAGCACCAGTGACCTACAATAAGTGTAACAAAATTGACATCAATAGTCATCTGATTTGTTGTATTGACATACTGATTGAAAAATTTCTCAATAAGCCAAAACACCACAGCAAGGTAAAGAAATGGAATTGACGAGTTGAAGAATTCCTTTATTTCTAGTAATATGAACTGATGGGAAGTCTGTAACTGCTCTTAAATTTGGGTTCTTTACAAATTCTTGAATTGTTAGGAGGAAACAATGTTCACTTGCTTTCAAAATCTTAATCAATAATTTCTCAGAGCTTGTTTTGGAATCGCACAAGAATTGCTTCCTAAAATTCGTTTTCGAAAATAAATTTCAAAAACATATTTTACATTTTATGTTTTCAAAACCAAACTCTTTTTAATTGTAACGCCTAGCATATTTTGTGAATTTGACCAAAATTTATGCGCAAAGGGTGGTCTAAGCTCATGTCCTTTGAGAGAAAAGGAGCATTTTTTAACAATTTTACCCTTTAAACGGCTCAAACATCGGATTAACAAAGCCCTCCCCATTGTTCAGATTAAAGTTTTATTGTTGGACTTACATTCTTGTCAAGGGTATAATCTGGACTTGGGTTCTTGTCTGCCACGGCTTTCAACTTCATCGAAAAACCAGGACCAGCAGCATTACTTGACCTCACACGATCTGCCACCTCAGTTGGATAAGATGCATTAACAACTCCTGCAACCAATATTATTGTTGTAATTGTAAGAATACAAGGTCTATCAGATGAAATCTGCTGAATAACTGAAGATAATACAAAGAGACAAACAATCCACATCAGAGTATATTATGTAGGCTTATCACATGAATGTTCTAAATAACAATTGGAAAATTCAATAAGTCTATCAACGAGTCAAACCTTGACGATTGTCCATTTCCATTGGTATTGGACGACTGCTACTCTCTCCAGGAGTTGGCTACAAAAAATGAATGTTACGAAATGTTAGTGAAGAAGAGACAATAATTAATGTATCCACAACATTGGGCAAAAAAATATATGTACCCAAAATAAAGCAAGTTTAGTGAAAAATCTGCAAAGACAACCCCAGTTTACTAGAAAATGCAGAACTGGAGAAGGGATGAAGAAAGAGGAAAAGAAACTGAAAACAATATCGATGCCAATTCTTAGAATTTAAAAATGCTATACAACATGGAAAAGAGAATCTTGAAAAGAGCAGGTTGTGGTGATACTTATTACTTACAGACAATCGGTGACGTCTGCTCTTTTGTGCTTGCTGATACTTTAGTATAGACCAATCAAAAGCACAGTCGAATTGATATCCTGAAAGTAAAAGGTTTCAAAGAGGCAAAAGAAGAAATGATGAGATATTCAGTTGCAAGTCCTATCTACTGGAATGCATCGTACCTTTTTTTTTTTTTAAAGGTTTCATTAATGAGAGCACCAAAAGAATGCAACCTCAAAAAATATACTAAGAGATATGGCACAAAGATGTGTACAATCTACTGAACTAAATATCATCTAATCATGCTCCTATTGGCATCGGTCCTGAACCACAAGTCCTTTGGCCACTAGAGAACCCTCTTAAATGCATTCCAATGAAAAATCTCCTGGCTAGCCAATTGTAAGTACCTTGACGAGTAAATAGTTCACGGAACAGACGCTTTAGAAATCCATAATCTGGCCGTTGATCAAATGTCAAGGAATGGCAATAATGGAAATATGAGGCGAACTCCACTGGATGGGACTTGCAAAGAACCTTCAGAAAAGAAATAATCTCTGGTCAAATTGAATCATAACCACATCAAACTCAGTAAAAAGCACAGAATTAGCCTGATGCGCACCTCAATAGGAGTTGATAGCTTCTTTTCACATATTTTGTCATACTTTTGTTTCTTTGTAGCAGCCTTCAGCCCTTGCCATGGGAGGCTGTCAGAAATTTTTGTCAGTTCAAATACGAGGACAAAATGATAAGTCCACCAGTCACACCACTAAATTAAAAGAGTTGTTTCTTACAAAAAATGACAGCACTGCAAAACTTGCAAGAAGCATACCTTCCTCTCAAAAAATAAAGTAGTACATAGCCCAAAGACTCCAAATCATCTCTCCGGCTTTGTTCTGAGAAAGGACATGAGAGATAAATGAGGTATTACATCTTGGAACAAGTAGGTGAAGAACGGATTTAAAATAAAGCAACGGTAGCTCCACTTTACTCACCAATCCCGAGATGAGTATTGCAGCTTGCATAACGTGCGGTGCCAGTCAAGTTTTTATTCTCCCTTCACAAGCAGGCAGGCCAGTCAAGAATAAACAGAAACTGAAGTCTTAACAAATAGATAAAACTTCCTTCCCAAGGAAAGGTCCTCGATAGTAATAACAATATCTGAAAAAACTAAGAGCTCAGGAACTCACCACCTGATCTAGCACTAGGTGGGTTAATACTGCACGACGTTTTACAGACAAACAACATCAATTGTGGAAAGTTGATTAGTCTAGTCTGAAGAACAAAGGATACCTGTAAGGAATATGGCGGTTTGTGACAGAGTCACGATATCTTTTTGCAAGCCCAAAATCAATAATATAAACCTGAAAAGTTATGCACAAGGTGGATTAACAATAGAAGGTAAGGCCAAGCAAGCACAGAATTACACCCTATATATATGCATGTGCGTGTATACATACAACAAAGGAGAAAACTAAAAAGAAATCATAACTTATACCTGATTCGCTTTTCGACCAAGACCCATGAGAAAATTATCAGGTTTGATATCTCTATGCAGAAATCCTTTTGAGTGCACATATTCAATTCTTGTCAGCTGCAAAACAAAATCACATTAAAAAGAACTCAAGAAGAAAATTATTGACATGCAACAACAAGCAAGAACAAAATTTAATCCCCAAGAGCTAGACAAGTGGATAGGATGCACTTAGAGGGTAGACCACGAGGTCGTAAATACCAACTCACAACAGTCCTCGATGAGGCCACTTATCAAAATATAGTGAGTAACAAAAACTTTCGAAATACCCAATTCGACAGCAGTAGAATAAATTCATGAAAACGTTGCTATCCTGAATAAACATGAATTGAGCTAATGTATGCCACATAGCAATCAAATCGCAATTATAAAGACAGATTTGGAATGCAGAAGAGCAAACCTTTGTACCTACCATTTGATCAGCTAACATTAATACTGTTTTCAATGAAAACTTCCTCCCGCAATACACAAACAAATCTTCAAGACTTGGTCCAAGCAGCTCAAGGACAAGTATATTATCTTCCCCATCAATGCCGGACCATTTTATGCTGGGAATTCCACCTGCATAAATTTTTAAACAGAACATTTACGAAGGAGCAAATTATATGTACATATATACAATCACATACAAATCTTCATTCAAATAAATAAGATGGCACATACTCCCTCCTTGAAGTATGTTGTATAATTTGGCCTCATAAAGCAGTTGTGGATGTTTTGTCTTGCTATTCTCCTAAGAACAAACTCAGAAAAAGAAATGGCAGCTTGTCAGTTGAGATGTAAATTTATAATTAGATGGCAAGATCATCAGGAGAAAACTTCAGAAAATTCAAGGACTTGTTGCAAGAATCATTCGCAGTGAGAAAATGGAAAATTGTGAGTGAAGGGCATTGGCATAAGAACACTTTTCCCATAGTACCGAAACTAAATAAGAATGGGAACAAGCATTGCACACCTCACCATTCCATGATTTTCAACAGAAAATGCAATATGACAAAAATGAGAAGCATAAAATGAATAGATCAACGTATTGAAATGTACCATATGGTTCTTGAAATACAGAGACAAGTTATTCCCTTTCCTTTATCATAAGAAATAATATACTTAGGACGAAAAGAAAAGAATGACGATATCAAGAAGATTTTACAAAACGAGGGATTATTGGGTCACGGCTGAAAGACCCTATTCACCACCACAATTGATCGTGATATCCTCCCCACCCTACTACTACTACAGGAGAGAATCGAATTTTTTTAAAGCTCCTTTCGATTGAGAGCTATGGTGGACTATGGTGGGATATCATTCAGAAAGAAATTTCCCAACTGTATGCAAAAGTTAAGCACAGGGCAGCTCGAGCTTCAGCGACAAAACCAAAGCTTCTTGCAGCCAATCCACACTAAATTGAACGCGAATTCACAAGAATCGGAATCATATCATCGTTCGCTACAACTGAGCCGTTGCAATTCAACTTCCAGTCAAACTTACAATCTTCACGGCGACGATCTCAAAGGTGTCGACATGTGTAGCTGCAGTAACGACAAACATTGAGGCAAGCATCGATCAGCTCAGTGAACACAGCACAAGAACTTCGATTGAGCTGAACAGCAGATACAAAGGGGAAGGCTTGGACTGACCCAGAAAGATTTCACCGAAGGATCCGCTGCCGATCTTGCGGCTGAGCTTGTACTTACGGCCGACGACCCGTTCCATTGAGCTGGAGCTGCAACAAGCCTCGATTTTGACTGCCCAGAGAGAGGCAGGGAGACAGGGAGAGGGGGGGAATGGAAGAAAAGCGAAGACTTTTGGGGCTTTTTGAGAATTTTCGAGAATTTTCTAAAGCTTATATTTCATCAGAGAAGCAGAGACCACGAAGGAGAGGCGGCCTGAGAAAGGAGGACGAAGAGTGGAGAGAGAGAGAGAGAGAGAGAGAGAGAGGAGTGGGGAGACAGCGAGACGACAGAGGGATATACCTGGGAGAGAGGAAAAAGGGAAGGGTAGTTTCGAGATTTTGTTAGGTGAGGATTTATTGATTGCGGCTCCTCGTAACGGTAACAGAGCGAATATACGAGGAAACTTAACGGAAGCAACAAGTCGTCGGTCGGACGGTTGACTTCTACAGATAAAGCTGACATTACATTGGGCCTTCGGTTTTTGGGTTGGTTGGTGCAAATAACGTGCCGGAAATCGAAACTTCAGTAATTCGATTGATCTAATCTTCTGAATTGAATATAAGCTTGTACGGATTTAAACGCATCTTCAACCCAAGAAACAAAATTCAATTTGTTAGATGATAAAACTGAGGTCTCGTATAAATCCTTTCATTATATCTAGTGCGGTTGGTTTGTGAGGCAATTTGCTTTTTACTCAACTACCGAGCAAATTGATTCATCCACAAGATTTCTATTCGGACCAAGCCAAGATGACTGAGTCAATATCTTCGGATTGTCCAAAATGAGTTCAATCCTACTAGGACCAGAATCGGGAGGACAGATCAGAAGCGACCCTAACCAAGGAATTGCCGTTCAGTTCCACCTGCGTCCAATGCAGAGTTAAACTCGATGCATGAACTTGCTCTTCCAGGTTTTGTTCTTCCATCTGCTAGGGCCGATTTAGTCCAAAGAATCATTCATGGTACACTTGAAACGTATGTCCTACTCGATCTCATCCAACGGCGGAAGCATGAAAGGTTTTGCCAGTTCCAGAAGGATACCCTACCAAGTAGAATGATCCCAAATAGATTAAACAGAGACCAGCTTACATAAACCTCAAAAGCTCAACCTATCAGACAGTGAATAAAGCTATCATCGCTTGTAAACAGAAATATATGTAACATTCACAGCGGGCGACCCGGTTTGAACAAAAGATGGAGACAAGTCAGTTTGGTGTTTATATATATCATATCATGTACATCTTTATCAAAAACTTTGTTTCTTCGCATTCTACTTCCTGATTAACTAAATCTCAAGCAGCAATTCCATTCCATGATTTACTTCCTTCCCAGTTCAACGGAGTACACCAGTGGCATAAATTTTGCAAGGCCCCAAAATTAGATCATAGAATGCTACTGATCCCATTCCCCCAAAATAACCTCTTCAGTCGAGAGACTCCATCTTCATTACCTTGAGAGCCAGCTGTACATGGGAATTTTACTGCATGTTCATTTGTAGAAGGCCAACACCGGTCTATTAAATCCTGTTTTTGCTCCCGATAAAGCCGAGGTTAGATCCTCCACAGTTCTAAACCCAATCTGCAGAAAGGAGCATCACTATCAGCAATATAGAAGATCATAAAGAAAAAGTTCAGATAAACCGTATGGAACAAAATTGTCCAATACCTTATCCAAAAGAATTTCCTGGAAATATTGTGGACGGAATATAATTCTACTGTAGTTTTTTGCTGTAGTCTGCACAATCCAAAAGTATTTGAATGTCACTAGCTTTTCTCTACACAGGCTAGACAGGAAATCATAAATATTATCAAATGAGCTTCTGCTGGTAAAAAAACATGGAGTAAACTGTACCTCAGACACAAGGCGATTTTGTTGGTAAGAACGCCAAGGTTGAGGTTCCAATACGAAAACACCACCCTGTTCAAGGTAGATGCAATTTATAAGCTAGTTTTCAAGTTATATCCTATATCATTGCAGAGATAGGAATAAGTACATTATGGCCAATATTATCGTATGGATAAAAGAGCTTGAAAAAGGCTTTGGTCCGAGCAACTTCATTCGTTGCAATTTTAACATTTTAGCACTAAGTACTTCATATACAACCCATCAAAAAATTTCTATTGTGGGATGCGATTGTTCTATACATATTATTGTAAAAGTAAAGTTTTGTATGGGAATAACCGACCTTTCTTTTATTTTTTGGCCGTAACCAATCTTTCTTTTCTTGAAACTGCTTGTTAACGACAAATTATGATATGCTAGAAATGCAACCAATTTTTACAGGTAGGGTGTCGGGGAAGTATACCGGTTGAAGAAGTTGCCAAACCTTCGAGAACAAAGATATCAATCCTTCATCACCCCAGTTCAAATGAACCCACTTTGTAACACTCAAACTGCAGCAAGAAAAAACATGCCTTGGCTGTTGGACAATTGGAGGTTATCAAAGGTTGCAAATAAGACAATAGACATGACATGAAACAACCTTATTGCTCAATGCTATGACAGACTGATAAGAGCACAACCATCCTAACTAACAACAGCAACAAGTAACTTACCATAGAATGGTATCATAACGTGCAGACAGTGGATGCCGACTCTCAACGAAATTCTCGTGCTGGAAAGAGACAACAGTAGAAAGATCTTTGCTCTCTCGAGGCAGGTCATCAGAAGTATTTCTGGCCTCCTCATCTAATGATGAATTAACAATTTGCTCAGGACCATTTGAATTCTCTTCGGACTTTGGCTCTGAAGACTTTGTACAATTCTTCATATTGGCTTCCATTTTCACAACTTTCCTAAGGTTCCAGTGAGCGTCTTCAATTCGATCTAAGAAATGAAAAAGAAATTACATATTCAAAAAGTCTCAGACCAGTGAATTATAAACTGTTATTCATTATCGTGTTATTTCACAGGAAGATAAGTCTTCGAAAAGCATATCAATATTATCAAAATGGAGGCAAGCATGATGCATGGTCCCTTACACAAGACGCTTGGCTACAACATCACATTGTTAAAAAGGAATGAGAAAAGAATAGACTGGAATTCAGACATAAAATGGTCCCATTTAGCAACGGAGATTCCATTTGAAAACAGATTTATTCTCCAGTCAAACAAGGTCAAAGATTTTACCTTTGTGCATGCGAGAACAGATAGTACAGATATATATAAGAATTTGCTTGGAAAACATGTATTGCATTTAATTCCAGCAGGGGCCAGAGGCAATTCTAAATACACGGACGACTTGATGCAAACCTAAATCTCTAGACGATGCCACATCAAAATGTAAAAAGCTTACGTGAATCAATGTCAATTCCAAGGATGCTTCGGCAACCAAACTTCTTTGCTGTACACAACGTAAAGAAAGATATCAGCTTTGGTAAATAACATCAACTGCAGATGAAGGATCGAAAGCATGGCCGAGATAGCTGTACGCACAAAAGGACTTGCTTTCACGGGAAAATGCCTCAAAACACAGAGAACATAGAGACCATGAAGCAGCAATCCTAAATGAAGTGAACTGAAAGGTCACAGTGCAAATACCGATATGGATAGTGATTATTCCGTTGTTGCAGCCAATGTCGAGGCAAGTTTTGCCCTCAAACCACTCTTTCTTCATAACCTTCAACCGAGGATCTTCGTCCAAGTCATGACCAATCTGAAAACAAGTAATGCAAAATCTTGAACGGAACGAGATAACAACAAATAGCCCCAAACTAAGCTGAAAAGAGGCCGACAACTGACAATCTGAAACCGTGGCAAGCTCTGCTCGATCGCTCAAACTGATGCTTGCTCACATTTCCAATGTAAATGAACAGAGAGCAGTGAAGCCACTTACTCGGTAGCCATAGTAGTTCCTGTAGTTCCCGAACGGCGCAAACTCCTTGCGCTTCCGCTTATTCTTCTTCTCCTTCACTTCCTCCGCAACTTGCTGCCGCTGCCCCCTCTCCTCCGCCGCACCGTCGGCCACAACTTTGTCTTCCTTCTCTGCTTCCATGGCCGAGCTCAGCCGGTCAAACTGCAACAGGGAAGAGGTGAGGTCTGCTAGGGTTTTGCAGAGCCCTGCCGAGAAGGAAGAAGGAAGAAGGAATTGCAGGTCTGGCAGTACGGAGACGAGTTTCCCTCCCCTTCTTCGCTCTCTCCCTAACGGCGAGCTCCGGCACTTCTCCTCTTCTACGCAAATTTACTTATATTTATGGGATAGTCCAATACTTACGTAATTTACAATTCGGTCCCTCAACTAATGCAATCTGGCCAATCACGTCCTATTATGAACGGGAGAAATATAAAGGAAGTCCTAAAAGTTTAGGGCTTGTTTGATTTTAGGATAATATTTTAGAATCACAATTCTAACTTAACTCTACCCACTACAAAACAAAATAACTCATACAAAGTCAAAGAGTGGGCCTCATTTATACCACTTTTTTCCACAATAAAATAACATAACTCATACAAAGTCAAAGGGTGGGCCCCATTTATTCCACTCAAAATCAAAATCAAAATCTGATTTTAAAAATCCTACTATGAAACCAAACGCAACCTTAGCGTTTTTATCGATCGAGTCCTATAAGTTTTACTTTAAATTTTTAGTCCTATAACGTTTGTTCCGTCAACACTCTTTGTCTATATCATTATTGAGCACTAACGGTTGATGAAGGGGAGTTTGACACTATTAAATATTTTTCAAGTGTCCATTATATATACACGTGGAATTTAAAACAATATTTAAAAGATGATTTCTAAAAACATAACATAAAAAAAACAAAGAAAAAGGAAAATCAGCCTGAGCCCCTTGTCGGGGCTAGGTTATTGCTAGTAGGGGTGTGCATGGGTACCGGGTATACCTGGAACCGGTCGGAAATTACTTATTAGAGTAGGTTCCGAATAGCTCGTATTGAAAAATGATAGGTTTCGGGTATTAAAATCAGGAACCAGTGAAAATCGATTTCGATTTCGGTTCCGGTTCCTGCTTACAGGATATTCGGAACCAGTTATTTATTAAAAAAAAGAGGAAATAGTAAAGTTACCGGCTCCTCTAATGAATCAGAACATAGGCATTTTGTTGTATGTAATCGTATTATGGATATTTAATTTTGTCGATGGATTGATGAGATTTTTATTTTTTTTTGTGGATTAATCTAAATTTGATTGATATTCTATTTGGCATGATATGATATTTTCGATTTTATTTAGTGAGAAAAGAATTTACAGGTTCCAACATAGTACCCGGAACCTGTGGTATAATACAAGTTTCGGGTAGATTCCAGTTTCAGGATTCAACAAGGTAGTGTCCGGTTCCAAAATCTTGGAACATGTCCCTTACAGGATAGGATTCGGGTATCGTGAAAAATATAGGGTACCCGGAACCGATCACCCATAGTTACTAGCGAGGCCTCATCAACGGCCAGATCTTAAGCTTTCCGACTGACCGGAAGCAGGTCGATGGACGGAGAACCGCGATTTATGCATGCTGCACTGACCGGGTGCTCATGAAGGTCAATTATTGATCGATCCAAGTCCCTGAAGCTCTGAATGAGGACTACGTAGCTCAAGCACCAGCAATTACGATTCTCTCTCCCAATCTCAATATTCTCCCAAGTAACCATCACTCACTTGCAGCTTTCCCTTCGATTTCATCACCTCTATACATGCATCATTCAACTTTTGCTCCAATTGCCGATTGATTTGCAATTTGACCAATTTCTCTTGTTATCTACGTAGTTGATTCTTGTTGGGATTTAGACTTATTGAGTATTCAATTGAACGATGAGATGAGCTGACACCTTCATGGTTGATTGCCGACCTCATCCCTGGCATTGGGGATCGCCAGCAAGGCCCCCATCCCGACAGCAACCAAGCCCCATTTTTCCTTAATGTTACGCTTTTTGAAAACATTTTTAATATTTGTATATATTTTACGTATTTATTTAATAGACACCTGGAATGTATTTTAACGGTGTTAACGTTCATGTCATCAACATTTGAACTAAAAGAGTTGATGGAGCAAACTTTATAAGACTGAAAAATTCAAAGTATAACTTATAGGACTTGATTGACAAAAACATCAAGGGCTTGTTTGGTTTATGAATACAATTTTAAAATCACAATTTTAATCTAATTCTACCCACAACAAAATAAAATAACTCATAAAAAGTCAAAGAGTAGGCCTCATTTATACCATTTTTTTCCACAACAAAACAAAATAATTCATATAAAATCAAACGGTGGGCCCAATTTATACCACTCTTTTTCAAAATCAAAATATGATTTTAAAATCCTACTATGAAACCAAACGCAGCACAAACTTTTAAGGCTCCGTTTGGGAACGGAGTTTAATTTTAGAATCATGATTTTGATTTTAACTCTACCCACTACACAACAAAAACACATGTTTTCCAAATCAAATTTATAATACAATCTCATTTGTCCTTTTTCAGAATCAAAATCAAAATCAAAATCAAACTCTGTTTCCAAACGCACCCTAAAACTTTCACTATATTTCTCCCTAATATGAACTTCTCTTTTCTGGCGTCACGTTTCTTCGCCAGTGGTCCAATTAGATCAGTCCATCACTGCCGATTATGATTTGTCCCGTACAGCCCACCGATCGAGCCATAGGACTCAGATATAAAAGAGCTGAGTTATACAAGTATCACAATCGACGAATTCCATCCGGAAATTACAAGAGTACCTGAATTCCGTCAGAAGTCCAAAGCCGACACACTACGGCTGAGGAAGATGATAAAACTAGGAATTCATGATCATCACGTAAAGCTCAAGGCCTATGACTGACCAAACAATAGGATTCGGGTAGAAGGGAGCTGAGAATAGAAGAACACGGGAATCTCATCAGAAGTCCAAAACCAACATGCGACAGCTATGGAAGATGATAAAGCCAGAGGATCTCTCTCTCATCGTAAATAGCTTGGCTTACAAGTTACAACAACTCCGAACAGAGTCCCAAACTGAGATATACTTTGCACGAATATCTTGTTATGAAACAGCTAAGGAAAAGAATAATATAACACAGTAAAGTAATGTTGTTGTGTATGTCCCATAACTACAGTTAATTAAGCTAATGGGTAAAACGGAAACCTCCTTCACTATCGCCACGAGCACGACTCCTTTAACTACAAAACGGGATGTCTTTTGTTTTGTCCTTTTCTGAATTTTTTTACAAATTTTCCCGCTGGGATCGCTCCCCAGAGGATCAGTCCAGCTTAAGGATCTCGATATACACATTGCACATCTCGAGTGATCTCCTTCAATCTCACTCCAATTCCTTCAGGAAGTCGACATTATCAACGAAAACCTGAGAAAGTAGAAGCCATATCAAAAACTCGAAGATTGATGGTCACAAGAACCGCTAAATGATGAAAATATATCACTAATATATTGATCTAACAAGTTTAAGCTTTTAGAACACCTAGACTTTCCAAATTTTTGTTGAGCAGTAATTATACACAGATATTTCCCTAACACCAACAACAGCCATCTGATAGCCCAAGAATTGAGCAATTTTAGAAGGGGTCAGAGATCTCAGGCAAATGAAGGCATCAATTATAACAGGACTTGTAAGCATATATAAGTGCAGAAAATAAGTGATTAATGTTATCGGTGAAAGTGAATTCTCATTCACTCAAGATCAGGAGTTAAAGCTACTGAGTGCCTCACGAAAATATATTCTTAGATCTCATACCGTTTTCCAACCATCAGGATCCAAGCACGCTGTGATCTTTGTGTTGATACCAGGTAATGGTCCAGGTTCCCGGGTAACCTTACCACCATAGAGTTTGACTGCCTCCGCTGTTTTATAAACATCATCGGTGCCAATAGCAATCTGCCAAGAAGCAAGAATCAGTCCCCACGTACCTTGTCTCGGATGAGAAATCAAGGTTATGTTGAAAGAGAAGGATTTAATACTGCATGTTAAGAATATTGAATAAAGTAGGTTATAATAAAACGACGCATGACTCCGAAAACATCACTTTCTGTTGGGCAAAATATCCAACCGCTGATATTGGATGTAAATGTTATGAGGTCCTCACATGTCAGTGAAATTGCAGGTTACATGATTAGCCATTGACTAGTCTCGAGAAAGAACACAGTCATGGCTTATTCCCCTTTCTGAATGGTGAAATTTCACAGAAATTCACAACCAATAATACTAGTAGTTCAACGATATGAGAAGATGGTAACATCAATTCTGTACCTGAGCGTAGGCATTTCCTTTATCATATTCAGTGACGCCATAATTATATGTCAACTCCAACACAGCATTCTTATCTTCAGGCCCATATCCCATCATTGCTATAGTATACTACAGAAATGAACACGAGGTATTGTAAGTAAACTATATTCTGAGTAGCTTAACTAATGGCAACAAAATCTTTTTACCCACTAAGATTATGTAGACAGAAATGTTACAGGCAAATGCATGTTTAATGCTTTTCTTCTGATGCTCCTGGAAATTAAACCAAGAGCATTGTTGTATATACTATATTTACCAAAATCCCTGATCACATATATCTCATCCGACCAAAAGTAGACTCTTGAACAATGAATGACATTTAGTTACCTTGTATTCTGGGTTATCTCTCTTACGAAGAAGCTCCATACCAAATGCCTGAGATACAGAAATGCGGTTACTATACAAGAAAATTTCAAAGTAGGGACATTATAGATGCAATAACAAGCAGCAGAGAGCCCAAACAAGTCTCACCTTCTCATAGAAGTTTATTGATCGATCAAGGTCACCTACACGGAGCATTACTTGACAAAGGGGCTCAGGAGTCGGCGGTCTCTCCAAAAGTTCAAACTTGTAACCATCAGGATCTTCAATAAATGCAATTACACTGCTGCCACCCTTGACAGGACCAGGTTCACGGGTCACTTTGCCACCTTTAGCCTTGATGAGTTCCACAGTCTTGGCAACCTAGTCAAGTGAACATGCACAAGTCAGTAATACTCAAACAACTTCAAGTACCAAAAATTTCAATACAGGGTTCATACACTATTGGAGCTAACTGCAGATTCCAACCAGGAACATGATCATCAAACTAGGTATAAGAAAACTAGTCACAAAAATAAATATGGGGAAATGATTATGCAACTAGGCCGTTCCTTTGCATAAAAGATCATCTAGTCTGTAAGGTCCTAACAGGAAGTTTATTTCCGGTTGCCTCATCTGCTTCCTTGAAATGTTGTTTCTTTTAAGTTAGTGATAATCATCGATGAGAAACATTGGCACATAAAGTGAAAATTATATGTCACTACTCAAAACAAAACACAACAACTTGAAATATTCATACTTACATCCTCAACTGCAATGCCGAAATGACCAAAGCCAGTGCCAATGTCATACTTGTCCACTCCATAATCTGGTACAGATCATTGATTGCATGAATATTATCAAAAAGAACGGACAGATTTCCCGACAAAAATATGGAAGATGTTTTTGTAGGATTATGTTCTTAAGAAAAGGACATTTATTCATGGATTTCAAAAGATCATTAAAAATAAAAATAACATATCAGGAAACGTACTGTATGTGAGTTCAATAACAAAGTGTGAGTCTTCAGGCCCATAACCAAGAAAGGCATTTGTGTATCTTTCTTCAGGTATGTCACGTTTTCGCAGCAGCTTCATTCCGAGGCACTCCGTGTAAAATCTGTCATCAACAGTGAGTTAATCTTAATCTTAGTTTAATACTGAGGACAACAAAAGCACCCCTTTTTCATCCTGATGCCTACTTTATGGTCCTGTCCAAGTCCCCCACCCGGTAGACAACATGAAGCATTCTCCTGTTATCCTTCTTTACCCAGTCAAGAAGGTTATCTTGGCCTGCAGCTGTGCTTGCTTGTGCCACTCCTCCTGGTGTGCTGGAAGCAGAGACGTTAGTCTCTCCTCTCAACATGCTCGAAGCCCTAAGACCAAAGTTCTGTGACTGCAGGACCGCTGAGTAAAAAAAATATGTCAGCAGAATCTCAAGCTACTAAATCCTAGAACGAGCACAATTTCACTGTAATCCGTAAATTGTTCCATCGCCAAATTCCCAACATGTGATGAAGTAAAAGGGTGGTGGAACAAATTTGGACCAGGATTTGGGAAGCAGGAATCAACTCAATCATGAAACCAGTGGTTAGTGCACCATCAATCCTTAAATAAACAGAAGGAAAACTGATTTTTCGCCCGATGAGAAATTATCACTGTCCTTCCCACAGAACAGCACAGTGCAAAGCACCAATAACTCATATAACTCCATGAAAGAATTCAAAGTCCTTCCAGCACCAGTAGCTCTAGATTAACTAATGTGGAACCCCACTGGCACCATTTTTGCAGAATGTAAGTAGGGAAAAAAAAAAAAAGGCAACGTCCTTCAACCCATTGACTATGCAGCTGTTCTCAAAGGTAGTAATTACTCCAATCAACCAACGGGAGCATCAGTACTGAGATCGAAGCTGCAGAGCTGAAATCAGTCACTATACAATTAAGCACAGTTCATTCGACTATTTGGATGAGAAGTGCAGCAACCCAACCACAGGAATACAGGAAGATAGCTTCAGAGTGGCCGAGAATCCGATCGAAATTCAGAAGAGGAGAGACTCACCGCTGCCGAGATGAGAGAGAGCAACTCTCCGGGAAGGGGTGTAAGGGAGACTCAGCCGAGGAGCCGAGCAGAGGGACGAGAATCTGAAGGAGGAGGATGAGAGGGAAGGCCGAAGTGAAGAGGCCATGGGTATTATCCTCACCATTTTCTCCCACTCCTCTCTATATCCTGTTCCCTGAGCTGCTCCGAGCTCCGTCAATGGCGCCTCTAGAGAGAGAGAGAGAGAGAGAGAGAGAGAGAAGAAGTGATGATAAGTTTTTGGGAGAGGGGGAAGGGGTTTTGATTGGCTTTGCGGAGTGGTGTCGTGTGAGTGAGAGAGAGGATTCTGATTCTTTGATTGATCCTATCGCCGTACACTATTCATTAACAACCGTTTCTGCCCGACATACTTTAGCTTCAAATGTTGACATTCCGTCTATCCTTTATACTTTTTCATAATGAAAAAGTGACGAAAAAGGTAACGCCATCCATAAATTTTTCGTAACGGAGGCTAACGAAATGATATAAATGATAGACGAAATGTCAACGTTTGGGACTAATTAATGACAAAAATTTACCAAGAATAAAAACGATTACTAATGTATAAGTGGATGGCGACAGTGATATTCTATACATACACACTCATATGCCTGTGTGCATTTATGTGTACACTGTATGTCATGACGAGGTTCACGAGAGAATGAGAATGCGATGCCCCCGGCCTACATGCTTGCTTTTGAAGTTAACACTGTCTTGTGCTCATTCTATCGCTTGGGATACCAGTCCGACCGAATATTTGATATCGGGTATTCGTTTACCCAGCACTTTATTGGATTCGTGGCTTAATCGGAATTTTTGCTTGGTGCCGGAGTTGTCTTGTACGTGATCAGCTGTCTGTCTAATTACTCGTGTCTAGCGTTCCATGAATTAGTGGATGAGATTACGACTGAATGCGTGGGATAACCGAGCAGTCTTAGCACTGAAAGGGTTGGATTTGCCAACAAATTAACACCATCTATCATCATGTATTGAAGGCCAATTATGGGTCATTGCGACTGGATCGATGGCTGACACTCCTACTTATGGAGACTGCACGTGAACATGGGCATGACCATGCCGTGGTCCTTTGGGGCGCGGGATTCGCATGTAGCTCGGCTCGGTTCATGAAATGGCCCCATCGAGTTACATATCACGGGGAGGATTCGTTAATATACGCAGGAGAAATAGAGATCTAACTATTTTGATTCACTCAATTTCTATGGCAGTAAGTTGAGACCTCTCACTCCAAAGCATACCATACCATTCAACAGTTCTTCTGGCAATTCCTAACCAAACCCTTCTCGCCCTTTCCTCCTCTCTGTTGCTATTGTCACTGCTCTGTTCTTCCAAGCCACATGAGGCTCCATACTCATCTTTCACACTCTCATCGCCGAATCTCGAAACACCTGTTATGTCCGACATCGACCTCCTCTGGAGAGTTTCGGTTTCTGAGGATGAAGCGCAGGCCGCCGTTGGGATTGGTTTTAACCTCGACTCACGTCTTCCATTTATGGCCAACTCGAACAATCTTCTCTTGTCCATCCCCTCATCGAACTTCAGAACTGGATGCTTGTTGTTTAAGGAAGAAGGGAAGGATGATCTGTTGCTTGACATTGAATGGATCATTTCAGAATTTAACAGCAAAAAGTCCAAGGAACTCACGTCACTCCACCGGTACTTTAGTGCGGCTTCGGGAAAAAAAATCCGGTGGTTGAACCTGTGGAAACCTTTGGACTTCTTCCTTTCGCTCCGTCCTTCGTCATTTCGTCACAAGATCATCTTCTGGAAGCTGTTCCCTACTACCCCTAAGAATCTGGAAGACACGCGATCCTCCTCTCTCTCAACAAATATCCCCGCATTCGAGTTTTCTTGACCGTCTGTCCCATTCCATGGCCTCTTGGCATCATCCATGTCAACGAGGATTGAATGCTCGGGACTAATTTCAATCTTAGCCCTGCAAAGAGGACAGTTTGAGCGGTTCTCGAGCCACCTATCTATGCATTTAACATGGAAAGCGTGCTTGCACTTTGGCAACAACCTTAAAACCTCAACATCCTCGAACCTGGACAGGCAGACCGAGCACTCTAGCCCATCTTTCAATCCCCTCAGCAAAGAGAACTGAAACTTAGGGAGGGACTCGATCACAGCCCTATCAAGACCGGAGAAAGGCAACATTGATTCGGTAACTGTAATTCCCATCGGATTGTTGTTATCATTATTATGAACGAAATGACCATCAATGCACCAGCCCTGCAGGAAGCTTGAATGCAAGAGGAGGAACCAGGATATCATGAACGCAAAGGACACCACTACCACGAAGATAGAGAGAGTTGGCGTAAACTTATAGCCATCTCTGTCTGAAACAGCCGATTGCGAGGCCTGCTGTGCGTTGGCATGGAAGAAAAGCATGAGACAGAGGAGTGAAAGGATTGGACTGGCTCGATCCATATGGAGATCCGGTCGAGAATGAAGGATTTGCAACTGAGAAATGACAAGAAACCTTGTGTCTTGTTCTTCTTTGTTAAGTGTTTTGTAGGGCCTCTAATGATGTATTCTCTGCCTGGACAAGGTTGGATTAATCAATCATCTTATGGCAAGTTCATGAGAGTCTGAATGTCGAGTTCAGAGACTTCAAATTGCTTCCCAATTACAGTGATAGGGACTGAATTACGGACAATATATACAGTTTTCCTTTCCATACAAGGTCTCCATTGATGTTTCTACCAAAAATGCCAAACCATACCGAGACCTTACCATTTTCCAGGAAAACTACACGCACACTGGCAAACGGTCCGTGCTTAACACTCGTTGCAGTTCTGTCCTGAGTTATGGAAGAGGAGAGAGCTTCTTGATATCGAGTTGCAGTTCTGTATTAAGTTATGGAAGAGGAGAGAGCTCCTTGACATCGAGTTTGCAGTTCTGTATTAAGTTATGGAAGAGGAGAGAGCTCCTTGACATCGAGTTTGGACTTCGACGCCAGTATGACTCTGCAGGAAATCTTATTCCCATCCAAAACGACCAAATTTCTGCAGACTATGATTTCCTGGCCATCGTTTTGTTTCACAGATGCAGGCATATTGAATGAGATACAGAAATCTCAGGTTATATCGAATATGGAAGGGTATTCGGATAATTATTATCATCACATTAGTTCATCCTACCAAATCTTGATTACAGGAAACCAAAACAGCGAAAATCATGGAAAGGCAGCTAATTACTTGGAGTTGGGAAAAAAAGGGGTGGGGAGGAATGTCATGATAAATATACAACACCGTGATCACGCGAGAGATTTCATGGGGCTCAACCCAAACAGCTGCTGAGAAGACTTCGCCCGCTCAAAGGAGAGATTCTTGCTTAGACCTGCTTTGAGAAAATTCTTCCTCACCAAATGAATCACGACCATTGATCGTTTTGCAATCAACAGTAATAATTGATTGGGACTAATGTTTTTTCTCAACCTGGTCTAGGTCAAAGCTTTCACCAAAAGAAGCACCAGTTAAGCGGCAGGAGAGAGCATCAGCTTTGGGCAGAAGCAGCAGGGTTTTTGCTTGGAAAGTTCGGCATACCATTGCTACCATCCGGATTAGAATGATCCTCTGCAGCGTGCCTAACAAACTCTTCCGGAGACAAGTGTGATCCATGGCAAGCACAGACGATCCTGATCTGGTTTGCGTTGTACTTGTAAGTTACGCCCGAGATTGTCCTACCATTTGGGGCAGTAGTGGAAACCCAGGGCAGGTTTGGGTAGGATCCACATCCACCGAACTTCACATCTGCAGCAATTCCGGGCTTTATGGCAGAGAAGTCAACAGTTAATCCTTCGGATGTAGGTCTCTCAGATTTTCCTTTGGCCTTTTCATCATTTTGAGAAGGCGAACCTTCTTCCAGGATGTTTTTTCCTTCAGCTTTGGACAGTTCTGATGTCTTCCCATTATGAGGATTCATCTCAGGCAAAGTACGAGGAAGTACTTGCATTGAAGCTGCAGCAAAGCAATATGAAAGAGATAAACTAAGAAGCTTTAAGGGAAAAAAAAACACACACACATACACACAAAATGGAGAAAAGTAAGGGGAAACAGAAAAGCCTGGATGGAGTAGAGACATCAGACAAACAGCTGCCTCAAACCAAAATCAGTATTATGAACAGTCAACTGAGATTTGCAAGCACATACCGGTTGCTCATACGCTGAGACCTTATATAACTGTTACCCTGATGATTAAAGTACGTGGATACGAGTCTCAATCACATTTTCCATTTAAGGATCACCAGTAATGGACCCACCTTTACGATGCTTCCTTATAAGGATGACAGTGTGTCATATAAGATACAAAAGAGATTCTACACTTAAGGGTTATGGACCTTCACAATTTTCAAAACATAAGTATCATGCTTTGGAATGGACCAATGATATTCTTTTCTCATTGATTCAGTAAAACGAAGGGCAAAAAAATTTACATCCCCGATGTAATTAAGTTTCAGTAATTTCCATGGGGGGCCAAAGAGCTTTTTTTTTTTATAAGTAGGGGCCAAAGAGATTAGATCAGCCATATGGAAGACACCTAATTAATGCTGGGGATTGCAATAAAATGAGGGAGAAAATTTGTGGGACAGTTGTCGAATCACTTAAGATTTATTAAGGTTCAATGAAACTCTACCAGTATAGGGAGAATGCAACTGTTGGCCATGAGAAACCAAGCCCCATGAGTTATCCTTATCCAATGTCGGTAGCTGAACAGGTGAATAACCAAACATCACCGGTAAGTTTGCAGGAGATGCAGGATGCGCCTCTGACCGGTCACCATTTACACCGGGCATCACCTGTATCAGTCCAGGGAGAGAATGACCTGATATGGCTGGTGCACCTATAGTGTTTGCATCCTTAACAAGGACTGAGGAGGACCCATTCATCATGTGCATCGGTTGAACAGCAAAGGGAACACCATAACCTGAATTTCCAACCTTGAATTCATTATCATGATTCAGCCTTTTTTGGCCTTGTATTTCCTTTTGGAACTCAGGAGTGTATCTCTTGGCGACATCATGTGATGCAACTAGCCTTGAGGTTGAACCCTCAATTTCGGAATCTGCCACATCTTCATTGTCCACAGTTGAGCCGTCTTCTGTGGTGATTGAGATATGCAGTGTCTTATTCTTGTCCTGGCCATCAGCATGTGCTTCTGTCTCATGCCTCTTTTGTTGATTTATCTCATCATATAGCATTTTCCGCTTATTACCTGGTTCTGGTCCTTTCTCATCCTCAGTTGCAGCAGGTCTATAGTTTCCGCCAACCCAGAGGTTTCTTGCACCCAAATTTAGAGAAGAAGCGCCTGCATCAGGAGCAGGAGCAGGAGCAGTCTTTGAAAGATCATTAAAGAAGTTCTCTGAAGGTCTTCCCAAATCACCCTGGGAACCAATGGCGGACTCATGTCTCTGCATCCCTGGGTTAAGGAAGTTCTTAAAATCATTTACTATTTTGCTTCCTCGATCACTATCTTCTGCCCGAATATTCGAGGTGCCACTTTTACCCTTTTCTTTGCCAGATGATCCTCCACAGGAGAGACCCAAGCTGAGCTCAAGCCCATTCTCGTCCTCCATTTTGGTGGACTTAAAAGTATCTTCTAAGTTTTTTACTGTGCCACCACGTCAATACTTTATGTTGTCACTAACACAATGAAGCTGTAATGAATTAAAACAGAACAAAAATGTCATCTTCAAAAAATGCTTGGCCTGAAGATTTGCTTTAGACATAGCCAAAGGACATGAATTACAGGGGATTAATAACATTTCACTCATCTAAAAACAAAACAAACTCACTGCAAACGTGACTCAGAGTAATAGGCGAGAATTTAAGGTTAAATTATATAATCGAGGACATGAAAAGCTTTCTGCTCATTAGCTTTCCTTCAATGAGCAGAAGCAACCAGATCCAACCAAACCCAAGACTTAATTGAAGCTACATGGTTCCATGAATAACAATACTCAAATGACCGACTTCTCAGCGAAGCATACCACCAAGATAGCTCAAATTCCAAAGCACAAAAGGCAAAAAGATTTATTACTTTTCCATTATTCAGCTACAAATTATCCAAAACCACATCATAAACTTACTCAGTCAGCATCAACTATCCCAATCAAAGCTTTTTTAAGAAGCAAAACACAGGAATCATTCTACTCTCCCGTCAACACGGCTTTCATGCAAAGGTAAAGCTCGATCGCAGCATCGGTTTAACAGAACAGTGCTGAAATGAATGAATTATCAGTAAATCAGACTCAAACTACCCCGAAGTAAAGCTTTCTTAGGAATAAAAACGCAAGGAACCAGATCTGCCACATCTCCACGCCGGCGATGCAGGGCATCCAACTCAGCTCAAATTACGAACCATCAATTCATGGGAAAGGAAGAGAGAAGCGGTACAAGTGATTGATCGCTCGATCACACACTTCAGCAAGAGAGCTAAGCTAATCGAAGTAGCAGTCAGTCAATCAGAGCAAAGCTGAGCTCAGACCGTAATCGGAGCTTTCATTAAGGGAACAAGAAGCGAACCTGCTCAATCAAAGCAACAGAGCCGGAGGAGGCGGAGAAAGAACTCAAACTGGAGCTCGAGGAGATGCGATTCGACCCCTAGGCCAGAGTTGTACGGCACAGCAGAGAAAGGCTACAGAGAGAGAGAGAGAGGATTTGGAAGGAACAGGGAAGAGGTAGAATTGCTCAAAACCACCACACCACTTGCTTTTCTCTTTCCCCTGGTCTTGAGAGCACACATGTGAATTTCATGCTAAAATTAGACTAACAACTTCCCCTTTTTTTCTGTTTTTCTTTCTCCTTCAAATATTTTTGAGGATAATAAATTTACTATTTTGCTTTGTTGATTAAATAATTTTGTGTTATATCAATTAATAGAATAAAATTATACATGTACATGTCACCTTCATTATTTATCGAATTGGATAAATTACACTGGTGGTCCAAAAAATTTACAAATATTTCAATATGGTATAAAAAGTTTTTTTTGCTACTTGATGATACAAATATTTTAAAATTGTTTCAGTATAATACAAACCGTCATCTTGCCATTGACGCCGTCAAGCCGACGTTGATGGTGCAAAATCGATATTTGTGGGACGTTACACGAAAGTGCAAAATGTTTTGAAGTTATAACTTAATAGTACAAAATGTTTTACTTAAGTTACGTGATGGTGCAAAATTTATAGAGGAAGGCTCAACAGCGTAAATAGCGAGATGACAGTTTGTATTATACTGAAACAACTTTGAAACATTTTGTACCATTAAGTAGCAAAAAAAAATTTGTACCATATTGAAATATTTGTAAAACTTTTTGAACCACCAGCGTAATTTATCATTATCAGATTAGACAATAAGGTTGGTGATGGGCGCACGCTGCAGATAACCGTTCGATCGTCCATGCAATAGATCAATCGGCAAGGAAACGTTCGTTCCCTTAATCAATTGTTTGGTGCTGAAAATATTTTTGTGATTATAATAAATAAATCGTCGATGGTGCGGAGATTAGTCGAGCAACCTTCCTTTTCCTTTTACATTATTTTTCTAATATATTTTTTGGCGATAAACATGAACCATCAATTGCTGTTTTGTTTTATATTTGATTAAATTAGTATTATAATGTGTTACATCAATTAATGATTTTTATTATATGAGTACAACAATCAATCAAGTAATGAATTAATTAATTATACTTGTACATGTCAAATTGATCATTCATTAATTTGGTTTATGCGAAAGAGTTGGTGTGGATAGATAGCCTTCGGTACTCGACACGGTTAGACAAATCAGCTAGCAATCCATTGTACCCTTAATCGATAGCTACTAGATGCGCTTTGTGAATAAGGCAAGCCGACACTCGCATGGAGTTTAGAGTCCGTGAGTAGACCCCGGGGCTCCGTGATTGTCATTGAAAGGAAAAATGAAAAAAAAAATGCTAAATTGTCCGAGCCCACCAAGCCCATCTCTCCTCAAAATGGACCTGCTCGCGAGGATTTCGCCACATCTTGAGCTAGCGAGGCGGGCATTGCATGACTATTAGTGACAAGCACGGACAAGTGCTTCCACTCCCAATATAGAGGAAGGGTGTTCTCCAAAGGGAGTTAAATTAATTATTTAATCAAGCGATGGGTGCATGCCTACCTAATTTTATCATCAATCACATATTAAATATGCAATATTATTTGTCCCTATCAAGCCACATTTTCTTGTAGCAGCCATGTGTATTATATACATAACTTAGTTAAGAAAGGATTGGATATTAAAGATAAGGTAGAACATCATCATCTTCTTCCTCTTCTTCTTCAATCTAATTGACATTAATTAATTCACGTGGGATCAAGCCTCTAACAAACATAATAGATTAACAAACAGAATAAATAGAAGGATTTATCTCTAAATTATTATTGATAGCAGGAAAAAAATTTTGATATATATATATATTTTTTGGCTTTCCATGGGTATTAATATTTTATTTTCATTTTTAACAGACATGGATCCATATTTTATCACACCCTTTCATTTCCCACCTATGGGCGTGCCATTCGCCTTCAAGGGGAATGTATTATATAACTTCTACTTAATTCTTTATACTCGAGACTTACTCATATTCAGTCTTCTTTTTTCAGATGGACTGTCCTCATTTTGACCACCAATTTAATAGGTCGGGGATACTCAGCCCCATTACTCATCGGGGTGGCCCTGGTATGTGTTGCAACTCTTTTTTTTTTTTTCTGTTTCCCATTTAATAAGGATTATTAGAAGTAATTAAAATATATATCATATATCTACATCCATATATCTATGTCTAGAGTGAAGTTGTGTGGATCCATTTAGATGGCCTCATAATGCCCAAGATTTGTGGATGAAATATCTCGAATCTTTTAGTTTTTTAAATATTTTTTACATATCTTTAACCATATTTAATAAATTACACATTGTGGGACCGATAATTTATTTTTAAACTAATACCTCATATTTATCTTTCAAAAGATTTTGATTAGTTGTTGAACTAATATACTTTTGTGTTTCAATAAATTTTGATCAGAGAAAATTACCCACTCGAATAAGTGAAGATTTGGCTTATCGTCTGTATGACAAGAGAGAAATTTATTATGCAATGCTTGGAACTATTTTTATTCATGTCGTCAATCAATATGTTTATTATTATTATAAGTTTGATGGTCTCAAAATAATCGGATTGTTAAATGAATTTTTTCCGATTTTGTTGTTAATATAACTTTCAAAATAATTTTTAATAAAAATGATTTTGTTAATTTCTAAAAGTTATTTTATGATCATATCCAAATAAAATAAAATTTTTATCTTCTAATTTTTTGATGTGATGTTATATTATGTAATATTTAATAAATCACAAATTTTGAATTTCTAAAATTGAATGACTACAAAACAGAATATTTCTGAATACTTTTAGAAGATTTTATTATCTATTTAATATTTAATAATCTTGAATTTTATTATTTTAGAAAAAATTATATCTAATCACATCAATATGAATATTTAAATAAATATTAATTTATATTATATTATAAATTTTAACAAATGCTTCCTTTTTTTCTAATTTTTAGAAGATATTTTAATAAATCGCGAATTTGAAAATTTTTAAAATTGAATGGATATTTTCTGATAAGAAATAGATATATGACAAAACATTTTTGAAAATTTTGAGAAAATTCTATTATCTACACTATATTTAGTAATCTTGAATATTTTACTCAAGATAAAAAAAAATTGCCAAAAAATTCAACATTAAGAAAATTCTTTTACCTTTGACAGATGTGTGTGCCATTTGCTTCTATTGGTGCTATTGACGCTTTATACATGATTCACCATCGTCATGTTGTACCTCTATCTCTGCAAGAGATTATCGACGGTCTTCCTCGTTACATGACCGATGAGAATGAGACTGAGAATGACCGATACTTTGCATGGGAAGCGCTCTTCTATGCTACTCATCAGGGGCTCATCCCCTCGATGTGTATCCCTTCGTTGGAGATCAAGTGTGAGATCGGGTATTTGATATCAGCATCACAGTACGTCTCATTTTGCCTATCATCTAATATAATATAACCTATTGTCTTTGACTCTTAAATAACTTGTTCATGCTGCAAACTCCTACAGACGACAATGGGGAAATAGGGCTTTTTTATGTTCCGTAGACAGTCTTTGGAGGCATGGGTTGTCCTGCAAGCCTTTTATCCGATCTTTTGAGATTCGGGAGGAAAGAACTGTTTAGTTTGCCTAGAATAGATTCGAGAGGGAAAATCTGTACTTTTTTTTTTTTAAAAAAAAAAAATTGGAGTTAGAAAAAAAGGGCCGCTCGATTTTGGTGTTCCGTTGGTACTTTTACTGTTCTTGAATTTGGCGTTCCCTTGGTATTTTTACAATGCTCGAATTTGGTGTTTTCTTTGGTACTTTTTACTACAGCATTATGGTACTTTTTACTACAGCATTATGGTACTTTTACTGTAGCACTGCTATGTTGTTATCATACGATTTCTACACCATCTTCAGATTGTCCGACCTGGATGCTCAAAAACACGTCGTAAACCGCCATGACTCATAGGATGAGAAACATAGATAGAAAGAGAGAGAAAGTGCAATAGTTGGAGTCGATTCACATAAAACAATATCACAGGAACTTTGATTTGCCAAGTTTCTCGACAACTCGATGAATTTGCTGGAAACATACATTAACTGGTTGTTGCCTAAAACAGGAGGACAAAATGTACATGCAAATAGCAGTAGCATTATGTACACCTCTGCTTGAAGGAGTCAAAGTAAAGCTTCTTCACGAGAAGACAACTTCCGATTTCTTTCCTTCCCACCGAACGAGAAAGCTAACCAGCAACTCCTCCTTTGACCCACGAATCATCATTCATTAAAAACTTGGACAACTTAAAAACTTCATATACTTGCTACAAAAGATAGATTGTTGGGATGAGCATTCCCCATTGCAACTCCTGAATGCGAATTTTGTGGATTGGAGATAGAATCGAGAGACCACTTTTTTTTCACGTGTCCTATTACCCAAGCATTATGGAGGAGTGCGTTGGTCGATTTGGCATCCAAAAGGCTGTGAGGAATTGGGAATCTGAAATGCAATGGGTTTGTTTGATGAAAGGCAAGAAGCTTGATTTGAAAATTTTGCGTTTACTATGTATATCAGGTTTGGCAGGAACGGAACGCTCGTGTTTTTCAACGAAAGTGGAGCTCTATTTCTTCCATCTTGCAACAGATAACGGGACTTATAAAGCTTAGAGTGCGATCTATTCCTACTGTACGAGCTGAGCTTATGTCTTCGTTAGCTGCTAGAAGTTTTGAATTTTGATGTACATAGTCTTTATAGGTTTTATTAAATATTTTCTTCGAATAAGTGTAAGTTGTACAGTTTTTTGATGAATGAAATGCACCACTTATCCCAAAAAAAGAAAAAAAAAAAAAACCGGACGATTGAATTTTACCTCTGATCCTGCAGAAGTGGTAATGCGAAAGAAGGAATGGAGTCATCTCACGCACAGCAACCTCATATACTTAAAAAATACCGGCAGCACAATCCAACGCCTCAAACGTGATATAGTGCCGCATTGACGCACCAGTAGTTTTGTAGTTCGCCTTCGAGATTCAGGGATACCGCATCCCCCGTGGTCGGAGAGGCAAAAAATTTAAGTAGTTATTTACCTTCAAGACCGATAATCCTTGCTTCATTTTCAATTTTCAATAACCAACCGAAGAGATATCTTACTGAACAACTGAATCTGTATTACTATACAACCACGCATAAAAGTTCAGGCACGGCGATTCAAATATTCGAACAGAGTAGAAATAAATAAATCAATACAAAAGAACGAATAGATGTCAGTGTACGCTAAAAGGAAGAAAACAAATTATATATCAAAAGCCAAGCCCACACTAGCCTGGCTGGCATCGTAATTAGCAACATCAAGCTGAAGAAAAAGAGACTCGTACTCTACATAGACTTGTGGGATGCTTATGACTCTCGAGGAAAAGAAAAAAGAAAAAGAATGCATCAATTTCTCGTTAAAAGAAACAAACAAAAACAAACGAAAAAAAAAATTCAAAAAAAATAGATGGCTACCCTTTAAAAATAAATTTGCGGACCATGACACCATGTCGTGTGGTTATAATTTTCTATTCATGAAGTTGACCTTATCTATTTAATTTCAAGCTTCGGACAAAAAAAATAAAAATTAAAAAATAAAGGGTTTCAACTTGCAAGTTGCAGCCAACTGGGTCCTAGCTGCATTTTATTTTTTTCTTTTAATTTCTTGATATTTAAAAATTCAATAGCTCCAATTAATTCAATCATGCCAAGTTGACTGAATAAGAGATAAAACTCTTCTAAGGTAGATTTTCTCTATTTAAAATATTCGAATTCGAATCTTGTTTTAAAAAAAAGTGTCGAATCGTTTGAATCGACACACATTATTTGCATTCAACTTTTCTAATCCAAGTAAAATTACAATAGATGCAGGTAAAATGTAAGCTGCATCGTACTAGACAATACATGCATACCATCAAATTGTCATAAAAACTTATCTTGAGATTTTTGTTTTTTTAACGCATTTTCTTTTTGTCGGGAGTGCATGTGGGACTATATGTATCGTTTCCTCATTGAAAATGACCAGCGTTCCGAGAATCCGGTCGGTTCACTTGATTCTGACATATCATTGATTAACATCGGAATACATGTGATACCGCAAACCTAATTAATCATAGTTAAGAAATGATATAATATCAATCGTAGTTACATTAATTGATTTCGTATATTGTTTATGGTTTACGCAGTTATAGTCAAACAAATGTTTTTCCAGTCAATTGTAAAATTTTCTTCGTTTGCCTCATCTTATCAGAATTGAAGACTTTTTCAGTCACTTTGCATGATGTCGTGCTTGCATTCGCGTAACAGTAGTCAAGTACTGGTACCATGTCAGACAAATTGCATGACCTATAATTTTTCCTTTGAATATTCCACCAATGAAAAATGGTAAATAGTGATGCGACAAGAAGGATTGACCAAAATTTCCTTATTATATTCATTTTATTTGATAATGAAATTAAATTTTATTTGAAAAAATAAAAATAAAAGTATATGAAAAAACGTAACGATTGTGTAATTGAATATTTGAATTGAGAAAAAAATATTGAATTGTTGAGAGAATATAATGATTGTATTGTTGAATTGAGAAAAAAAAAGTTGAATAGTTGAGAGAATTAAAGTTAAAAATTTATTGTAATAATATATAATAAAAAATATGAAAGAAAATTTGAAAAAAATATTAAAAAATAATTATTGAATTGAAAATAAATAAAATTATATTAAATTAAATTAAGTTCGATTTTATAAACAAATAAAGCCTACTTCGTGACCGGTTATTCAAGTGATAAAAGTCATTCGCCCATTTGTTGTAATTCTACAAGTGATTCTCACATGATACCGCGAGATAGGATTATGAACAAAAATTTCTCGCACCATGGTTGAAACTTAAAACACTTCTAACGCGGGTGCGTAATTTCTGTGGGCGTCATAATTTGTCAGAACGAAGAAAAATTACCGTCTTTGCCATGCTCTTCATTGCGGAAAAAATTATGCTTTCTTTTTTGGTTTGTGTTTTAATTCGGGCCGTCGAATTATTAGACAAAAATTACTGTAATTCAATGTTTTTCTTATGTCGAATTACTATTTTAAGAATACCATATTTGGCAAAAAGAATTAATGATGTGCTGTGCTCTTCACTAAAAAATGAATTTTGGTTATACATTTCCAAGTGTACTCCCATGCCAAGTTATTGATGATCCTGTCTTACCACTCCATATAAAAAAGTATAAATTAAATTACATATAAATAAATTTGTACTTATCACTTTAATAATTATCATAATTATTTTTATTAATTTTTCCTCGCTATAGATATAATCATTTAAAATTTTCCCCGTACCGTTATCTCATTATGAACAGATCCTTAGGATCCTATTTGGCCTTATCCATTGTTCCTTTGTCTTCCCCCAACTTTCAACAGCAAAGCAGTCGAAAGGAAAAAAACTAGATTACCAACCTGTTTCTTTATTGTTTTGGAGGTTATATTAATAATAATAATTATTTATTTGGGTAATAATGGTACGATATATATAAAATAATTAGATAAGAAGTGTGACTAGGATCACGGCTAAAGTTGAAAATTGGACCTATCGACATGTATAGTTCATCTACTCTTTTTCTTTATTTTCCTTTTCACCAACATAAAAAAAAAACAGTTTTTTTTCTTGGAAAGCATTTAAAAAAATTTATCTATTATATCTTTGTCTGACCAATAGATATCCATATTATATTTAATTATTTTTAAGCAATCTAAATCCACCACTTAATGAAATATAATATACGTCGTTTTTATACAAGTTCTCGCAGTTTTTCCTGAATTTTTATAAAAAACTTCATATTTTCATATAAAACTTCAAAATTTTCACCTTACAAAATTAAAAATAAATTATGCATGTATATATAGTGTGTATATGCATACGTGTATATATTATTTATGTGTATACTTTTTAGATCTGTATGCGTATATTCGGTTGGAATGGAAAGTCAGATAGACACCAATGAGCTGTCACATTCGTCGGACGTTCCTATCAATTCTCCGGCTACAAATGGAAAGAAAGAAATTATTAAAAGAGTGACGGATCAAGAATTTTGATGGTCAGTGACCTCATCCGTTGACCTTGGCTTGGATTGTTGGGCATTCCTTTGCTCCTATGATTTTGCTTGCCTTGCCTCTGTGTTAACCTTCCTCTCCCCCAGCTGCTCTGCTTTATATGGGGTGCACGCTCACACAGGGTCCCTGAAACACCCCAAATCCGCCATTGAAATCAAGAATCATCCTCCCCCCCACTCCACAGAGACAGACACAGAGAGGGAGGAAGGGGAAAGAAGACAAGTGAATGGCCGGGGGAGGATTTGTGGAAGCAGGGCAATTGAAAAGGGCCCACCTTTACGAGTACAGGATCACTGGCTACTTCGTCTTCGCATGCATCGTTGCAGCCCTTGGCGGGTCCCTTTTCGGCTATGATTTGGGCGTTTCAGGTCTGTCTTTCTCTCTCATGACATTCTCTGCTTCTGTCTGTTCCCTGATCCGAGGTTCGCGTCGTCCCGACGATTTGGCTTGTGGAGTTCGAGTTTTATTTTTTTCCCTCGTTCACTCAGGTCCCATTGGTTGATGATGTCTTGTCTTGTTCCCAGCTGTCTGGTTTGTGTAGGTTCACTCTTTGATGAGTACAACGATAATGTTTGCCGTTGTTTCCCGTAAAAATTAACGAGTGGCACCTGACAGGCAGAATGTTAATGATTGATTATTGCTCTGTTTATTGGTTTCCCATCATCATTACCGAGATGAACACAACTTCATTAGTTTTCCTTTTAGATGATTGGCGTTTAATCTGGATTTGATTTGATTCGGCATGGCTTAAGCATACTTGTTATATTTGGTTTCGTAGTTGGTATGGCGACAGACGTTCGTCGCACAAAACTCAAATCAGAGAACCTCAAAGTTTCGGAGCAGGTCGTTCGAGTGTCAATCTTTTCTGCAGTTCTCCGTGTTTTAACTGATAGGGATCGTCTCGTTTCAGTTCATGCCATTATTCATGTTTAACCCGGCCCTCGTAATTTGTGTCTCAGCCTGTATTAAATAATCTGATCATCTTGCAGGCTTTCAGATTAGTCCATTAATCCAATATTGAGTCAAGTTTTGGATTGAAGCTTGCACATCAGTTCTTCCTACATTTTTCTTTTTCCTTCATTAGCTGTGCAATATAGAGAAATGTCTAGCATCACCCCCCGATACGTGGAAGTCCCATATGTTGATTTCCTTGAAGAGGATCAAAGACATGATTGCTTACCTTTTTCTGCATCATATTCTTCTGAGTTATAAAACCGAAACGCACTCCAGCAGAAACAAAAGAACAAACACGGCGAGAACTTCCGATAATTCTCAGAACCATCATTAATCGTGCACAGTATGATGATTTGGTTTACCTGAATGTTTCCTCTGTTGAGAAATCGCATTAAACACACACCTTTTTCTTTTTTTTCAGGTGGGGTGACTTCCATGGATGATTTCTTGAAGGAGTTCTTCCCAAAAGTGTACAGAAGGAAACAGAAACATCTCCGTGAGACTGATTACTGTAAGTACGACAACCAGATGCTGACCCTCTTCACATCCTCTCTCTACTTCGCGGGGCTTATCTCCACCTTCGGAGCTTCCTACGTGACCCGAACCAGAGGAAGAAGAGCCAGCATCATTGTCGGGTCGATAAGTTTCTTCCTCGGAGGGGTCATTAATGCTGCCGCCATGAACATCCCAATGCTCATCATCGGCAGGATCTTGCTTGGGGGAGGCATAGGATTCGGTAACCAAGTAAGGCCTGAAAACTTGTTCGATTATTATGCTCTTGTAGTAGTTTTCTTGGGGTCATATTCTAGAGTGATAGTTACTTTTCATGTCTTAGTCGATTATATATGCGTTAAACTTCGCATTTACATATGCATTGAACTTCGCATTTACTTATCCATCCTAACAAAACAGGCGGTTCCACTTTATCTATCGGAGATGGCACCAGCAAAAGTCCGTGGAGCGGTTAACCAACTGTTCCAACTGACGACCTGCTTAGGCATTCTTATAGCAAACCTGATAAATTACGGTACCGAGAAGATCCACCCATGGGGATGGAGGCTGTCTCTAGGACTAGCGACGGTCCCGGCGACTCTGATGTTTGTTGGTGGACTCTGCCTTCCTGAGACACCAAACAGTCTCGTGGAGCAGGGGAGGCTTGAAGAGGGACGGAAAGTGCTGGAGAAGGTCAGGGGCACCAAGAACGTGGATGCCGAATTCGAAGATCTCATCGAGGCAAGTCAATCTGCGAATGCAGTGAAGCATCCATTCAGGAACCTCCTCGAGAGGAAGAACAGGCCCCAGCTT